>NC_142875.1:88517812-89168750 GCF_051225735.1 Oryctolagus cuniculus
CTGCCGCCTGAGTGCAGGAGACAGTTTACCGGAGTTCTGTAGTATAGGAGTAGCCGTACACAGTATGCAGGATTACTGTTGCCTGTGTGTAGGAGATGCAGCTTATAGTATTTCTGTAAGCTAGACGTAGAGAGCAACATTGTACAGCAGTTCTGCATCCTGACTGTAGTTCACACAGTTTCTGCGAGTTCTGTAGCTTCTGAGTAGGCATACGCATTATGCAGCATTTGTGTAGTATGATTGTAGGAGAAACTGCTTGAGGAGTTATGTACCGTGAATGCAGAGACACAGTTTGCAGAAGTTCTGTAGACTGAGTGCAGCAGAGAGTTTACAGAAGTTCTGTCGTATAGGAGTAGCCATACGCAGTATGCGGGATTTTTGTAGACTGAGTGTAGGAGACACTTACTGGATTTCTGTAAGCTTGATGTAAAGAGAAGCAGTTTACAGTAGTTCTGCCGACTGAGTGAAGAAGACAGTGTACGGGAGTTCTGTATCTTGGGAGAAGGTATACACAGTATGCATGATTTCTGTAGCTTGAGTGTAGGAGACGCAGCTTACTGTCGTTCCTAAACTGGATGTACAGAGAGGCAGTTTTCAGGAGTTCCGCCGCCTGAGTATCGTTCACCCAGTTTATGGGAGTTCTGTAGCATGGGGGTTGCCAAACACAGTAAGGGAGATTTCGGTAGTCTGTGTGCAGTAGATGATGGATACAGGATTTCTGAAACCTGAATGTAGAGAGAGGCAGTTTACAGGAGTTCTGCTGCCTGAGTGTAGGAGACAGTTTACGGGAGTTCTTTAGCTTGAGAGAAGGTATACACAGTAGGCGTGATTTCTGTAGCCTGAGTGTAGGAGACGCAGCTTACTGTAGTTCCATAAGCTGGATGTAGAGAGAGCCAGTTTTCAGCAGTTCTGCCGCTTCAGGGTAGAAGACACAGTATACCGGAGTTCCGTGGCTAGGGAGAAGGCATACGCAAAATGCGCGATTTCTGTAGACTGAGTGTCAGAGACGCAGCTTACAGGAGTTTGTAAGCTTGGCAAGAAGAGAAGCAGTTTACAGGAGTTCTGCAGCCTGAGTGCAGCAGACAGTTTACGGGAGTTCTGTAGCATAGGAGTTGCCTTACGCAGTATGCAGGATTACTGTTGCCTGTGTGTAGGAGATGCAGCTTATAGTATTTCTGTAAGCTAGACATAGAGAGCAGCATTGTACAGCAGTTCTGCATCCTGACTGTAGTTCACACAGTTTCTGCGAGTTCTGTAGCTTCTGAGTAGGCATAGGCACTATGCAGGATTTCTGTAGCGTGAGTGTAGGAGAAACAGCCTGCAGGAGTTCTGTACCATGGATGTAGAGAGACGCAGTTTGCAGGAGTTCTGAAGGCTGAGGTTAGGAGACACAGATTATAGGAGTTCTATAGCCTGGGATTTGGCAAACGCAGCATGCAGTTTTGCTGTAGCTAGAGTGTAGGAGGCACAGCTTGCTGTAGTTCCATAAGCTGGATGTAGAGAGAGCCAGTTTTCAGCAGTTCTGCAGCTTCAGTGTCGAAAACCCACTTTAGTGGAGTTCTGTGGCTAAGGAGAAGGCATACGCAATATGCGGGATTTCTGTAGACTGAGTGTCAGAGACGCAGCTTACAGGAGTTCTGTAAGCTTACCAACTCCTGTAAGCTGCGTCTCTGACACTCAGTCTACAGAAATCGCGCATTTTGCGTATGCCTTCTCCCCAGCCACAGAACTCCAGTGTACTGTGTCTTCTACACTGAAGCAGCAGAACTGCTGAGAACTGGCTCTCTCTACATCCAGCTTATGGAACTACAGGAAGCTGTACAGCACTCCTGCCTGAGTGCAGGAGACAGTTTACGGGAGTTCTGTGTCTTGGGAGAAGTTATACACAGTAGGTGTGATTTCTTTAGCTTGACTGTAGGAGACGCAGCTTCCTATAGTTCCATAAACTGGATGTAGAGAGAGGCAGTTTACTGCAGTTCTGCAGCCTCATTGTAGGAGACAGTTTACCGGAGTTCTGTAGCATACGAGTTGCCATACGCAGTATGCAGGATTACTGTTGCCTTTGTGGAGATGCAGCTTATAGTATTTCTGTAAACTAGACATAGAGAGCGGCATTGTACAGCAGTTCTGCATCCTGACTGTAGTTCACACAGTTTCTGTGAGTTCTGTAGCTTCTGAGTAGGCATAGGCACTATGCAGGATTTCTGTAGTGTGAGTGTAGGAGAAACAGCTTGCAGGAGTTCTGTACTATGGATGCAGAGAGACGCAGTTTGCAGGAGTTCTGAAGGCTGAGGTTAGGAGACACAGATTATAGGAGTTCTATAGCCTGGGATTTGGCAAACGCAGCATGCAGTTTTGCTGTAGCTAGAGTGTAGGAGGCACAGCTTGCTGTAGTTCCATAAGCTGGATGTAGAGAGAGCCAGTTTTCAGCAGTTCTGCAGCTTCAGTGTCGAAAACCCACTTTAGTGGAGTTCTGTGGCTAAGGAGAAGGCATACGCAATATGCGGGATTTCTGTAGCCTGAGTGTAGGAGACGCAGCTTACTGTAGTTCCATAAGCTGGATGTAGAGAGAGCCAGTTTTCAGCAGTTCTGCCGCTTCAGGGTAGAAGACACAGTATACCGGAGTTCTGTGGCTAGGGAGAAGGCATACGCAAAATGCGTGATTTCTGTAGACTGAGTGTCAGAGACGCAGCTTACAGGAGTTTGTAAGCTTGGCAAGAAGAGAAGCAGTTTACAGGAGTTCTGCAGCCTGAGTGCAGCAGACAGTTTACGGGAGTTCTGTAGCATAGGAGTTGCCTTACGCAGTATGCAGGATTACTGTTGCCTGTGTGTAGGAGATGCAGCTTATAGTATTTCTGTAAGCTAGACGTAGCGAGCAGCATTGTACAGCAGTTCTGCATCCTGACTGTAGTTCACACAGTTTCTGCGAGTTCTGTAGCTTCTGAGTAGGCATAGGCACTATGCAGGATTTCTGTAGCGTGAGTGTAGGAGAAACAGCCTGCAGGAGTTCTGTACCATGGATGTAGAGAGACGCAGTTTGCAGGAGTTCTGAAGGCTGAGGTTAGGAGACACAGATTATAGGAGTTCTATAGCCTGGGATTTGGCAAACGCAGCATGCAGTTTTGCTGTAGCTAGAGTGTAGGAGGCACAGCTTCCTGTAGTTCCATAAGCTGGATGTAGAGAGAGCCAGTTTTCAGCAGTTCTGCAGCTTCAGTGTCGAAAACCCACTTTAGTGGAGTTCTGTGGCTAAGGAGAAGGCATACGCAATATGCGGGATTTCTGTAGACTGAGTGTCAGAGACGCAGCTTACAGGAGTTCTGTAAGCTTGGCAAGAAGAGAAGCAGTTCACAGGACTATTGCAGCCTGAGTGCAGGAGACAGTTTACGGGAGTTCTGTATCTTGGGAGAAGATATACACAGTAGTTGTGATTTCTTTAGCTGGACGGTAGGAGATGCAGCTTCCTGTTGTTCCTTGAACTGGATTTACGAGAGGCAGTTTTCAGCAGTTCTGCAGCTTCAGTGTCGAAAACCCACTTTAGTGGAGTTCTGTGGCTAAGGAGAAGGCATACGCAATATGCGGGATTTCTGTAGACTGAGTGTCAGAGACGCAGCTTACAGGAGTTCTGTAAGCTTACCAACTCCTGTAAGCTGCGTCTCTGACACTCAGTCTACAGAAATCGCGCATTTTGCGTATGCCTTCTCCCCAGCCACAGAACTCCAGTGTACTGTGTCTTCTACACTGAAGCAGCAGAACTGCTGAGAACTGGCTCTCTCTACATCCAGCTTATGGAACTACAGGAAGCTGTACAGCACTCCTGCCTGAGTGCAGGAGACAGTTTACGGGAGTTCTGTGTCTTGGGAGAAGTTATACACAGTAGGTGTGATTTCTTTAGCTTGACTGTAGGAGACGCAGCTTCCTGTAGTTCCATAAACTGGATGTAGAGAGAGGCAGTTTACTGCAGTTCTGCAGCCTCATTGTAGGAGACAGTTTACCGGAGTTCTGTAGCATACGAGTTGCCATACGCAGTATGCAGGATTACTGTTGCCTTTGTGGAGATGCAGCTTATAGTATTTCTGTAAACTAGACATAGAGAGCGGCATTGTACAGCAGTTCTGCATCCTGACTGTAGTTCACACAGTTTCTGTGAGTTCTGTAGCTTCTGAGTAGGCATAGGCACTATGCAGGATTTCTGTAGCGTGAGTGTAGGAGAAACAGCTTGCAGGAGTTCTGTACCATGGATGCAGAGAGACGCAGTTTGCAGGAGTTCTGAAGGCTGAGGTTAGGAGACACAGATTATAGGAGTTCTATAGCCTGGGATTTGGCAAACGCAGCATGCAGTTTTGCTGTAGCTAGAGTGTAGGAGGCACAGCTTCCTGTAGTTCCATAAGCTGGATGTAGAGAGAGCCAGTTTTCAGCAGTTCTGCAGCTTCAGTGTCGAAAACCCACTTTAGTGGAGTTCTGTGGCTAAGGAGAAGGCATACGCAATATGCGGGATTTCTGTAGACTGAGTGTCAGAGACGCAGCTTACAGGAGTTCTGTAAGCTTGGCAAGAAGAGAAGCAGTTCACAGGACTATTGCAGCCTGAGTGCAGGAGACAGTTTACGGGAGTTCTGTATCTTGGGAGAAGATATACACAGTAGTTGTGATTTCTTTAGCTGGACGGTAGGAGACGCAGCTTCCTGTAGTTCCTTGAACTGGATTTACGAGAGGCAGTTTTCAGCAGTTCTGCAGCTTCAGTGTCGAAAACCCACTTTAGTGGAGTTCTGTGGCTAAGGAGAAGGCATACGCAATATGCGGGATTTCTGTAGACTGAGTGTCAGAGACGCAGCTTACAGGAGTTCTGTAAGCTTACCAACTCCTGTAAGCTGCGTCTCTGACACTCAGTCTACAGAAATCGCGCATTTTGCGTATGCCTTCTCCCCAGCCACAGAACTCCAGTGTACTGTGTCTTCTACACTGAAGCAGCAGAACTGCTGAGAACTGGCTCTCTCTACATCCAGCTTATGGAACTACAGGAAGCTGTACAGCACTCCTGCCTGAGTGCAGGAGACAGTTTACGGGAGTTCTGTGTCTTGGGAGAAGTTATACACAGTAGGTGTGATTTCTTTAGCTTGACTGTAGGAGACGCAGCTTCCTGTAGTTCCATAAACTGGATGTAGAGAGAGGCAGTTTACTGCAGTTCTGCAGCCTCATTGTAGGAGACAGTTTCCCGGAGTTCTGTAGCATACGAGTTGCCATACGCAGTATGCAGGATTACTGTTGCCTGTGTGTAGGAGATGCAGCTTATAGTATTTCTGTAAACTAGACGTAGAGAGCGGCATTGTACAGCAGTTCTGCATCCTCACTGTAGTTCACACAGTTTCTGCGAGTTCTGTAGCTTCTGAGTAGGCATACGCATTATGCAGGATTTGTGTAGCATGATTGTAGGAGAAACTGCTTGAGGAGTTATGTACCTTGAATGCAGAGAGACACAGTTTGCAGGAGTTCTGCCGCCTGAGTGCAGGAGACAGTTTACCGGAGTTCTGTAGTATAGGAGTAGCCGTACACAGTATGCAGGATTACTGTTGCCTGTGTGTAGGAGATGCAGCTTATAGTATTTCTGTAAGCTAGACGTAGCGAGCAGCATTGTACAGCAGTTCTGCATCCTGACTGTAGTTCACACAGTTTCTGCGAGTTCTGTAGCTTCTGAGTAGGCATACGCATTATGCAGCATTTGTGTAGTATGATTGTAGGAGAAACTGCTTGAGGAGTTATGTACCGTGAATGCAGAGAGACACAGTTTGCAGGAGTTCTGTAGACTGAGTGCAGCAGAGAGTTTACAGAAGTTCTGTCGTATAGGAGTAGCCATACGCAGTATGCGGGATTTTTGTAGACTGAGTGTAGGAGACACTTACTGGATTTCTGTAAGCTTGATGTAAAGAGAAGCAGTTTACAGTAGTTCTGCCACCTGAGTGTAGAAGACAGTGTACGGGAGTTCTGTATCTTGGGAGAAGGTATACACAGTATGCATGATTTCTGTAGCTTGAGTGTAGGAGACGCAGCTTACTGTCGTTCCTAAACTGGATGTACAGAGAGGCAGTTTTCAGGAGTTCCGCCGCCTGAGTATCGTTCACCCAGTTTATGGGAGTTCTGTAGCATGGGGGTTGCCAAACACAGTAAGGGAGATTTCGGTAGTCTGTGTGCAGTAGATGATGGATACAGGATTTCTGAAACCTGAATGTAGAGAGAGGCAGTTTACAGGAGTTCTGCTGCCTGAGTGTAGGAGACAGTTTACGGGAGTTCTTTAGCTTGAGAGAAGGTATACACAGTAGGCGTGATTTCTGTAGCCTGAGTGTAGGAGACGCAGCTTACTGTAGTTCCATAAGCTGGATGTAGAGAGAGCCAGTTTTCAGCAGTTCTGCCGCTTCAGGGTAGAAGACACAGTATACCGGAGTTCCGTGGCTAGGGAGAAGGCATACGCAAAATGCGCGATTTCTGTAGACTGAGTGTCAGAGACGCAGCTTACAGGAGTTTGTAAGCTTGGCAAGAAGAGAAGCAGTTTACAGGAGTTCTGCAGCCTGAGTGCAGCAGACAGTTTACGGGAGTTCTGTAGCATAGGAGTTGCCTTACGCAGTATGCAGGATTACTGTTGCCTGTGTGTAGGAGATGCAGCTTATAGTATTTCTGTAAGCTAGACATAGAGAGCAGCATTGTACAGCAGTTCTGCATCCTGACTGTAGTTCACACAGTTTCTGCGAGTTCTGTAGCTTCTGAGTAGGCATAGGCACTATGCAGGATTTCTGTAGCGTGAGTGTAGGAGAAACAGCCTGCAGGAGTTCTGTACCATGGATGTAGAGAGACGCAGTTTGCAGGAGTTCTGAAGGCTGAGGTTAGGAGACACAGATTATAGGAGTTCTATAGCCTGGGATTTGGCAAACGCAGCATGCAGTTTTGCTGTAGCTAGAGTGTAGGAGGCACAGCTTGCTGTAGTTCCATAAGCTGGATGTAGAGAGAGCCAGTTTTCAGCAGTTCTGCAGCTTCAGTGTCGAAAACCCACTTTAGTGGAGTTCTGTGGCTAAGGAGAAGGCATACGCAATATGCGGGATTTCTGTAGACTGAGTGTCAGAGACGCAGCTTGCAGGAGTTCTGTAAGCTTACCAACTCCTGTAAGCTGCGTCTCTGACACTCAGTCTACAGAAATCGCGCATTTTGCGTATGCCTTCTCCCCAGCCACAGAACTCCAGTGTACTGTGTCTTCTACACTGAAGCAGCAGAACTGCTGAGAACTGGCTCTCTCTACATCCAGCTTATGGAACTACAGGAAGCTGTACAGCACTCCTGCCTGAGTGCAGGAGACAGTTTACGGGAGTTCTGTGTCTTGGGAGAAGTTATACACAGTAGGTGTGATTTCTTTAGCTTGACTGTAGGAGACGCAGCTTCCTATAGTTCCATAAACTGGATGTAGAGAGAGGCAGTTTACTGCAGTTCTGCAGCCTCATTGTAGGAGACAGTTTACCGGAGTTCTGTAGCATACGAGTTGCCATACGCAGTATGCAGGATTACTGTTGCCTTTGTGGAGATGCAGCTTATAGTATTTCTGTAAACTAGACATAGAGAGCGGCATTGTACAGCAGTTCTGCATCCTGACTGTAGTTCACACAGTTTCTGTGAGTTCTGTAGCTTCTGAGTAGGCATAGGCACTATGCAGGATTTCTGTAGTGTGAGTGTAGGAGAAACAGCTTGCAGGAGTTCTGTACTATGGATGCAGAGAGACGCAGTTTGCAGGAGTTCTGAAGGCTGAGGTTAGGAGACACAGATTATAGGAGTTCTATAGCCTGGGATTTGGCAAACGCAGCATGCAGTTTTGCTGTAGCTAGAGTGTAGGAGGCACAGCTTGCTGTAGTTCCATAAGCTGGATGTAGAGAGAGCCAGTTTTCAGCAGTTCTGCAGCTTCAGTGTCGAAAACCCACTTTAGTGGAGTTCTGTGGCTAAGGAGAAGGCATACGCAATATGCGGGATTTCTGTAGCCTGAGTGTAGGAGACGCAGCTTACTGTAGTTCCATAAGCTGGATGTAGAGAGAGCCAGTTTTCAGCAGTTCTGCCGCTTCAGGGTAGAAGACACAGTATACCGGAGTTCTGTGGCTAGGGAGAAGGCATACGCAAAATGCGTGATTTCTGTAGACTGAGTGTCAGAGACGCAGCTTACAGGAGTTTGTAAGCTTGGCAAGAAGAGAAGCAGTTTACAGGAGTTCTGCAGCCTGAGTGCAGCAGACAGTTTACGGGAGTTCTGTAGCATAGGAGTTGCCTTACGCAGTATGCAGGATTACTGTTGCCTGTGTGTAGGAGATGCAGCTTATAGTATTTCTGTAAGCTAGACGTAGCGAGCAGCATTGTACAGCAGTTCTGCATCCTGACTGTAGTTCACACAGTTTCTGCGAGTTCTGTAGCTTCTGAGTAGGCATAGGCACTATGCAGGATTTCTGTAGCGTGAGTGTAGGAGAAACAGCTTGCAGGAGTTCTGTACCATGGATGTAGAGAGACGCAGTTTGCAGGAGTTCTGAAGGCTGAGGTTAGGAGACACAGATTATAGGAGTTCTATAGCCTGGGATTTGGCAAACGCAGCATGCAGTTTTGCTGTAGCTAGAGTGTAGGAGGCACAGCTTGCTGTAGTTCCATAAGCTGGATGTAGAGAGAGCCAGTTTTCAGCAGTTCTGCAGCTTCAGTGTCGAAAACCCACTTTAGTGGAGTTCTGTGGCTAAGGAGAAGGCATACGCAATATGCGGGATTTCTGTAGACTGAGTGTCAGAGACGCAGCTTACAGGAGTTCTGTAAGCTTGGCAAGAAGAGAAGCAGTTCACAGGACTATTGCAGCCTGAGTGCAGGAGACAGTTTACGGGAGTTCTGTATCTTGGGAGAAGATATACACAGTAGTTGTGATTTCTTTAGCTGGACGGTAGGAGATGCAGCTTCCTGTTGTTCCTTGAACTGGATTTACGAGAGGCAGTTTTCAGCAGTTCTGCAGCTTCAGTGTCGAAAACCCACTTTAGTGGAGTTCTGTGGCTAAGGAGAAGGCATACGCAATATGCGGGATTTCTGTAGACTGAGTGTCAGAGACGCAGCTTACAGGAGTTCTGTAAGCTTACCAACTCCTGTAAGCTGCGTCTCTGACACTCAGTCTACAGAAATCGCGCATTTTGCGTATGCCTTCTCCCCAGCCACAGAACTCCAGTGTACTGTGTCTTCTACACTGAAGCAGCAGAACTGCTGAGAACTGGCTCTCTCTACATCCAGCTTATGGAACTACAGGAAGCTGTACAGCACTCCTGCCTGAGTGCAGGAGACAGTTTACGGGAGTTCTGTGTCTTGGGAGAAGTTATACACAGTAGGTGTGATTTCTTTAGCTTGACTGTAGGAGACGCAGCTTCCTGTAGTTCCATAAACTGGATGTAGAGAGAGGCAGTTTACTGCAGTTCTGCAGCCTCATTGTAGGAGACAGTTTACCGGAGTTCTGTAGCATACGAGTTGCCATACGCAGTATGCAGGATTACTGTTGCCTTTGTGGAGATGCAGCTTATAGTATTTCTGTAAACTAGACATAGAGAGCGGCATTGTACAGCAGTTCTGCATCCTGACTGTAGTTCACACAGTTTCTGTGAGTTCTGTAGCTTCTGAGTAGGCATAGGCACTATGCAGGATTTCTGTAGTGTGAGTGTAGGAGAAACAGCTTGCAGGAGTTCTGTACTATGGATGCAGAGAGACGCAGTTTGCAGGAGTTCTGAAGGCTGAGGTTAGGAGACACAGATTATAGGAGTTCTATAGCCTGGGATTTGGCAAACGCAGCATGCAGTTTTGCTGTAGCTAGAGTGTAGGAGGCACAGCTTGCTGTAGTTCCATAAGCTGGATGTAGAGAGAGCCAGTTTTCAGCAGTTCTGCAGCTTCAGTGTCGAAAACCCACTTTAGTGGAGTTCTGTGGCTAAGGAGAAGGCATACGCAATATGCGGGATTTCTGTAGCCTGAGTGTAGGAGACGCAGCTTACTGTAGTTCCATAAGCTGGATGTAGAGAGAGCCAGTTTTCAGCAGTTCTGCCGCTTCAGGGTAGAAGACACAGTATACCGGAGTTCTGTGGCTAGGGAGAAGGCATACGCAAAATGCGTGATTTCTGTAGACTGAGTGTCAGAGACGCAGCTTACAGGAGTTTGTAAGCTTGGCAAGAAGAGAAGCAGTTTACAGGAGTTCTGCAGCCTGAGTGCAGCAGACAGTTTACGGGAGTTCTGTAGCATAGGAGTTGCCTTACGCAGTATGCAGGATTACTGTTGCCTGTGTGTAGGAGATGCAGCTTATAGTATTTCTGTAAGCTAGACGTAGCGAGCAGCATTGTACAGCAGTTCTGCATCCTGACTGTAGTTCACACAGTTTCTGCGAGTTCTGTAGCTTCTGAGTAGGCATAGGCACTATGCAGGATTTCTGTAGCGTGAGTGTAGGAGAAACAGCTTGCAGGAGTTCTGTACCATGGATGTAGAGAGACGCAGTTTGCAGGAGTTCTGAAGGCTGAGGTTAGGAGACACAGATTATAGGAGTTCTATAGCCTGGGATTTGGCAAACGCAGCATGCAGTTTTGCTGTAGCTAGAGTGTAGGAGGCACAGCTTGCTGTAGTTCCATAAGCTGGATGTAGAGAGAGCCAGTTTTCAGCAGTTCTGCAGCTTCAGTGTCGAAAACCCACTTTAGTGGAGTTCTGTGGCTAAGGAGAAGGCATACGCAATATGCGGGATTTCTGTAGACTGAGTGTCAGAGACGCAGCTTACAGGAGTTCTGTAAGCTTGGCAAGAAGAGAAGCAGTTCACAGGACTATTGCAGCCTGAGTGCAGGAGACAGTTTACGGGAGTTCTGTATCTTGGGAGAAGATATACACAGTAGTTGTGATTTCTTTAGCTGGACGGTAGGAGATGCAGCTTCCTGTTGTTCCTTGAACTGGATTTACGAGAGGCAGTTTTCAGCAGTTCTGCAGCTTCAGTGTCGAAAACCCACTTTAGTGGAGTTCTGTGGCTAAGGAGAAGGCATACGCAATATGCGGAATTTCTGTAGACTGAGTGTCAGAGACGCAGCTTACAGGAGTTCTGTAAGCTTACCAACTCCTGTAAGCTGCGTCTCTGACACTCAGTCTACAGAAATCGCGCATTTTGCGTATGCCTTCTCCCCAGCCACAGAACTCCAGTGTACTGTGTCTTCTACACTGAAGCAGCAGAACTGCTGAGAACTGGCTCTCTCTACATCCAGCTTATGGAACTACAGGAAGCTGTACAGCACTCCTGCCTGAGTGCAGGAGACAGTTTACGGGAGTTCTGTGTCTTGGGAGAAGTTATACACAGTAGGTGTGATTTCTTTAGCTTGACTGTAGGAGACGCAGCTTCCTGTAGTTCCATAAACTGGATGTAGAGAGAGGCAGTTTACTGCAGTTCTGCAGCCTCATTGTAGGAGACAGTTTACCGGAGTTCTGTAGCATACGAGTTGCCATACGCAGTATGCAGGATTACTGTTGCCTGTGTGTAGGAGATGCAGCTTATAGTATTTCTGTAAACTAGACATAGAGAGCGGCATTGTACAGCAGTTCTGCATCCTGACTGTAGTTCACACAGTTTCTGTGAGTTCTGTAGCTTCTGAGTAGGCATAGGCACTATGCAGGATTTCTGTAGTGTGAGTGTAGGAGAAACAGCTTGCAGGAGTTCTGTACTATGGATGCAGAGAGACGCAGTTTGCAGGAGTTCTGAAGGCTGAGGTTAGGAGACACAGATTATAGGAGTTCTATAGCCTGGGATTTGGCAAACGCAGCATGCAGTTTTGCTGTAGCTAGAGTGTAGGAGGCACAGCTTGCTGTAGTTCCATAAGCTGGATGTAGAGAGAGCCAGTTTTCAGCAGTTCTGCAGCTTCAGTGTCGAAAACCCACTTTAGTGGAGTTCTGTGGCTAAGGAGAAGGCATACGCAATATGCGGGATTTCTGTAGCCTGAGTGTAGGAGACGCAGCTTACTGTAGTTCCATAAGCTGGATGTAGAGAGAGCCAGTTTTCAGCAGTTCTGCCGCTTCAGGGTAGAAGACACAGTATACCGGAGTTCTGTGGCTAGGGAGAAGGCATACGCAAAATGCGTGATTTCTGTAGACTGAGTGTCAGAGACGCAGCTTACAGGAGTTTGTAAGCTTGGCAAGAAGAGAAGCAGTTTACAGGAGTTCTGCAGCCTGAGTGCAGCAGACAGTTTACGGGAGTTCTGTAGCATAGGAGTTGCCTTACGCAGTATGCAGGATTACTGTTGCCTGTGTGTAGGAGATGCAGCTTATAGTATTTCTGTAAGCTAGACGTAGCGAGCAGCATTGTACAGCAGTTCTGCATCCTGACTGTAGTTCACACAGTTTCTGCGAGTTCTGTAGCTTCTGAGTAGGCATAGGCACTATGCAGGATTTCTGTAGCGTGAGTGTAGGAGAAACAGCTTGCAGGAGTTCTGTACCATGGATGTAGAGAGACGCAGTTTGCAGGAGTTCTGAAGGCTGAGGTTAGGAGACACAGATTATAGGAGTTCTATAGCCTGGGATTTGGCAAACGCAGCATGCAGTTTTGCTGTAGCTAGAGTGTAGGAGGCACAGCTTGCTGTAGTTCCATAAGCTGGATGTAGAGAGAGCCAGTTTTCAGCAGTTCTGCAGCTTCAGTGTCGAAAACCCACTTTAGTGGAGTTCTGTGGCTAAGGAGAAGGCATACGCAATATGCGGGATTTCTGTAGACTGAGTGTCAGAGACGCAGCTTACAGGAGTTCTGTAAGCTTGGCAAGAAGAGAAGCAGTTCACAGGACTATTGCAGCCTGAGTGCAGGAGACAGTTTACGGGAGTTCTGTATCTTGGGAGAAGATATACACAGTAGTTGTGATTTCTTTAGCTGGACGGTAGGAGATGCAGCTTCCTGTTGTTCCTTGAACTGGATTTACGAGAGGCAGTTTTCAGCAGTTCTGCAGCTTCAGTGTCGAAAACCCACTTTAGTGGAGTTCTGTGGCTAAGGAGAAGGCATACGCAATATGCGGGATTTCTGTAGACTGAGTGTCAGAGACGCAGCTTACAGGAGTTCTGTAAGCTTACCAACTCCTGTAAGCTGCGTCTCTGACACTCAGTCTACAGAAATCGCGCATTTTGCGTATGCCTTCTCCCCAGCCACAGAACTCCAGTGTACTGTGTCTTCTACACTGAAGCAGCAGAACTGCTGAGAACTGGCTCTCTCTACATCCAGCTTATGGAACTACAGGAAGCTGTACAGCACTCCTGCCTGAGTGCAGGAGACAGTTTACGGGAGTTCTGTGTCTTGGGAGAAGTTATACACAGTAGGTGTGATTTCTTTAGCTTGACTGTAGGAGACGCAGCTTCCTGTAGTTCCATAAACTGGATGTAGAGAGAGGCAGTTTACTGCAGTTCTGCAGCCTCATTGTAGGAGACAGTTTACCGGAGTTCTGTAGCATACGAGTTGCCATACGCAGTATGCAGGATTACTGTTGCCTGTGTGTAGGAGATGCAGCTTATAGTATTTCTGTAAACTAGACATAGAGAGCGGCATTGTACAGCAGTTCTGCATCCTGACTGTAGTTCACACAGTTTCTGTGAGTTCTGTAGCTTCTGAGTAGGCATAGGCACTATGCAGGATTTCTGTAGTGTGAGTGTAGGAGAAACAGCTTGCAGGAGTTCTGTACTATGGATGCAGAGAGACGCAGTTTGCAGGAGTTCTGAAGGCTGAGGTTAGGAGACACAGATTATAGGAGTTCTATAGCCTGGGATTTGGCAAACGCAGCATGCAGTTTTGCTGTAGCTAGAGTGTAGGAGGCACAGCTTGCTGTAGTTCCATAAGCTGGATGTAGAGAGAGCCAGTTTTCAGCAGTTCTGCAGCTTCAGTGTCGAAAACCCACTTTAGTGGAGTTCTGTGGCTAAGGAGAAGGCATACGCAATATGCGGGATTTCTGTAGCCTGAGTGTAGGAGACGCAGCTTACTGTAGTTCCATAAGCTGGATGTAGAGAGAGCCAGTTTTCAGCAGTTCTGCCGCTTCAGGGTAGAAGACACAGTATACCGGAGTTCTGTGGCTAGGGAGAAGGCATACGCAAAATGCGTGATTTCTGTAGACTGAGTGTCAGAGACGCAGCTTACAGGAGTTTGTAAGCTTGGCAAGAAGAGAAGCAGTTTACAGGAGTTCTGCAGCCTGAGTGCAGCAGACAGTTTACGGGAGTTCTGTAGCATAGGAGTTGCCTTACGCAGTATGCAGGATTACTGTTGCCTGTGTGTAGGAGATGCAGCTTATAGTATTTCTGTAAGCTAGACGTAGCGAGCAGCATTGTACAGCAATTCTGCATCCTGACTGTAGTTCACACAGTTTCTGCGAGTTCTGTAGCTTCTGAGTAGGCATAGGCACTATGCAGGATTTCTGTAGCGTGAGTGTAGGAGAAACAGCTTGCAGGAGTTCTGTACCATGGATGTAGAGAGACGCAGTTTGCAGGAGTTCTGAAGGCTGAGGTTAGGAGACACAGATTATAGGAGTTCTATAGCCTGGGATTTGGCAAACGCAGCATGCAGTTTTGCTGTAGCTAGAGTGTAGGAGGCACAGCTTGCTGTAGTTCCATAAGCTGGATGTAGAGAGAGCCAGTTTTCAGCAGTTCTGCAGCTTCAGTGTCGAAAACCCACTTTAGTGGAGTTCTGTGGCTAAGGAGAAGGCATACGCAATATGCGGGATTTCTGTAGACTGAGTGTCAGAGACGCAGCTTACAGGAGTTCTGTAAGCTTACCAACTCCTGTAAGCTGCGTCTCTGACACTCAGTCTACAGAAATCGCGCATTTTGCGTATGCCTTCTCCCCAGCCACAGAACTCCAGTGTACTGTGTCTTCTACACTGAAGCAGCAGAACTGCTGAGAACTGGCTCTCTCTACATCCAGCTTATGGAACTACAGGAAGCTGTACAGCACTCCTGCCTGAGTGCAGGAGACAGTTTACGGGAGTTCTGTGTCTTGGGAGAAGTTATACACAGTAGGTGTGATTTCTTTAGCTTGACTGTAGGAGACGCAGCTTCCTGTAGTTCCATAAACTGGATGTAGAGAGAGGCAGTTTACTGCAGTTCTGCAGCCTCATTGTAGGAGACAGTTTACCGGAGTTCTGTAGCATACGAGTTGCCATACGCAGTATGCAGGATTACTGTTGCCTGTGTGTAGGAGATGCAGCTTATAGTATTTCTGTAAACTAGACATAGAGAGCGGCATTGTACAGCAGTTCTGCATCCTCACTGTAGTTCACACAGTTTCTGCGAGTTCTGTAGCTTCTGAGTAGGCATACGCATTATGCAGGATTTGTGTAGCATGATTGTAGGAGAAACTGCTTGAGGAGTTATGTACCTTGAATGCAGAGAGACACAGTTTGCAGGAGTTCTGCCGCCTGAGTGCAGGAGACAGTTTACCGGAGTTCTGTAGTATAGGAGTAGCCGTACACAGTATGCAGGATTACTGTTGCCTGTGTGTAGGAGATGCAGCTTATAGTATTTCTGTAAGCTAGACGTAGCGAGCAGCATTGTACAGCAGTTCTGCATCCTGACTGTAGTTCACACAGTTTCTGCGAGTTCTGTAGCTTCTGAGTAGGCATACGCATTATGCAGCATTTGTGTAGTATGATTGTAGGAGAAACTGCTTGAGGAGTTATGTACCGTGAATGCAGAGAGACACAGTTTGCAGGAGTTCTGTAGACTGAGTGCAGCAGAGAGTTTACAGAAGTTCTGTCGTATAGGAGTAGCCATACGCAGTATGCGGGATTTTTGTAGACTGAGTGTAGGAGACACTTACTGGATTTCTGTAAGCTTGATGTAAAGAGAAGCAGTTTACAGTAGTTCTGCCACCTGAGTGTAGAAGACAGTGTACGGGAGTTCTGTATCTTGGGAGAAGGTATACACAGTATGCATGATTTCTGTAGCTTGAGTGTAGGAGACGCAGCTTACTGTCGTTCCTAAACTGGATGTACAGAGAGGCAGTTTTCAGGAGTTCCGCCGCCTGAGTATCGTTCACCCAGTTTATGGGAGTTCTGTAGCATGGGGGTTGCCAAACACAGTAAGGGAGATTTCGGTAGTCTGTGTGCAGTAGATGATGGATACAGGATTTCTGAAACCTGAATGTAGAGAGAGGCAGTTTACAGGAGTTCTGCTGCCTGAGTGTAGGAGACAGTTTACGGGAGTTCTGTAGCTTGAGAGAAGGTATACACAGTAGGCGTGATTTCTGTAGCCTGAGTGTAGGAGACGCAGCTTACTGTAGTTCCATAAGCTGGATGTAGAGAGAGCCAGTTTTCAGCAGTTCTGCCGCTTCAGGGTAGAAGACACAGTATACCGGAGTTCTGTGGCTAGGGAGAAGGCATACGCAAAACGCGATTTCTGTAGACTGAGTGTCAGAGACGCAGCTTACAGGAGTTTGTAAGCTTGGCAAGAAGAGAAGCAGTTTACAGGAGTTCTGCAGCCTGAGTGCAGCAGACAGTTTACGGGAGTTCTGTAGCATAGGAGTTGCCTTACGCAGTATGCAGGATTACTGTTGCCTGTGTGTAGGAGATGCAGCTTATAGTATTTCTGTAAGCTAGACATAGAGAGCAGCATTGTACAGCAGTTCTGCATCCTGACTGTAGTTCACACAGTTTCTGCGAGTTCTGTAGCTTCTGAGTAGGCATAGGCACTATGCAGGATTTCTGTAGCGTGAGTGTAGGAGAAACAGCCTGCAGGAGTTCTGTACCATGGATGTAGAGAGACGCAGTTTGCAGGAGTTCTGAAGGCTGAGGTTAGGAGACACAGATTATAGGAGTTCTATAGCCTGGGATTTGGCAAACGCAGCATGCAGTTTGGCTGTAGCTAGAGTGTAGGAGGCACAGCTTCCTGTAGTTCCATAAGCTGGATGTAGAGAGAGCCAGTTTTCAGCAGTTCTGCAGCTTCAGTGTCGAAAACCCACTTTAGTGGAGTTCTGTGGCTAAGGAGAAGGCATACGCAATATGCGGGATTTCTGTAGACTGAGTGTCAGAGACGCAGCTTACAGGAGTTCTGTAAGCTTACCAACTCCTGTAAGCTGCGTCTCTGACACTCAGTCTACAGAAATCGCGCATTTTGCGTATGCCTTCTCCCCAGCCACAGAACTCCAGTGTACTGTGTCTTCTACACTGAAGCAGCAGAACTGCTGAGAACTGGCTCTCTCTACATCCAGCTTATGGAACTACAGGAAGCTGTACAGCACTCCTGCCTGAGTGCAGGAGACAGTTTACGGGAGTTCTGTGTCTTGGGAGAAGTTATACACAGTAGGTGTGATTTCTTTAGCTTGACTGTAGGAGACGCAGCTTCCTGTAGTTCCATAAACTGGATGTAGAGAGAGGCAGTTTACTGCAGTTCTGCAGCCTCATTGTAGGAGACAGTTTCCCGGAGTTCTGTAGCATACGAGTTGCCATACGCAGTATGCAGGATTACTGTTGCCTGTGTGTAGGAGATGCAGCTTATAGTATTTCTGTAAACTAGACATAGAGAGCGGCATTGTACAGCAGTTCTGCATCCTCACTGTAGTTCACACAGTTTCTGCGAGTTCTGTAGCTTCTGAGTAGGCATACGCATTATGCAGGATTTGTGTAGCATGATTGTAGGAGAAACTGCTTGAGGAGTTATGTACCTTGAATGCAGAGAGACACAGTTTGCAGGAGTTCTGCCGCCTGAGTGCAGGAGACAGTTTACCGGAGTTCTGTAGTATAGGAGTAGCCGTACACAGTATGCAGGATTACTGTTGCCTGTGTGTAGGAGATGCAGCTTATAGTATTTCTGTAAGCTAGACGTAGCGAGCAGCATTGTACAGCAGTTCTGCATCCTGACTGTAGTTCACACAGTTTCTGCGAGTTCTGTAGCTTCTGAGTAGGCATACGCATTATGCAGCATTTGTGTAGTATGATTGTAGGAGAAACTGCTTGAGGAGTTATGTACCGTGAATGCAGAGAGACACAGTTTGCAGGAGTTCTGTAGACTGAGTGCAGCAGAGAGTTTACAGAAGTTCTGTCGTATAGGAGTAGCCATACGCAGTATGCGGGATTTTTGTAGACTGAGTGTAGGAGACACTTACTGGATTTCTGTAAGCTTGATGTAAAGAGAAGCAGTTTACAGTAGTTCTGCCACCTGAGTGTAGAAGACAGTGTACGGGAGTTCTGTATCTTGGGAGAAGGTATACACAGTATGCATGATTTCTGTAGCTTGAGTGTAGGAGACGCAGCTTACTGTCGTTCCTAAACTGGATGTACAGAGAGGCAGTTTTCAGGAGTTCCGCCGCCTGAGTATCGTTCACCCAGTTTATGGGAGTTCTGTAGCATGGGGGTTGCCAAACACAGTAAGGGAGATTTCGGTAGTCTGTGTGCAGTAGATGATGGATACAGGATTTCTGAAACCTGAATGTAGAGAGAGGCAGTTTACAGGAGTTCTGCTGCCTGAGTGTAGGAGACAGTTTACGGGAGTTCTGTAGCTTGAGAGAAGGTATACACAGTAGGCGTGATTTCTGTAGCCTGAGTGTAGGAGACGCAGCTTACTGTAGTTCCATAAGCTGGATGTAGAGAGAGCCAGTTTTCAGCAGTTCTGCCGCTTCAGGGTAGAAGACACAGTATACCGGAGTTCCGTGGCTAGGGAGAAGGCATACGCAAAATGCGCGATTTCTGTAGACTGAGTGTCAGAGACGCAGCTTACAGGAGTTTGTAAGCTTGGCAAGAAGAGAAGCAGTTTACAGGAGTTCTGCAGCCTGAGTGCAGCAGACAGTTTACGGGAGTTCTGTAGCATAGGAGTTGCCTTACGCAGTATGCAGGATTACTGTTGCCTGTGTGTAGGAGATGCAGCTTATAGTATTTCTGTAAGCTAGACGTAGCGAGCAGCATTGTACAGCAGTTCTGCATCCTGACTGTAGTTCACACAGTTTCTGCGAGTTCTGTAGCTTCTGAGTAGGCATAGGCACTATGCAGGATTTCTGTAGCGTGAGTGTAGGAGAAACAGCCTGCAGGAGTTCTGTACCATGGATGTAGAGAGACGCAGTTTGCAGGAGTTCTGAAGGCTGAGGTTAGGAGACACAGATTATAGGAGTTCTATAGCCTGGGATTTGGCAAACGCAGCATGCAGTTTTGCTGTAGCTAGAGTGTAGGAGGCACAGCTTGCTGTAGTTCCATAAGCTGGATGTAGAGAGAGCCAGTTTTCAGCAGTTCTGCAGCTTCAGTGTCGAAAACCCACTTTAGTGGAGTTCTGTGGCTAAGGAGAAGGCATACGCAATATGCGGGATTTCTGTAGACTGAGTGTCAGAGACGCAGCTTACAGGAGTTCTGTAAGCTTGGCAAGAAGAGAAGCAGTTCACAGGACTATTGCAGCCTGAGTGCAGGAGACAGTTTACGGGAGTTCTGTATCTTGGGAGAAGATATACACAGTAGTTGTGATTTCTTTAGCTGGACGGTAGGAGACGCAGCTTCCTGTAGTTCCTTGAACTGGATTTACGAGAGGCAGTTTTCAGCAGTTCTGCAGCTTCAGTGTCGAAAACCCACTTTAGTGGAGTTCTGTGGCTAAGGAGAAGGCATACGCAATATGCGGGATTTCTGTAGACTGAGTGTCAGAGACGCAGCTTACAGGAGTTCTGTAAGCTTACCAACTCCTGTAAGCTGCGTCTCTGACACTCAGTCTACAGAAATCGCGCATTTTGCGTATGCCTTCTCCCCAGCCACAGAACTCCAGTGTACTGTGTCTTCTACACTGAAGCAGCAGAACTGCTGAGAACTGGCTCTCTCTACATCCAGCTTATGGAACTACAGGAAGCTGTACAGCACTCCTGCCTGAGTGCAGGAGACAGTTTACGGGAGTTCTGTGTCTTGGGAGAAGTTATACACAGTAGGTGTGATTTCTTTAGCTTGACTGTAGGAGACGCAGCTTCCTGTAGTTCCATAAACTGGATGTAGAGAGAGGCAGTTTACTGCAGTTCTGCAGCCTCATTGTAGGAGACAGTTTCCCGGAGTTCTGTAGCATACGAGTTGCCATACGCAGTATGCAGGATTACTGTTGCCTGTGTGTAGGAGATGCAGCTTATAGTATTTCTGTAAACTAGACGTAGAGAGCGGCATTGTACAGCAGTTCTGCATCCTGACTGTAGTTCACACAGTTTCTGCGAGTTCTGTAGCTTCTGAGTAGGCATACGCATTATGCAGGATTTGTGTAGCATGATTGTAGGAGAAACTGCTTGAGGAGTTATGTACCTTGAATGCAGAGAGACACAGTTTGCAGGAGTTCTGCCGCCTGAGTGCAGGAGACAGTTTACCGGAGTTCTGTAGTATAGGAGTAGCCGTACACAGTATGCAGGATTACTGTTGCCTGTGTGTAGGAGATGCAGCTTATAGTATTTCTGTAAGCTAGACGTAGCGAGCAGCATTGTACAGCAGTTCTGCATCCTGACTGTAGTTCACACAGTTTCTGCGAGTTCTGTAGCTTCTGAGTAGGCATACGCATTATGCAGCATTTGTGTAGTATGATTGTAGGAGAAACTGCTTGAGGAGTTATGTACCGTGAATGCAGAGAGACACAGTTTGCAGGAGTTCTGTAGACTGAGTGCAGCAGAGAGTTTACAGAAGTTCTGTCGTATAGGAGTAGCCATACGCAGTATGCGGGATTTTTGTAGACTGAGTGTAGGAGACACTTACTGGATTTCTGTAAGCTTGATGTAAAGAGAAGCAGTTTACAGTAGTTCTGCCACCTGAGTGTAGAAGACAGTGTACGGGAGTTCTGTATCTTGGGAGAAGGTATACACAGTATGCATGATTTCTGTAGCTTGAGTGTAGGAGACGCAGCTTACTGTCGTTCCTAAACTGGATGTACAGAGAGGCAGTTTTCAGGAGTTCCGCCGCCTGAGTATCGTTCACCCAGTTTATGGGAGTTCTGTAGCATGGGGGTTGCCAAACACAGTAAGGGAGATTTCGGTAGTCTGTGTGCAGTAGATGATGGATACAGGATTTCTGAAACCTGAATGTAGAGAGAGGCAGTTTACAGGAGTTCTGCTGCCTGAGTGTAGGAGACAGTTTACGGGAGTTCTGTAGCTTGAGAGAAGGTATACACAGTAGATGTGATTCCTGTAGCTTGAGTGTAGGAGACGCAGCTTACTGTCGTTCCTAAACTGGATGTACAGAGAGGCAGTTTTCAGGAGTTCTGCCGCCTGAGTGTAGGAGACAGTTTACGGGAGTTCTTTAGCTTGAGAGAAGGTATACACAGTAGGCGTGATTTCTGTAGCCTGAGTGTAGGAGACGCAGCTTACTGTAGTTCCATAAGCTGGATGTAGAGAGAGCCAGTTTTCAGCAGTTCTGCCGCTTCAGGGTAGAAGACACAGTATACCGGAGTTCTGTGGCTAGGGAGAAGGCATACGCAAAATGCGCGATTTCTGTAGACTGAGTGTCAGAGACGCAGCTTACAGGAGTTTGTAAGCTTGGCAAGAAGAGAAGCAGTTTACAGGAGTTCTGCAGCCTGAGTGCAGCAGACAGTTTACGGGAGTTCTGTAGCATAGGAGTTGCCTTACGCAGTATGCAGGATTACTGTTGCCTGTGTGTAGGAGATGCAGCTTATAGTATTTCTGTAAGCTAGACGTAGCGAGCAGCATTGTACAGCAGTTCTGCATCCTGACTGTAGTTCACACAGTTTCTGCGAGTTCTGTAGCTTCTGAGTAGGCATAGGCACTATGCAGGATTTCTGTAGCGTGAGTGTAGGAGAAACAGCCTGCAGGAGTTCTGTACCATGGATGTAGAGAGACGCAGTTTGCAGGAGTTCTGAAGGCTGAGGTTAGGAGACACAGATTATAGGAGTTCTATAGCCTGGGATTTGGCAAACGCAGCATGCAATTTTGCTGTAGCTAGAGTGTAGGAGGCACAGCTTCCTGTAGTTCCATAAGCTGGATGTAGAGAGAGCCAGTTTTCAGCAGTTCTGCAGCTTCAGTGTCGAAAACCCACTTTAGTGGAGTTCTGTGGCTAAGGAGAAGGCATACGCAATATGCGGGATTTCTGTAGACTGAGTGTCAGAGACGCAGCTTACAGGAGTTCTGTAAGCTTGGCAAGAAGAGAAGCAGTTCACAGGACTATTGCAGCCTGAGTGCAGGAGACAGTTTACGGGAGTTCTGTATCTTGGGAGAAGATATACACAGTAGTTGTGATTTCTTTAGCTGGACGGTAGGAGACGCAGCTTCCTGTAGTTCCTTGAACTGGATTTACGAGAGGCAGTTTTCAGCAGTTCTGCAGCTTCAGTGTCGAAAACCCACTTTAGTGGAGTTCTGTGGCTAAGGAGAAGGCATACGCAATATGCGGGATTTCTGTAGACTGAGTGTCAGAGACGCAGCTTACAGGAGTTCTGTAAGCTTACCAACTCCTGTAAGCTGCGTCTCTGACACTCAGTCTACAGAAATCGCGCATTTTGCGTATGCCTTCTCCCCAGCCACAGAACTCCAGTGTACTGTGTCTTCTACACTGAAGCAGCAGAACTGCTGAGAACTGGCTCTCTCTACATCCAGCTTATGGAACTACAGGAAGCTGTACAGCACTCCTGCCTGAGTGCAGGAGACAGTTTACGGGAGTTCTGTGTCTTGGGAGAAGTTATACACAGTAGGTGTGATTTCTTTAGCTTGACTGTAGGAGACGCAGCTTCCTGTAGTTCCATAAACTGGATGTAGAGAGAGGCAGTTTACTGCAGTTCTGCAGCCTCATTGTAGGAGACAGTTTACCGGAGTTCTGTAGCATACGAGTTGCCATACGCAGTATGCAGGATTACTGTTGCCTGTGTGTAGGAGATGCAGCTTATGGTATTTCTGTAAACTAGACGTAGAGAGCGGCATTGTACAGGAGTTCTGCATCCTCACTGTAGTTCACACAGTTTCTGCGAGTTCTGTAGCTTCTGAGTAGGCATACGCATTATGCAGGATTTGTGTAGCATGATTGTAGGAGAAACTGCTTGAGGAGTTATGTACCTTGAATGCAGAGAGACACAGTTTGCAGGAGTTCTGCCGCCTGAGTGCAGGAGACAGTTTACCGGAGTTCTGTAGTATAGGAGTAGCCGTACACAGTATGCAGGATTACTGTTGCCTGTGTGTAGGAGATGCAGCTTATAGTATTTCTGTAAGCTAGACGTAGAGAGCAACATTGTACAGCAGTTCTGCATCCTGACTGTAGTTCACACAGTTTCTGCGAGTTCTGTAGCTTCTGAGTAGGCATACGCATTATGCAGCATTTGTGTAGTATGATTGTAGGAGAAACTGCTTGAGGAGTTATGTACCGTGAATGCAGAGACACAGTTTGCAGAAGTTCTGTAGACTGAGTGCAGCAGAGAGTTTACAGAAGTTCTGTCGTATAGGAGTAGCCATACGCAGTATGCGGGATTTTTGTAGACTGAGTGTAGGAGACACTTACTGGATTTCTGTAAGCTTGATGTAAAGAGAAGCAGTTTACAGTAGTTCTGCCGACTGAGTGAAGAAGACAGTGTACGGGAGTTCTGTATCTTGGGAGAAGGTATACACAGTATGCATGATTTCTGTAGCTTGAGTGTAGGAGACGCAGCTTACTGTCGTTCCTAAACTGGATGTATAGAGAGGCAGTTTTCAGGAGTTCTGCCGCCTGAGTATCGTTTACCCAGTTTATGGGAGTTCTGTAGCATGGGGGTTGCCAAACACAGTAAGGGAGATTTCGGTAGTCTGTGTGCAGTAGATGATGGATACAGGATTTCTGAAACCTGAATGTAGAGAGAGGCAGTTTACAGGAGTTCTGCTGCCTGAGTGTAGGAGACAGTTTACGGGAGTTCTTTAGCTTGAGAGAAGGTATACACAGTAGGCGTGATTTCTGTAGCCTGAGTGTAGGAGACGCAGCTTACTGTAGTTCCATAAGCTGGATGTAGAGAGAGCCAGTTTTCAGCAGTTCTGCCGCTTCAGGGTAGAAGACACAGTGTACCGGAGTTCTGTGGCTAGGGAGAAGGCATACGCAAAACGCGATTTCTGTAGACTGAGTGTCAGAGACGCAGCTTACAGGAGTTTGTAAGCTTGGCAAGAAGAGAAGCAGTTTACAGGAGTTCTGCAGCCTGAGTGCAGGAGACAGTTTACGGGAGTTCTGTAGCATAGGAGTTGCCTTACGCAGTATGCAGGATTACTGTTGCCTGTGTGTAGGAGATGCAGCTTATAGTATTTCTGTAAGCTAGACATAGAGAGCAGCATTGTACAGCAGTTCTGCATCCTGACTGTAGTTCACACAGTTTCTGCGAGTTCTGTAGCTTCTGAGTAGGCATAGGCACTATGCAGGATTTCTGTAGCGTGAGTGTAGGAGAAACAGCCTGCAGGAGTTCTGTACCATGGATGTAGAGAGACGCAGTTTGCAGGAGTTCTGAAGGCTGAGGTTAGGAGACACAGATTATAGGAGTTCTATAGCCTGGGATTTGGCAAACGCAGCATGCAGTTTTGCTGTAGCTAGAGTGTAGGAGGCACAGCTTCCTGTAGTTCCATAAGCTGGATGTAGAGAGAGCCAGTTTTCAGCAGTTCTGCAGCTTCAGTGTCGAAAACCCACTTTAGTGGAGTTCTGTGGCTAAGGAGAAGGCATACGCAATATGCGGGATTTCTGTAGACTGAGTGTCAGAGACGCAGCTTACAGGAGTTCTGTAAGCTTGGCAAGAAGAGAAGCAGTTCACAGGACTATTGCAGCCTGAGTGCAGGAGACAGTTTACGGGAGTTCTGTATCTTGGGAGAAGATATACACAGTAGTTGTGATTTCTTTAGCTGGACGGTAGGAGACGCAGCTTCCTGTAGTTCCTTGAACTGGATTTACGAGAGGCAGTTTTCAGCAGTTCTGCAGCTTCAGTGTCGAAAACCCACTTTAGTGGAGTTCTGTGGCTAAGGAGAAGGCATACGCAATATGCGGGATTTCTGTAGACTGAGTGTCAGAGACGCAGCTTACAGGAGTTCTGTAAGCTTACCAACTCCTGTAAGCTGCGTCTCTGACACTCAGTCTACAGAAATCGCGCATTTTGCGTATGCCTTCTCCCCAGCCACAGAACTCCAGTGTACTGTGTCTTCTACACTGAAGCAGCAGAACTGCTGAGAACTGGCTCTCTCTACATCCAGCTTATGGAACTACAGGAAGCTGTACAGCACTCCTGCCTGAGTGCAGGAGACAGTTTACGGGAGTTCTGTGTCTTGGGAGAAGTTATACACAGTAGGTGTGATTTCTTTAGCTTGACTGTAGGAGACGCAGCTTCCTGTAGTTCCATAAACTGGATGTAGAGAGAGGCAGTTTACTGCAGTTCTGCAGCCTCATTGTAGGAGACAGTTTCCCGGAGTTCTGTAGCATACGAGTTGCCATACGCAGTATGCAGGATTACTGCTGCCTGTGTGTAGGAGATGCAGCTTATAGTATTTCTGTAAACTAGACGTAGAGAGCGGCATTGTACAGCAGTTCTGCATCCTCACTGTAGTTCACACAGTTTCTGCGAGTTCTGTAGCTTCTGAGTAGGCATACGCATTATGCAGGATTTGTGTAGCATGATTGTAGGAGAAACTGCTTGAGGAGTTATGTACCTTGAATGCAGAGAGACACAGTTTGCAGGAGTTCTGCCGCCTGAGTGCAGGAGACAGTTTACCGGAGTTCTGTAGTATAGGAATAGCCGTACACAGTATGCAGGATTACTGTTGCCTGTGTGTAGGAGATGCAGCTTATAGTATTTCTGTAAGCTAGACGTAGAGAGCAACATTGTACAGCAGTTCTGCATCCTGACTGTAGTTCACACAGTTTCTGCGAGTTCTGTAGCTTCTGAGTAGGCATACGCATTATGCAGCATTTGTGTAGTATGATTGTAGGAGAAACTGCTTGAGGAGTTATGTACCGTGAATGCAGAGACACAGTTTGCAGAAGTTCTGTAGACTGAGTGCAGCAGAGAGTTTACAGAAGTTCTGTCGTATAGGAGTAGCCATACGCAGTATGCGGGATTTTTGTAGACTGAGTGTAGGAGACACTTACTGGATTTCTGTAAGCTTGATGTAAAGAGAAGCAGTTTACAGTAGTTCTGCCGACTGAGTGAAGAAGACAGTGTACGGGAGTTCTGTATCTTGGGAGAAGGTATACACAGTATGCATGATTTCTGTAGCTTGAGTGTAGGAGACGCAGCTTACTGTCGTTCCTAAACTGGATGTATAGAGAGGCAGTTTTCAGGAGTTCTGCCGCCTGAGTATCGTTTACCCAGTTTATGGGAGTTCTGTAGCATGGGGGTTGCCAAACACAGTAAGGGAGATTTCGGTAGTCTGTGTGCAGTAGATGATGGATACAGGATTTCTGAAACCTGAATGTAGAGAGAGGCAGTTTACAGGAGTTCTGCTGCCTGAGTGTAGGAGACAGTTTACGGGAGTTCTTTAGCTTGAGAGAAGGTATACACAGTAGGCGTGATTTCTGTAGCCTGAGTGTAGGAGACGCAGCTTACTGTAGTTCCATAAGCTGGATGTAGAGAGAGCCAGTTTTCAGCAGTTCTGCCGCTTCAGGGTAGAAGACACAGTGTACCGGAGTTCTGTGGCTAGGGAGAAGGCATACGCAAAACGCGATTTCTGTAGACTGAGTGTCAGAGACGCAGCTTACAGGAGTTTGTAAGCTTGGCAAGAAGAGAAGCAGTTTACAGGAGTTCTGCAGCCTGAGTGCAGCAGACAGTTTACGGGAGTTCTGTAGCATAGGAGTTGCCTTACGCAGTATGCAGGATTACTGTTGCCTGTGTGTAGGAGATGCAGCTTATAGTATTTCTGTAAGCTAGACATAGAGAGCAGCATTGTACAGCAGTTCTGCATCCTGACTGTAGTTCACACAGTTTCTGCGAGTTCTGTAGCTTCTGAGTAGGCATAGGCACTATGCAGGATTTCTGTAGCGTGAGTGTAGGAGAAACAGCCTGCAGGAGTTCTGTACCATGGATGTAGAGAGACGCAGTTTGCAGGAGTTCTGAAGGCTGAGGTTAGGAGACACAGATTATAGGAGTTCTATAGCCTGGGATTTGGCAAACGCAGCATGCAGTTTTGCTGTAGCTAGAGTGTAGGAGGCACAGCTTCCTGTAGTTCCATAAGCTGGATGTAGAGAGAGCCAGTTTTCAGCAGTTCTGCAGCTTCAGTGTCGAAAACCCACTTTAGTGGAGTTCTGTGGCTAAGGAGAAGGCATACGCAATATGCGGGATTTCTATAGACTGAGTGTCAGAGACGCAGCTTACAGGAGTTCTGTAAGCTTGGCAAGAAGAGAAGCAGTTCACAGGACTATTGCAGCCTGAGTGCAGGAGACAGTTTACGGGAGTTCTGTATCTTGGGAGAAGATATACACAGTAGTTGTGATTTCTTTAGCTGGACGGTAGGAGACGCAGCTTCCTGTAGTTCCTTGAACTGGATTTACGAGAGGCAGTTTTCAGCAGTTCTGCAGCTTCAGTGTCGAAAACCCACTTTAGTGGAGTTCTGTGGCTAAGGAGAAGGCATACGTAATATGCGGGATTTCTGTAGACTGAGTGTCAGAGACGCAGCTTACAGGAGTTCTGTAAGCTTACCAACTCCTGTAAGCTGCGTCTCTGACACTCAGTCTACAGAAATCGCGCATTTTGCGTATGCCTTCTCCCCAGCCACAGAACTCCAGTGTACTGTGTCTTCTACACTGAAGCAGCAGAACTGCTGAGAACTGGCTCTCTCTACATCCAGCTTATGGAACTACAGGAAGCTGTACAGCACTCCTGCCTGAGTGCAGGAGACAGTTTACGGGAGTTCTGTGTCTTGGGAGAAGTTATACACAGTAGGTGTGATTTCTTTAGCTTGACTGTAGGAGACGCAGCTTCCTGTAGTTCCATAAACTGGATGTAGAGAGAGGCAGTTTACTGCAGTTCTGCAGCCTCATTGTAGGAGACAGTTTACCGGAGTTCTGTAGCATACGAGTTGCCATACGCAGTATGCAGGATTACTGTTGCCTGTGTGTAGGAGATGCAGCTTATAGTATTTCTGTAAACTAGACGTAGAGAGCGGCATTGTACAGCAGTTCTGCATCCTCACTGTAGTTCACACAGTTTCTGCGAGTTCTGTAGCTTCTGAGTAGGCATACGCATTATGCAGGATTTGTGTAGCATGATTGTAGGAGAAACTGCTTGAGGAGTTATGTACCTTGAATGCAGAGAGACACAGTTTGCAGGAGTTCTGCCGCCTGAGTGCAGGAGACAGTTTACCGGAGTTCTGTAGTATAGGAGTAGCCGTACACAGTATGCAGGATTACTGTTGCCTGTGTGTAGGAGATGCAGCTTATAGTATTTCTGTAAGCTAGACGTAGCGAGCAGCATTGTACAGCAGTTCTGCATCCTGACTGTAGTTCACACAGTTTCTGCGAGTTCTGTAGCTTCTGAGTAGGCATACGCATTATGCAGCATTTGTGTAGTATGATTGTAGGAGAAACTGCTTGAGGAGTTATGTACCGTGAATGCAGAGAGACACAGTTTGCAGGAGTTCTGTAGACTGAGTGCAGCAGAGAGTTTACAGAAGTTCTGTCGTATAGGAGTAGCCATACGCAGTATGCGGGATTTTTGTAGACTGAGTGTAGGAGACACTTACTGGATTTCTGTAAGCTTGATGTAAAGAGAAGCAGTTTACAGTAGTTCTGCCACCTGAGTGTAGAAGACAGTGTACGGGAGTTCTGTATCTTGGGAGAAGGTATACACAGTATGCATGATTTCTGTAGCTTGAGTGTAGGAGACGCAGCTTACTGTCGTTCCTAAACTGGATGTACAGAGAGGCAGTTTTCAGGAGTTCCGCCGCCAGAGTATCGTTCACCCAGTTTATGGGAGTTCTGTAGCATGGGGGTTGCCAAACACAGTAAGGGAGATTTCGGTAGTCTGTGTGCAGTAGATGATGGATACAGGATTTCTGAAACCTGAATGTAGAGAGAGGCAGTTTACAGGAGTTCTGCTGCCTGAGTGTAGGAGACAGTTTACGGGAGTTCTTTAGCTTGAGAGAAGGTATACACAGTAGGCGTGATTTCTGTAGCCTGAGTGTAGGAGACGCAGCTTACTGTAGTTCCATAAGCTGGATGTAGAGAGAGCCAGTTTTCAGCAGTTCTGCCGCTTCAGGGTAGAAGACACAGTATACCGGAGTTCTGTGGCTAGGGAGAAGGCATACGCAAAATGCGCGATTTCTGTAGACTGAGTGTCAGAGACGCAGCTTACAGGAGTTTGTAAGCTTGGCAAGAAGAGAAGCAGTTTACAGGAGTTCTGCAGCCTGAGTGCAGCAGACAGTTTACGGGAGTTCTGTAGCATAGGAGTTGCCTTACGCAGTATGCAGGATTACTGTTGCCTGTGTGTAGGAGATGCAGCTTATAGTATTTCTGTAAGCTAGACGTAGCGAGCAGCATTGTACAGCAGTTCTGCATCCTGACTGTAGTTCACACAGTTTCTGCGAGTTCTGTAGCTTCTGAGTAGGCATAGGCACTATGCAGGATTTCTGTAGCGTGAGTGTAGGAGAAACAGCTTGCAGGAGTTCTGTACCATGGATGTAGAGAGACGCAGTTTGCAGGAGTTCTGAAGGCTGAGGTTAGGAGACACAGATTATAGGAGTTCTATAGCCTGGGATTTGGCAAACGCAGCATGCAGTTTTGCTGTAGCTAGAGTGTAGGAGGCACAGCTTCCTGTAGTTCCATAAGCTGGATGTAGAGAGAGCCAGTTTTCAGCAGTTCTGCAGCTTCAGTGTCGAAAACCCACTTTAGTGGAGTTCTGTGGCTAAGGAGAAGGCATACGCAATATGCGGGATTTCTGTAGACTGAGTGTCAGAGACGCAGCTTACAGGAGTTCTGTAAGCTTACCAACTCCTGTAAGCTGCGTCTCTGACACTCAGTCTACAGAAATCGCGCATTTTGCGTATGCCTTCTCCCCAGCCACAGAACTCCAGTGTACTGTGTCTTCTACACTGAAGCAGCAGAACTGCTGAGAACTGGCTCTCTCTACATCCAGCTTATGGAACTACAGGAAGCTGTACAGCACTCCTGCCTGAGTGCAGGAGACAGTTTACGGGAGTTCTGTGTCTTGGGAGAAGTTATACACAGTAGGTGTGATTTCTTTAGCTTGACTGTAGGAGACGCAGCTTCCTGTAGTTCCATAAACTGGATGTAGAGAGAGGCAGTTTACTGCAGTTCTGCAGCCTCATTGTAGGAGACAGTTTACCGGAGTTCTGTAGCATACGAGTTGCCATACGCAGTATGCAGGATTACTGTTGCCTGTGTGTAGGAGATGCAGCTTATAGTATTTCTGTAACCTAGACGTAGAGAGCGGCATTGTACAGCAGTTCTGCATCCTCACTGTAGTTCACACAGTTTCTGCGAGTTCTGTAGCTTCTGAGTAGGCATACGCATTATGCAGGATTTGTGTAGCATGATTGTAGGAGAAACTGCTTGAGGAGTTATGTACCTTGAATGCAGAGAGACACAGTTTGCAGGAGTTCTGCCGCCTGAGTGCAGGAGACAGTTTACCGGAGTTCTGTAGTATAGGAGTAGCCGTACACAGTATGCAGGATTACTGTTGCCTGTGTGTAGGAGATGCAGCTTATAGTATTTCTGTAAGCTAGACGTAGCGAGCAGCATTGTACAGCAGTTCTGCATCCTGACTGTAGTTCACACAGTTTCTGCGAGTTCTGTAGCTTCTGAGTAGGCATACGCATTATGCAGCATTTGTGTAGTATGATTGTAGGAGAAACTGCTTGAGGAGTTATGTACCGTGAATGCAGAGAGACACAGTTTGCAGGAGTTCTGTAGACTGAGTGCAGCAGAGAGTTTACAGAAGTTCTGTCGTATAGGAGTAGCCATACGCAGTATGCGGGATTTTTGTAGACTGAGTGTAGGAGACACTTACTGGATTTCTGTAAGCTTGATGTAAAGAGAAGCAGTTTACAGTAGTTCTGCCACCTGAGTGTAGAAGACAGTGTACGGGAGTTCTGTATCTTGGGAGAAGGTATACACAGTATGCATGATTTCTGTAGCTTGAGTGTAGGAGACGCAGCTTACTGTCGTTCCTAAACTGGATGTACAGAGAGGCAGTTTTCAGGAGTTCCGCCGCCAGAGTATCGTTCACCCAGTTTATGGGAGTTCTGTAGCATGGGGGTTGACAAACACAGTAAGGGAGATTTCGGTAGTCTGTGTGCAGTAGATGATGGATACAGGATTTCTGAAACCTGAATGTAGAGAGAGGCAGTTTACAGGAGTTCTGCTGCCTGAGTGTAGGAGACAGTTTACGGGAGTTCTTTAGCTTGAGAGAAGGTATACACAGTAGGCGTGATTTCTGTAGCCTGAGTGTAGGAGACGCAGCTTACTGTAGTTCCATAAGCTGGATGTAGAGAGAGCCAGTTTTCAGCAGTTCTGCCGCTTCAGGGTAGAAGACACAGTATACCGGAGTTCTGTGGCTAGGGAGAAGGCATACGCAAAATGCGCGATTTCTGTAGACTGAGTGTCAGAGACGCAGCTTACAGGAGTTTGTAAGCTTGGCAAGAAGAGAAGCAGTTTACAGGAGTTCTGCAGCCTGAGTGCAGCAGACAGTTTACGGGAGTTCTGTAGCATAGGAGTTGCCTTACGCAGTATGCAGGATTACTGTTGCCTGTGTGTAGGAGATGCAGCTTATAGTATTTCTGTAAGCTAGACGTAGCGAGCAGCATTGTACAGCAGTTCTGCATCCTGACTGTAGTTCACACAGTTTCTGCGAGTTCTGTAGCTTCTGAGTAGGCATAGGCACTATGCAGGATTTCTGTAGCGTGAGTGTAGGAGAAACAGCTTGCAGGAGTTCTGTACCATGGATGTAGAGAGACGCAGTTTGCAGGAGTTCTGAAGGCTGAGGTTAGGAGACACAGATTATAGGAGTTCTATAGCCTGGGATTTGGCAAACGCAGCATGCAGTTTTGCTGTAGCTAGAGTGTAGGAGGCACAGCTTCCTGTAGTTCCATAAGCTGGATGTAGAGAGAGCCAGTTTTCAGCAGTTCTGCAGCTTCAGTGTCGAAAACCCACTTTAGTGGAGTTCTGTGGCTAAGGAGAAGGCATACGCAATATGCGGGATTTCTGTAGACTGAGTGTCAGAGACGCAGCTTACAGGAGTTCTGTAAGCTTGGCAAGAAGAGAAGCAGTTCACAGGACTATTGCAGCCTGAGTGCAGGAGACAGTTTACGGGAGTTCTGTATCTTGGGAGAAGATATACACAGTAGTTGTGATTTCGTTAGCTGGACGGTAGGAGACGCAGCTTCCTGTAGTTCCTTGAACTGGATTTACGAGAGGCAGTTTTCAGCAGTTCTGCAGCTTCAGTGTCGAAAACCCACTTTAGTGGAGTTCTGTGGCTAAGGAGAAGGCATACGTAATATGCGGGATTTCTGTAGACTGAGTGTCAGAGACGCAGCTTACAGGAGTTCTGTAAGCTTACCAACTCCTGTAAGCTGCGTCTCTGACACTCAGTCTACAGAAATCGCGCATTTTGCGTATGCCTTCTCCCCAGCCACAGAACTCCAGTGTACTGTGTCTTCTACACTGAAGCAGCAGAACTGCTGAGAACTGGCTCTCTCTACATCCAGCTTATGGAACTACAGGAAGCTGTACAGCACTCCTGCCTGAGTGCAGGAGACAGTTTACGGGAGTTCTGTGTCTTGGGAGAAGTTATACACAGTAGGTGTGATTTCTTTAGCTTGACTGTAGGAGACGCAGCTTCCTGTAGTTCCATAAACTGGATGTAGAGAGAGGCAGTTTACTGCAGTTCTGCAGCCTCATTGTAGGAGACAGTTTACCGGAGTTCTGTAGCATACGAGTTGCCATACGCAGTATGCAGGATTACTGTTGCCTGTGTGTAGGAGATGCAGCTTATAGTATTTCTGTAACCTAGACGTAGAGAGCGGCATTGTACAGCAGTTCTGCATCCTCACTGTAGTTCACACAGTTTCTGCGAGTTCTGTAGCTTCTGAGTAGGCATACGCATTATGCAGGATTTGTGTAGCATGATTGTAGGAGAAACTGCTTGAGGAGTTATGTACCTTGAATGCAGAGAGACACAGTTTGCAGGAGTTCTGCCGCCTGAGTGCAGGAGACAGTTTACCGGAGTTCTGTAGTATAGGAGTAGCCGTACACAGTATGCAGGATTACTGTTGCCTGTGTGTAGGAGATGCAGCTTATAGTATTTCTGTAAGCTAGACGTAGAGAGCAACATTGTACAGCAGTTCTGCATCCTGACTGTAGTTCACACAGTTTCTGCGAGTTCTGTAGCTTCTGAGTAGGCATACGCATTATGCAGCATTTGTGTAGTATGATTGTAGGAGAAACTGCTTGAGGAGTTATGTACCGTGAATGCAGAGAGACACAGTTTGCAGGAGTTCTGTAGACGGAGTGCAGCAGAGAGTTTACAGAAGTTCTGTCGTATAGGAATAACCATACGCAGTATGCGGGATTTTTGTAGACTGAGTGTAGGAGACACTTACTGGATTTCTGTAAGCTTGATGTAAAGAGAAGCAGTTTACAGTAGTTCTGCCGCCTGAGTGTAGAAGACAGTGTACGGGAGTTCTGTATCTTGGGAGAAGGTATACACAGTATGCATGATTTCTGTAGCTTGAGTGTAGGAGACGCAGCTTAGTGTCGTTCCTAAACTGGATGTACAGAGAGGCAGTTTTCAGGAGTTCCGCCGCCGGAGTATCGTTCACCCAGTTTATGGGAGTTCTGTAGCATGGGGGTTGCCAAACACAGTAAGGGAGATTTCGGTAGTCTGTGTGCAGTAGATGATGGATACAGGATTTCTGAAACCTGAATGTAGAGAGAGGCAGTTTACAGGAGTTCTGCTGCCTGAGTGTAGGAGACAGTTTACGGGAGTTCTTTAGCTTGAGAGAAGGTATACACAGTAGGCGTGATTTCTGTAGCCTGAGTGTAGGAGACGCAGCTTACTGTAGTTCCATAAGCTGGATGTAGAGAGAGCCAGTTTTCAGCAGTTCTGCCGCTTCAGGGTAGAAGACACAGTATACCGGAGTTCTGTGGCTAGGGAGAAGGCATACGCAAAATGCGCGATTTCTGTAGACTGAGTGTCAGAGACGCAGCTTACAGGAGTTTGTAAGCTTGGCAAGAAGAGAAGCAGTTTACAGGAGTTCTGCAGCCTGAGTGCAGCAGACAGTTTACGGGAGTTCTGTAGCATAGGAGTTGCCTTACGCAGTATGCAGGATTACTGTTGCCTGTGTGTAGGAGATGCAGCTTATAGTATTTCTGTAAGCTAGACGTAGCGAGCAGCATTGTACAGCAGTTCTGCATCCTGACTGTAGTTCACACAGTTTCTGCGAGTTCTGTAGCTTCTGAGTAGGCATAGGCACTATGCAGGATTTCTGTAGCGTGAGTGTAGGAGAAACAGCTTGCAGGAGTTCTGTACCATGGATGTAGAGAGACGCAGTTTGCAGGAGTTCTGAAGGCTGAGGTTAGGAGACACAGATTATAGGAGTTCTATAGCCTGGGATTTGGCAAACGCAGCATGCAGTTTTGCTGTAGCTAGAGTGTAGGAGGCACAGCTTCCTGTAGTTCCATAAGCTGGATGTAGAGAGAGCCAGTTTTCAGCAGTTCTGCAGCTTCAGTGTCGAAAACCCACTTTAGTGGAGTTCTGTGGCTAAGGAGAAGGCATACGCAATATGCGGGATTTCTGTAGACTGAGTGTCAGAGACGCAGCTTACAGGAGTTCTGTAAGCTTGGCAAGAAGAGAAGCAGTTCACAGGACTATTGCAGCCTGAGTGCAGGAGAGAGTTTACGGGAGTTCTGTATCTTGGGAGAAGATATACACAGTAGTTGTGATTTCGTTAGCTGGACGGTAGGAGACGCAGCTTCCTGTAGTTCCTTGAACTGGATTTACGAGAGGCAGTTTTCAGCAGTTCTGCAGCTTCAGTGTCGAAAACCCACTTTAGTGGAGTTCTGTGGCTAAGGAGAAGGCATACGTAATATGCGGGATTTCTGTAGACTGAGTGTCAGAGACGCAGCTTACAGGAGTTCTGTAAGCTTACCAACTCCTGTAAGCTGCGTCTCTGACACTCAGTCTACAGAAATCGCGCATTTTGCGTATGCCTTCTCCCCAGCCACAGAACTCCAGTGTACTGTGTCTTCTACACTGAAGCAGCAGAACTGCTGAGAACTGGCTCTCTCTACATCCAGCTTATGGAACTACAGGAAGCTGTACAGCACTCCTGCCTGAGTGCAGGAGACAGTTTACGGGAGTTCTGTGTCTTGGGAGAAGTTATACACAGTAGGTGTGATTTCTTTAGCTTGACTGTAGGAGACGCAGCTTCCTGTAGTTCCATAAACTGGATGTAGAGAGAGGCAGTTTACTGCAGTTCTGCAGCCTCATTGTAGGAGACAGTTTACCGGAGTTCTGTAGCATACGAGTTGCCATACGCAGTATGCAGGATTACTGTTGCCTGTGTGTAGGAGATGCAGCTTATAGTATTTCTGTAACCTAGACGTAGAGAGCGGCATTGTACAGCAGTTCTGCATCCTCACTGTAGTTCACACAGTTTCTGCGAGTTCTGTAGCTTCTGAGTAGGCATACGCATTATGCAGGATTTGTGTAGCATGATTGTAGGAGAAACTGCTTGAGGAGTTATGTACCTTGAATGCAGAGAGACACAGTTTGCAGGAGTTCTGCCGCCTGAGTGCAGGAGACAGTTTACCGGAGTTCTGTAGTATAGGAGTAGCCGTACACAATATGCAGGATTACTGTTGCCTGTGTGTAGGAGATGCAGCTTATAGTATTTCTGTAAGCTAGACGTAGAGAGCAACATTGTACAGCAGTTCTGCATCCTGACTGTAGTTCACACAGTTTCTGCGAGTTCTGTAGCTTCTGAGTAGGCATACGCATTATGCAGCATTTGTGTAGTATGATTGTAGGAGAAACTGCTTGAGGAGTTATGTACCGTGAATGCAGAGAGACACAGTTTGCAGGAGTTCTGTAGACGGAGTGCAGCAGAGAGTTTACAGAAGTTCTGTCGTATAGGAATAACCATACGCAGTATGCGGGATTTTTGTAGACTGAGTGTAGGAGACACTTACTGGATTTCTGTAAGCTTGATGTAAAGAGAAGCAGTTTACAGTAGTTCTGCCGCCTGAGTGTAGAAGACAGTGTACGGGAGTTCTGTATCTTGGGAGAAGGTATACACAGTATGCATGATTTCTGTAGCTTGAGTGTAGGAGACGCAGCTTAGTGTCGTTCCTAAACTGGATGTACAGAGAGGCAGTTTTCAGGAGTTCCGCCGCCGGAGTATCGTTCACCCAGTTTATGGGAGTTCTGTAGCATGGGGGTTGCCAAACACAGTAAGGGAGATTTCGGTAGTCTGTGTGCAGTAGATGATGGATACAGGATTTCTGAAACCTGAATGTAGAGAGAGGCAGTTTACAGGAGTTCTGCTGCCTGAGTGTAGGAGACAGTTTACGGGAGTTCTTTAGCTTGAGAGAAGGTATACACAGTAGGCGTGATTTCTGTAGCCTGAGTGTAGGAGACGCAGCTTACTGTAGTTCCATAAGCTGGATGTAGAGAGAGCCAGTTTTCAGCAGTTCTGCCGCTTCAGGGTAGAAGACACAGTATACCGGAGTTCTGTGGCTAGGGAGAAGGCATACGCAAAATGCGCGATTTCTGTAGACTGAGTGTCAGAGACGCAGCTTACAGGAGTTTGTAAGCTTGGCAAGAAGAGAAGCAGTTTACAGGAGTTCTGCAGCCTGAGTGCAGCAGACACTTTACGGGAGTTCTGTAGCATAGGAGTTGCCTTACGCAGTATGCAGGATTACTGTTGCCTGTGTGTAGGAGATGCAGCTTATAGTATTTCTGTAAGCTAGACGTAGCGAGCAGCATTGTACAGCAGTTCTGCATCCTGACTGTAGTTCACACAGTTTCTGCGAGTTCTGTAGCTTCTGAGTAGGCATAGGCACTATGCAGGATTTCTGTAGCGTGAGTGTAGGAGAAACAGCTTGCAGGAGTTCTGTACCATGGATGTAGAGAGACGCAGTTTGCAGGAGTTCTGAAGGCTGAGGTTAGGAGACACAGATTATAGGAGTTCTATAGCCTGGGATTTGGCAAACGCAGCATGCAGTTTTGCTGTAGCTAGAGTGTAGGAGGCACAGCTTCCTGTAGTTCCATAAGCTGGATGTAGAGAGAGCCAGTTTTCAGCAGTTCTGCAGCTTCAGTGTCGAAAACCCACTTTAGTGGAGTTCTGTGGCTAAGGAGAAGGCATACGCAATATGCGGGATTTCTGTAGACTGAGTGTCAGAGACGCAGCTTACAGGAGTTCTGTAAGCTTGGCAAGAAGAGAAGCAGTTCACAGGACTATTGCAGCCTGAGTGCAGGAGAGAGTTTACGGGAGTTCTGTATCTTGGGAGAAGATATACACAGTAGTTGTGATTTCGTTAGCTGGACGGTAGGAGACGCAGCTTCCTGTAGTTCCTTGAACTGGATTTACGAGAGGCAGTTTTCAGCAGTTCTGCAGCTTCAGTGTCGAAAACCCACTTTAGTGGAGTTCTGTGGCTAAGGAGAAGGCATACGTAATATGCGGGATTTCTGTAGACTGAGTGTCAGAGACGCAGCTTACAGGAGTTCTGTAAGCTTACCAACTCCTGTAAGCTGCGTCTCTGACACTCAGTCTACAGAAATCGCGCATTTTGCGTATGCCTTCTCCCCAGCCACAGAACTCCAGTGTACTGTGTCTTCTACACTGAAGCAGCAGAACTGCTGAGAACTGGCTCTCTCTACATCCAGCTTATGGAACTACAGGAAGCTGTACAGCACTCCTGCCTGAGTGCAGGAGACAGTTTACGGGAGTTCTGTGTCTTGGGAGAAGTTATACACAGTAGGTGTGATTTCTTTAGCTTGACTGTAGGAGACGCAGCTTCCTGTAGTTCCATAAACTGGATGTAGAGAGAGGCAGTTTACTGCAGTTCTGCAGCCTCATTGTAGGAGACAGTTTCCCGGAGTTCTGTAGCATACGAGTTGCCATACGCAGTATGCAGGATTACTGTTGCCTGTGTGTAGGAGATGCAGCTTATAGTATTTCTGTAACCTAGACGTAGAGAGCGGCATTGTACAGCAGTTCTGCATCCTCACTGTAGTTCACACAGTTTCTGCGAGTTCTGTAGCTTCTGAGTAGGCATACGCATTATGCAGGATTTGTGTAGCATGATTGTAGGAGAAACTGCTTGAGGAGTTATGTACCTTGAATGCAGAGAGACACAGTTTGCAGGAGTTCTGCCGCCTGAGTGCAGGAGACAGTTTACCGGAGTTCTGTAGTATAGGAGTAGCCGTACACAATATGCAGGATTACTGTTGCCTGTGTGTAGGAGATGCAGCTTATAGTATTTCTGTAAGCTAGACGTAGAGAGCAACATTGTACAGCAGTTCTGCATCCTGACTGTAGTTCACACAGTTTCTGCGAGTTCTGTAGCTTCTGAGTAGGCATACGCATTATGCAGCATTTGTGTAGTATGATTGTAGGAGAAACTGCTTGAGGAGTTATGTACCGTGAATGCAGAGAGACACAGTTTGCAGGAGTTCTGTAGACGGAGTGCAGCAGAGAGTTTACAGAAGTTCTGTCGTATAGGAATAACCATACGCAGTATGCGGGATTTTTGTAGACTGAGTGTAGGAGACACTTACTGGATTTCTGTAAGCTTGATGTAAAGAGAAGCAGTTTACAGTAGTTCTGCCGCCTGAGTGTAGAAGACAGTGTACGGGAGTTCTGTATCTTGGGAGAAGGTATACACAGTATGCATGATTTCTGTAGCTTGAGTGTAGGAGACGCAGCTTAGTGTCGTTCCTAAACTGGATGTACAGAGAGGCAGTTTTCAGGAGTTCCGCCGCCGGAGTATCGTTCACCCAGTTTATGGGAGTTCTGTAGCATGGGGGTTGCCAAACACAGTAAGGGAGATTTCGGTAGTCTGTGTGCAGTAGATGATGGATACAGGATTTCTGAAACCTGAATGTAGAGAGAGGCAGTTTACAGGAGTTCTGCTGCCTGAGTGTAGGAGACAGTTTACGGGAGTTCTTTAGCTTGAGAGAAGGTATACACAGTAGGCGTGATTTCTGTAGCCTGAGTGTAGGAGACGCAGCTTACTGTAGTTCCATAAGCTGGATGTAGAGAGAGCCAGTTTTCAGCAGTTCTGCCGCTTCAGGGTAGAAGACACAGTATACCGGAGTTCTGTGGCTAGGGAGAAGGCATACGCAAAATGCGCGATTTCTGTAGACTGAGTGTCAGAGACGCAGCTTACAGGAGTTTGTAAGCTTGGCAAGAAGAGAAGCAGTTTACAGGAGTTCTGCAGCCTGAGTGCAGCAGACACTTTACGGGAGTTCTGTAGCATAGGAGTTGCCTTACGCAGTATGCAGGATTACTGTTGCCTGTGTGTAGGAGATGCAGCTTATAGTATTTCTGTAAGCTAGACGTAGCGAGCAGCATTGTACAGCAGTTCTGCATCCTGACTGTAGTTCACACAGTTTCTGCGAGTTCTGTAGCTTCTGAGTAGGCATAGGCACTATGCAGGATTTCTGTAGCGTGAGTGTAGGAGAAACAGCTTGCAGGAGTTCTGTACCATGGATGTAGAGAGACGCAGTTTGCAGGAGTTCTGAAGGCTGAGGTTAGGAGACACAGATTATAGGAGTTCTATAGCCTGGGATTTGGCAAACGCAGCATGCAGTTTTGCTGTAGCTAGAGTGTAGGAGGCACAGCTTCCTGTAGTTCCATAAGCTGGATGTAGAGAGAGCCAGTTTTCAGCAGTTCTGCAGCTTCAGTGTCGAAAACCCACTTTAGTGGAGTTCTGTGGCTAAGGAGAAGGCATACGCAATATGCGGGATTTCTGTAGACTGAGTGTCAGAGACGCAGCTTACAGGAGTTCTGTAAGCTTGGCAAGAAGAGAAGCAGTTCACAGGACTATTGCAGCCTGAGTGCAGGAGAGAGTTTACGGGAGTTCTGTATCTTGGGAGAAGATATACACAGTAGTTGTGATTTCGTTAGCTGGACGGTAGGAGACGCAGCTTCCTGTAGTTCCTTGAACTGGATTTACGAGAGGCAGTTTTCAGCAGTTCTGCAGCTTCAGTGTCGAAAACCCACTTTAGTGGAGTTCTGTGGCTAAGGAGAAGGCATACGTAATATGCGGGATTTCTGTAGACTGAGTGTCAGAGACGCAGCTTACAGGAGTTCTGTAAGCTTACCAACTCCTGTAAGCTGCGTCTCTGACACTCAGTCTACAGAAATCGCGCATTTTGCGTATGCCTTCTCCCCAGCCACAGAACTCCAGTGTACTGTGTCTTCTACACTGAAGCAGCAGAACTGCTGAGAACTGGCTCTCTCTACATCCAGCTTATGGAACTACAGGAAGCTGTACAGCACTCCTGCCTGAGTGCAGGAGACAGTTTACGGGAGTTCTGTGTCTTGGGAGAAGTTATACACAGTAGGTGTGATTTCTTTAGCTTGACTGTAGGAGACGCAGCTTCCTGTAGTTCCATAAACTGGATGTAGAGAGAGGCAGTTTACTGCAGTTCTGCAGCCTCATTGTAGGAGACAGTTTCCCGGAGTTCTGTAGCATACGAGTTGCCATACGCAGTATGCAGGATTACTGTTGCCTGTGTGTAGGAGATGCAGCTTATAGTATTTCTGTAACCTAGACGTAGAGAGCGGCATTGTACAGCAGTTCTGCATCCTCACTGTAGTTCACACAGTTTCTGCGAGTTCTGTAGCTTCTGAGTAGGCATACGCATTATGCAGGATTTGTGTAGCATGATTGTAGGAGAAACTGCTTGAGGAGTTATGTACCTTGAATGCAGAGAGACACAGTTTGCAGGAGTTCTGCCGCCTGAGTGCAGGAGACAGTTTACCGGAGTTCTGTAGTATAGGAGTAGCCGTACACAATATGCAGGATTACTGTTGCCTGTGTGTAGGAGATGCAGCTTATAGTATTTCTGTAAGCTAGACGTAGAGAGCAACATTGTACAGCAGTTCTGCATCCTGACTGTAGTTCACACAGTTTCTGCGAGTTCTGTAGCTTCTGAGTAGGCATACGCATTATGCAGCATTTGTGTAGTATGATTGTAGGAGAAACTGCTTGAGGAGTTATGTACCGTGAATGCAGAGAGACACAGTTTGCAGGAGTTCTGTAGACGGAGTGCAGCAGAGAGTTTACAGAAGTTCTGTCGTATAGGAATAACCATACGCAGTATGCGGGATTTTTGTAGACTGAGTGTAGGAGACACTTACTGGATTTCTGTAAGCTTGATGTAAAGAGAAGCAGTTTACAGTAGTTCTGCCGCCTGAGTGTAGAAGACAGTGTACGGGAGTTCTGTATCTTGGGAGAAGGTATACACAGTATGCATGATTTCTGTAGCTTGAGTGTAGGAGACGCAGCTTAGTGTCGTTCCTAAACTGGATGTACAGAGAGGCAGTTTTCAGGAGTTCCGCCGCCGGAGTATCGTTCACCCAGTTTATGGGAGTTCTGTAGCATGGGGGTTGCCAAACACAGTAAGGGAGATTTCGGTAGTCTGTGTGCAGTAGATGATGGATACAGGATTTCTGAAACCTGAATGTAGAGAGAGGCAGTTTACAGGAGTTCTGCTGCCTGAGTGTAGGAGACAGTTTACGGGAGTTCTTTAGCTTGAGAGAAGGTATACACAGTAGGCGTGATTTCTGTAGCCTGAGTGTAGGAGACGCAGCTTACTGTAGTTCCATAAGCTGGATGTAGAGAGAGCCAGTTTTCAGCAGTTCTGCCGCTTCAGGGTAGAAGACACAGTATACCGGAGTTCTGTGGCTAGGGAGAAGGCATACGCAAAATGCGCGATTTCTGTAGACTGAGTGTCAGAGACGCAGCTTACAGGAGTTTGTAAGCTTGGCAAGAAGAGAAGCAGTTTACAGGAGTTCTGCAGCCTGAGTGCAGCAGACAGTTTACGGGAGTTCTGTAGCATAGGAGTTGCCTTACGCAGTATGCAGGATTACTGTTGCCTGTGTGTAGGAGATGCAGCTTATAGTATTTCTGTAAGCTAGACGTAGCGAGCAGCATTGTACAGCAGTTCTGCATCCTGACTGTAGTTCACACAGTTTCTGCGAGTTCTGTAGCTTCTGAGTAGGCATAGGCACTATGCAGGATTTCTGTAGCGTGAGTGTAGGAGAAACAGCTTGCAGGAGTTCTGTACCATGGATGTAGAGAGACGCAGTTTGCAGGAGTTCTGAAGGCTGAGGTTAGGAGACACAGATTATAGGAGTTCTATAGCCTGGGATTTGGCAAACGCAGCATGCAGTTTTGCTGTAGCTAGAGTGTAGGAGGCACAGCTTCCTGTAGTTCCATAAGCTGGATGTAGAGAGAGCCAGTTTTCAGCAGTTCTGCAGCTTCAGTGTCGAAAACCCACTTTAGTGGAGTTCTGTGGCTAAGGAGAAGGCATACGCAATATGCGGGATTTCTGTAGACTGAGTGTCAGAGACGCAGCTTACAGGAGTTCTGTAAGCTTGGCAAGAAGAGAAGCAGTTCACAGGACTATTGCAGCCTGAGTGCAGGAGAGAGTTTACGGGAGTTCTGTATCTTGGGAGAAGATATACACAGTAGTTGTGATTTCGTTAGCTGGACGGTAGGAGACGCAGCTTCCTGTAGTTCCTTGAACTGGATTTACGAGAGGCAGTTTTCAGCAGTTCTGCAGCTTCAGTGTCGAAAACCCACTTTAGTGGAGTTCTGTGGCTAAGGAGAAGGCATACGTAATATGCGGGATTTCTGTAGACTGAGTGTCAGAGACGCAGCTTACAGGAGTTCTGTAAGCTTACCAACTCCTGTAAGCTGCGTCTCTGACACTCAGTCTACAGAAATCGCGCATTTTGCGTATGCCTTCTCCCCAGCCACAGAACTCCAGTGTACTGTGTCTTCTACACTGAAGCAGCAGAACTGCTGAGAACTGGCTCTCTCTACATCCAGCTTATGGAACTACAGGAAGCTGTACAGCACTCCTGCCTGAGTGCAGGAGACAGTTTACGGGAGTTCTGTGTCTTGGGAGAAGTTATACACAGTAGGTGTGATTTCTTTAGCTTGACTGTAGGAGACGCAGCTTCCTGTAGTTCCATAAACTGGATGTAGAGAGAGGCAGTTTACTGCAGTTCTGCAGCCTCATTGTAGGAGACAGTTTACCGGAGTTCTGTAGCATACGAGTTGCCATACGCAGTATGCAGGATTACTGTTGCCTGTGTGTAGGAGATGCAGCTTATAGTATTTCTGTAACCTAGACGTAGAGAGCGGCATTGTACAGCAGTTCTGCATCCTCACTGTAGTTCACACAGTTTCTGCGAGTTCTGTAGCTTCTGAGTAGGCATACGCATTATGCAGGATTTGTGTAGCATGATTGTAGGAGAAACTGCTTGAGGAGTTATGTACCTTGAATGCAGAGAGACACAGTTTGCAGGAGTTCTGCCGCCTGAGTGCAGGAGACAGTTTACCGGAGTTCTGTAGTATAGGAGTAGCCGTACACAATATGCAGGATTACTGTTGCCTGTGTGTAGGAGATGCAGCTTATAGTATTTCTGTAAGCTAGACGTAGAGAGCAACATTGTACAGCAGTTCTGCATCCTGACTGTAGTTCACACAGTTTCTGCGAGTTCTGTAGCTTCTGAGTAGGCATACGCATTATGCAGCATTTGTGTAGTATGATTGTAGGAGAAACTGCTTGAGGAGTTATGTACCGTGAATGCAGAGAGACACAGTTTGCAGGAGTTCTGTAGACGGAGTGCAGCAGAGAGTTTACAGAAGTTCTGTCGTATAGGAATAACCATACGCAGTATGCGGGATTTTTGTAGACTGAGTGTAGGAGACACTTACTGGATTTCTGTAAGCTTGATGTAAAGAGAAGCAGTTTACAGTAGTTCTGCCGCCTGAGTGTAGAAGACAGTGTACGGGAGTTCTGTATCTTGGGAGAAGGTATACACAGTATGCATGATTTCTGTAGCTTGAGTGTAGGAGACGCAGCTTAGTGTCGTTCCTAAACTGGATGTACAGAGAGGCAGTTTTCAGGAGTTCCGCCGCCGGAGTATCGTTCACCCAGTTTATGGGAGTTCTGTAGCATGGGGGTTGCCAAACACAGTAAGGGAGATTTCGGTAGTCTGTGTGCAGTAGATGATGGATACAGGATTTCTGAAACCTGAATGTAGAGAGAGGCAGTTTACAGGAGTTCTGCTGCCTGAGTGTAGGAGACAGTTTACGGGAGTTCTTTAGCTTGAGAGAAGGTATACACAGTAGGCGTGATTTCTGTAGCCTGAGTGTAGGAGACGCAGCTTACTGTAGTTCCATAAGCTGGATGTAGAGAGAGCCAGTTTTCAGCAGTTCTGCCGCTTCAGGGTAGAAGACACAGTATACCGGAGTTCTGTGGCTAGGGAGAAGGCATACGCAAAATGCGCGATTTCTGTAGACTGAGTGTCAGAGACGCAGCTTACAGGAGTTTGTAAGCTTGGCAAGAAGAGAAGCAGTTTACAGGAGTTCTGCAGCCTGAGTGCAGCAGACACTTTACGGGAGTTCTGTAGCATAGGAGTTGCCTTACGCAGTATGCAGGATTACTGTTGCCTGTGTGTAGGAGATGCAGCTTATAGTATTTCTGTAAGCTAGACGTAGCGAGCAGCATTGTACAGCAGTTCTGCATCCTGACTGTAGTTCACACAGTTTCTGCGAGTTCTGTAGCTTCTGAGTAGGCATAGGCACTATGCAGGATTTCTGTAGCGTGAGTGTAGGAGAAACAGCTTGCAGGAGTTCTGTACCATGGATGTAGAGAGACGCAGTTTGCAGGAGTTCTGAAGGCTGAGGTTAGGAGACACAGATTATAGGAGTTCTATAGCCTGGGATTTGGCAAACGCAGCATGCAGTTTTGCTGTAGCTAGAGTGTAGGAGGCACAGCTTCCTGTAGTTCCATAAGCTGGATGTAGAGAGAGCCAGTTTTCAGCAGTTCTGCAGCTTCAGTGTCGAAAACCCACTTTAGTGGAGTTCTGTGGCTAAGGAGAAGGCATACGCAATATGCGGGATTTCTGTAGACTGAGTGTCAGAGACGCAGCTTACAGGAGTTCTGTAAGCTTGGCAAGAAGAGAAGCAGTTCACAGGACTATTGCAGCCTGAGTGCAGGAGAGAGTTTACGGGAGTTCTGTATCTTGGGAGAAGATATACACAGTAGTTGTGATTTCGTTAGCTGGACGGTAGGAGACGCAGCTTCCTGTAGTTCCTTGAACTGGATTTACGAGAGGCAGTTTTCAGCAGTTCTGCAGCTTCAGTGTCGAAAACCCACTTTAGTGGAGTTCTGTGGCTAAGGAGAAGGCATACGTAATATGCGGGATTTCTGTAGACTGAGTGTCAGAGACGCAGCTTACAGGAGTTCTGTAAGCTTACCAACTCCTGTAAGCTGCGTCTCTGACACTCAGTCTACAGAAATCGCGCATTTTGCGTATGCCTTCTCCCCAGCCACAGAACTCCAGTGTACTGTGTCTTCTACACTGAAGCAGCAGAACTGCTGAGAACTGGCTCTCTCTACATCCAGCTTATGGAACTACAGGAAGCTGTACAGCACTCCTGCCTGAGTGCAGGAGACAGTTTACGGGAGTTCTGTGTCTTGGGAGAAGTTATACACAGTAGGTGTGATTTCTTTAGCTTGACTGTAGGAGACGCAGCTTCCTGTAGTTCCATAAACTGGATGTAGAGAGAGGCAGTTTACTGCAGTTCTGCAGCCTCATTGTAGGAGACAGTTTACCGGAGTTCTGTAGCATACGAGTTGCCATACGCAGTATGCAGGATTACTGTTGCCTGTGTGTAGGAGATGCAGCTTATAGTATTTCTGTAACCTAGACGTAGAGAGCGGCATTGTACAGCAGTTCTGCATCCTCACTGTAGTTCACACAGTTTCTGCGAGTTCTGTAGCTTCTGAGTAGGCATACGCATTATGCAGGATTTGTGTAGCATGATTGTAGGAGAAACTGCTTGAGGAGTTATGTACCTTGAATGCAGAGAGACACAGTTTGCAGGAGTTCTGCCGCCTGAGTGCAGGAGACAGTTTACCGGAGTTCTGTAGTATAGGAGTAGCCGTACACAATATGCAGGATTACTGTTGCCTGTGTGTAGGAGATGCAGCTTATAGTATTTCTGTAAGCTAGACGTAGAGAGCAACATTGTACAGCAGTTCTGCATCCTGACTGTAGTTCACACAGTTTCTGCGAGTTCTGTAGCTTCTGAGTAGGCATACGCATTATGCAGCATTTGTGTAGTATGATTGTAGGAGAAACTGCTTGAGGAGTTATGTACCGTGAATGCAGAGAGACACAGTTTGCAGGAGTTCTGTAGACGGAGTGCAGCAGAGAGTTTACAGAAGTTCTGTCGTATAGGAATAACCATACGCAGTATGCGGGATTTTTGTAGACTGAGTGTAGGAGACACTTACTGGATTTCTGTAAGCTTGATGTAAAGAGAAGCAGTTTACAGTAGTTCTGCCGCCTGAGTGTAGAAGACAGTGTACGGGAGTTCTGTATCTTGGGAGAAGGTATACACAGTATGCATGATTTCTGTAGCTTGAGTGTAGGAGACGCAGCTTAGTGTCGTTCCTAAACTGGATGTACAGAGAGGCAGTTTTCAGGAGTTCCGCCGCCGGAGTATCGTTCACCCAGTTTATGGGAGTTCTGTAGCATGGGGGTTGCCAAACACAGTAAGGGAGATTTCGGTAGTCTGTGTGCAGTAGATGATGGATACAGGATTTCTGAAACCTGAATGTAGAGAGAGGCAGTTTACAGGAGTTCTGCTGCCTGAGTGTAGGAGACAGTTTACGGGAGTTCTTTAGCTTGAGAGAAGGTATACACAGTAGGCGTGATTTCTGTAGCCTGAGTGTAGGAGACGCAGCTTACTGTAGTTCCATAAGCTGGATGTAGAGAGAGCCAGTTTTCAGCAGTTCTGCCGCTTCAGGGTAGAAGACACAGTATACCGGAGTTCTGTGGCTAGGGAGAAGGCATACGCAAAATGCGCGATTTCTGTAGACTGAGTGTCAGAGACGCAGCTTACAGGAGTTTGTAAGCTTGGCAAGAAGAGAAGCAGTTTACAGGAGTTCTGCAGCCTGAGTGCAGCAGACAGTTTACGGGAGTTCTGTAGCATAGGAGTTGCCTTACGCAGTATGCAGGATTACTGTTGCCTGTGTGTAGGAGATGCAGCTTATAGTATTTCTGTAAGCTAGACGTAGCGAGCAGCATTGTACAGCAGTTCTGCATCCTGACTGTAGTTCACACAGTTTCTGCGAGTTCTGTAGCTTCTGAGTAGGCATAGGCACTATGCAGGATTTCTGTAGCGTGAGTGTAGGAGAAACAGCTTGCAGGAGTTCTGTACCATGGATGTAGAGAGACGCAGTTTGCAGGAGTTCTGAAGGCTGAGGTTAGGAGACACAGATTATAGGAGTTCTATAGCCTGGGATTTGGCAAACGCAGCATGCAGTTTTGCTGTAGCTAGAGTGTAGGAGGCACAGCTTCCTGTAGTTCCATAAGCTGGATGTAGAGAGAGCCAGTTTTCAGCAGTTCTGCAGCTTCAGTGTCGAAAACCCACTTTAGTGGAGTTCTGTGGCTAAGGAGAAGGCATACGCAATATGCGGGATTTCTGTAGACTGAGTGTCAGAGACGCAGCTTACAGGAGTTCTGTAAGCTTGGCAAGAAGAGAAGCAGTTCACAGGACTATTGCAGCCTGAGTGCAGGAGAGAGTTTACGGGAGTTCTGTATCTTGGGAGAAGATATACACAGTAGTTGTGATTTCGTTAGCTGGACGGTAGGAGACGCAGCTTCCTGTAGTTCCTTGAACTGGATTTACGAGAGGCAGTTTTCAGCAGTTCTGCAGCTTCAGTGTCGAAAACCCACTTTAGTGGAGTTCTGTGGCTAAGGAGAAGGCATACGTAATATGCGGGATTTCTGTAGACTGAGTGTCAGAGACGCAGCTTACAGGAGTTCTGTAAGCTTACCAACTCCTGTAAGCTGCGTCTCTGACACTCAGTCTACAGAAATCGCGCATTTTGCGTATGCCTTCTCCCCAGCCACAGAACTCCAGTGTACTGTGTCTTCTACACTGAAGCAGCAGAACTGCTGAGAACTGGCTCTCTCTACATCCAGCTTATGGAACTACAGGAAGCTGTACAGCACTCCTGCCTGAGTGCAGGAGACAGTTTACGGGAGTTCTGTGTCTTGGGAGAAGTTATACACAGTAGGTGTGATTTCTTTAGCTTGACTGTAGGAGACGCAGCTTCCTGTAGTTCCATAAACTGGATGTAGAGAGAGGCAGTTTACTGCAGTTCTGCAGCCTCATTGTAGGAGACAGTTTACCGGAGTTCTGTAGCATACGAGTTGCCATACGCAGTATGCAGGATTACTGTTGCCTGTGTGTAGGAGATGCAGCTTATAGTATTTCTGTAACCTAGACGTAGAGAGCGGCATTGTACAGCAGTTCTGCATCCTCACTGTAGTTCACACAGTTTCTGCGAGTTCTGTAGCTTCTGAGTAGGCATACGCATTATGCAGGATTTGTGTAGCATGATTGTAGGAGAAACTGCTTGAGGAGTTATGTACCTTGAATGCAGAGAGACACAGTTTGCAGGAGTTCTGCCGCCTGAGTGCAGGAGACAGTTTACCGGAGTTCTGTAGTATAGGAGTAGCCGTACACAGTATGCAGGATTACTGTTGCCTGTGTGTAGGAGATGCAGCTTATAGTATTTCTGTAAGCTAGACGTAGAGAGCAACATTGTACAGCAGTTCTGCATCCTGACTGTAGTTCACACAGTTTCTGCGAGTTCTGTAGCTTCTGAGTAGGCATACGCATTATGCAGCATTTGTGTAGTATGATTGTAGGAGAAACTGCTTGAGGAGTTATGTACCGTGAATGCAGAGAGACACAGTTTGCAGGAGTTCTGTAGACGGAGTGCAGCAGAGAGTTTACAGAAGTTCTGTCGTATAGGAATAACCATACGCAGTATGCGGGATTTTTGTAGACTGAGTGTAGGAGACACTTACTGGATTTCTGTAAGCTTGATGTAAAGAGAAGCAGTTTACAGTAGTTCTGCCGCCTGAGTGTAGAAGACAGTGTACGGGAGTTCTGTATCTTGGGAGAAGGTATACACAGTATGCATGATTTCTGTAGCTTGAGTGTAGGAGACGCAGCTTAGTGTCGTTCCTAAACTGGATGTACAGAGAGGCAGTTTTCAGGAGTTCCGCCGCCGGAGTATCGTTCACCCAGTTTATGGGAGTTCTGTAGCATGGGGGTTGCCAAACACAGTAAGGGAGATTTCGGTAGTCTGTGTGCAGTAGATGATGGATACAGGATTTCTGAAACCTGAATGTAGAGAGAGGCAGTTTACAGGAGTTCTGCTGCCTGAGTGTAGGAGACAGTTTACGGGAGTTCTTTAGCTTGAGAGAAGGTATACACAGTAGGCGTGATTTCTGTAGCCTGAGTGTAGGAGACGCAGCTTACTGTAGTTCCATAAGCTGGATGTAGAGAGAGCCAGTTTTCAGCAGTTCTGCCGCTTCAGGGTAGAAGACACAGTATACCGGAGTTCTGTGGCTAGGGAGAAGGCATACGCAAAATGCGCGATTTCTGTAGACTGAGTGTCAGAGACGCAGCTTACAGGAGTTTGTAAGCTTGGCAAGAAGAGAAGCAGTTTACAGGAGTTCTGCAGCCTGAGTGCAGCAGACAGTTTACGGGAGTTCTGTAGCATAGGAGTTGCCTTACGCAGTATGCAGGATTACTGTTGCCTGTGTGTAGGAGATGCAGCTTATAGTATTTCTGTAAGCTAGACGTAGCGAGCAGCATTGTACAGCAGTTCTGCATCCTGACTGTAGTTCACACAGTTTCTGCGAGTTCTGTAGCTTCTGAGTAGGCATAGGCACTATGCAGGATTTCTGTAGCGTGAGTGTAGGAGAAACAGCTTGCAGGAGTTCTGTACCATGGATGTAGAGAGACGCAGTTTGCAGGAGTTCTGAAGGCTGAGGTTAGGAGACACAGATTATAGGAGTTCTATAGCCTGGGATTTGGCAAACGCAGCATGCAGTTTTGCTGTAGCTAGAGTGTAGGAGGCACAGCTTCCTGTAGTTCCATAAGCTGGATGTAGAGAGAGCCAGTTTTCAGCAGTTCTGCAGCTTCAGTGTCGAAAACCCACTTTAGTGGAGTTCTGTGGCTAAGGAGAAGGCATACGCAATATGCGGGATTTCTGTAGACTGAGTGTCAGAGACGCAGCTTACAGGAGTTCTGTAAGCTTGGCAAGAAGAGAAGCAGTTCACAGGACTATTGCAGCCTGAGTGCAGGAGAGAGTTTACGGGAGTTCTGTATCTTGGGAGAAGATATACACAGTAGTTGTGATTTCGTTAGCTGGACGGTAGGAGACGCAGCTTCCTGTAGTTCCTTGAACTGGATTTACGAGAGGCAGTTTTCAGCAGTTCTGCAGCTTCAGTGTCGAAAACCCACTTTAGTGGAGTTCTGTGGCTAAGGAGAAGGCATACGTAATATGCGGGATTTCTGTAGACTGAGTGTCAGAGACGCAGCTTACAGGAGTTCTGTAAGCTTACCAACTCCTGTAAGCTGCGTCTCTGACACTCAGTCTACAGAAATCGCGCATTTTGCGTATGCCTTCTCCCCAGCCACAGAACTCCAGTGTACTGTGTCTTCTACACTGAAGCAGCAGAACTGCTGAGAACTGGCTCTCTCTACATCCAGCTTATGGAACTACAGGAAGCTGTACAGCACTCCTGCCTGAGTGCAGGAGACAGTTTACGGGAGTTCTGTGTCTTGGGAGAAGTTATACACAGTAGGTGTGATTTCTTTAGCTTGACTGTAGGAGACGCAGCTTCCTGTAGTTCCATAAACTGGATGTAGAGAGAGGCAGTTTACTGCAGTTCTGCAGCCTCATTGTAGGAGACAGTTTACCGGAGTTCTGTAGCATACGAGTTGCCATACGCAGTATGCAGGATTACTGTTGCCTGTGTGTAGGAGATGCAGCTTATAGTATTTCTGTAACCTAGACGTAGAGAGCGGCATTGTACAGCAGTTCTGCATCCTCACTGTAGTTCACACAGTTTCTGCGAGTTCTGTAGCTTCTGAGTAGGCATACGCATTATGCAGGATTTGTGTAGCATGATTGTAGGAGAAACTGCTTGAGGAGTTATGTACCTTGAATGCAGAGAGACACAGTTTGCAGGAGTTCTGCCGCCTGAGTGCAGGAGACAGTTTACCGGAGTTCTGTAGTATAGGAGTAGCCGTACACAGTATGCAGGATTACTGTTGCCTGTGTGTAGGAGATGCAGCTTATAGTATTTCTGTAAGCTAGACGTAGAGAGCAACATTGTACAGCAGTTCTGCATCCTGACTGTAGTTCACACAGTTTCTGCGAGTTCTGTAGCTTCTGAGTAGGCATACGCATTATGCAGCATTTGTGTAGTATGATTGTAGGAGAAACTGCTTGAGGAGTTATGTACCGTGAATGCAGAGAGACACAGTTTGCAGGAGTTCTGTAGACGGAGTGCAGCAGAGAGTTTACAGAAGTTCTGTCGTATAGGAATAACCATACGCAGTATGCGGGATTTTTGTAGACTGAGTGTAGGAGACACTTACTGGATTTCTGTAAGCTTGATGTAAAGAGAAGCAGTTTACAGTAGTTCTGCCGCCTGAGTGTAGAAGACAGTGTACGGGAGTTCTGTATCTTGGGAGAAGGTATACACAGTATGCATGATTTCTGTAGCTTGAGTGTAGGAGACGCAGCTTAGTGTCGTTCCTAAACTGGATGTACAGAGAGGCAGTTTTCAGGAGTTCCGCCGCCGGAGTATCGTTCACCCAGTTTATGGGAGTTCTGTAGCATGGGGGTTGCCAAACACAGTAAGGGAGATTTCGGTAGTCTGTGTGCAGTAGATGATGGATACAGGATTTCTGAAACCTGAATGTAGAGAGAGGCAGTTTACAGGAGTTCTGCTGCCTGAGTGTAGGAGACAGTTTACGGGAGTTCTTTAGCTTGAGAGAAGGTATACACAGTAGGCGTGATTTCTGTAGCCTGAGTGTAGGAGACGCAGCTTACTGTAGTTCCATAAGCTGGATGTAGAGAGAGCCAGTTTTCAGCAGTTCTGCCGCTTCAGGGTAGAAGACACAGTATACCGGAGTTCTGTGGCTAGGGAGAAGGCATACGCAAAATGCGCGATTTCTGTAGACTGAGTGTCAGAGACGCAGCTTACAGGAGTTTGTAAGCTTGGCAAGAAGAGAAGCAGTTTACAGGAGTTCTGCAGCCTGAGTGCAGCAGACAGTTTACGGGAGTTCTGTAGCATAGGAGTTGCCTTACGCAGTATGCAGGATTACTGTTGCCTGTGTGTAGGAGATGCAGCTTATAGTATTTCTGTAAGCTAGACGTAGCGAGCAGCATTGTACAGCAGTTCTGCATCCTGACTGTAGTTCACACAGTTTCTGCGAGTTCTGTAGCTTCTGAGTAGGCATAGGCACTATGCAGGATTTCTGTAGCGTGAGTGTAGGAGAAACAGCTTGCAGGAGTTCTGTACCATGGATGTAGAGAGACGCAGTTTGCAGGAGTTCTGAAGGCTGAGGTTAGGAGACACAGATTATAGGAGTTCTATAGCCTGGGATTTGGCAAACGCAGCATGCAGTTTTGCTGTAGCTAGAGTGTAGGAGGCACAGCTTCCTGTAGTTCCATAAGCTGGATGTAGAGAGAGCCAGTTTTCAGCAGTTCTGCAGCTTCAGTGTCGAAAACCCACTTTAGTGGAGTTCTGTGGCTAAGGAGAAGGCATACGCAATATGCGGGATTTCTGTAGACTGAGTGTCAGAGACGCAGCTTACAGGAGTTCTGTAAGCTTGGCAAGAAGAGAAGCAGTTCACAGGACTATTGCAGCCTGAGTGCAGGAGAGAGTTTACGGGAGTTCTGTATCTTGGGAGAAGATATACACAGTAGTTGTGATTTCGTTAGCTGGACGGTAGGAGACGCAGCTTCCTGTAGTTCCTTGAACTGGATTTACGAGAGGCAGTTTTCAGCAGTTCTGCAGCTTCAGTGTCGAAAACCCACTTTAGTGGAGTTCTGTGGCTAAGGAGAAGGCATACGTAATATGCGGGATTTCTGTAGACTGAGTGTCAGAGACGCAGCTTACAGGAGTTCTGTAAGCTTACCAACTCCTGTAAGCTGCGTCTCTGACACTCAGTCTACAGAAATCGCGCATTTTGCGTATGCCTTCTCCCCAGCCACAGAACTCCAGTGTACTGTGTCTTCTACACTGAAGCAGCAGAACTGCTGAGAACTGGCTCTCTCTACATCCAGCTTATGGAACTACAGGAAGCTGTACAGCACTCCTGCCTGAGTGCAGGAGACAGTTTACGGGAGTTCTGTGTCTTGGGAGAAGTTATACACAGTAGGTGTGATTTCTTTAGCTTGACTGTAGGAGACGCAGCTTCCTGTAGTTCCATAAACTGGATGTAGAGAGAGGCAGTTTACTGCAGTTCTGCAGCCTCATTGTAGGAGACAGTTTACCGGAGTTCTGTAGCATACGAGTTGCCATACGCAGTATGCAGGATTACTGTTGCCTGTGTGTAGGAGATGCAGCTTATAGTATTTCTGTAACCTAGACGTAGAGAGCGGCATTGTACAGCAGTTCTGCATCCTCACTGTAGTTCACACAGTTTCTGCGAGTTCTGTAGCTTCTGAGTAGGCATACGCATTATGCAGGATTTGTGTAGCATGATTGTAGGAGAAACTGCTTGAGGAGTTATGTACCTTGAATGCAGAGAGACACAGTTTGCAGGAGTTCTGCCGCCTGAGTGCAGGAGACAGTTTACCGGAGTTCTGTAGTATAGGAGTAGCCGTACACAGTATGCAGGATTACTGTTGCCTGTGTGTAGGAGATGCAGCTTATAGTATTTCTGTAAGCTAGACGTAGAGAGCAACATTGTACAGCAGTTCTGCATCCTGACTGTAGTTCACACAGTTTCTGCGAGTTCTGTAGCTTCTGAGTAGGCATACGCATTATGCAGCATTTGTGTAGTATGATTGTAGGAGAAACTGCTTGAGGAGTTATGTACCGTGAATGCAGAGAGACACAGTTTGCAGGAGTTCTGTAGACGGAGTGCAGCAGAGAGTTTACAGAAGTTCTGTCGTATAGGAATAACCATACGCAGTATGCGGGATTTTTGTAGACTGAGTGTAGGAGACACTTACTGGATTTCTGTAAGCTTGATGTAAAGAGAAGCAGTTTACAGTAGTTCTGCCGCCTGAGTGTAGAAGACAGTGTACGGGAGTTCTGTATCTTGGGAGAAGGTATACACAGTATGCATGATTTCTGTAGCTTGAGTGTAGGAGACGCAGCTTAGTGTCGTTCCTAAACTGGATGTACAGAGAGGCAGTTTTCAGGAGTTCCGCCGCCGGAGTATCGTTCACCCAGTTTATGGGAGTTCTGTAGCATGGGGGTTGCCAAACACAGTAAGGGAGATTTCGGTAGTCTGTGTGCAGTAGATGATGGATACAGGATTTCTGAAACCTGAATGTAGAGAGAGGCAGTTTACAGGAGTTCTGCTGCCTGAGTGTAGGAGACAGTTTACGGGAGTTCTTTAGCTTGAGAGAAGGTATACACAGTAGGCGTGATTTCTGTAGCCTGAGTGTAGGAGACGCAGCTTACTGTAGTTCCATAAGCTGGATGTAGAGAGAGCCAGTTTTCAGCAGTTCTGCCGCTTCAGGGTAGAAGACACAGTATACCGGAGTTCTGTGGCTAGGGAGAAGGCATACGCAAAATGCGCGATTTCTGTAGACTGAGTGTCAGAGACGCAGCTTACAGGAGTTTGTAAGCTTGGCAAGAAGAGAAGCAGTTTACAGGAGTTCTGCAGCCTGAGTGCAGCAGACAGTTTACGGGAGTTCTGTAGCATAGGAGTTGCCTTACGCAGTATGCAGGATTACTGTTGCCTGTGTGTAGGAGATGCAGCTTATAGTATTTCTGTAAGCTAGACGTAGCGAGCAGCATTGTACAGCAGTTCTGCATCCTGACTGTAGTTCACACAGTTTCTGCGAGTTCTGTAGCTTCTGAGTAGGCATAGGCACTATGCAGGATTTCTGTAGCGTGAGTGTAGGAGAAACAGCTTGCAGGAGTTCTGTACCATGGATGTAGAGAGACGCAGTTTGCAGGAGTTCTGAAGGCTGAGGTTAGGAGACACAGATTATAGGAGTTCTATAGCCTGGGATTTGGCAAACGCAGCATGCAGTTTTGCTGTAGCTAGAGTGTAGGAGGCACAGCTTCCTGTAGTTCCATAAGCTGGATGTAGAGAGAGCCAGTTTTCAGCAGTTCTGCAGCTTCAGTGTCGAAAACCCACTTTAGTGGAGTTCTGTGGCTAAGGAGAAGGCATACGCAATATGCGGGATTTCTGTAGACTGAGTGTCAGAGACGCAGCTTACAGGAGTTCTGTAAGCTTGGCAAGAAGAGAAGCAGTTCACAGGACTATTGCAGCCTGAGTGCAGGAGAGAGTTTACGGGAGTTCTGTATCTTGGGAGAAGATATACACAGTAGTTGTGATTTCGTTAGCTGGACGGTAGGAGACGCAGCTTCCTGTAGTTCCTTGAACTGGATTTACGAGAGGCAGTTTTCAGCAGTTCTGCAGCTTCAGTGTCGAAAACCCACTTTAGTGGAGTTCTGTGGCTAAGGAGAAGGCATACGTAATATGCGGGATTTCTGTAGACTGAGTGTCAGAGACGCAGCTTACAGGAGTTCTGTAAGCTTACCAACTCCTGTAAGCTGCGTCTCTGACACTCAGTCTACAGAAATCGCGCATTTTGCGTATGCCTTCTCCCCAGCCACAGAACTCCAGTGTACTGTGTCTTCTACACTGAAGCAGCAGAACTGCTGAGAACTGGCTCTCTCTACATCCAGCTTATGGAACTACAGGAAGCTGTACAGCACTCCTGCCTGAGTGCAGGAGACAGTTTACGGGAGTTCTGTGTCTTGGGAGAAGTTATACACAGTAGGTGTGATTTCTTTAGCTTGACTGTAGGAGACGCAGCTTCCTGTAGTTCCATAAACTGGATGTAGAGAGAGGCAGTTTACTGCAGTTCTGCAGCCTCATTGTAGGAGACAGTTTACCGGAGTTCTGTAGCATACGAGTTGCCATACGCAGTATGCAGGATTACTGTTGCCTGTGTGTAGGAGATGCAGCTTATAGTATTTCTGTAACCTAGACGTAGAGAGCGGCATTGTACAGCAGTTCTGCATCCTCACTGTAGTTCACACAGTTTCTGCGAGTTCTGTAGCTTCTGAGTAGGCATACGCATTATGCAGGATTTGTGTAGCATGATTGTAGGAGAAACTGCTTGAGGAGTTATGTACCTTGAATGCAGAGAGACACAGTTTGCAGGAGTTCTGCCGCCTGAGTGCAGGAGACAGTTTACCGGAGTTCTGTAGTATAGGAGTAGCCGTACACAGTATGCAGGATTACTGTTGCCTGTGTGTAGGAGATGCAGCTTATAGTATTTCTGTAAGCTAGACGTAGAGAGCAACATTGTACAGCAGTTCTGCATCCTGACTGTAGTTCACACAGTTTCTGCGAGTTCTGTAGCTTCTGAGTAGGCATACGCATTATGCAGCATTTGTGTAGTATGATTGTAGGAGAAACTGCTTGAGGAGTTATGTACCGTGAATGCAGAGAGACACAGTTTGCAGGAGTTCTGTAGACGGAGTGCAGCAGAGAGTTTACAGAAGTTCTGTCGTATAGGAATAACCATACGCAGTATGCGGGATTTTTGTAGACTGAGTGTAGGAGACACTTACTGGATTTCTGTAAGCTTGATGTAAAGAGAAGCAGTTTACAGTAGTTCTGCCGCCTGAGTGTAGAAGACAGTGTACGGGAGTTCTGTATCTTGGGAGAAGGTATACACAGTATGCATGATTTCTGTAGCTTGAGTGTAGGAGACGCAGCTTAGTGTCGTTCCTAAACTGGATGTACAGAGAGGCAGTTTTCAGGAGTTCCGCCGCCGGAGTATCGTTCACCCAGTTTATGGGAGTTCTGTAGCATGGGGGTTGCCAAACACAGTAAGGGAGATTTCGGTAGTCTGTGTGCAGTAGATGATGGATACAGGATTTCTGAAACCTGAATGTAGAGAGAGGCAGTTTACAGGAGTTCTGCTGCCTGAGTGTAGGAGACAGTTTACGGGAGTTCTTTAGCTTGAGAGAAGGTATACACAGTAGGCGTGATTTCTGTAGCCTGAGTGTAGGAGACGCAGCTTACTGTAGTTCCATAAGCTGGATGTAGAGAGAGCCAGTTTTCAGCAGTTCTGCCGCTTCAGGGTAGAAGACACAGTATACCGGAGTTCTGTGGCTAGGGAGAAGGCATACGCAAAATGCGCGATTTCTGTAGACTGAGTGTCAGAGACGCAGCTTACAGGAGTTTGTAAGCTTGGCAAGAAGAGAAGCAGTTTACAGGAGTTCTGCAGCCTGAGTGCAGCAGACAGTTTACGGGAGTTCTGTAGCATAGGAGTTGCCTTACGCAGTATGCAGGATTACTGTTGCCTGTGTGTAGGAGATGCAGCTTATAGTATTTCTGTAAGCTAGACGTAGCGAGCAGCATTGTACAGCAGTTCTGCATCCTGACTGTAGTTCACACAGTTTCTGCGAGTTCTGTAGCTTCTGAGTAGGCATAGGCACTATGCAGGATTTCTGTAGCGTGAGTGTAGGAGAAACAGCTTGCAGGAGTTCTGTACCATGGATGTAGAGAGACGCAGTTTGCAGGAGTTCTGAAGGCTGAGGTTAGGAGACACAGATTATAGGAGTTCTATAGCCTGGGATTTGGCAAACGCAGCATGCAGTTTTGCTGTAGCTAGAGTGTAGGAGGCACAGCTTCCTGTAGTTCCATAAGCTGGATGTAGAGAGAGCCAGTTTTCAGCAGTTCTGCAGCTTCAGTGTCGAAAACCCACTTTAGTGGAGTTCTGTGGCTAAGGAGAAGGCATACGCAATATGCGGGATTTCTGTAGACTGAGTGTCAGAGACGCAGCTTACAGGAGTTCTGTAAGCTTGGCAAGAAGAGAAGCAGTTCACAGGACTATTGCAGCCTGAGTGCAGGAGAGAGTTTACGGGAGTTCTGTATCTTGGGAGAAGATATACACAGTAGTTGTGATTTCGTTAGCTGGACGGTAGGAGACGCAGCTTCCTGTAGTTCCTTGAACTGGATTTACGAGAGGCAGTTTTCAGCAGTTCTGCAGCTTCAGTGTCGAAAACCCACTTTAGTGGAGTTCTGTGGCTAAGGAGAAGGCATACGTAATATGCGGGATTTCTGTAGACTGAGTGTCAGAGACGCAGCTTACAGGAGTTCTGTAAGCTTACCAACTCCTGTAAGCTGCGTCTCTGACACTCAGTCTACAGAAATCGCGCATTTTGCGTATGCCTTCTCCCCAGCCACAGAACTCCAGTGTACTGTGTCTTCTACACTGAAGCAGCAGAACTGCTGAGAACTGGCTCTCTCTACATCCAGCTTATGGAACTACAGGAAGCTGTACAGCACTCCTGCCTGAGTGCAGGAGACAGTTTACGGGAGTTCTGTGTCTTGGGAGAAGTTATACACAGTAGGTGTGATTTCTTTAGCTTGACTGTAGGAGACGCAGCTTCCTGTAGTTCCATAAACTGGATGTAGAGAGAGGCAGTTTACTGCAGTTCTGCAGCCTCATTGTAGGAGACAGTTTACCGGAGTTCTGTAGCATACGAGTTGCCATACGCAGTATGCAGGATTACTGTTGCCTGTGTGTAGGAGATGCAGCTTATAGTATTTCTGTAACCTAGACGTAGAGAGCGGCATTGTACAGCAGTTCTGCATCCTCACTGTAGTTCACACAGTTTCTGCGAGTTCTGTAGCTTCTGAGTAGGCATACGCATTATGCAGGATTTGTGTAGCATGATTGTAGGAGAAACTGCTTGAGGAGTTATGTACCTTGAATGCAGAGAGACACAGTTTGCAGGAGTTCTGCCGCCTGAGTGCAGGAGACAGTTTACCGGAGTTCTGTAGTATAGGAGTAGCCGTACACAGTATGCAGGATTACTGTTGCCTGTGTGTAGGAGATGCAGCTTATAGTATTTCTGTAAGCTAGACGTAGAGAGCAACATTGTACAGCAGTTCTGCATCCTGACTGTAGTTCACACAGTTTCTGCGAGTTCTGTAGCTTCTGAGTAGGCATACGCATTATGCAGCATTTGTGTAGTATGATTGTAGGAGAAACTGCTTGAGGAGTTATGTACCGTGAATGCAGAGAGACACAGTTTGCAGGAGTTCTGTAGACGGAGTGCAGCAGAGAGTTTACAGAAGTTCTGTCGTATAGGAATAACCATACGCAGTATGCGGGATTTTTGTAGACTGAGTGTAGGAGACACTTACTGGATTTCTGTAAGCTTGATGTAAAGAGAAGCAGTTTACAGTAGTTCTGCCGCCTGAGTGTAGAAGACAGTGTACGGGAGTTCTGTATCTTGGGAGAAGGTATACACAGTATGCATGATTTCTGTAGCTTGAGTGTAGGAGACGCAGCTTAGTGTCGTTCCTAAACTGGATGTACAGAGAGGCAGTTTTCAGGAGTTCCGCCGCCGGAGTATCGTTCACCCAGTTTATGGGAGTTCTGTAGCATGGGGGTTGCCAAACACAGTAAGGGAGATTTCGGTAGTCTGTGTGCAGTAGATGATGGATACAGGATTTCTGAAACCTGAATGTAGAGAGAGGCAGTTTACAGGAGTTCTGCTGCCTGAGTGTAGGAGACAGTTTACGGGAGTTCTTTAGCTTGAGAGAAGGTATACACAGTAGGCGTGATTTCTGTAGCCTGAGTGTAGGAGACGCAGCTTACTGTAGTTCCATAAGCTGGATGTAGAGAGAGCCAGTTTTCAGCAGTTCTGCCGCTTCAGGGTAGAAGACACAGTATACCGGAGTTCTGTGGCTAGGGAGAAGGCATACGCAAAATGCGCGATTTCTGTAGACTGAGTGTCAGAGACGCAGCTTACAGGAGTTTGTAAGCTTGGCAAGAAGAGAAGCAGTTTACAGGAGTTCTGCAGCCTGAGTGCAGCAGACAGTTTACGGGAGTTCTGTAGCATAGGAGTTGCCTTACGCAGTATGCAGGATTACTGTTGCCTGTGTGTAGGAGATGCAGCTTATAGTATTTCTGTAAGCTAGACGTAGCGAGCAGCATTGTACAGCAGTTCTGCATCCTGACTGTAGTTCACACAGTTTCTGCGAGTTCTGTAGCTTCTGAGTAGGCATAGGCACTATGCAGGATTTCTGTAGCGTGAGTGTAGGAGAAACAGCTTGCAGGAGTTCTGTACCATGGATGTAGAGAGACGCAGTTTGCAGGAGTTCTGAAGGCTGAGGTTAGGAGACACAGATTATAGGAGTTCTATAGCCTGGGATTTGGCAAACGCAGCATGCAGTTTTGCTGTAGCTAGAGTGTAGGAGGCACAGCTTCCTGTAGTTCCATAAGCTGGATGTAGAGAGAGCCAGTTTTCAGCAGTTCTGCAGCTTCAGTGTCGAAAACCCACTTTAGTGGAGTTCTGTGGCTAAGGAGAAGGCATACGCAATATGCGGGATTTCTGTAGACTGAGTGTCAGAGACGCAGCTTACAGGAGTTCTGTAAGCTTGGCAAGAAGAGAAGCAGTTCACAGGACTATTGCAGCCTGAGTGCAGGAGAGAGTTTACGGGAGTTCTGTATCTTGGGAGAAGATATACACAGTAGTTGTGATTTCGTTAGCTGGACGGTAGGAGACGCAGCTTCCTGTAGTTCCTTGAACTGGATTTACGAGAGGCAGTTTTCAGCAGTTCTGCAGCTTCAGTGTCGAAAACCCACTTTAGTGGAGTTCTGTGGCTAAGGAGAAGGCATACGTAATATGCGGGATTTCTGTAGACTGAGTGTCAGAGACGCAGCTTACAGGAGTTCTGTAAGCTTACCAACTCCTGTAAGCTGCGTCTCTGACACTCAGTCTACAGAAATCGCGCATTTTGCGTATGCCTTCTCCCCAGCCACAGAACTCCAGTGTACTGTGTCTTCTACACTGAAGCAGCAGAACTGCTGAGAACTGGCTCTCTCTACATCCAGCTTATGGAACTACAGGAAGCTGTACAGCACTCCTGCCTGAGTGCAGGAGACAGTTTACGGGAGTTCTGTGTCTTGGGAGAAGTTATACACAGTAGGTGTGATTTCTTTAGCTTGACTGTAGGAGACGCAGCTTCCTGTAGTTCCATAAACTGGATGTAGAGAGAGGCAGTTTACTGCAGTTCTGCAGCCTCATTGTAGGAGACAGTTTACCGGAGTTCTGTAGCATACGAGTTGCCATACGCAGTATGCAGGATTACTGTTGCCTGTGTGTAGGAGATGCAGCTTATAGTATTTCTGTAACCTAGACGTAGAGAGCGGCATTGTACAGCAGTTCTGCATCCTCACTGTAGTTCACACAGTTTCTGCGAGTTCTGTAGCTTCTGAGTAGGCATACGCATTATGCAGGATTTGTGTAGCATGATTGTAGGAGAAACTGCTTGAGGAGTTATGTACCTTGAATGCAGAGAGACACAGTTTGCAGGAGTTCTGCCGCCTGAGTGCAGGAGACAGTTTACCGGAGTTCTGTAGTATAGGAGTAGCCGTACACAGTATGCAGGATTACTGTTGCCTGTGTGTAGGAGATGCAGCTTATAGTATTTCTGTAAGCTAGACGTAGAGAGCAACATTGTACAGCAGTTCTGCATCCTGACTGTAGTTCACACAGTTTCTGCGAGTTCTGTAGCTTCTGAGTAGGCATACGCATTATGCAGCATTTGTGTAGTATGATTGTAGGAGAAACTGCTTGAGGAGTTATGTACCGTGAATGCAGAGAGACACAGTTTGCAGGAGTTCTGTAGACGGAGTGCAGCAGAGAGTTTACAGAAGTTCTGTCGTATAGGAATAACCATACGCAGTATGCGGGATTTTTGTAGACTGAGTGTAGGAGACACTTACTGGATTTCTGTAAGCTTGATGTAAAGAGAAGCAGTTTACAGTAGTTCTGCCGCCTGAGTGTAGAAGACAGTGTACGGGAGTTCTGTATCTTGGGAGAAGGTATACACAGTATGCATGATTTCTGTAGCTTGAGTGTAGGAGACGCAGCTTAGTGTCGTTCCTAAACTGGATGTACAGAGAGGCAGTTTTCAGGAGTTCCGCCGCCGGAGTATCGTTCACCCAGTTTATGGGAGTTCTGTAGCATGGGGGTTGCCAAACACAGTAAGGGAGATTTCGGTAGTCTGTGTGCAGTAGATGATGGATACAGGATTTCTGAAACCTGAATGTAGAGAGAGGCAGTTTACAGGAGTTCTGCTGCCTGAGTGTAGGAGACAGTTTACGGGAGTTCTTTAGCTTGAGAGAAGGTATACACAGTAGGCGTGATTTCTGTAGCCTGAGTGTAGGAGACGCAGCTTACTGTAGTTCCATAAGCTGGATGTAGAGAGAGCCAGTTTTCAGCAGTTCTGCCGCTTCAGGGTAGAAGACACAGTATACCGGAGTTCTGTGGCTAGGGAGAAGGCATACGCAAAATGCGCGATTTCTGTAGACTGAGTGTCAGAGACGCAGCTTACAGGAGTTTGTAAGCTTGGCAAGAAGAGAAGCAGTTTACAGGAGTTCTGCAGCCTGAGTGCAGCAGACAGTTTACGGGAGTTCTGTAGCATAGGAGTTGCCTTACGCAGTATGCAGGATTACTGTTGCCTGTGTGTAGGAGATGCAGCTTATAGTATTTCTGTAAGCTAGACGTAGCGAGCAGCATTGTACAGCAGTTCTGCATCCTGACTGTAGTTCACACAGTTTCTGCGAGTTCTGTAGCTTCTGAGTAGGCATAGGCACTATGCAGGATTTCTGTAGCGTGAGTGTAGGAGAAACAGCTTGCAGGAGTTCTGTACCATGGATGTAGAGAGACGCAGTTTGCAGGAGTTCTGAAGGCTGAGGTTAGGAGACACAGATTATAGGAGTTCTATAGCCTGGGATTTGGCAAACGCAGCATGCAGTTTTGCTGTAGCTAGAGTGTAGGAGGCACAGCTTCCTGTAGTTCCATAAGCTGGATGTAGAGAGAGCCAGTTTTCAGCAGTTCTGCAGCTTCAGTGTCGAAAACCCACTTTAGTGGAGTTCTGTGGCTAAGGAGAAGGCATACGCAATATGCGGGATTTCTGTAGACTGAGTGTCAGAGACGCAGCTTACAGGAGTTCTGTAAGCTTGGCAAGAAGAGAAGCAGTTCACAGGACTATTGCAGCCTGAGTGCAGGAGAGAGTTTACGGGAGTTCTGTATCTTGGGAGAAGATATACACAGTAGTTGTGATTTCGTTAGCTGGACGGTAGGAGACGCAGCTTCCTGTAGTTCCTTGAACTGGATTTACGAGAGGCAGTTTTCAGCAGTTCTGCAGCTTCAGTGTCGAAAACCCACTTTAGTGGAGTTCTGTGGCTAAGGAGAAGGCATACGTAATATGCGGGATTTCTGTAGACTGAGTGTCAGAGACGCAGCTTACAGGAGTTCTGTAAGCTTACCAACTCCTGTAAGCTGCGTCTCTGACACTCAGTCTACAGAAATCGCGCATTTTGCGTATGCCTTCTCCCCAGCCACAGAACTCCAGTGTACTGTGTCTTCTACACTGAAGCAGCAGAACTGCTGAGAACTGGCTCTCTCTACATCCAGCTTATGGAACTACAGGAAGCTGTACAGCACTCCTGCCTGAGTGCAGGAGACAGTTTACGGGAGTTCTGTGTCTTGGGAGAAGTTATACACAGTAGGTGTGATTTCTTTAGCTTGACTGTAGGAGACGCAGCTTCCTGTAGTTCCATAAACTGGATGTAGAGAGAGGCAGTTTACTGCAGTTCTGCAGCCTCATTGTAGGAGACAGTTTACCGGAGTTCTGTAGCATACGAGTTGCCATACGCAGTATGCAGGATTACTGTTGCCTGTGTGTAGGAGATGCAGCTTATAGTATTTCTGTAACCTAGACGTAGAGAGCGGCATTGTACAGCAGTTCTGCATCCTCACTGTAGTTCACACAGTTTCTGCGAGTTCTGTAGCTTCTGAGTAGGCATACGCATTATGCAGGATTTGTGTAGCATGATTGTAGGAGAAACTGCTTGAGGAGTTATGTACCTTGAATGCAGAGAGACACAGTTTGCAGGAGTTCTGCCGCCTGAGTGCAGGAGACAGTTTACCGGAGTTCTGTAGTATAGGAGTAGCCGTACACAGTATGCAGGATTACTGTTGCCTGTGTGTAGGAGATGCAGCTTATAGTATTTCTGTAAGCTAGACGTAGAGAGCAACATTGTACAGCAGTTCTGCATCCTGACTGTAGTTCACACAGTTTCTGCGAGTTCTGTAGCTTCTGAGTAGGCATACGCATTATGCAGCATTTGTGTAGTATGATTGTAGGAGAAACTGCTTGAGGAGTTATGTACCGTGAATGCAGAGAGACACAGTTTGCAGGAGTTCTGTAGACGGAGTGCAGCAGAGAGTTTACAGAAGTTCTGTCGTATAGGAATAACCATACGCAGTATGCGGGATTTTTGTAGACTGAGTGTAGGAGACACTTACTGGATTTCTGTAAGCTTGATGTAAAGAGAAGCAGTTTACAGTAGTTCTGCCGCCTGAGTGTAGAAGACAGTGTACGGGAGTTCTGTATCTTGGGAGAAGGTATACACAGTATGCATGATTTCTGTAGCTTGAGTGTAGGAGACGCAGCTTACTGTCGTTCCTAAACTGGATGTACAGAGAGGCAGTTTTCAGGAGTTCCGCCGCCGGAGTATCGTTCACCCAGTTTATGGGAGTTCTGTAGCATGGGGGTTGCCAAACACAGTAAGGGAGATTTCGGTAGTCTGTGTGCAGTAGATGATGGATACAGGATTTCTGAAACCTGAATGTAGAGAGAGGCAGTTTACAGGAGTTCTGCTGCCTGAGTGTAGGAGACAGTTTACGGGAGTTCTTTAGCTTGAGAGAAGGTATACACAGTAGGCGTGATTTCTGTAGCCTGAGTGTAGGAGACGCAGCTTACTGTAGTTCCATAAGCTGGATGTAGAGAGAGCCAGTTTTCAGCAGTTCTGCCGCTTCAGGGTAGAAGACACAGTATACCGGAGTTCTGTGGCTAGGGAGAAGGCATACGCAAAATGCGCGATTTCTGTAGACTGAGTGTCAGAGACGCAGCTTACAGGAGTTTGTAAGCTTGGCAAGAAGAGAAGCAGTTTACAGGAGTTCTGCAGCCTGAGTGCAGCAGACAGTTTACGGGAGTTCTGTAGCATAGGAGTTGCCTTACGCAGTATGCAGGATTACTGTTGCCTGTGTGTAGGAGATGCAGCTTATAGTATTTCTGTAAGCTAGACGTAGCGAGCAGCATTGTACAGCAGTTCTGCATCCTGACTGTAGTTCACACAGTTTCTGCGAGTTCTGTAGCTTCTGAGTAGGCATAGGCACTATGCAGGATTTCTGTAGCGTGAGTGTAGGAGAAACAGCTTGCAGGAGTTCTGTACCATGGATGTAGAGAGACGCAGTTTGCAGGAGTTCTGAAGGCTGAGGTTAGGAGACACAGATTATAGGAGTTCTATAGCCTGGGATTTGGCAAACGCAGCATGCAGTTTTGCTGTAGCTAGAGTGTAGGAGGCACAGCTTCCTGTAGTTCCATAAGCTGGATGTAGAGAGAGCCAGTTTTCAGCAGTTCTGCAGCTTCAGTGTCGAAAACCCACTTTAGTGGAGTTCTGTGGCTAAGGAGAAGGCATACGCAATATGCGGGATTTCTGTAGACTGAGTGTCAGAGACGCAGCTTACAGGAGTTCTGTAAGCTTGGCAAGAAGAGAAGCAGTTCACAGGACTATTGCAGCCTGAGTGCAGGAGAGAGTTTACGGGAGTTCTGTATCTTGGGAGAAGATATACACAGTAGTTGTGATTTCGTTAGCTGGACGGTAGGAGACGCAGCTTCCTGTAGTTCCTTGAACTGGATTTACGAGAGGCAGTTTTCAGCAGTTCTGCAGCTTCAGTGTCGAAAACCCACTTTAGTGGAGTTCTGTGGCTAAGGAGAAGGCATACGTAATATGCGGGATTTCTGTAGACTGAGTGTCAGAGACGCAGCTTACAGGAGTTCTGTAAGCTTACCAACTCCTGTAAGCTGCGTCTCTGACACTCAGTCTACAGAAATCGCGCATTTTGCGTATGCCTTCTCCCCAGCCACAGAACTCCAGTGTACTGTGTCTTCTACACTGAAGCAGCAGAACTGCTGAGAACTGGCTCTCTCTACATCCAGCTTATGGAACTACAGGAAGCTGTACAGCACTCCTGCCTGAGTGCAGGAGACAGTTTACGGGAGTTCTGTGTCTTGGGAGAAGTTATACACAGTAGGTGTGATTTCTTTAGCTTGACTGTAGGAGACGCAGCTTCCTGTAGTTCCATAAACTGGATGTAGAGAGAGGCAGTTTACTGCAGTTCTGCAGCCTCATTGTAGGAGACAGTTTACCGGAGTTCTGTAGCATACGAGTTGCCATACGCAGTATGCAGGATTACTGTTGCCTGTGTGTAGGAGATGCAGCTTATAGTATTTCTGTAACCTAGACGTAGAGAGCGGCATTGTACAGCAGTTCTGCATCCTCACCGTAGTTCACACAGTTTCTGCGAGTTCTGTAGCTTCTGAGTAGGCATACGCATTATGCAGGATTTGTGTAGCATGATTGTAGGAGAAACTGCTTGAGGAGTTATGTACCTTGAATGCAGAGAGACACAGTTTGCAGGAGTTCTGCCGCCTGAGTGCAGGAGACAGTTTACCGGAGTTCTGTAGTATAGGAGTAGCCGTACACAGTATGCAGGATTACTGTTGCCTGTGTGTAGGAGATGCAGCTTATAGTATTTCTGTAAGCTAGACGTAGAGAGCAACATTGTACAGCAGTTCTGCATCCTGACTGTAGTTCACACAGTTTCTGCGAGTTCTGTAGCTTCTGAGTAGGCATACGCATTATGCAGCATTTGTGTAGTATGATTGTAGGAGAAACTGCTTGAGGAGTTATGTACCGTGAATGCAGAGAGACACAGTTTGCAGGAGTTCTGTAGACGGAGTGCAGCAGAGAGTTTACAGAAGTTCTGTCGTATAGGAGTAGCCATACGCAGTATGCGGGATTTTTGTAGACTGAGTGTAGGAGACACTTACTGGATTTCTGTAAGCTTGATGTAAAGAGAAGCAGTTTACAGTAGTTCTGCCGCCTGAGTGTAGAAGACAGTGTACGGGAGTTCTGTATCTTGGGAGAAGGTATACACAGTATGCATGATTTCTGTAGCTTGAGTGTAGGAGACGCAGCTTAGTGTCGTTCCTAAACTGGATGTACAGAGAGGCAGTTTTCAGGAGTTCCGCCGCCTGAGTATCGTTCACCCAGTTTATGGGAGTTCTGTAGCATGGGGGTTGCCAAACACAGTAAGGGAGATTTCGGTAGTCTGTGTGCAGTAGATGATGGATACAGGATTTCTGAAACCTGAATGTAGAGAGAGGCAGTTTACAGGAGTTCTGCTGCCTGAGTGTAGGAGACAGTTTACGGGAGTTCTTTAGCTTGAGAGAAGGTATACACAGTAGGCGTGATTTCTGTAGCCTGAGTGTAGGAGACACAGCTTACTGTAGTTCCATAAGCTGGATGTAGAGAGAGCCAGTTTTCAGCAGTTCTGCCGCTTCAGGGTAGAAGACACAGTATACCGGAGTTCTGTGGCTAGGGAGAAGGCATACGCAAAATGCGTGATTTCTGTAGACTGAGTGTCAGAGACGCAGCTTACAGGAGTTTGTAAGCTTGGCAAGAAGAGAAGCAGTTTACAGGAGTTCTGCAGCCTGAGTGCAGCAGACAGTTTACGGGAGTTCTGTAGCATAGGAGTTGCCTTACGCAGTATGCAGGATTACTGTTGCCTGTGTGTAGGAGATGCAGCTTATAGTATTTCTGTAAGCTAGACGTAGCGAGCAGCATTGTACAGCAGTTCTGCATCCTGACTGTAGTTCACACAGTTTCTGCGAGTTCTGTAGCTTCTGAGTAGGCATAGGCACTATGCAGGATTTCTGTAGCGTGAGTGTAGGAGAAACAGCTTGCAGGAGTTCTGTACCATGGATGTAGAGAGACGCAGTTTGCAGGAGTTCTGAAGGCTGAGGTTAGGAGACACAGATTATAGGAGTTCTATAGCCTGGGATTTGGCAAACGCAGCATGCAGTTTTGCTGTAGCTAGAGTGTAGGAGGCACAGCTTCCTGTAGTTCCATAAGCTGGATGTAGAGAGAGCCAGTTTTCAGCAGTTCTGCAGCTTCAGTGTCGAAAACCCACTTTAGTGGAGTTCTGTGGCTAAGGAGAAGGCATACGCAATATGCGGGATTTCTGTAGACTGAGTGTCAGAGACGCAGCTTACAGGAGTTCTGTAAGCTTGGCAAGAAGAGAAGCAGTTCACAGGACTATTGCAGCCTGAGTGCAGGAGACAGTTTACGGGAGTTCTGTATCTTGGGAGAAGATATACACAGTAGTTGTGATTTCTTTAGCTGGACGGTAGGAGACGCAGCTTCCTGTAGTTCCTTGAACTGGATTTACGAGAGGCAGTTTTCAGCAGTTCTGCAGCTTCAGTGTCGAAAACCCACTTTAGTGGAGTTCTGTGGCTAAGGAGAAGGCATACGCAATATGCGGGATTTCTGTAGACTGAGTGTCAGAGACGCAGCTTACAGGAGTTCTGTAAGCTTACCAACTCCTGTAAGCTGCGTCTCTGACACTCAGTCTACAGAAATCGCGCATTTTGCGTATGCCTTCTCCCCAGCCACAGAACTCCAGTGTACTGTGTCTTCTACACTGAAGCAGCAGAACTGCTGAGAACTGGCTCTCTCTACATCCAGCTTATGGAACTACAGGAAGCTGTACAGCACTCCTGCCTGAGTGCAGGAGACAGTTTACGGGAGTTCTGTGTCTTGGAAGAAGTTATACACAGTAGGTGTGATTTCTTTAGCTTGACTGTAGGAGACGCAGCTTCCTGTAGTTCCATAAACTGGATGTAGAGAGAGGCAGTTTACTGCAGTTCTGCAGCCTCATTGTAGGAGACAGTTTACCGGAGTTCTGTAGCATACGAGTTGCCATACGCAGTATGCAGGATTACTGTTGCCTGTGTGTAGGAGATGCAGCTTATAGTATTTCTGTAACCTAGACGTAGAGAGCGGCATTGTACAGCAGTTCTGCATCCTCACTGTAGTTCACACAGTTTCTGCGAGTTCTGTAGCTTCTGAGTAGGCATACGCATTATGCAGGATTTGTGTAGCATGATTGTAGGAGAAACTGCTTGAGGAGTTATGTACCTTGAATGCAGAGAGACACAGTTTGCAGGAGTTCTGCCGCCTGAGTGCAGGAGACAGTTTACCGGAGTTCTGTAGTATAGGAGTAGCCGTACACAGTATGCAGGATTACTGTTGCCTGTGTGTAGGAGATGCAGCTTATAGTATTTCTGTAAGCTAGACGTAGAGAGCAACATTGTACAGCAGTTCTGCATCCTGACTGTAGTTCACACAGTTTCTGCGAGTTCTGTAGCTTCTGAGTAGGCATACGCATTATGCAGCATTTGTGTAGTATGATTGTAGGAGAAACTGCTTGAGGAGTTATGTACCGTGAATGCAGAGAGACACAGTTTGCAGGAGTTCTGTAGACGGAGTGCAGCAGAGAGTTTACAGAAGTTCTGTCGTATAGGAGTAGCCATACGCAGTATGCGGGATTTTTGTAGACTGAGTGTAGGAGACACTTACTGGATTTCTGTAAGCTTGATGTAAAGAGAAGCAGTTTACAGTAGTTCTGCCGCCTGAGTGTAGAAGACAGTGTACGGGAGTTCTGTATCTTGGGAGAAGGTATACACAGTATGCATGATTTCTGTAGCTTGAGTGTAGGAGACGCAGCTTAGTGTCGTTCCTAAACTGGATGTACAGAGAGGCAGTTTTCAGGAGTTCCGCCGCCGGAGTATCGTTCACCCAGTTTATGGGAGTTCTGTAGCATGGGGGTTGCCAAACACAGTAAGGGAGATTTCGGTAGTCTGTGTGCAGTAGATGATGGATACAGGATTTCTGAAACCTGAATGTAGAGAGAGGCAGTTTACAGGAGTTCTGCTGCCTGAGTGTAGGAGACAGTTTACGGGAGTTCTTTAGCTTGAGAGAAGGTATACACAGTAGGCGTGATTTCTGTAGCCTGAGTGTAGGAGACACAGCTTACTGTAGTTCCATAAGCTGGATGTAGAGAGAGCCAGTTTTCAGCAGTTCTGCCGCTTCAGGGTAGAAGACACAGTATACTGGAGTTCTGTGGCTAGGGAGAAGGCATACGCAAAATGCGCGATTTCTGTAGACTGAGTGTCAGAGACGCAGCTTACAGGAGTTTGTAAGCTTGGCAAGAAGAGAAGCAGTTTACAGGAGTTCTGCAGCCTGAGTGCAGCAGACAGTTTACGGGAGTTCTGTAGCATAGGAGTTGCCTTACGCAGTATGCAGGATTACTGTTGCCTGTGTGTAGGAGATGCAGCTTATAGTATTTCTGTAAGCTAGACGTAGCGAGCAGCATTGTACAGCAGTTCTGCATCCTGACTGTAGTTCACACAGTTTCTGCGAGTTCTGTAGCTTCTGAGTAGGCATAGGCACTATGCAGGATTTCTGTAGCGTGAGTGTAGGAGAAACAGCTTGCAGGAGTTCTGTACCATGGATGTAGAGAGACGCAGTTTGCAGGAGTTCTGAAGGCTGAGGTTAGGAGACACAGATTATAGGAGTTCTATAGCCTGGGATTTGGCAAACGCAGCATGCAGTTTTGCTGTAGCTAGAGTGTAGGAGGCACAGCTTCCTGTAGTTCCATAAGCTGGATGTAGAGAGAGCCAGTTTTCAGCAGTTCTGCAGCTTCAGTGTCGAAAACCCACTTTAGTGGAGTTCTGTGGCTAAGGAGAAGGCATACGCAATATGCGGGATTTCTGTAGACTGAGTGTCAGAGACGCAGCTTACAGGAGTTCTGTAAGCTTGGCAAGAAGAGAAGCAGTTCACAGGACTATTGCAGCCTGAGTGCAGGAGAGAGTTTACGGGAGTTCTGTATCTTGGGAGAAGATATACACAGTAGTTGTGATTTCGTTAGCTGGACGGTAGGAGACGCAGCTTCCTGTAGTTCCTTGAACTGGATTTACGAGAGGCAGTTTTCAGCAGTTCTGCAGCTTCAGTGTCGAAAACCCACTTTAGTGGAGTTCTGTGGCTAAGGAGAAGGCATACGCAATATGCGGGATTTCTGTAGACTGAGTGTCAGAGACGCAGCTTACAGGAGTTCTGTAAGCTTACCAACTCCTGTAAGCTGCGTCTCTGACACTCAGTCTACAGAAATCGCGCATTTTGCGTATGCCTTCTCCCCAGCCACAGAACTCCAGTGTACTGTGTCTTCTACACTGAAGCAGCAGAACTGCTGAGAACTGGCTCTCTCTACATCCAGCTTATGGAACTACAGGAAGCTGTACAGCACTCCTGCCTGAGTGCAGGAGACAGTTTACGGGAGTTCTGTGTCTTGGGAGAAGTTATACACAGTAGGTGTGATTTCTTTAGCTTGACTGTAGGAGACGCAGCTTCCTGTAGTTCCATAAACTGGATGTAGAGAGAGGCAGTTTACTGCAGTTCTGCAGCCTCATTGTAGGAGACAGTTTACCGGAGTTCTGTAGCATACGAGTTGCCATACGCAGTATGCAGGATTACTGTTGCCTGTGTGTAGGAGATGCAGCTTATAGTATTTCTGTAACCTAGACGTAGAGAGCGGCATTGTACAGCAGTTCTGCATCCTCACCGTAGTTCACACAGTTTCTGCGAGTTCTGTAGCTTCTGAGTAGGCATACGCATTATGCAGGATTTGTGTAGCATGATTGTAGGAGAAACTGCTTGAGGAGTTATGTACCTTGAATGCAGAGAGACACAGTTTGCAGGAGTTCTGCCGCCTGAGTGCAGGAGACAGTTTACCGGAGTTCTGTAGTATAGGAGTAGCCGTACACAGTATGCAGGATTACTGTTGCCTGTGTGTAGGAGATGCAGCTTATAGTATTTCTGTAAGCTAGACGTAGAGAGCAACATTGTACAGCAGTTCTGCATCCTGACTGTAGTTCACACAGTTTCTGCGAGTTCTGTAGCTTCTGAGTAGGCATACGCATTATGCAGCATTTGTGTAGTATGATTGTAGGAGAAACTGCTTGAGGAGTTATGTACCGTGAATGCAGAGAGACACAGTTTGCAGGAGTTCTGTAGACGGAGTGCAGCAGAGAGTTTACAGAAGTTCTGTCGTATAGGAATAACCATACGCAGTATGCGGGATTTTTGTAGACTGAGTGTAGGAGACACTTACTGGATTTCTGTAAGCTTGATGTAAAGAGAAGCAGTTTACAGTAGTTCTGCCGCCTGAGTGTAGAAGACAGTGTACGGGAGTTCTGTATCTTGGGAGAAGGTATACACAGTATGCATGATTTCTGTAGCTTGAGTGTAGGAGACGCAGCTTAGTGTCGTTCCTAAACTGGATGTACAGAGAGGCAGTTTTCAGGAGTTCCGCCGCCTGAGTATCGTTCACCCAGTTTATGGGAGTTCTGTAGCATGGGGGTTGCCAAACACAGTAAGGGAGATTTCGGTAGTCTGTGTGCAGTAGATGATGGATACAGGATTTCTGAAACCTGAATGTAGAGAGAGGCAGTTTACAGGAGTTCTGCTGCCTGAGTGTAGGAGACAGTTTACGGGAGTTCTTTAGCTTGAGAGAAGGTATACACAGTAGGCGTGATTTCTGTAGCCTGAGTGTAGGAGACACAGCTTACTGTAGTTCCATAAGCTGGATGTAGAGAGAGCCAGTTTTCAGCAGTTCTGCCGCTTCAGGGTAGAAGACACAGTATACCGGAGTTCCGTGGCTAGGGAGAAGGCATACGCAAAATGCGTGATTTCTGTAGACTGAGTGTCAGAGACGCAGCTTACAGGAGTTTGTAAGCTTGGCAAGAAGAGAAGCAGTTTACAGGAGTTCTGCAGCCTGAGTGCAGCAGACAGTTTACGGGAGTTCTGTAGCATAGGAGTTGCCTTACGCAGTATGCAGGATTACTGTTGCCTGTGTGTAGGAGATGCAGCTTATATTATTTCTGTAAGCTAGACGTAGCGAGCAGCATTGTACAGCAGTTCTGCATCCTGACTGTAGTTCACACAGTTTCTGCGAGTTCTGTAGCTTCTGAGTAGGCATAGGCACTATGCAGGATTTCTGTAGCGTGAGTGTAGGAGAAACAGCTTGCAGGAGTTCTGTACCATGGATGTAGAGAGACGCAGTTTGCAGGAGTTCTGAAGGCTGAGGTTAGGAGACACAGATTATAGGAGTTCTATAGCCTGGGATTTGGCATACGCAGCATGCAGTTTTGCTGTAGCTAGAGTGTAGGAGGCACAGCTTCCTGTAGTTCCATAAGCTGGATGTAGAGAGAGCCAGTTTTCAGCAGTTCTGCAGCTTCAGTGTCGAAAACCCACTTTAGTGGAGTTCTGTGGCTAAGGAGAAGGCATACGCAATATGCGGGATTTCTGTAGACTGAGTGTCAGAGACGCAGCTTACAGGAGTTCTGTAAGCTTGGCAAGAAGAGAAGCAGTTCACAGGACTATTGCAGCCTGAGTGCAGGAGAGAGTTTACGGGAGTTCTGTATCTTGGGAGAAGATATACACAGTAGTTGTGATTTCTTTAGCTGGACGGTAGGAGACGCAGCTTCCTGTAGTTCCTTGAACTGGATTTACGAGAGGCAGTTTTCAGCAGTTCTGCAGCTTCAGTGTCGAAAACCCACTTTAGTGGAGTTCTGTGGCTAAGGAGAAGGCATACGCAATATGCGGGATTTCTGTAGACTGAGTGTCAGAGACGCAGCTTACAGGAGTTCTGTAAGCTTACCAACTCCTGTAAGCTGCGTCTCTGACACTCAGTCTACAGAAATCGCGCATTTTGCGTATGCCTTCTCCCCAGCCACAGAACTCCAGTGTACTGTGTCTTCTACACTGAAGCAGCAGAACTGCTGAGAACTGGCTCTCTCTACATCCAGCTTATGGAACTACAGGAAGCTGTACAGCACTCCTGCCTGAGTGCAGGAGACAGTTTACGGGAGTTCTGTGTCTTGGGAGAAGTTATACACAGTAGGTGTGATTTCTTTAGCTTGACTGTAGGAGACGCAGCTTCCTGTAGTTCCATAAACTGGATGTAGAGAGAGGCAGTTTACTGCAGTTCTGCAGCCTCATTGTAGGAGACAGTTTACCGGAGTTCTGTAGCATACGAGTTGCCATACGCAGTATGCAGGATTACTGTTGCCTTTGTGGAGATGCAGCTTATGGTATTTCTGTAAACTAGACGTAGAGAGCGGCATTGTACAGCAGTTCTGCATCCTCACTGTAGTTCACACAGTTTCTGCGAGTTCTGTAGCTTCTGAGTAGGCATACGCATTATGCAGGATTTGTGTAGCATGATTGTAGGAGAAACTGCTTGAGGAGTTATGTACCTTGAATGCAGAGAGACACAGTTTGCAGGAGTTCTGCCGCCTGAGTGCAGGAGACAGTTTACTGGAGTTCTGTAGTATAGGAGTAGCCATACACAGTATGCAGGATTACTGTTGCCTGTGTGTAGGAGATGCAGCTTATAGTATTTCTGTAAGCTAGACGTAGAGAGCAACATTGTACAGCAGTTCTGCATCCTGACTGTAGTTCACACAGTTTCTGCGAGTTCTGTAGCTTCTGAGTAGGCATACGCATTATGCAGCATTTGTGTAGTATGATTGTAGGAGAAACTGCTTGAGGAGTTCTGTACCGTGAATGCAGAGAGACACAGTTTGCAGGAGTTCTGTAGACGGAGTGCAGCAGAGAGTTTACAGAAGTTCTGTCGTATAGGAGTAGCCATACGCAGTATGCGGGATTTTTGTAGACTGAGTGTAGGAGACACTTACTGGATTTCTGTAAGCTTGATGTAAAGAGAAGCAGTTTACAGTAGTTCTGCCGCCTGAGTGTAGAAGACAGTGTACGGGAGTTCTGTATCTTGGGAGAAGGTATACACAGTATGCATGATTTCTGTAGCTTGAGTGTAGGAGACGCAGCTTACTGTCGTTCCTAAACTGGATGTACAGAGAGGCAGTTTTCAGGAGTTCCGCCGCCTGAGTATCGTTCACCCAGTTTATGGGAGTTCTGTAGCATGGGGGTTGACAAACACAGTAAGGGAGATTTCGGTAGTCTGTGTGCAGTAGATGATGGATACAGGATTTCTGAAACCTGAATGTAGAGAGAGGCAGTTTATAGGAGTTCTGCTGCCTGAGTGTAGGAGACAGTTTACGGGAGTTCTGTAGCTTGAGAGAAGGTATACACAGTAGATTGTGATTCCTGTAGCTTGAGTGTAGGAGACGCAGCTTACTGTAGTTCCTAAACTGGATGTACAACGTGGCAGTTTTCAGGAGTTCTGCCGCCTGAGTATCGTTCACACAGTTTATGGGAGTTTTGTAGCATGGGGGTTGAAAAACACAGTAAGGGAGATTTCGGTAGTCTGTGTGCAGTAGATGATGGATACAGGATTTCTGAAACCTGAATGTAGAGAGAGGCAGTTTACAGGAGTTCTGTTGCCTGAGTGTAGGAGACAGTTTACGGGAGTTCTTTAGCTTGAGAGAAGGTATACACAGTAGGCGTGATTTCTGTAGCCTGAGTGTAGGTGACGCAGCTTACTGTAGTTCCATAAGCTGGATGTAGAGAGAGCCAGTTTTCAGCAGTTCTGCCGCTTCAGGGTAGAAGACACAGTATACCGGAGTTCTGTGGCTAGGGAGAAGGCATACGCAAAATGCGCGATTTCTGTAGACTGAGTGTCAGAGACGCAGCTTACAGGAGTTTGTAAGCTTGGCAAGAAGAGAAGCAGTTTACAGGAGTTCTGCAGCCTGAGTGCAGCAGACAGTTTACGGGAGTTCTGTAGCATAGGAGTTGCCTTACGCAGTATGCAGGATTACTGTCGCCTGTGTGTAGGAGATGCAGCTTATAGTATTTCTGTAAGCTAGACATAGAGAGCAGCATTGTACAGCAGTTCTGCATCCTGACTGTAGTTCACACAGTTTCTGTGAGTTCTGTAGCTTCTGAGTAGGCATAGGCACTATGCAGGATTTCTGTAGCGTGAGTGTAGGAGAAACAGCTTGCAGGAGTTCTGTACCATGGATGTAGAGAGACGCAGTTTGCAGGAGTTCTGAAGGCTGAGGTTAGGAGACACAGATTATAGGAGTTCTATAGCCTGGGATTTGGCAAACGCAGCATGCAGTTTTGCTGTAGCTAGAGTGTAGGAGGCACAGCTTCCTGTAGTTCCATAAGCTGGATGTAGAGAGAGCCAGTTTTCAGCAGTTCTGCAGCTTCAGTGTCGAAAACCCACTTTAGTGGAGTTCTGTGGCTAAGGAGAAGGCATACGCAATATGCGGGATTTCTGTAGACTGAGTGTCAGAGACGCAGCTTACAGGAGTTCTGTAAGCTTACCAACTCCTGTAAGCTGCGTCTCTGACAGTCTACAGAAATCGCGCATTTTGCGTATGCCTTCTCCCCAGCCACAGAACTCCAGTGTACTGTGTCTTCTACACTGAAGCAGCAGAACTGCTGAGAACTGGCTCTCTCTACATCCAGCTTATGGAACTACAGGAAGCTGTACAGCACTCCTGCCTGAGTGCAGGAGACAGTTTACGGGAGTTCTGTGTCTTGGGAGAAGTTATACACAGTAGGTGTGATTTCTTTAGCTTGACTGTAGGAGACGCAGCTTCCTGTAGTTCCATAAACTGGATGTAGAGAGAGGCAGTTTACTGCAGTTCTGCAGCCTCATTGTAGGAGACAGTTTACCGGAGTTCTGTAGCATACGAGTTGCCATACGCAGTATGCAGGATTACTGTTGCCTTTGTGGAGATGCAGCTTATGGTATTTCTGTAAACTAGACATAGAGAGCGGCATTGTACAGCAGTTCTGCATCCTGACTGTAGTTCACACAGTTTCTGCGAGTTCTGTAGCTTCTGAGTAGGCATACGCATTATGCAGGATTTGTGTAGCATGATTGTAGGAGAAACTGCTTGAGGAGTTATGTACCTTGAATGCGGAGAGACACAGTTTGCAGGAGTTCTGCCGCCTGAGTGCAGGAGACAGTTTACTGGAGTTCTGTAGTATAGGAGTAGCCATACACAGTATGCAGGATTACTGTTGCCTGTGTGTAGGAGATGCAGCTTATAGTATTTCTGTAAGCTAGACGTAGAGAGCAACATTGTACAGCAGTTCTGCATCCTGACTGTAGTTCACACAGTTTCTGCGAGTTCTGTAGCTTCTGAGTAGGCATACGCATTATGCAGCATTTGTGTAGTATGATTGTAGGAGAAACTGCTTGAGGAGTTATGTACCTTGAATGCAGAGAGACACAGTTTGCAGGAGTTCCGTAGACTGAGTCCAGCAGACAGTACACAAGGAAAATATGAAAAAAGCCAAAGAAATGGAAGAGTCCTTTTTGATATTCGTACTGATTTAGACACAAGGAAACAGGCTGTTTCCAGATTCATCCACCACTCCCAGCTGACTGGCTTTGGAAAACTAATTCAATGCACCTGAAAATCGCTGGCAAACTTGATTTGGGGGAATGAATTATTCTTCCCCTCTGCAAAAGGGTTTCATTTCTTTTTACAAGACACAAAAACTCATGTTGGTCGTGCTGCCTGTGGAATTCTAAGCATGACAGGCTAATTTATTGTGTTTTTTATTTCATAATGGATCCGCTGTCTAAACTCTTGTTTGTATTGCGTCAGAATACAAAATTTGGGAAGGAAGAAGGCAAAACCAACTCAGACCCAGAAATCATTTAAAAAATTGCCGCTCAAGAAACAAAAAGTCGGCTGAGGCACCCAAAACAATGAGAGAAAGCCAGAATTGGAGCAAGCCAACAGCTGTGCCCTGATTGAAAAAGACCATTCCTTCCGTGTCTTGAACTCCAGATTCCAGCCTCAAAATGAAAGCTCACATCAGAAAATTCATGACAAACCATGATAAATACGAACAATGTGAAAAAAGCCAAAGAAACGGAAGAGTCCTTTTTGATATTGGCTTGATTTAGTCCCAAGGAAACAGGCTGTTTCCAGATTCATCCACCCCTCCCAGCTGACTGGCTTTGGAAAACTAATTCAATGCACCTGAAAATCGTTGGCAAACTTGATTTGGGGGAATTAATTATCATTCCCCTCTGCAAAAGGGTTCCATTTCTTTTTCCAAAACACAAAAGCTCATGTGGGTCGTGCTGCCTCTAGAATTCTAAGCATGACAGGCTAATTTGTTGTGTTTTTTATTTCATAATGGATCCGCTGTCTAAACTCTGGTTTGTATTGCATCAGAATACAAAATTTGGGAAGGAAGAAGGCAAAACCAACTCAGACCCAGAAATCATTTAGGAAATTGCCGCTCAAGAAACCAAAAGTCGGCTGAGGCACCCAAAACCATGACAGAAAGCCAGAATTGGAGCAAGCCAACAGCTGTGCCCTGATTGAAAAAGACCATTCCTTCCGTGTCTTGAACTCCCTATTCCAGCCTCAAAAGGAAAGCTCACATCAGAAAATTCATGACAAACCATGATAAATATGCAAAATGTGAAAAAAGCCAAAGAAACAGAAGAGTCCTTTTTGATATTGGCTTGATTTAGTCCCAAGGAAACAGGCTGTTTCCAGATTCATCCACCCCTCCCAGCTGACTGGCTTTGGAAAACTCATTCAATGCACCTGAAGATTGCTGGCAAACCTGATTTGGGGGAATTAATTATCGTTCCCCTCTGCAAAAGGGTTCCATTTCTTTTTCCAAAACACAAAAACTCATGATGGTCGTGCTGCCTCTCGAATTCTAAGCATGACAGGCTAATTTGTTGTGTTTTTTATTTCATAATGGATCCGCTGTCTAAACTCTGGTTTGTATTGCGTCAGAATACAAAATTTGGGAAGGAAGAAGGCAAAACGAACTCAGACCCAGTAATCATTTAGGAAATTGCCGCTCAAGAAACCAAAAGTCGGCTGAGGCACCCAAAACAATGACAGAAAGCCAGAATTGGAGCAAGCCAACAGCTGTGCCCTGATTGAAAAAGACCATTCCTTCCGTGTCTTGAACTCCATATTCCAGCCTCAAAATGAAAGCTCACATCAGAAAATTCATGACAAACCATGATAAATACGAACAATGTGAAAAAAGCCAAAGAAACGGAAGAGTCCTTTTTGATATTGGGCTTGATTTAGTCACAAGGAAACAGGCTGTTTCCAGATTCATCCACCCCTCCCAGCTGACTGGCTTTGGAAAACTAATTCAATGCACCTGAAAATCACTGGAAAACCTGATTTGGGGGAATTAATTATCGTTCCCCTCTGCAAAAGGGTTCCATTTCTTTTTCCAAAACACAAAAACTCATGATGGTCGTGCTGCCTCTCGAATTCTAAGCATGACAGGCTAATTTGTTGTGTTTTTTATTTCATAATGGATCCGCTGTCTAAACTCTGGTTTGTACTGCATCAGAATACAAAATTTGGGAAGAAAGAAGGCAAAACCAACTCAGACCCAGAAATCATTTAGGAAATTGCCGCTCACGAAACCGAAACTCGGCTGAGACCCATAAAACAATGACAGAAAGCCAGAATTGGAGCAAGCCAACAGCTGTGCCCTGATTGAAAAAGACCATTCCTTCCGTGTCTTGAACTCCCTATTCAAGCCTCAAAAGGAAAGCTCACATCAGAAAATTCATGAAAAACCATGATAAACATGAAAAATGTGAAAAAAGCCAAAGAAACGGAAGAGTCCTTTTTGATATTGGCTTGATTTAGTCCCAAGGAAACAAGCTGTTTCCAGATTGATCCAGACCCTCCCAGCTGACTGGCTTTGGAAAACTAATTCAATGCACCTGAAAATCGCTGGCAACCTGATTTGGGGGAATTAATTATCGTTCCCCTCTGCAAAAGGGTTCCATTTCTTTTTTCAAGACACAAAAACTCATGTTGGTCGTGCTGCCTCTAGAATTCTAAGCATGACAGGCTAATTTGTTGTGTTTTTTATTTCATAATGGATCCGCTGTCTAAACTCTTGTTTGTATTGCGTCAGAATACAAAATTTGGGAAGGAAGAAGGCAAAACCAACTCAGACCCAGAAATCATTTAGGAAATTGCCGCTCAAGAAACCAAAAGTCGGCTGAGGCACCCAAAACAATGACAGAAAGCCAGAATTGGAGCAAGCCAACAGCTGTGCCCTGATTGAAAAAGACCATTCCTTCCGTGTCTTGAACTCCATATTCCAGCCTCAAAATGAAAGCTGACATCAGAAAATTCATGACAAACCATGATAAATATGAGAAATGTGAAAAAAGCCAAAGAAACGGAATAGTCCTTTGTGATATTGGCTTGATTTAGTCACAAGGAAACAGGCTGTTTCCAGATTCATCCACCCCTCCCAGCTGACTGGCTTTGGAAAACTAATTCAATGCACCTGAAAATCGCTGGCAAACTTGATTTGGGGGAATTAATTTTCGTTCCCCTCTGCAAAAGAGTTGCATTTCTTTTTCCAAGACACAAAAACTCATGTGGGTCGTGCTGCCTCTTGAATTCTAACCATGACAGGCTAATTTGTTGTGTTTTTTATTTCATAATGGATCCGCTGTCTAAACTCTTGTTTGTATTGCGTCAGAATACAAAATTTGGGAAGGAAGAAGGCAAAGCCAACTCAGACCCAGAAATCATTTAGGAAATTGCCGCTCAAGAAACCAAAAGTCGGCTGAGCCACCCAAAACAATGACAGAAAGCCAGAATTGGAGCAAGCCAACAGCTGTGCCCTGATTGAAAAAGACCATTCCTTCCGTGTCTTGAACTCCATATTCCAGCCTCAAAATGAAAGCTCACATCAGAAAATTCATGACAAACCATGATAAATACGAACAATGTGAAAAAAGCCAAAGAAACGGAAGAGTCCTTTTTGATATTGGGCTTGATTTAGTCACAAGGAAACAGGCTGTTTCCAGATTCATCCACCCCTCCCAGCTGACTGGCTTTGGAAAACTAATTCAATGCACCTGAAAATCACTGGAAAACCTGATTTGGGGGAATTAATTATCGTTCCCCTCTGCAAAAGGGTTCCATTTCTTTTTCCAAAACACAAAAACTCATGTTGGTCATGCTACCTCTCGAATTCTAAGCATGACAGGCTAATTTGTTGTGTTTTTTATTTCATAATGGATCCGCTGTCTAAACTCTTGTTTGTATTGCGTCAGAATACAAAATTTGGGAAGGAAGAAGGCAAAACCAACTCAGACCCAGAAATCATTTAGGAAATTGCCGCTCAAGAAACCAAAAGTCGGCTGAGGCACCCAAAACAATGACAGAAAGCCAGAATTGGAGCAAGCCAACAGCTGTGCCCTGATTGAAAAAGACCATTCCTTCCGTGTCTTGAACTCCATATTCCAGCCTCAAAATGAAAGCTCACATCAGAAAATTCATGACAAACCATGATAAATACGAACAATGTGAAAAAAGCCAAAGAAACGGAAGAGTCCTTTTTGATATTGGGCTTGATTTAGTCACAAGGAAACAGGCTGTTTCCAGATTCATCCACCCCTCCCAGCTGACTGGCTTTGGAAAACTAATTCAATGCACCTGAAAATCACTGGAAAACCTGATTTGGGGGAATTAATTATCGTTCCCCTCTGCAAAAGGGTTCCATTTCTTTTTCCAAAACACAAAAACTCATGTTGTTCATGCTACCTCTCGAATTCTAAGCATGACAGGCTAATTTGTTGTGTTTTTTTATTTCATAATGGATCCGCTGTCTAAACTCTGGTTTGTACTGCATCAGAATACAAAATTTGGGAAGAAAGAAGGCAAAACCAACTCAGACCCAGAAATCATTTAGGAAATTGCCGCTCACGAAACCGAAACTCGGCTGAGACCCATAAAACAATGACAGAAAGCCAGAATTGGAGCAAGCCAACAGCTGTGCCCTGATTGAAAAAGACCATTCCTTCCGTGTCTTGAACTCCCTATTCAAGCCTCAAAAGGAAAGCTCACATCAGAAAATTCATGAAAAACCATGATAAACATGAAAAATGTGAAAAAAGCCAAAGAAACGGAAGAGTCCTTTTTGATATTGGCTTGATTTAGTCCCAAGGAAACAAGCTGTTTCCAGATTGATCCAGACCCTCCCAGCTGACTGGCTTTGGAAAACTAATTCAATGCACCTGAAAATCGCTGGCAACCTGATTTGGGGGAATTAATTATCGTTCCCCTCTGCAAAAGGGTTCCATTTCTTTTTTCAAGACACAAAAACTCATGTTGGTCGTGCTGCCTCTAGAATTCTAAGCATGACAGGCTAATTTGTTGTGTTTTTTATTTCATAATGGATCCGCTGTCTAAACTCTTGTTTGTATTGCGTCAGAATACAAAATTTGGGAAGGAAGAAGGCAAAACCAACTCAGACCCAGAAATCATTTAGGAAATTGCCGCTCAAGAAACCAAAAGTCGGCTGAGGCACCCAAAACAATGACAGAAAGCCAGAATTGGAGCAAGCCAACAGCTGTGCCCTGATTGAAAAAGACCATTCCTTCCATGTCTTGAACTCCATATTCCAGCCTCAAAATGAAAGCTGACATCAGAAAATCCATGACAAACCATGATAAATATGAGAAATGTGAAAAAAGCCAAAGAAACGGAATAGTCCTTTGTGATATTGGCTTGATTTAGTCACAAGGAAACAGGCTGTTTCCAGATTCATCCACCCCTCCCAGCTGACTGGCTTTGGAAAACTAATTCAATGCACCTGAAAATCGCTGGCAAACTTGATTTGGGGGAATTAATTTTCGTTCCCCTCTGCAAAAGAGTTGCATTTCTTTTTCCAAGACACAAAAACTCATGTGGGTCGTGCTGCCTCTTGAATTCTAACCATGACAGGCTAATTTGTTGTGTTTTTTATTTCATAATGGATCCGCTGTCTAAACTCTTGTTTGTATTGCGTCAGAATACAAAATTTGGGAAGGAAGAAGGCAAAGCCAACTCAGACCCAGAAATCATTTAGGAAATTGCCGCTCAAGAAACCAAAAGTCGGCTGAGCCACCCAAAACAATGACAGAAAGCCAGAATTGGAGCAAGCCAACAGCTGTGCCCTGATTGAAAAAGACCATTCCTTCCGTGTCTTGAACTCCATATTCCAGCCTCAAAATGAAAGCTCACATCAGAAAATTCATGACAAACCATGATAAATACGAACAATGTGAAAAAAGCCAAAGAAACGGAAGAGTCCTTTTTGATATTGGCTTGATTTAGTCACAAGGAAACAGGCTGTTTCCAGATTCATCCACCCCTCCCAGCTGACTGGCTTTGGAAAACTAATTCAATGCACCTGAAAATCGCTGGCAAACTTGATTTGGGGGAATTAATTTTCGTTCCCCTCTGCAAAAGGGTTCCATTTCTTTTTCCAAGACACAAAAACTCATGTTGGTCGTGCTGCCTCTAGAATTCTAAGCATGACAGGCTAATTTGTTGTGTTTTTTTATTTCATAATGGATCCGCTGTCTAAACTCTTGTTTGTATTGCGTCAGAATACAAAATTTGGGAAGGAAGAAGGCAAAGCCAACTCAGACCCAGAAATCATTTAGGAAATTGCCGCTCAAGAAACCAAAAGTCGGCTGAGGCACCCAAAACAATGACAGAAAGCCAGAATTGGAGCAAGCCAACAGCTGTGCCCTGATTGAAAAAGACCATTCCTTCCGTGTCTTGAACTCCATATTCCAGCCTCAAACTGAAAGCTCACATCAGAAAATTCATGACAAACCATGATAAATACGAACAATGTGAAAAAAGCCAAAGAAACGGAAGAGTCCTTTTTGATATTGGCTTGATTTAGTCCCAAGGAAACAGGCTGTTTCCAGATTCATCCACCCCTCCCAGCTGACTGGCTTTGGAAAACTAATTCAATGCACCTGAAAATCACTGGCAAACCTGATTTGGGGGAATTCATTATCGTTCCACTCTGCAAAAGGGTTCCATTTCTTTTTCCAAAACTCAGACTCTCATGTGGGTCGTGCTGCCTACAGAATTGTAAGCATGACACGCTAATTTGTTGTGTTTTTTATTTCACGATGGATCCGCTGTCTAAACTCTTGTTTGTATTGCGTCAGAATACAAAATTTGGGAAGGAAGAAGGCAAAACCAACTCAGACCCAGAAATCATTTAGGAAATTGCTGCTCAAGAAACCAAAAGTCGGCTGAGGCACCCAAAACAATGACAGAAAGCCAGAATTGGAGCAAGCCAACAGCTGTGCCCTGATTGAAAAAGACCATTCCTTCCGTGTCTTGAACTCCATATTCCAGCCTCAAACTGAAAGTTCACATCAGAAAATTCATGACAAACCATGATAAATACGAAAAATGTGAAAAAAGCCAAAGAAACGGAAGAGTCCTTTTTGATATTGGCTTGATTTAGTCACAAGGAAACAGGCTGTTTCCAGATTCATCCAGCACTCCCAGCTGACTGGCTTTGGAAAACTAATTCAATGCACCTGAAAATCCCTGGCAAACTTGATTTGGGGGAATTAATTTTCGTTCCCCTCTGCAAAAGGGTTCCATTTCTTTTTCCAAAACACAAAAACTCATATTGGTCGTGCTGCCTCTAGAATTCTAAGCATGACAGGCTAATTTGTTGTGTTTTTTATTTCATAATGGATCCGCTGTCTAAACTCTGGTTTGTATTGCGTCAGAATACAAAATTTGGGAAGGAAGAAGGCAAAACCAACTCAGACCCAGAAATCATTTAGGAAATTGCCGCTCTAGAAACAAAAAGTCGGCTGAGGCACCCAAAACAATGACAGAAAGCCAGAATTGGAGCAAGCCAACAGCTGTGCCCTGATTGAAAAAGACCATTCCTTCCGTGTCTTGAACTCCCTATTCCAGCCTCAAAAGGAAAGCTCACATCAGAAAATTCTTGACAAATCATGATAAATACACAAAATGTGAAAAAAGCCCAAGATACAGAAGAGTCCTTTTTGATATTGGCTTGATTTAGTCACAAGGAAACAGGCTGTTTCCAGATTCATCCACCCCTCCCAGCTGACTGGCTTTGGAAAACTAATTCAATGCACCTGAAAATCACTGGCAAACCTGATTTGGGGGAATTAATTATCGTTCCCCTCTGCAAAAGGGTTCCATTTCTTTTTCCAAAACACAAAAACTCATGATGGTCGTGCTGCCTCTAGAATTCTAAGCATGACAGGCTAATTTGTTGTGTTTTTTTATTTCATAATGGATCCGCTGTCTAAACTCTTGTTTGTATTGCGTCAGAATACAAAATTTGGGAAGGAAGAAGGCAAAGCCAACTCAGACCCAGAAATCATTTAGGAAATTGCCGCTCAAGAAACCAAAAGTCGGCTGAGGCACCCAAAACAATGACAGAAAGCCAGAATTGGAGCAAGCCAACAGCTGTGCCCTGATTGAAAAAGACCATTCCTTCCGTGTCTTGAACTCCATATTCCAGCCTCAAAAGGAAAGCTCACATCAGAAAATTCATGACAAACCATGATAAATACGAACAATGTGAAAAAAGCCAAAGAAACGGAAGAGTCCTTTTTGATATTGGCTTGATTTAGTCCCAAGGAAACAGGCTGTTTCCAGATTCATCCACCCCTCCCAGCTGACTGGCTTTGGAAAACTAATTCAATGCACCTGAAAATCACTGGCAAACCTGATTTGGGGGAATTAATTATCGTTCCCCTCTGCAAAAGGGTTCCATTTCTTTTTTCAAGACACAAAAACTCATGTTGGTCGTGCTGCCTCTAGAATTCTAAGCATGACAAGCTAACTTGTTGTGTTTTTTATTTCATAATGGATCCGCTGTCTAAACTCTTGTTTGTATTGCGTCAGAATACAAAATTTGGGAAGGAAGAAGGCAAAACCAACTCAGACCCAGAAATCATTTAGGAAATTGCCGCTCTAGAAACAAAAAGTCGGCTGAGGCACCCAAAACAATGACAGAAAGCCAGAATTGGAGCAAGCCAACAGCTGTGCCCTGATTGAAAAAGACCATTCCTTCCGTGTCTTGAACTCCCTATTCCAGCCTCAAAAGGAAAGCTCACATCAGAAAATTCTTGACAAATCATGATAAATACACAAAATGTGAAAAAAGCCAAAGAAACAGAAGAGTCCTTTTTGATATTGGCTTGATTTAGTCACAAGGAAACAGGCTGTTTCCAGATTCATCCACCCCTCCCAGCTGACTGGCTTTGGAAAACTAATTCAATGCACCTGAAAATCGCTGGCAAACTTGATTTAGGGGAATTAATTTTCGTTCCCCTCTGCAAAAGGGTTCCATTTCTTTTTCCAAAACACAAAAACTCATGTTGGTTGTGCTGCCTCTAGAATACTAAGCATGACAGGCTAATTTGTTGTGTTTTTTATTTCATAATGGATCTGCTGTCTAAACTCTGGTTTGTATTGCGTCAGAATACAAAATTTGGGAAGGAAGAAGGCAAAACCAACTCAGACCCAGAAATCATTTAGGAAATTGCCGCTCAAGAAACAAAAAGTCGTCTGAGGCACCCAAAACAATGACAGAAAGCCAGAATTGGAGCAAGCCAACAGCTGTGCCCTGATTGAAAAAGACCATTCCTTCCGTGTCTTGAACTCCATATTCCAGCCTCAAAATGAAAGCTCACATCAGAAAATTCATGACAAACCATGATACATACGCAAAATGTGAAAAAAGCCAAAGAAACAGAAGAGTCCTTTTTGATATTGGCTTGATTTAGTCACAAGGAAACAGGCTGTTTCCAGATTCATCCACCCCTCCCAGCTGACTGGCTTTGGAAAACTAATTCAATGCACCTGAAAATCACTGGCAAACTTGATTTGGGGGAATTAATTATTGTTCCCCTCTGCAAAAGGGTTTCATTTCTTTTTACAAGACACAAAAACTCATGTTGGTCGTGCTGCCTGTGGAATTCTAAGCATGACAGGCTAATTTATTGTGTTTTTTATTTCATAATGGATCCGCTGTCTAAACTCTTGTTTGTATTGCGTCAGAATACAAAATTTGGGAAGGAAGAAGGCAAAACCAACTCAGACCCAGAAATCATTTAGGAAATTGCCGCTCACGAAACCGAAACTCGGCTGAGACACATAAAACAATGACAGAAAGCCAGAATTGGAGCAAGCCAACAGCTGTGCCCTGATTGAAAAAGACCATTCCTTCCGTGTCTTGAACTCCATATTCCAGCCTCAAAATGAAAGCTGACATCAGAAAATTCATGACACACCATGATAAATACGAACAATGTGAAAAAAGCCAAAGAAACGGAAGAGTCCTTTATGATATTGGCTTGATTTAGTCACAAGGAAACAGGCTGTTTCCAGATTCATCCACCCCTCCCAGCTGACTGGCTTTGGAAACTCATTCAATGCAGCTGAAGATTGCTGGCAAACCTGATGTGGGGGAATTAATTATCGTTCCCCTCTGCAAAAGGGTTCCATTTCTTTTTCCAAAACACAAAAACTCATGATGGTCGTGCTGCCTCTAGAATTCTAAGCATGACAGGCTAATTTGTTGTGTTTTTTATTTCATAATGGATCTGCTGTCTAAACTCTGGTTTGTATTGCGTCAGAATACAAAATTTGGGAAGGAAGAAGGCAAAACCAACTCAGACCCAGAAATCATTTAGGAAATTGCCGCTCAAGAAACCAAAAGTCGGCTGAGGCACCCAAAACAATGACAGAAAGCCAGAATTGGAGCAAGCCAACAGCTGTGCCCTGATTGAAAAAGACCATTCCTTCCGTGTCTTGAACTCCATATTCCAGCCTCAAAATGAAAGCTCACATCAGAAAATTCATGACAAACCATGATACATACGCAAAATGTGAAAAAAGCCAAAGAAACAGAAGAGTCCTTTTTGATATTGGCTTGATTTAGTCCCAAGGAAACAGGCTGTTTCAGATTCATCCACCCCTCCCAGCTGACTGGCTTTGGAAAACTCATTCAATGCAGCTGAAGATTGCTGGCAAACCTGATTTGGGGGAATTAATTTTCCTTCCCCTCTGCAAAAGGGTTCCATTTCTTTTTCCAAAACACAAAAACTCATGTTGGTCGTGCTGCCTCTAGAATTCTAAGCATGACAGGCTAATTTGTTGTGTTTTTTATTTCATAATGGATCTGCTGTCTAAACTCTGGTTTGTATTGCGTCAGAATACAAAATTTGGGAAGGAAGAAGGCAAAACCAACTCAGACCCAGAAATCATTTAGGAAATTGCCGCTCAAGAAACCAAAAGTCGGCTGAGGCACCCAAAACAATGACAGAAAGCCAGAATTGGAGCAAGCCAACAGCTGTGCCCTGATTGAAAAAGACCATTCCTTCCGTGTCTTGAACTCCATATTCCAGACTCAAAATGAAAGCTCACATCAGAAAATTCATGACAAACCATGATAAATACGAACAATGTGAAAAAAGCCAAAGAAACGGAAGAGTCCTTTTTGATATTGGCTTGATTTAGTCCCAAGGAAACAGGCTGTTTCCAGATTCATCCACCCCTCCCAGCTGACTGGCTTTGGAAAACTAATTCAATGCACCTGAAAATCGCTGGCAAACTTGATTTGGGGGAATTAATTATCATTCCCCTCTGCAAGAGTGTTCCATTTCTTTTTCCAAAACACAAAAACTAATGTTGGTCGTGCTGCCTCTAGAATTCTAAGCATGACAGGCTAATTTGTTGTGTTTTTTATTTCATAATGGATCCGCTGTCTAAACTCTGGTTTGTATTGCGTGAGAATACAAAATTTGGGAAGGAAGAAGGCAAAACCAACTCAGACCCAGAAATCATTTAGGAAATTGCCGCTCAAGAAACCAAAAGTCGGCTGAGGCACCCAAAACAATTACAGGAAGCCAGAATTGGAGCAAGCCAACAGCTGTGCCCTGATTGAAAAAGACCATTCCTTCCGTGTCTTGAACTCCATATTCCAGCCTCACAATGAAAGCTCCCATCAGAAAATTCATGACAAACCTTGATAAATACGAAAAATGTGAAAAAAGCCAAAGAAACGGAAGAGTCCTTTTTTTTATTGGCCTTATTTAGTCCCAAGGAAACAGGCTGTTTCCAGATTCATCCACCCCTCCCAGCTGACTGGCTTTGGAAAACTAATTCAATGCACCTGAAAATCACTGGCAAACCTGATTTGGGGGAATTAATTTTCGTTCCCCTCTGCAAAAGGGTTCCATTTCTTTTTCCAAAACACAAAAACTCATGTTGGTCATGCTACCTCTCGAATTCTAAGCATGACAGGCTAATTTGTTGTGTTTTTTATTTCATAATGGATCCGCTGTCTAAACTCTGGTTTGTACTGCATCAGAATACAAAATTTGGGAAGAAAGAAGGCAAAACCAACTCAGACCCAGAAATCATTTAGGAAATTGCCGCTCACGAAACCGAAACTCGGCTGAGACCCATAAAACAATGACAGAAAGCCAGAATTGGAGCAAGCCAACAGCTGTGCCCTGATTGAAAAAGACCATTCCTTCCGTGTCTTGAACTCCATATCCCAGCCTCAAAATGAAAGCTCACATCAGAAAATTCATGAAAAACCATGATAAACATGAAAAATGTGAAAAAAGCCAAAGAAACGGAAGAGTCCTTTTTGATATTGGCTTGATTTAGTCCCAAGGAAACAAGCTGTTTCCAGATTGATCCAGACCCTCCCAGCTGACTGGCTTTGGAAAACTAATTCAATGCACCTGAAAATCGCTGGCAACCTGATTTGGGGGAATTAATTATCGTTCCCCTCTGCAAAAGGGTTCCATTTCTTTTTCCAAAACACAAAAACTCATGTTGGTCGTGCTGCCTCTAGAATTCTAAGCATGACAGGCTAATTTGTTGTGTTTTTTATTTCATAATGGATCCGCTGTCTAAACTCTGGTTTGTATTGCGTCAGAATACAAAATTTGGGAAGGAAGAAGGCAAAACCAACTCAGACCCAGAAATCATTTAGGAAATTGCCGCTCAAGAAACCAAAAGTCGGCTGAGGCACCCAAAACAATGACAGAAAGCCAGAATTGGAGCAAGCCAACAGCTGTGCCCTGATTGAAAAAGACCATTCCTTCCGTGTCTTGAACTCCATATTCCAGCCTCAAAAGGAAAGCTCACATCAGAAAATTCATGACAAACCATGATAAATACGCAAAATGTGAAAAAAGCCAAAGAAACGGAAGAGTCCTTTTTGATATTGGCTTGATTTAGTCCCAAGGAAACAGGCTGTTTCCAGATTCATCCACCCCTCCCAGCTGACTGGCTTTGGAAAACTAATTCAATGCACCTAAAAATCGCTGGCAAATTTGATTTGGGGGAATTAATTATCGTTCCCCTCTGCAAAAGGGTTCCATTTCTTTTTCCAAAACACAGACTCTCATGTGGGTCGTGCTGCCTCTAGAATTCTAAGCATGACAGGCTAATTTGTTGTGTTTTTTATTTCACGATGGATCCGCTGTCTAAACTCTTGTTTGTATTGCGTCAGAATACAAAATTTGGGAAGGAAGAAGGCAAAACCAACTCAGACCCAGAAATCATTTAGGAAATTGCCGCTCAAGAAACCAAAAGTCGGCTGAGGCACCCAAAACAATGACAGAAAGCCAGAATTGGAGCAAGCCAACAGCTGTGCCCTGATTGAAAAAGACCATTCCTTCCGTGTCTTGAACTCCATATTCCAGCATCACAATGAAAGCTGACATCAGAAAATTCATGACAAACCATTATAAATATGAAAAATGTGAAAACAGCCAACGAAACGGAAGAGTCCTTTTTGATATTGGCTTGATTTAGTCACAAGGAAACAGGCTGTTTCCAGATTCATCCACCCCTCCCAGGTGACTGGCTTTGGAAAACTCATTCAAGGCACCTGAAAATCCCTGGCAAACTTGATTTGGGGGAATTAATTTTCGTTCCCCTCTGCAAAAGGGTTCCATTTCTTTTTCCAAAACACAAAAACTCATGTTGGTCGTGCTGCCTCTAGAATTCTAAGCATGACAGGCTAATTTGTTGTGTTTTTTATTTCATAATGGATCCGCTGTCTAAACTCTTGTTTGTATTGCGTCAGAATACAAAATTTGGGAAGGAAGAAGGCAAAACCAACTCAGACCCAGAAATCATTTAGGAAATTGCCGCTCTAGAAACCAAATGTCAGCTGAGACCCATAAAACAATGACAGAAAGCCAGAATTGGAGCAAGCCAACAGCTGTGCCCTGATTGAAAAAGACCATTCCTTCCGTGTCTTGAACTCCATATTCCAGCCTCAAACTGAAAGCTCACATCAGAAAATTCATGACAAACCATGATAAATACGAACAATGTGAAAAAAGCCAAAGAAACGGAAGAGTCCTTTTTGATATTGGCTTGATTTAGTCACAAGGAAACAGGCTGTTTCCAGATTCATCCACCCCTCCCAGCTGACTGGCTTTGGAAAACTAATTCAATGCACCTGAAAATCGCTGGCAAACTTGATTTGGGGGAATTAATTATTGTTCCCCTCTGCAAAAGGGTTTCATTTCTTTTTACAAGACACAAAAACTCATGTTGGTCGTGCTGCCTGTGGAATTCTAAGCATGACAGGCTAATTTATTGTGTTTTTTATTTCATAATGGATCCGCTGTCTAAACTCTGGCTTCTATTGCGTGAGAATAAAAAATTTGGGAAGGAAGAAGGCAAAACCAACTCAGACCCAGAAATCATTTAAAAAATTGCCGCTCAAGAAACAAAAAGTCGGCTGAGGCACCCAAAACCATGACAGAAAGCCAGAATTGGAGCAAGCCAACAGCTGTGCCCTGATTGAAAAAGACCATTCCTTCCGTGTCTTGAACTCCATATTCCAGCCTCAAAAGGAAAGCTCACATCAGAAAATTCTTGACAAATCATGATAAATACACAAAATGTGAAAAAAGCCAAAGAAACAGAAGAGTCCTTTGTGATATTGGCTTGATTTAGTCCCAAGGAAACAGGCTGTTTCCAGATTCATCCACCCCTCCCAGCTGACTGGCTTTGGAAAACTCATTCAATGCAGCTGAAGATTGCTGGCAAACCTGATTTGGGGGAATTAATTTTCGTTCCCCTCTGCAAAAGGGTTCCATTTCTTTTTCCAAAACACAAAAGCTCATGTGGGTCGTGCTGCCTCTAGAATTCTAAGCATGACAGGCTAATTTGTTGTGTTTTTTATTTCATAATGGATCCGCTGTCTAAACTCTGGTTTGTATTGCGTCAGAATACAAAATTTGGGAAGGAAGAAGGCAAAACCAACTCAAACCTAGAAATCATTTAGGAAATTGCCGCTCAAGAAACGAAAAGTCGGCTGAGGCACCCAAAACCATGACAGAAAGCCAGAATTGGAGCAAGCCAACAGCTGTGCCCTGATTGAAAAAGACCATTCCTTCCGTGTCTTGAACTCCATATTCCAGCCTCACAAGGAAAGCTCCCATCAGAAAATTCATGACAAACCATGATAAATACGCAAAATGTGAAAAAAGCCAAAGAAACAGAAGAGTCCTTTTTGATATTGGCTTGATTTAGTCCCAAGGAAACAGGCTGTTTCCAGATTCATCCACCCCTCCCAGCTGACTGGCTTTGGAAAACTCATTCAATGCAGCTGAAGATTGCTGGCAAACCTGATTTGGGGGAATTAATTTTCGTTCCCCTCTGCAAAAGGGTTCCATTTCTTTTTCCAAAACACAAAAACTCATGATGGTCGTGCTGCCTCTAGAATTCTAAGCATGACAGGCTAATTTGTTGTGTTTTTTATTTCATAATGGATCCGCTGTCTAAACTCTGGTTTGTATTGCGTCAGAATACAAAATTTGGGAAGGAAGAAGGCAAAACCAACTCAGACCCAGAAATCATTTAGGAAATTGCCGCTCAAGAAACCAAAAGTCGGCTGAGGCACCCAAAACAATGACAGAAAGCCAGAATTGGAGCAAGCCAACAGCTGTGCCCTGATTGAAAAAGACCATTCCTTCCGTGTCTTGAACTCCATATTCCAGCCTCAAAATGAAAGCTCACATCAGAAAATTCATGACAAACCATGATAAATACGAACAATGTGAAAAAAGCCAAAGAAACGGAAGAGTCCTTTTTGATATTGGCTTGATTTAGTCCCAAGGAAACAGGCTGTTTCCAGATTCATCCACCCCTCCCAGCTGACTGGCTTTGGAAAACTCATTCAATGCACCTGAAAATCGCTGGCAAACTTGATTTGGGGGAATTAATTATCATTCCCCTCTGCAAGAGGGTTCCATTTCTTTTTCCAAAACACAAAAACTCATGTTGGTCGTGCTGCCTCTAGAATTCTAAGCATGACAGGCTAATTTGTTGTGTTTTTTATTTCATAATGGATCCGCTGTCTAAACTCGGGTTTGTATTGCGTCAGAATACAAAATTTGGGAAGGAAGAAGGCAAAACCAACTCAGACCCAGAAATCATTTAGGAAATTGCCGCTCAAGAAACCAAAAGTCGGCTGAGGCACCCAAAACAATTACAGGAAGCCAGAATTGGAGCAAGCCAACAGCTGTGCCCTGATTGAAAAAGACCATTCCTTCCGTGTCTTGAACTCCCTATTCCAGCCTCAAAATGAAAGCTCCCATCAGAAAATTCATGACAAACCATGATAAATAGGAACAATGTGAAAAAAGCCAAAGAAACGGAAGAGTCCTTTTTTTTATTGGCCTTATTTAGTCCCAAGGAAACAGGCTGTTTCCAGATTCATCCACCCCTCCCAGCTGACTGGCTTTGGAAAACTAATTCAATGCACCTGAAAATCACTGGGAAACCTGATTTGGGGGAATTAATTATCGGTACCCTCTGCAAAAGGGTTCCATTTCTTTTTCCAAAACACAAAAACTCATGTTGGTCATGCTACCTCTCGAATTCTAAGCATGACAGGCTAATTTGTTGTGTTTTTTATTTCATAATGGATCCGCTGTCTAAACTCTGGTTTGCACTGCATCAGAATACAAAATTTGGGAAGGAAGAAGGCAAAACCAACTCAGACCCAGAAATCATTTAGGAAATTGCCGCTCACGAAACCGAAACTCGGCTGAGACCCATAAAACAATGACAGAAAGCCAGAATTGGAGCAAGCCAACAGCTGTGCCCTGATTGAAAAAGACCATTCCTTCCGTGTCTTGAACTCCATATCCCAGCCTCAAAATGAAAGCTCACATCAGAAAATTCATGAAAAACCATGATAAACATGAAAAATGTGAAAAAAGCCAAAGAAACGGAAGAGTCCTTTTTGATATTGGCTTGATTTAGTCACAAGGAAACAAGCTGTTTCCAGATTGATCCAGACCCTCCCAGCTGACTGGCTTTGGAAAACTAATTCAATGCACCTGAAAATCGCTGGCAACCTGATTTGGGGAAATTAATTATCGTTCCCCTCTGCAAAAGGGTTCCATTTCTTTTTCCAAAACACAAAAACTCATGTTGGTCGTGCTGCCTCTAGAATTCTAAGCATGACAGGCTAATTTGTTGTGTTTTTTATTTCATAATGGATCCGCTGTCTAAACTCTGGTTTGTATTGCGTGAGAATACAAAATTTGGGAAGGAAGAAGGCAAAACCAACTCAGACCCAGAAATCATTTAGGAAATTGCCGCTCAAGAAACCAAAAGTCGGCTGAGGCACCCAAAACAATGACAGAAAGCCAGAATTGGAGCAAGCCAACAGCTGTGCCCTGATTGAAAAAGACCATTCCTTCCGTGTCTTGAACTCCATATTCCAGCCTCAAAATGAAAGCTGACATCAGAAAATTCATGACAAACCATGATAAATACGAACAATGTGAAAAAAGCCAAAGAAACGGAAGAGTCCTTTTTGATATTGGCTTGATTTAGTCACAAGGAAACAGGCTGTTTCCAGATTCATCCACCCCTCCCAGCTGACTGGCTTTGGAAAACTCATTCAATGCACCTGAAAATCGCTGGCAAACTTGATTTGGGGGAATTAATTATCGTTCCCCTCTGCAAAAGGGTTCCATTTCTTTTTCCAAGACACAAAAACTCATGTTGGTCGTGCTGCCTCTAGAATTCTAAGCATGACAGGCTAATTTGTTGTGTTTTTTTATTTCATAATGGATCCGCTGTCTAAACTCTGGTTTGTATTGCGTCAGAATACAAAATTTGGGAAGGAAGAAGGCAAAACCAACTCAGACCCAGAAATCATTTAGGAAATTGCTGCTCAAGAAACCAAAAGTCGGCTGAGGCACCCAAAACAATGACAGAAAGCCAAAATTGGAGCAAGCCAACAGCTGTGCCCTGATTGAAAAAGACCATTCCTTCCGTGTCTTGAACTCCATATTCCAGCCTCAAAAGGAAAGCTCCCATCAGAAAATTCATGACAAACCATGATAAATACGCAAAATGTGAAAAAAGCCAAAGAAACGGAAGAGTCCTTTTTGATATTGGCTTGATTTAGTCACAAGGAAACAGGCTGTTTCCAGATTCATCCACCCCTCCCAGCTGACTGGCTTTGGAAAACTAATTCAATGCACCTAAAAATCGCTGGCAAATTTGATTTGGGGGAATTAATTTTCGTTCCCCTCTGCAAAAGGGTTCCATTTCTTTTTCCAAAACACAGACTCTCATGTGGGTTGTGCTGCCTCTAGAATTGTAAGCATGACACGCTAATTTGTTGTGTTTTTTATTTCACTATGGATCCGCTGTCTAAACTCTTGTTTGTATTGCGTCAGAATACAAAATTTGGGAAGGAAGAAGGCAAAACCAACTCAGACCCAGAAATCATTTAGGAAATTGCCGCTCAAGAAACCAAAAGTCGGCTGAGGCACCCAAAACAATGACAGAAAGCCAGAATTGGAGCAAGCCAACAGCTGTGCCCTGATTGAAAAAGACCATTCCTTCCGTGTCTTGAACTCCATATTCCAGCCTCAAAAGGAAAGCTCACATCAGAAAATTCATGACAAACCATGATAAATACGAACAATGTGAAAAAAGCCAAAGAAACGGAAGAGTCCTTTTTGATATTGGCTTGATTTAGTCACAAGGAAACAGGCTGTTTCCAGATTCATCCACCACTCCCAGGTGACTGGCTTTGGAAAACTCATTCAAGGCACCTGAAAATCCCTGGCAAACTTGATTTGGGGGAATTAATTTTCGTTCCCCTCTGCAAAAGGGTTCCATTTCTTTTTCCAAAACACAAAAACTCAAGTTGGTCGTGCTGCCTCTAGAATTCTAAGCATGACAAGCTAATTTGTTGTGTTTTTTATTTCATAATGGATCCGCTGTCTAAACTCTGGTTTGTATTGCGTCAGAATACAAAATTTGGGAAGGAAGAAGGCAAAACGAACTCAGACCCAGAAATCATTTAGGAAATTGCCGCTCTAGAAACCAAAATTCGGCTGAGGCACCCAAAACAATGACAGAAAGCCAGAATTGGAGCAAGCCAACAGCTGTGCCCTGATTGAAAAAGACCATTCCTTCCGTGTCTTGAACTCCATATTCCAGCCTCAAACTGAAAGCTCACATCAGAAAATTCATGACAAACCATGATAAATACGAACAATGTGAAAAAAGCCAAAGAAACGGAAGAGTCCTTTTTGATATTGGCTTGATTTAGTCACAAGGAAACAGGCTGTTTCCAGATTCATCCACCCCTCCCAGCTGACTGGCTTTGGAAAACTCATTCAATGCACCTGAAAATCGCTGGCAAACTTGATTTGGGGGAATTAATTTTCGTTCCCCTCTGCAAAATGGTTCCATTTCTTTTTCCAAAACACAAAAACTCATGTTGGTCGTGCTGCCTCTAGAATTCTAAGCATGACAGGCTAATTTGTTGTGTTTTTTATTTCATAATGGATCCGCTGTCTAAACTGTGGTTTGTATTGCGTGAGAATACAAAATTTGGGAAGGAAGAAGGCAAAACCAACTCAGACCCAGAAATCATTTAGGAAATTGCCGCTCAAGAAACCAAAAGTCGGCTGAGGCACCCAAAACAATTACAGGAAGCCAGAATTGGAGCAAGCCAACAGCTGTGCCCTGATTGAAAAAGACCATTCCTTCCGTGTCTTGAACTCCCTATTCCAGCCTCAAAATGAAAGCTCCCATCAGAAAATTCATGACAAACCATGATAAATAGGAACAATGTGAAAAAAGCCAAAGAAACGGAAGAGTCCTTTTTTTTATTGGCCTTATTTAGTCCCAAGGAAACAGGCTGTTTCCAGATTCATCCACCCCTCCCAGCTGACTGGCTTTGGAAAACTAATTCAATGCACCTGAAAATCACTGGGAAACCTGATTTGGGGGAATTAATTATCGGTACCCTCTGCAAAAGGGTTCCATTTCTTTTTCCAAAACACAAAAACTCATGTTGGTCATGCTACCTCTCGAATTCTAAGCATGACAGGCTAATTTGTTGTGTTTTTTATTTCATAATGGATCCGCTGTCTAAACTCTGGTTTGCACTGCATCAGAATACAAAATTTGGGAAGGAAGAAGGCAAAACCAACTCAGACCCAGAAATCATTTAGGAAATTGCCGCTCACGAAACCGAAACTCGGCTGAGACCCATAAAACAATGACAGAAAGCCAGAATTGGAGCAAGCCAACAGCTGTGCCCTGATTGAAAAAGACCATTCCTTCCGTGTCTTGAACTCCATATCCCAGCCTCAAAATGAAAGCTCACATCAGAAAATTCATGAAAAACCATGATAAACATGAAAAATGTGAAAAAAGCCAAAGAAACGGAAGAGTCCTTTTTGATATTGGCTTGATTTAGTCACAAGGAAACAAGCTGTTTCCAGATTGATCCAGACCCTCCCAGCTGACTGGCTTTGGAAAACTAATTCAATGCACCTGAAAATCGCTGGCAACCTGATTTGGGGGAATTAATTATCGTTCCCCTCTGCAAAAGGGTTCCATTTCTTTTTCCAAAACACAAAAACTCATGTTGGTCGTGCTGCCTCTAGAATTCTAAGCATGACAGGCTAATTTGTTGTGTTTTTTATTTCATAATGGATCCGCTGTCTAAACTCTGGTTTGTATTGCGTGAGAATACAAAATTTGGGAAGGAAGAAGGCAAAACCAACTCAGACCCAGAAATCATTTAGGAAATTGCCGCTCAAGAAACCAAAAGTCGGCTGAGGCACCCAAAACAATGACAGAAAGCCAGAATTGGAGCAAGCCAACAGCTGTGCCCTGATTGAAAAAGACCATTCCTTCCGTGTCTTGAACTCCATATTCCAGCCTCAAAATGAAAGCTGACATCAGAAAATTCATGACAAACCATGATAAATACGAACAATGTGAAAAAAGCCAAAGAAACGGAAGAGTCCTTTTTGATATTGGCTTGATTTAGTCACAAGGAAACAGGCTGTTTCCAGATTCATCCACCCCTCCCAGCTGACTGGCTTTGGAAAACTCATTCAATGCACCTGAAAATCGCTGGCAAACTTGATTTGGGGGAATTAATTATCGTTCCCCTCTGCAAAAGGGTTCCATTTCTTTTTCCAAGACACAAAAACTCATGTTGGTCGTGCTGCCTCTAGAATTCTAAGCATGACAGGCTAATTTGTTGTGTTTTTTTATTTCATAATGGATCCGCTGTCTAAACTCTGGTTTGTATTGCGTCAGAATACAAAATTTGGGAAGGAAGAAGGCAAAACCAACTCAGACCCAGAAATCATTTAGGAAATTGCTGCTCAAGAAACCAAAAGTCGGCTGAGGCACCCAAAACAATGACAGAAAGCCAAAATTGGAGCAAGCCAACAGCTGTGCCCTGATTGAAAAAGACCATTCCTTCCGTGTCTTGAACTCCATATTCCAGCCTCAAAAGGAAAGCTCACATCAGAAAATTCATGACAAACCATGATAAATACGCAAAATGTGAAAAAAGCCAAAGAAACGGAAGAGTCCTTTTTGATATTGGCTTGATTTAGTCACAAGGAAACAGGCTGTTTCCAGATTCATCCACCCCTCCCAGCTGACTGGCTTTGGAAAACTAATTCAATGCACCTAAAAATCGCTGGCAAATTTGATTTGGGGGAATTAATTTTCGTTCCCCTCTGCAAAAGGGTTCCATTTCTTTTTCCAAAACACAGACTCTCATGTGGGTTGTGCTGCCTCTAGAATTGTAAGCATGACACGCTAATTTGTTGTGTTTTTTATTTCACTATGGATCCGCTGTCTAAACTCTTGTTTGTATTGCGTCAGAATACAAAATTTGGGAAGGAAGAAGGCAAAACCAACTCAGACCCAGAAATCATTTAGGAAATTGCCGCTCAAGAAACCAAAAGTCGGCTGAGGCACCCAAAACAATGACAGAAAGCCAGAATTGGAGCAAGCCAACAGCTGTGCCCTGATTGAAAAAGACCATTCCTTCCGTGTCTTGAACTCCATATTCCAGCCTCAAAAGGAAAGCTCACATCAGAAAATTCATGACAAACCATGATAAATACGAACAATGTGAAAAAAGCCAAAGAAACGGAAGAGTCCTTTTTGATATTGGCTTGATTTAGTCACAAGGAAACAGGCTGTTTCCAGATTCATCCACCACTCCCAGGTGACTGGCTTTGGAAAACTCATTCAAGGCACCTGAAAATCCCTGGCAAACTTGATTTGGGGGAATTAATTTTCGTTCCCCTCTGCAAAAGGGTTCCATTTCTTTTTCCAAAACACAAAAACTCAAGTTGGTCGTGCTGCCTCTAGAATTCTAAGCATGACAAGCTAATTTGTTGTGTTTTTTATTTCATAATGGATCCGCTGTCTAAACTCTGGTTTGTATTGCGTCAGAATACAAAATTTGGGAAGGAAGAAGGCAAAACGAACTCAGACCCAGAAATCATTTAGGAAATTGCCGCTCTAGAAACCAAAATTCGGCTGAGGCACCCAAAACAATGACAGAAAGCCAGAATTGGAGCAAGCCAACAGCTGTGCCCTGATTGAAAAAGACCATTCCTTCCGTGTCTTGAACTCCATATTCCAGCCTCAAACTGAAAGCTCACATCAGAAAATTCATGACAAACCATGATAAATACGAACAATGTGAAAAAAGCCAAAGAAACGGAAGAGTCCTTTTTGATATTGGCTTGATTTAGTCACAAGGAAACAGGCTGTTTCCAGATTCATCCACCCCTCCCAGCTGACTGGCTTTGGAAAACTCATTCAATGCACCTGAAAATCGCTGGCAAACTTGATTTGGGGGAATTAATTTTCGTTCCCCTCTGCAAAATGGTTCCATTTCTTTTTCCAAAACACAAAAACTCATGTTGGTCGTGCTGCCTCTAGAATTCTAAGCATGACAGGCTAATTTGTTGTGTTTTTTATTTCATAATGGATCCGCTGTCTAAACTGTGGTTTGTATTGCGTGAGAATACAAAATTTGGGAAGGAAGAAGGCAAAACCAACTCAGACCCAGAAATCATTTAGGAAATTGCCGCTCAAGAAACCAAAAGTCGGCTGAGGCACCCAAAACAATTACAGGAAGCCAGAATTGGAGCAAGCCAACAGCTGTGCCCTGATTGAAAAAGACCATTCCTTCCGTGTCTTGAACTCCCTATTCCAGCCTCAAAATGAAAGCTCCCATCAGAAAATTCATGACAAACCATGATAAATAGGAACAATGTGAAAAAAGCCAAAGAAACGGAAGAGTCCTTTTTTTTATTGGCCTTATTTAGTCCCAAGGAAACAGGCTGTTTCCAGATTCATCCACCCCTCCCAGCTGACTGGCTTTGGAAAACTAATTCAATGCACCTGAAAATCACTGGGAAACCTGATTTGGGGGAATTAATTATCGGTACCCTCTGCAAAAGGGTTCCATTTCTTTTTCCAAAACACAAAAACTCATGTTGGTCATGCTACCTCTCGAATTCTAAGCATGACAGGCTAATTTGTTGTGTTTTTTATTTCATAATGGATCCGCTGTCTAAACTCTGGTTTGCACTGCATCAGAATACAAAATTTGGGAAGGAAGAAGGCAAAACCAACTCAGACCCAGAAATCATTTAGGAAATTGCCGCTCACGAAACCGAAACTCGGCTGAGACCCATAAAACAATGACAGAAAGCCAGAATTGGAGCAAGCCAACAGCTGTGCCCTGATTGAAAAAGACCATTCCTTCCGTGTCTTGAACTCCATATCCCAGCCTCAAAATGAAAGCTCACATCAGAAAATTCATGAAAAACCATGATAAACATGAAAAATGTGAAAAAAGCCAAAGAAACGGAAGAGTCCTTTTTGATATTGGCTTGATTTAGTCACAAGGAAACAAGCTGTTTCCAGATTGATCCAGACCCTCCCAGCTGACTGGCTTTGGAAAACTAATTCAATGCACCTGAAAATCGCTGGCAACCTGATTTGGGGGAATTAATTATCGTTCCCCTCTGCAAAAGGGTTCCATTTCTTTTTCCAAAACACAAAAACTCATGTTGGTCGTGCTGCCTCTAGAATTCTAAGCATGACAGGCTAATTTGTTGTGTTTTTTATTTCATAATGGATCCGCTGTCTAAACTCTGGTTTGTATTGCGTGAGAATACAAAATTTGGGAAGGAAGAAGGCAAAACCAACTCAGACCCAGAAATCATTTAGGAAATTGCCGCTCAAGAAACCAAAAGTCGGCTGAGGCACCCAAAACAATGACAGAAAGCCAGAATTGGAGCAAGCCAACAGCTGTGCCCTGATTGAAAAAGACCATTCCTTCCGTGTCTTGAACTCCATATTCCAGCCTCAAAATGAAAGCTGACATCAGAAAATTCATGACAAACCATGATAAATACGAACAATGTGAAAAAAGCCAAAGAAACGGAAGAGCCCTTTTTGATATTGGCTTGATTTAGTCACAAGGAAACAGGCTGTTTCCAGATTCATCCACCCCTCCCAGCTGACTGGCTTTGGAAAACTCATTCAATGCACCTGAAAATCGCTGGCAAACTTGATTTGGGGGAATTAATTATCGTTCCCCTCTGCAAAAGGGTTCCATTTCTTTTTCCAAGACACAAAAACTCATGTTGGTCGTGCTGCCTCTAGAATTCTAAGCATGACAGGCTAATTTGTTGTGTTTTTTTATTTCATAATGGATCCGCTGTCTAAACTCTGGTTTGTATTGCGTCAGAATACAAAATTTGGGAAGGAAGAAGGCAAAACCAACTCAGACCCAGAAATCATTTAGGAAATTGCTGCTCAAGAAACCAAAAGTCGGCTGAGGCACCCAAAACAATGACAGAAAGCCAAAATTGGAGCAAGCCAACAGCTGTGCCCTGATTGAAAAAGACCATTCCTTCCGTGTCTTGAACTCCATATTCCAGCCTCAAAAGGAAAGCTCACATCAGAAAATTCATGACAAACCATGATAAATACGCAAAATGTGAAAAAAGCCAAAGAAACGGAAGAGTCCTTTTTGATATTGGCTTGATTTAGTCACAAGGAAACAGGCTGTTTCCAGATTCATCCACCCCTCCCAGCTGACTGGCTTTGGAAAACTAATTCAATGCACCTAAAAATCGCTGGCAAATTTGATTTGGGGGAATTAATTTTCGTTCCCCTCTGCAAAAGGGTTCCATTTCTTTTTCCAAAACACAGACTCTCATGTGGGTTGTGCTGCCTCTAGAATTGTAAGCATGACACGCTAATTTGTTGTGTTTTTTATTTCACTATGGATCCGCTGTCTAAACTCTTGTTTGTATTGCGTCAGAATACAAAATTTGGGAAGGAAGAAGGCAAAACCAACTCAGACCCAGAAATCATTTAGGAAATTGCCGCTCAAGAAACCAAAAGTCGGCTGAGGCACCCAAAACAATGACAGAAAGCCAGAATTGGAGCAAGCCAACAGCTGTGCCCTGATTGAAAAAGACCATTCCTTCCGTGTCTTGAACTCCATATTCCAGCCTCAAAAGGAAAGCTCACATCAGAAAATTCATGACAAACCATGATAAATACGAACAATGTGAAAAAAGCCAAAGAAACGGAAGAGTCCTTTTTGATATTGGCTTGATTTAGTCACAAGGAAACAGGCTGTTTCCAGATTCATCCACCACTCCCAGGTGACTGGCTTTGGAAAACTCATTCAAGGCACCTGAAAATCCCTGGCAAACTTGATTTGGGGGAATTAATTTTCGTTCCCCTCTGCAAAAGGGTTCCATTTCTTTTTCCAAAACACAAAAACTCAAGTTGGTCGTGCTGCCTCTAGAATTCTAAGCATGACAAGCTAATTTGTTGTGTTTTTTATTTCATAATGGATCCGCTGTCTAAACTCTGGTTTGTATTGCGTCAGAATACAAAATTTGGGAAGGAAGAAGGCAAAACGAACTCAGACCCAGAAATCATTTAGGAAATTGCCGCTCTAGAAACCAAAATTCGGCTGAGGCACCCAAAACAATGACAGAAAGCCAGAATTGGAGCAAGCCAACAGCTGTGCCCTGATTGAAAAAGACCATTCCTTCCGTGTCTTGAACTCCATATTCCAGCCTCAAACTGAAAGCTCACATCAGAAAATTCATGACAAACCATGATAAATACGAACAATGTGAAAAAAGCCAAAGAAACGGAAGAGTCCTTTTTGATATTGGCTTGATTTAGTCACAAGGAAACAGGCTGTTTCCAGATTCATCCACCCCTCCCAGCTGACTGGCTTTGGAAAACTCATTCAATGCACCTGAAAATCGCTGGCAAACTTGATTTGGGGGAATTAATTTTCGTTCCCCTCTGCAAAATGGTTCCATTTCTTTTTCCAAAACACAAAAACTCATGTTGGTCGTGCTGCCTCTAGAATTCTAAGCATGACAGGCTAATTTGTTGTGTTTTTTATTTCATAATGGATCCGCTGTCTAAACTCTGGTTTGTATTGCGTCAGAATACAAAATTTGGGAAGGAAGAAGGCAAAACGAACTCAGACCCAGAAATCATTTAGGAAATTGCCGCTCTAGAAACCAAATGTCAGCTGACACCCATAAAACAATGACAGAAAGCCAGAATTGGAGCAGGCCAACAGCTGTGCCCTGATTGAAAAAGACCATTCCTTCCGTGTCTTGAACTCCATATTCCAGCCTCAAAATCAAAGCTCACATCAGAAAATTCATGACAAACCATGATAAATACGAAAAATGTGAAAAAAGCCAAAGAAACGGAAGAGTCCTTTTTGATATTGGCTTGATTTAGTCACAAGGAAACAGGCTGTTTCCAGATTCATCCACCCCTCCCAGCTGACTGGCTTTGGAAAACTCATTCAATGCACCTGAAAATCGCAGGCAAACTTGATTTGGGGGAATTAATTTTCGTTCCCCTCTGCAAAAGGGTTCCATTTCTTTTTCCAAAACACAAAAACTCATGTTGGTCGTGCTGCCTCTAGAATTCTAAGCATGACAGGCTAATTTGTTGTGTTTTTTATTTCATAATGGATCCGCTGTCTAAACTCTTGTTTGTATTGCGTCAGAATACAAAATTTGGGAAGGAAGAAGGCAAAACCAACTCAGACCCAGAAATCATTTAGGAAATTGCCGCTCAAGAAACAAAAAGTCGGCTGAGGCACCCAAAACAATGACAGAAAGCCAGAATTGGAGCAAGCCAACAGCTGTGCCCTGATTGAAAAAGACCATGCCTTCCGTGTCTTGAACTCCATATTCCAGCCTCAAAATGAAAGCTGACATCAGAAAATTCATGACAAACCATGATAAATATGAAAAATGTGAAAAAAGCCAAAGAAACGGAAGAGTCCTTTGTGATATTGGCTTGATTTAGTCCCAAGGAAACAGGCTGTTTCCAGATTCATCCACCCCTCCCAGCTGACTGGCTTTGGAAAACTCATTCAATGCACCTGAAAATCGCTGGCAAACTTGATTTGGGGGAATTAATTTTCATTCCCCTCTGCAAAAGGGTTCCATTTCTTTTTCCAAAACACAAAAGCTCATGTGGGTCGTGCTGCCCCTAGAATTCTAAGCATGACAGGCTAATTTGTTGTGTTTTTTTTATTTCATAATGGATCCGCTGTCTAAACTCTGGTTTGTATTGCGTGAGAATACAAAATTTGGGAAGGAAGAAGGCAAAACCAACTCAGACCCAGAAATCATTTAGGAAATTGCCGCTCAAGAAACCAAAAGTCGGCTGAGGCACCCAAAACCATGACAGAAAGCCAGAATTGGAGCAAGCCAACAGCTGTGCCCTTATTGAGAAAGACCATTCCTTCCGTGTCTTGAACTCCCTATTCCAGCCTCAAAAGGAAAGCTCACATCAGAAAATTCTTGACAAATCATGATAAATACACAAAATGTGAAAAAAGCCAAAGAAACAGAAGAGTCCTTTTTGATATTGGCTTGATTTAGTCACAAGGAAACAGGCTGTTTCCAGATTCATCCACCCCTCCCAGCTGACTGGCTTTGGAAAACTCATTCAAGGCACCTGAAGATTGCTGGCAAACCTGATTTGGGGGAATTAATTTTCGTTCCCCTCTGCAAAAGGGTTCCATTTCTTTTTCCAAAACACAAAAACTCATGATGGTCGTGCTGCCTCTAGAATTCTAAGCATGACAGGCTAATTTGTTGTGTTTTTTTTATTTCATAATGGATCCGCTGTCTAAACTCTTGTTTGTATTGCGACAGAATACAAAATTTGGGAAGGAAGAAGGCAAAGCCAACTCAGACCCAGAAATCATTTAGGAAATTGCCGCTCAAGAAACCAAAAGTCGGCTGAGGCACCCAAAACAATGACAGAAAGCCAGAATTGGAGCAAGCCAACAGCTGTGCCCTGATTGAAAAAGACCATTCCTTCCGTGTCTTGAACTCCATATTCCAGCCTCAAAAGGAAAGCTCACATCAGAAAATTCATGACAAACCATGATAAATACGAACAATGTGAAAAAAGCCAAAGAAACGGAAGAGTCCTTTTTGATATTGGCTTGATTTAGTCACAAGGAAACAGGCTGTTTCCAGATTCATCCACCACTCCCAGGTGACTGGCTTTGGAAAACTCATTCAAGGCACCTGAAAATCCCTGGCAAACTTGATTTGGGGGAATTAATTTTCGTTCCCCTCTGCAAAAGGGTTCCATTTCTTTTTCCAAAACACAAAAACTCAAGTTGGTCGTGCTGCCTCTAGAATTCTAAGCATGACAAGCTAATTTGTTGTGTTTTTTATTTCATAATGGATCCGCTGTCTAAACTCTGGTTTGTATTGCGTCAGAATACAAAATTTGGGAAGGAAGAAGGCAAAACGAACTCAGACCCAGAAATCATTTAGGAAATTGCCGCTCTAGAAACCAAAAGTCGGCTGAGGCACCCAAAACAATGACAGAAAGCCAGAATTGGAGCAAGCCAACAGCTGTGCCCTGATTGAAAAAGACCATTCCTTCCGTGTCTTGAACTCCATATTCCAGCCTCAAACTGAAAGCTCACATCAGAAAATTCATGACAAACCATGATAAATACGAACAATGTGAAAAAAGCCAAAGAAACGGAAGAGTCCTTTTTGATATTGGCTTGATTTAGTCACAAGGAAACAGGCTGTTTCCAGATTCATCCACCCCTCCCAGCTGACTGGCTTTGGAAAACTCATTCAATGCACCTGAAAATCGCTGGCAAACTTGATTTGGGGGAATTAATTTTCGTTCCCCTCTGCAAAATGGTTCCATTTCTTTTTCCAAAACACAAAAACTCATGTTGGTCGTGCTGCCTCTAGAATTCTAAGCATGACAGGCTAATTTGTTGTGTTTTTTATTTCATAATGGATCCGCTGTCTAAACTCTGGTTTGTATTGCATCAGAATACAAAATTTGGGAAGGAAGAAGGCAAAACCAACTCAGACCCAGAAATCATTTAGGAAATTGCCGCTCTAGAAACCAAATGTCAGCTGAGACCCATAAAACAATGACAGAAAGCCAGAATTGGAGCAGGCCAACAGCTGTGCCCTGATTGAAAAAGACCATTCCTTCCGTGTCTTGAACTCCATATTCCAGCCTCAAAATCAAAGCTCACATCAGAAAATTCATGACAAACCATGATAAATACGAAAAATGTGAAAAAAGCCAAAGAAACGGAAGAGTCCTTTTTGATATTGGCTTGATTTAGTCACAAGGAAACAGGCTGTTTCCAGATTCATCCACCCCTCCCAGCTGACTGGCTTTGGAAAACTCATTCAATGCACCTGAAAATCGCAGGCAAACTTGATTTGGGGGAATTAATTTTCGTTCCCCTCTGCAAAAGGGTTCCATTTCTTTTTCCAAAACACAAAAACTCATGTTGGTCGTGCTGCCTCTAGAATTCTAAGCATGACAGGCTAATTTGTTGTGTTTTTTATTTCATAATGGATCCGCTGTCTAAACTCTTGTTTGTATTGCGTCAGAATACAAAATTTGGGAAGGAAGAAGGCAAAACCAACTCAGACCCAGAAATCATTTAGGAAATTGCCGCTCAAGAAACAAAAAGTCGGCTGAGGCACCCAAAACAATGACAGAAAGCCAGAATTGGAGCAAGCCAACAGCTGTGCCCTGATTGAAAAAGACCATTCCTTCCGTGTCTTGAACTCCATATTCCAGCCTCAAAATGAAAGCTGACATCAGAAAATTCATGACAAACCATGATAAATATGAAAAATGTGAAAAAAGCCAAAGAAACGGAAGAGTCCTTTGTGATATTGGCTTGATTTAGTCCCAAGGAAACAGGCTGTTTCCAGATTCATCCACCCCTCCCAGCTGACTGGCTTTGGAAAACTAATTCAATGCACCTGAAAATCGCTGGCAAACTTGATTTGGGGGAATTAATTTTCATTCCCCTCTGCAAAAGGGTTCCATTTCTTTTTCCAAAACACAAAAGCTCATGTGGGTCGTGCTGCCCCTAGAATTCTAAGCATGACAGGCTAATTTGTTGTGTTTTTTTTATTTCATAATGGATCCGCTGTCTAAACTCTGGTTTGTATTGCGTGAGAATACAAAATTTGGGAAGGAAGAAGGCAAAACCAACTCAGACCCAGAAATCATTTAGGAAATTGCCGCTCAAGAAACCAAAAGTCGGCTGAGGCACCCAAAACCATGACAGAAAGCCAGAATTGGAGCAAGCCAACAGCTGTGCCCTGATTGAGAAAGACCATTCCTTCCGTGTCTTGAACTCCCTATTCCAGCCTCAAAAGGAAAGCTCACATCAGAAAATTCTTGACAAATCATGATAAATACACAAAATGTGAAAAAAGCCAAAGAAACAGAAGAGTCCTTTTTGATATTGGCTTGATTTAGTCACAAGGAAACAGGCTGTTTCCAGATTCATCCACCCCTCCCAGCTGACTGGCTTTGGAAAACTCATTCAAGGCACCTGAAGATTGCTGGCAAACCTGATTTGGGGGAATTAATTTTCGTTCCCCTCTGCAAAAGGGTTCCATTTCTTTTTCCAAAACACAAAAACTCAAGTTGGTCGTGCTGCCTCTAGAATTCTAAGCATGACAAGCTAATTTGTTGTGTTTTTTATTTCATAATGGATCCGCTGTCTAAACTCTGGTTTGTATTGCGTCAGAATACAAAATTTGGGAAGGAAGAAGGCAAAACGAACTCAGACCCAGAAATCATTTAGGAAATTGCCGCTCTAGAAACCAAAAGTCGGCTGAGGCACCCAAAACAATGACAGAAAGCCAGAATTGGAGCAAGCCAACAGCTGTGCCCTGATTGAAAAAGACCATTCCTTCCGTGTCTTGAACTCCATATTCCAGCCTCAAACTGAAAGCTCACATCAGAAAATTCATGACAAACCATGATAAATACGAACAATGTGAAAAAAGCCAAAGAAACGGAAGAGTCCTTTTTGATATTGGCTTGATTTAGTCACAAGGAAACAGGCTGTTTCCAGATTCATCCACCCCTCCCAGCTGACTGGCTTTGGAAAACTCATTCAATGCACCTGAAAATCGCTGGCAAACGTGATTTGGGGGAATTAATTTTCGTTCCCCTCTGCAAAATGGTTCCATTTCTTTTTCCAAAACACAAAAACTCATGTTGGTCGTGCTGCCTCTAGAATTCTAAGCATGACAGGCTAATTTGTTGTGTTTTTTATTTCATAATGGATCCGCTGTCTAAACTCTGGTTTGTATTGCATCAGAATACAAAATTTGGGAAGGAAGAAGGCAAAACCAACTCAGACCCAGAAATCATTTAGGAAATTGCCGCTCTAGAAACCAAATGTCAGCTGAGACCCATAAAACAATGACAGAAAGCCAGAATTGGAGCAGGCCAACAGCTGTGCCCTGATTGAAAAAGACCATTCCTTCCGTGTCTTGAACTCCATATTCCAGCCTCAAAATCAAAGCTCACATCAGAAAATTCATGACAAACCATGATAAATACGAAAAATGTGAAAAAAGCCAAAGAAACGGAAGAGTCCTTTTTGATATTGGCTTGATTTAGTCACAAGGAAACAGGCTGTTTCCAGATTCATCCACCCCTCCCAGCTGACTGGCTTTGGAAAACTAATTCAATGCACCTGAAAATCGCATGCAAACTTGATTTGGGGGAATTAATTTTCGTTCCCCTCTGCAAAAGGGTTCCATTTCTTTTTCCAAAACACAAAAACTCATGTTGGTCGTGCTGCCTCTAGAATTCTAAGCATGACAGGCTAATTTGTTGTGTTTTTTATTTCATAATGGATCCGCTGTCTAAACTCTTGTTTGTATTGCGTCAGAATACAAAATTTGGGAAGGAAGAAGGCAAAACCAACTCAGACCCAGAAATCATTTAGGAAATTGCCGCTCAAGAAACAAAAAGTCGGCTGAGGCACCCAAAACAATGACAGAAAGCCAGAATTGGAGCAAGCCAACAGCTGTGCCCTGATTGAAAAAGACCATTCCTTCCGTGTCTTGAACTCCATATTCCAGCCTCAAAATGAAAGCTGACATCAGAAAATTCATGACAAACCATGATAAATATGAAAAATGTGAAAAAAGCCAAAGAAACGGAAGAGTCCTTTGTGATATTGGCTTGATTTAGTCACAAGGAAACAGGCTGTTTCCAGATTCATCCACCCCTCCCAGCTGACTGGCTTTGGAAAACTAATTCAATGCACCTGAAAATCGCTGGCAAACTTGATTTGGGGGAATTAATTTTCATTCCCCTCTGCAAAAGGGTTCCATTTCTTTTTCCAAAACACAAAAACTCATGTTGGTCGTGCTGCCTCTAGAATTCTAAGCATGACAGGCTAATTTGTTGTGTTTTTTTTATTTCATAATGGATCCGCTGTCTAAACTCTGGTTTGTATTGCGTGAGAATACAAAATTTGGGAAGGAAGAAGGCAAAACCAACTCAGACCCAGAAATCATTTAGGAAATTGCCGCTCAAGAAACCAAAAGTCGGCTGAGGCACCCAAAACCATGACAGAAAGCCAGAATTGGAGCAAGCCAACAGCTGTGCCCTGATTGAGAAAGACCATTCCTTCCGTGTCTTGAACTCCCTATTCCAGCTTCAAAAGGAAAGCTCACATCAGAAAATTCTTGACAAATCATGATAAATACACAAAATGTGAAAAAAGCCAAAGAAACAGAAGAGTCCTTTTTGATATTGGCTTGATTTAGTCCCAAGGAAACAGGCTGTTTCCAGATTCATCCACCCCTCCCAGCTGACTGGCTTTGGAAAACTCATTCAATGCACCTGAAGATTGCTGGCAAACCTGATTTGGGGGAATTAATTTTCGTTCCCCTCTGCAAAAGGGTTCCATTTCTTTTTCCAAAACACAAAAACTCATGATGGTCGTGCTGCCTCTAGAATTCTAAGCATGACAGGCTAATTTGTTGTGTTTTTTTATTTCATAATGGATCCGCTGTCTAAACTCTTGTTTGTATTGCGTCAGAATACAAAATTTGGGAAGGAAGAAGGCAAAGCCAACTCAGACCCAGAAATCATTTAGGAAATTGCCGCTCAAGAAACCAAAAGTCGGCTGAGGCACCCAAAACAATGACAGAAAGCCAGAATTGGAGCAAGCCAACAGCTGTGCCCTGATTGAAAAAGACCATTCCTTCCGTGTCTTGAACTCCATATTCCAGCCTCAAAAGGAAAGCTCACATCAGAAAATTCATGACAAACCATGATAAATACGAACAATGTGAAAAAAGCCAAAGAAACGGAAGAGTCCTTTTTGATATTGGGCTTGATTTAGTCCCAAGGAAACAGGCTGTTTCCAGATTCATCCACCCCTCCCAGCTGACTGGCTTTGGAAAACTCATTCAATGCACCTGAAGATTGCTGGCAAACCTGATTTGGGGGAATTAATTTTCGTTCCCCTCTGCAAAAGGGTTCCATTTCTTTTTCCAAAACACAAAAACTCATGATGGTCGTGCTGCCTCTAGAATTCTAAGCATGACAGGCTAATTTGTTGTGTTTTTTTTATTTCATAATGGATCCGCTGTCTAAACTCTTGTTTGTATTGCGTCAGAATACAAAATTTGGGAAGGAAGAAGGCAAAGCCAACTCAGACCCAGAAATCATTTAGGAAATTGCCGCTCAAGAAACCAAAAGTCGGCTGAGGCACCCAAAACAATGACAGAAAGCCAGAATTGGAGCAAGCCAACAGCTGTGCCCTGATTGAAAAAGACCATTCCTTCCGTGTCTTGAACTCCATATTCCAGCCTCAAAAGGAAAGCTCACATCAGAAAATTCATGACAAACCATGATAAATACGAAAAATGTGAAAAAAGCCAAAGAAACGGAAGAGTCCTTTTTGATATTGGTCTTGATTTAGTCACAAGGAAACAGGCTGTTTCCAGATTCATCCACCCCTCCCAGGTGACTGGCTTTGGAAAACTAATTCAATGCACCTAAAAATCGCTGGCAAATTTGATTTGGGGGAATTAATTATCGTTCCCCTCTGCAAAAGGGTTCCATTTCTTTTTCCAAAACACAAAAACTCATGTGGGTCGTGCTGCCTCTAGAATTGTAAGCATGACACGCTAATTTGTTGTGTTTTTTATTTCACGATGGATCCGCTGTCTAAACTCTTGTTTGTATTGCGTCAGAATACAAAATTTGGGAAGGAAGAAGGCAAAACCAACTCAGACGCCTAAATCATTTAGGAAATTGCCGCTCAAGAAACCAAAAGTCGGCTGAGACCCATAAAACAATGACAGAAAACCAGAATTGCAGCAAGCCAACAGCTGTGCCCTGACTGAAAAAGACCATTCCTTCTGTTTCTTGAACTCCCTATTCCAGCCTCAAAAGGAAAGCTCACATCAGAAAACTCATGACAAACCATGATAAATACGAACAATGTGAAAAAAGCCAAAGAAACGGAAGAGTCCTTTTTGATATTGGCTTCATTTAGTCACAAGGAAACAGGCTGTTTCCAGATTCATCCACCCCTCCCAGCTGACTGGCTTTGGAAAACTAATTCAATGCACCTGAAAATCGCTGGCAAACTTGATTTGGGGGAATTAATTTTCATTCCCCTCTGCAAAAGGGTTCCATTTCTTTTTCCAAAGCACAAAATCTCATGTTGGTCGTGCTGCCTCTAGAATTCTAACCATGACAGGCTAATTTGTTGTGTTTTTTTTATTTCACGATGGATCCGCTGTCTAAACTCTTGTTTGTATTGCGTCAGAATACAAAATTTGGGAAGGAAGAAGGCAAAACCAACTCAGACCCAAAAATCATTTAGGAAATTGCCGCTCTAGAAACCAAAAGTCGGCTGAGGCACCCAAAACAAAGACAGAAAGCCAGAATTGGAGCAAGCCAACAGCTGTGCCCTGATTGAAAAAGACCATTCCTTCTGTGTCTTGAACTCCATATTCCAGCCTCACAATGAAAGCTGACATCAGAAAATTCATGACAAACCATTATAAATATGAAAAATGTGAAAACAGCCAACGAAACGGAAGAGTCCTTTTTGATATGGGCTTGATTTAGTCCCAAGGAAACAGGCTGTTTCCAGATTCATCCACCCCTCCCAGCTGACTGGCTTTGGAAAACTCATTCAAGGCACCTGAAAATCCCTGGCAAACGTGATTTGGGGGAATTAATTTTCGTTCCCCTCTGCAAAAGGGTTCCATTTCTTTTTCCAAAACACAAAAACTCATGTTGGTCGTGCTGCCTCTAGAATTCTAAGCATGACAGGCTAATTTGTTGTGTTTTTTATTTCATAATGGATCCGCTGTCTAAACTCTGGTTTGTATTGCGTCAGAATACAAAATTTGGGAAGGAAGAAGGCAAAACCAACTCAGACCCAGAAATCATTTAGGAAATTGCCGCTCAAGAAACAAAAAGTCGGCTGAGGCACCCAAAACAATGACAGAAAGCCAGAATTGGAGCAAGCCAACAGCTGTGCCCTGATTGAAAAAGACCATTCCTTCCGTGTCTTGAACTCCATATTCCAGCCTCAAAATGAAAGCTGACATCAGAAAATTCATGACAAACCATGATAAATATGAAAAATGTGAAAAAAGCCAAAGAAACGGAAGAGTCCTTTGTGATATTGGCTTGATTTAGTCCCAAGGAAACAGGCTGTTTCCAGATTCATCCACCCCTCCCAGCTGACTGGCTTTGGAAAACTAATTCAATGCACCTGAAAATCGCTGGCAAACTTGATTTGGGGGAATTAATTTTCATTCCCCTCTGCAAAAGGGTTCCATTTCTTTTTCCAAAACACAAAAGCTCATGTGGGTCGTGCTGCCCCTAGAATTCTAAGCATGACAGGCTAATTTGTTGTGTTTTTTTTATTTCATAATGGATCCGCTGTCTAAACTCTGGTTTGTATTGCGTGAGAATACAAAATTTGGGAAGGAAGAAGGCAAAACCAACTCAGACCCAGAAATCATTTAGGAAATTGCCGCTCAAGAAACCAAAAGTCGGCTGAGGCACCCAAAACCATGACAGAAAGCCAGAATTGGAGCAAGCCAACAGCTGTGCCCTGATTGAGAAAGACCATTCCTTCCGTGTCTTGAACTCCCTATTCCAGCCTCAAAAGGAAAGCTCACATCAGAAAATTCTTGACAAATCATGATAAATACACAAAATGTGAAAAAAGCCAAAGAAACAGAAGAGTCCTTTTTGATATTGGCTTGATTTAGTCACAAGGAAACAGGCTGTTTCCAGATTCATCCACCCCTCCCAGCTGACTGGCTTTGGAAAACTCATTCAAGGCACCTGAAGATTGCTGGCAAACCTGATTTGGGGGAATTAATTTTCGTTCCCCTCTGCAAAAGGGTTCCATTTCTTTTTCCAAAACACAAAAACTCATGATGGTCGTGCTGCCTCTAGAATTCTAAGCATGACAGGCTAATTTGTTGTGTTTTTTTTATTTCATAATGGATCCGCTGTCTAAACTCTTGTTTGTATTGCGTCAGAATACAAAATTTGGGAAGGAAGAAGGCAAAGCCAACTCAGACCCAGAAATCATTTAGGAAATTGCCGCTCAAGAAACCAAAAGTCGGCTGAGGCACCCAAAACAATGACAGAAAGCCAGAATTGGAGCAAGCCAACAGCTGTGCCCTGATTGAAAAAGACCATTCCTTCCGTGTCTTGAACTCCATATTCCAGCCTCAAAAGGAAAGCTCACATCAGAAAATTCATGACAAACCATGATAAATACGAACAATGTGAAAAAAGCCAAAGAAACGGAAGAGTCCTTTTTGATATTGGCTTGATTTAGTCACAAGGAAACAGGCTGTTTCCAGATTCATCCACCACTCCCAGGTGACTGGCTTTGGAAAACTCATTCAAGGCACCTGAAAATCCCTGGCAAACTTGATTTGGGGGAATTAATTTTCGTTCCCCTCTGCAAAAGGGTTCCATTTCTTTTTCCAAAACACAAAAACTCAAGTTGGTCGTGCTGCCTCTAGAATTCTAAGCATGACAAGCTAATTTGTTGTGTTTTTTATTTCATAATGGATCCGCTGTCTAAACTCTGGTTTGTATTGCGTCAGAATACAAAATTTGGGAAGGAAGAAGGCAAAGCCAACTCAGACCCAGAAATCATTTAGGAAATTGCCGCTCTAGAAACCAAAAGTCGGCTGAGGCACCCAAAACAATGACAGAAAGCCAGAATTGGAGCAAGCCAACAGCTGTGCCCTGATTGAAAAAGACCATTCCTTCCGTGTCTTGAACTCCATATTCCAGCCTCAAACTGAAAGCTCACATCAGAAAATTCATGACAAACCATGATAAATACGAACAATGTGAAAAAAGCCAAAGAAACGGAAGAGTCCTTTTTGATATTGGCTTGATTTAGTCACAAGGAAACAGGCTGTTTCCAGATTCATCCACCCCTCCCAGCTGACTGGCTTTGGAAAACTCATTCAATGCACCTGAAAATCGCTGGCAAACTTGATTTGGGGGAATTAATTTTCGTTCCCCTCTGCAAAATGGTTCCATTTCTTTTTCCAAAACACAAAAACTCATGTTGGTCGTGCTGCCTCTAGAATTCTAAGCATGACAGGCTAATTTGTTGTGTTTTTTATTTCATAATGGATCCGCTGTCTAAACTCTGGTTTGTATTGCATCAGAATACAAAATTTGGGAAGGAAGAAGGCAAAACGAACTCAGACCCAGAAATCATTTAGGAAATTGCCGCTCTAGAAACCAAATGTCAGCTGAGACCCATAAAACAATGACAGAAAGCCAGAATTGGAGCAGGCCAACAGCTGTGCCCTGATTGAAAAAGACCATTCCTTCCGTGTCTTGAACTCCATATTCCAGCCTCAAAATCAAAGCTCACATCAGAAAATTCATGACAAACCATGATAAATACGAAAAATGTGAAAAAAGCCAAAGAAACGGAAGAGTCCTTTTTGATATTGGCTTGATTTAGTCCCAAGGAAACAGGCTGTTTCCAGATTCATCCACCCCTCCCAGCTGACTGGCTTTGGAAAACTAATTCAATGCACCTGAAAATCGCTGGCAAACTTGATTTGGGGGAATTAATTTTCGTTCCCCTCTGCAAAAGGGTTCCATTTCTTTTTCCAAAACACAAAAACTCATGTTGGTCGTGCTGCCTCTAGAATTCTAAGCATGACAGTCTAATTTGTTGTGTTTTTTATTTCATAATGGATCCGCTGTCTAAACTCTTGTTTGTATTGCGTCAGAATACAAAATTTGGGAAGGAAGAAGGCAAAACCAACTCAGACCCAGAAATCATTTAGGAAATTGCCGCTCAAGAAACAAAAAGTCGGCTGAGGCACCCAAAACAATGACAGAAAGCCAGAATTGGAGCAAGCCAACAGCTGTGCCCTGATTGAAAAAGACCATGCCTTCCGTGTCTTGAACTCCATATTCCAGCCTCAAAATGAAAGCTGACATCAGAAAATTCATGACAAACCATGATAAATATGAAAAATGTGAAAAAAGCCAAAGAAACGGAAGAGTCCTTTGTGATATTGGCTTGATTTAGTCCCAAGGAAACAGGCTGTTTCCAGATTCATCCACCCCTCCCAGCTGACTGGCTTTGGAAAACTAATTCAATGCACCTGAAAATCGCTGGCAAACTTGATTTGGGGGAATTAATTTTCATTCCCCTCTGCAAAAGGGTTCCATTTCTTTTTCCAAAACACAAAAACTCATGTTGGTCGTGCTGCCTCTAGAATTCTAAGCATGACAGGCTAATTTGTTGTGTTTTTTTTATTTCATAATGGATCCGCTGTCTAAACTCTGGTTTGTATTGCGTGAGAATACAAAATTTGGGAAGGAAGAAGGCAAAACCAACTCAGACCCAGAAATCATTTAGGAAATTGCCGCTCAAGAAACCAAAAGTCGGCTGAGGCACCCAAAACCATGACAGAAAGCCAGAATTGGAGCAAGCCAACAGCTGTGCCCTGATTGAGAAAGACCATTCCTTCCGTGTCTTGAACTCCCTATTCCAGCTTCAAAAGGAAAGCTCACATCAGAAAATTCTTGACAAATCATGATAAATACACAAAATGTGAAAAAAGCCAAAGAAACAGAAGAGTCCTTTTTGATATTGGCTTGATTTAGTCCCAAGGAAACAGGCTGTTTCCAGATTCATCCACCCCTCCCAGCTGACTGGCTTTGGAAAACTCATTCAATGCACCTGAAGATTGCTGGCAAACCTGATTTGGGGGAATTAATTTTCGTTCCCCTCTGCAAAAGGGTTCCATTTCTTTTTCCAAAACACAAAAACTCATGATGGTCGTGCTGCCTCTAGAATTCTAAGCATGACAGGCTAATTTGTTGTGTTTTTTTATTTCATAATGGATCCGCTGTCTAAACTCTTGTTTGTATTGCGTCAGAATACAAAATTTGGGAAGGAAGAAGGCAAAGCCAACTCAGACCCAGAAATCATTTAGGAAATTGCCGCTCAAGAAACCAAAAGTCGGCTGAGGCACCCAAAACAATGACAGAAAGCCAGAATTGGAGCAAGCCAACAGCTGTGCCCTGATTGAAAAAGACCATTCCTTCCGTGTCTTGAACTCCATATTCCAGCCTCAAAAGGAAAGCTCACATCAGAAAATTCATGACAAACCATGATAAATACGAACAATGTGAAAAAAGCCAAAGAAACGGAAGAGTCCTTTTTGATATTGGGCTTGATTTAGTCCCAAGGAAACAGGCTGTTTCCAGATTCATCCACCCCTCCCAGCTGACTGGCTTTGGAAAACTCATTCAATGCACCTGAAGATTGCTGGCAAACCTGATTTGGGGGAATTAATTTTCGTTCCCCTCTGCAAAAGGGTTCCATTTCTTTTTCCAAAACACAAAAACTCATGATGGTCGTGCTGCCTCTAGAATTCTAAGCATGACAGGCTAATTTGTTGTGTTTTTTTTATTTCATAATGGATCCGCTGTCTAAACTCTTGTTTGTATTGCGTCAGAATACAAAATTTGGGAAGGAAGAAGGCAAAGCCAACTCAGACCCAGAAATCATTTAGGAAATTGCCGCTCAAGAAACCAAAAGTCGGCTGAGGCACCCAAAACAATGACAGAAAGCCAGAATTGGAGCAAGCCAACAGCTGTGCCCTGATTGAAAAAGACCATTCCTTCCGTGTCTTGAACTCCATATTCCAGCCTCAAAAGGAAAGCTCACATCAGAAAATTCATGACAAACCATGATAAATACGAACAATGTGAAAAAAGCCAAAGAAACGGAAGAGTCCTTTTTGATATTGGTCTTGATTTAGTCACAAGGAAACAGGCTGTTTCCAGATTCATCCACCCCTCCCAGGTGACTGGCTTTGGAAAACTAATTCAATGCACCTAAAAATCGCTGGCAAATTTGATTTGGGGGAATTAATTTTCGTTCCCCTCTGCAAAAGAGTTCCATTTCTTTTTCCAAAACACAAAAACTCATGTGGGTCGTGCTGCCTCTAGAATTGTAAGCATGACACGCTAATTTGTTGTGTTTTTTATTTCACGATGGATCCGCTGTCTAAACTCTTGTTTGTATTGCGTCAGAATACAAAATTTGGGAAGGAAGAAGGCAAAACCAACTCAGACGCCTAAATCATTTAGGAAATTGCCGCTCAAGAAACCAAAAGTCGGCTGAGACCCATAAAACAATGACAGAAAACCAGAATTGCAGCAAGCCAACAGCTGTGCCCTGACTGAAAAAGACCATTCCTTCTGTGTCTTGAACTCCCTATTCCAGCCTCAAAAGGAAAGCTCACATCAGAAAACTCATGACAAACCATGATAAATACGAACAATGTGAAAAAAGCCAAAGAAACGGAAGAGTCCTTTTTGATATTGGCTTCATTTAGTCACAAGGAAACAGGCTGTTTCCAGATTCATCCACCCCTCCCAGCTGACTGGCTTTGGAAAACTAATTCAATGCACCTGAAAATCGCTGGCAAACTTGATTTGGGGGAATTAATTTTCATTCCCCTCTGCAAAAGGGTTCCATTTCTTTTTCCAAAGCACAAAATCTCATGTTGGTCGTGCTGCCTCTAGAATTCTAACCATGACAGGCTAATTTGTTGTGTTTTTTTTATTTCACGATGGATCCGCTGTCTAAACTCTTGTTTGTATTGCGTCAGAATACAAAATTTGGGAAGGAAGAAGGCAAAACCAACTCAGACCCAAAAATCATTTAGGAAATTGCCGCTCTAGAAACCAAAAGTCGGCTGAGGCACCCAAAACAAAGACAGAAAGCCAGAATTGGAGCAAGCCAACAGCTGTGCCCTGATTGAAAAAGACCATTCCTTCTGTGTCTTGAACTCCATATTCCAGCCTCACAATGAAAGCTGACATCAGAAAATTCATGACAAACCATTATAAATATGAAAAATGTGAAAACAGCCAACGAAACGGAAGAGTCCTTTTTGATATGGGCTTGATTTAGTCCCAAGGAAACAGGCTGTTTCCAGATTCATCCACCCCTCCCAGCTGACTGGCTTTGGAAAACTCATTCAAGGCACCTGAAAATCCCTGGCAAACGTGATTTGGGGGAATTAATTTTCGTTCCCCTCTGCAAAAGGGTTCCATTTCTTTTTCCAAAACACAAAAACTCATGTTGGTCGTGCTGCCTCTAGAATTCTAAGCATGACAGGCTAATTTGTTGTGTTTTTTATTTCATAATGGATCCGCTGTCTAAACTCTGGTTTGTATTGCGTCAGAATACAAAATTTGGGAAGGAAGAAGGCAAAACCAACTCAGACCCAAAAATCATTTAGGAAATTGCCGCTCTAGAAACCAAAAGTCGGCTGAGGCACCCAAAACAATGACAGAAAGCCAGAATTGGAGCAAGCCAACAGCTGTGCCCTGATTGAAAAAGACCATTCCTTCCGTGTCTTGAACTCCATATTCCAGCCTCAAACTGAAAGCTCACATCAGAAAATTCATGACAAACCATGATAAATACGAACAATGTGAAAAAAGCCAAAGAAACGGAAGAGTCCTTTGTGATATTGGCTTGATTTAGTCCCAAGGAAACAGGCTGTTTCCAGATTCATCCACCCCTCCCAGCTGACTGGCTTTGGAAAACTAATTCAATGCACCTGAAAATCGCTGGCAAACTTGATTTGGGGGAATTAATTATCATTCCCCTCTGCAAAAGGGTTCCATTTCTTTTTCCAAAACACAAAAGCTCATGTGGGTCGTGCTGCCCCTAGGATTCTAAGCATGACAGGCTAATTTGTTGTGTTTTTTATTTCATAATGGATCCGCTGTCTAAACTCTGGTTTGTATTGCATCAGAATACAAAATTTGGGAAGGAAGAAGGCAAAACCAACTCAGACCCAGAAATCATTTAGGAAATTGCCGCTCAAGAAACCAAAAGTCGGCTGAGGCACCCAAAACCATGACAGAAAGCCAGAATTGGAGGAAGCCAACAGCTGTGCCCTGATTGAAAAAGACCATTCCTTCCGTGTCTTGAACTCCGTATTCCAGCCTCAAAAGGAAAGCTCACATCAGAAAATTCTTGACAAATCATGATAAATACACAAAATGTGAAAAAAGCTAAAGAAACAGCAGAGTCCTTTTTGATATTGGCTTGATTTAGTCCCAAGGAAACAGGCTGTTTCCAGATTCATCCACCCCTCCCAGCTGACTGGCTTTGGAAAACTAATTCAATGCACCTGAAAATCGCTGGCAAACTTGATTTGGGGGAATTAATTTTCGTTCCCCTCTGCAAAAGGGTTCCATTTCTTTTTCCAAAACACAAAAACTCATGTTGGTCGTGCTGCCTCTAGAATTCTAAGCATGACAGGCTAATTTGTTGTGTTTTTTATTTCATAATGGATCCGCTGTCTAAACTCTGGTTTGTATTGCGTCAGAATACAAAATTTGGGAAGGAAGAAGGCAAAACCAACTCAGACCCAGAAATCATTTAGGAAATTGCCGCTCAAGAAACCAAATGTCAGCTGAGACCCATAAAACAATGACAGAAAGCCAGAATTGGAGAAAGCCAACAGCTGTGCCCTGATTGAAAAAGACCATTCCTTCCGTGTCTTGAACTCCATATTCCAGCCTCAAAATCAAAGCTCACATTAGAAAATTTATTGAAAACCATGATAAATAACAAAAAAGCCAAAGAAATGCAAGAGTCCTTTATGATATTAGGCTTGATTTAGTAACAAAGAAACCGGCTGTTTCCAGATTCATCCACCCCTCCCAGCTGACTGGCTTTGGAAAACTCATTCAATGCACCTGAAAATCCCTGGAAAACTTGATTTGGGGGAATTAATTTTCGTTCCCCTCTGCAAAAGGGTTCCATTTCTTTTTCCAAAACACAAAAACTCATGTGGGTCGTGCTGCCTCTAGAATTCTAAGCATGACAGGCTAATTTGTTGTGTTTTTTATTTCATAATGGATCCGCTGTCTAAACTCGGGTTTGTATTGCATCAGAATACAAAATTTGGGAAGGAAGAAGGCAAAACCAACTCAGACCCAGAAATCATTTAGGAAATTGCCGCTCAAGAAACAAAATTCGTCTGAGGCACCCAAAACAATGACAGAAAGCCAGAATTGGAGCAAGCCAACAGCTGTGCCCTGATTGAAAAAGACCATTCCTTCCGTGTCTTGAACTCCCTATTCCAGCCTCAAAATGAAAGCTGACATCAGAAAATTCATGACAAACCATGATAAATATGAAAAATGTGAAAAAAGCCAAAGAAACGGAAGAGTCCTTTGTGATATTGGCTTGATTTAGTCCCAAGGAAACAGGCTGTTTCCAGATTCATCCACCCCTCCCAGCTGACTGGCTTTGGAAAACTAATTCAATGCACCTGAAAATCGCTGGCAAACTTGATTTGGGGGAATTAATTATCATTCCCCTCTGCAAAAGGGTTCCATTTCTTTTTCCAAAACACAAAAGCTCATGTTGGTCGTGCTGCCCCTAGAATTCTAAGCATGACAGGCTAATTTGTTGTGTTTTTTATTTCATAATGGATCCGCTGTCTAAACTCTGGTTTGTATTGCATCAGAATACAAAATTTGGGAAGGAAGAAGGCAAAACCAACTCAGACCCAGAAATCATTTAGGAAATTGCTGCTCAAGAAACCAAAAGTCGGCTGAGGCACCCAAAACCATGACAGAAAGCCAGAATTGGAGCAAGCCAACAGCTGTGCCCTGATTGAAAAAGACCATTCCTTCCGTGTCTTGAACTCCCTAATCCAGCCTCAAAAGGAAAGCTCACATCAGAAAATTCTTGACAAATCATGATAAATACACAAAATGTGAAAAAAGCCAAAGAAACAGAAGAGTCCTTTGTGATATTGGCTTGATTTAGTCCCAAGGAAACAGGCTGTTTCCAGATTCATCCACCCCTCCCAGCTGACTGGCTTTGGAAAACTCATTCAATGCACCTGAAGATTGCTGGCAAACCTGATTTGGGGGAATTAATTTTCGTTCCCCTCTGCAAAAGGGTTCCATTTCTTTTTCCAAAACACAAAAACTCAAGTTGGTCGTGCTGCCTCTAGAATTCTAAGCATGACAAGCTAATTTGTTGTGTTTTTTATTTCATAATGGATCCGCTGTCTAAACTCTGGTTTGTATTGCGTCAGAATACAAAATTTGGGAAGGAAGAAGGCAAAACGAACTCAGACCCAGAAATCATTTAGGAAATTTCCGCTCTAGAAACCAAAAGTCGGCTGAGGCACCCAAAACAATGACAGAAAGCCAGAATTGGAGCAAGCCAACAGCTGTGCCCTGATTGAAAAAGACCATTCCTTCCGTGTCTTGAACTCCATATTCCAGCCTCAAACTGAAAGGTCACATCAGAAAATTCATGACAAACCATGATAAATACGAACAATGTGAAAAAAGCCAAAGAAATGGAAGAGTCCTTTTTGATATTGGCTTGATTTAGTCACAAGGAAACAGGCTGTTTCCAGATTCATCCACCCCTCCCAGCTGACTGGCTTTGGAAAACTAATTCAATGCACCTGAAAATCGCTGGCAAACTTGATTTGGGGGAATTAATTTTCGTTCCCCTCTGCAAAAGGGTTCCATTTCTTTTTCCAAAACACAAAAACTCATGTTGGTCGTGCTGCCTCTCGAATTCTAAGCATGACACGCTAATTTGTTGTGTTTTTTATTTCATAATGGATCCGCTGTCTAAACTCGGGTTTGTATTGCGTCAGAATACAAAATTTGGGAAGGAAGAAGGCAAAACCAACTCAGACCCAGAAATCATTTAGGAAATTGCCGCTCTAGAAACCAAATGTCAGCTGAGACCCATAAAACAATGACAGAAAGCCAGAATTGGAGGAAGCCAACAGCTGTGCCCTGATTGAAAACGACCATTCCTTCCGTGTCTTGAACTCCATATTCCAGCCTCAAACTGAAAGCTCACATCAGAAAATTCATGACAAACCATGATAAATACGAACAATGTGAAAAAAGCCAAAGAAACGGAAGAGTCCTTTTTGATATTGGCTTGATTTAGTCACAAGGAAACAGGCTGTTTCCAGATTCATCCACCCCTCCCAGCTGACTGGCTTTGGAAAACTCATTCAATGCACCTGAAGATTGCTGGCAAACCTGATTTGGGGGAATTAATTTTCGTTCCCCTCTGCAAAAGGGTTCTATTTCTTTTTCCGAAACACAAAAACTCATGTTGGTCGTGCTGCCTCTAGAATTCTAAGCATGACAGGCTAATTTGTTGTGTTTTTTATTTCATAATGGATCCGCAGTCTAAATTCTTGTTTGTATTGTGTCAGAATACAAAATTTGGGAAGGAAGAACGCAAAACCAACTCAGACCCAGAAATCATTTAGGAAATTGCTGCTCAAGAAACCAAAAGTCGGCTGAGGCACCCAAAACAATGACAGAAAGCCAGAATTGGAGCAAGCCAACAGCTGTGCCCTGATTGAAAAAGACCATTCCTTCCGTGTCTTGAACTCCATATTCCAGCCTCAAAATCAAAGCTCACATTAGAAAATTTATTGAAAACCATGATAAATAACAAAAAAGCCAAAGAAATGCAAGAGTCCTTTATGATATTAGGCTTGATTTAGTAACAAAGAAACCGGCTGTTTCCGGATTCATCCACCCCTCCCAGCTGACTGGCTTTGGAAAACTCATTCAATGCACCTGAAAATCCCTGGAAAACTTGATTTGGGGGAATTAATTTTCGTTCCCCTCTGCAAAAGGGTTCCATTTCTTTTTCCAAAACACAAAAACTCATGTGGGTCGTGCTGCCTCTAGAATTCTAAGCATGACAGGCTAATTTGTTGTGTTTTTTATTTCATAATGGATCCGCTGTCTAAACTCGGGTTTGTATTGCATCAGAATACAAAATTTGGGAAGGAAGAAGGCAAAACCAACTCAGACCCAGAAATCATTTAGGAAATTGCCGCTCAAGAAACCAAAAGTCGGCTGAGGCACCCAAAACAATGACAGAAAGCCAGAATTGGAGCAAGCCAACAGCTGTGCCCTGATTGAAAAAGACCATTCCTTCCGTGTCTTGAACTCCATATTCCAGCCTCAAACTGAAAGCTCACATCAGAAAATTCATGACAAACCATGATAAATACGAACAATGTGAAAACAGCCAAAGAAACGGAAGAGTCCTTTTTGATATTGGCTTGACTTAGTCACAAGGAAACAGGCTGTTTCCAGATTCATCCACCCCTCCCAGCTGACTGGCTTTGGAAAACTCATTCAATGCACCTGAAAATCGCTGGCAAACGTGATTTGGGGGAATTAATTTTCGTTCCCCTCTGCAAAAGGGTTCCATTTCTTTTTCCAAAACACAAAAACTCATGTTGGTCGTGCTGCCTCTAGAATTCTAAGCATGACAGGCTAATTTGTTGTGTTTTTTATTTCATAATGGATCCGCTGTCTAAACTCGGGTTTGTATTGCGTCAGAATACAAAATTTGGGAAGGAAGAAGGCAAAACCAACTCAGACCCAGAAATCATTTAGGAAATTGCCGCTCTAGAAACCAAATGTCAGCTGAGACCCATAAAACAATGACAGAAAGCCAGAATTGGAGCAAGCCAACAGCTGTGCCCTGATTGAAAACGACCATTCCTTCCGTGTCTTGAACTCCATATTCCAGCCTCAAACTGAAAGCTCACATCAGAAAATTCATGACAAACCATGATAAATACGAACAATGTGAAAAAAGCCAAAGAAACGGAAGAGTCCTTTTTGATATTGGCTTGATTTAGTCACAAGGAAACAGGCTGTTTCCAGATTCATCCACCCCTCCCAGCTGACTGGCTTTGGAAAACTCATTCAATGCACCTGAAGATTGCTGGCAAACCTGATTTGGGGGAATTAATTTTCGTTCCCCTCTGCAAAAGGGTTCTATTTCTTTTTCAGAAACACAAAAACTCATGTTGGTCGTGCTGCCTCTAGAATTCTAAGCATGACAGGCTAATTTGTTGTGTTTTTTATTTCATAATGGATCCGCAGTCTAAATTCTTGTTTGTATTGCGTCAGAATACAAAATTTGGGAAGGAAGAACGCAAAACCAACTCAGACCCAGAAATCATTTAGGAAATTGCTGCTCAAGAAACCAAAAGTCGGCTGAGGCACCCAAAACAATGACAGAAAGCCAGAATTGGAGCAAGCCAACAGCTGTGCCCTGATTGAAAACGACCATTCCTTCCGTGTCTTGAACTCCATATTCCAGCCTCAAAATCAAAGCTCACATTAGAAAATTTATTGAAAACCATGATAAATAACAAAAAAGCCAAAGAAATGCAAGAGTCCTTTATGATATTAGGCTTGATTTAGTAACAAAGAAACCGGCTGTTTCCGGATTCATCCACCCCTCCCAGCTGACTGGCTTTGGAAAACTCATTCAATGCACCTGAAAATCCCTGGAAAACTTGATTTGGGGGAATTAATTTTCGTTCCCCTCTGCAAAAGGGTTCCATTTCTTTTTCCAAAACACAAAAACTCATGTGGGTCGTGCTGCCTCTAGAATTCTAAGCATGACAGGCTAATTTGTTGTGTTTTTTATTTCATAATGGATCCGCTGTCTAAACTCGGGTTTGTATTGCATCAGAATACAAAATTTGGGAAGGAAGAAGGCAAAACCAACTCAGACCCAGAAATCATTTAGGAAATTGCCGCTCAAGAAACCAAAAGTCGGCTGAGGCACCCAAAACAATGACAGAAAGCCAGAATTGGAGCAAGCCAACAGCTGTGCCCTGATTGAAAAAGACCATTCCTTCCGTGTCTTGAACTCCATATTCCAGCCTCAAACTGAAAGCTCACATCAGAAAATTCATGACAAACCATGATAAATACGAACAATGTGAAAACAGCCAAAGAAACGGAAGAGTCCTTTTTGATATTGGCTTGACTTAGTCACAAGGAAACAGGCTGTTTCCAGATTCATCCACCCCTCCCAGCTGACTGGCTTTGGAAAACTCATTCAATGCACCTGAAAATCGCTGGCAAACGTGATTTGGGGGAATTAATTTTCGTTCCCCTCTGCAAAAGGGTTCCATTTCTTTTTCCAAAACACAAAAACTCATGTTGGTCGTGCTGCCTCTAGAATTCTAAGCATGACAGGCTAATTTGTTGTGTTTTTTATTTCATAATGGATCCGCTGTCTAAACTCTGGTTTGTATTGCGTCAGAATACAAAATTTGGGAAGGAAGAACGCAAAACCAACTCAGACCCAGAAATCATTTAGGAAATTGCCGCTCTAGAAACCAAAAGTCGGCTGAGACCCATAAAACAATGACAGAAAGCCAGAATTGGAGCAAGCCAACAGCTGTGCCCTGATTGAAAAAGACCATTCCTTCCGTGTCTTGAATTCCATATTCCAGCCTCAAAAGGAAAGCTCACATCAGAAAATTCATGACAAACCATGATAAATACGAACAATGTGAAAACAGCCAACGAAACGGAAGAGTCCTTTGTGATATTGGCTTGATTTAGTCACAAGGAAACAGGCTGTTTCCAGATTCATCCACCCCTCCCAGCTGACTGGCTTTGGAAAACTCATTCAATGCACCTGAAAATCGCTGGCAAACTTTATTTGGGGGAATTAATTATCGTTCCCCTCTGCAAAAGGGTTCCATTTCTTTTTCCAAAACACAAAAACTCATGTTGGTCGTGCTGCCTCTAGAATTCTAAGCATGACAGTCTAATTTGTTGTGTTTTTTATTTCATAATGGATCTGCTGTCTAAACTCTTGTTTGTATTGCGTCAGAATACAAAATTTGGGAAGAAAGAAGGCAAAACCAACTCAGACCCAGAAATGATTTAGGAAATTGCAGCTCAAGAAACCAAAAGTCGGCTGAGGCACCCAAAACAATGACAGAAAGCCAGAATTGGAGCAAGCCAACAGCTGTGCCCTGATTGAAAAAGACCATTCCTTCCGTGTCTTGAACTCCATATTGCAGCCTCAAACTGAAAGCTCACATCAGAAAATTCATGACAAACCATGATAAATACGAACAATGTGAAAACAGCCAAAGAAACGGAAGAGTCCTTTTTGATATTGGCTTGATTTAGTCACAAGGAAACAGGCTGTTTCCAGATTCATCCACCCCTCCCAGCTGACTGGCTTTGGAAAACTAATTCAATGCACCTGAAAATCGCTGGCAAACTTGATTTGGGGGAATTAATTTTCGTTCCCCTCTGCAAAAGGGTTCCATTTCTTTTTCCAAAACACAAAAACTCATGTTGGTCGTGCTGCCTCTAGAATTCTAAGCATGACAGGCTAATTTGTTGTGTTTGTTATTTCATAATGGATCCGCTGTCTAAACTCTGGTTTGTATTGCGTCAGAAAACAAAATTTGGGAAAAAGAAGGCAAAACCAACTCAGACCCAGAAATCATTTAGGAAATTGCTGCTCAAGAAACCAAAAGTCGGCTGAGGCACCCAAAACAATGACAGAAAGCCAGAATTGGAGCAAGCCAACAGCTGTGCCCTGATTGAAAACGACCATTCCTTCCGTGTCTTGAACTCCATATTCCAGCCTCAAAAGGAAAGCTCACATCACAAAATTCAAGACAAACCATGATAAATACGAACAATGTGAAAAAAGCCAAAGAAACAGAAGAGTCCTTTTTGATATTGGCTTGATTTAGTCTCAAGGAAACAGGCTGTTTCCAGATTCATCCACCCCTCCCAGCTGACTGGCTTTGGAAAACTCATTCAATGCACCTGAAAATCCCTGGAAAACTTGATTTGGGGGAATTAATTTTCGTTCCCCTCTGCAAAAGGGTTCCATTTCTTTTTCCAAAACACAAAAACTCATGTGGGTCGTGCTGCCTCTCGAATTCTAAGCATGACAGGCTAATTTGTTGTGTTTTTTATTTCATAATGGATCCGCTGTCTAAACTCTTGTTTGTATTGCGTCAGAATACAAAATTTGGGAAGGAAGAAGGCAAAACCAACACAGACCCAGAAATCATTTAGGAAATTGCTGCTCAAGAAACCAAAAGTCGGCTGAGACCCATAAAACAATGACATAAAACCAGAATTGGAGCAAGCCAACAGCTGTGCCCTGACTGAAAAAGACCATCCCTTCCGTGTCTTGAACTCCATATTCCAACCTCAAAAGGAAAGCTCACATCAGAAAATTCATGACAAACCATGATAAATACGAACAATGTGAAAAAAGCCAAAGAAACGGAAGAGTCCTTTTTGATATTGGCTTGATTTAGTCCCAAGGAAACAGGCTGTTTCCAGATTCACCCACCCCTCCCAGCTGACTGGCTTTGGAAAACTAATTCAATGCACCTGAAAATCGCAGGCAAACTTGATTTGGGGGAATTAATTTTCGTTCCCCTCTGCAAAAGGGTTCCATTTCTTTTTCCAAAACACAAAACTCATGTTGGTCGTGCTGCCTCTAGAATTCTAAGCATGACAGGCTAATTTGTTGTGTTTTTTATTTCATAATGGATCCGCTGTCTAAACTCTTGTTTGTATTGCGTCAGAATACAAAATTTGGGAAGGAAGAAGGTTAAACCAACTCAGACCCAGAAATCATTTAGGAAATTGCTGCTCAAGAAACCAAAAGTCGGCTGAGGCACCCAAAACAATGACAGAAAGCCAGAATTGGAGCAAGCCAACAGCTGTGCCCTGATTGAAAAAGACCATTCCTTCCGTGTCTTGAACTCCATATTCCAGCCTCAAAAGGAAAGCTCACATCAGAAAATTCATGACAAACCATGATAAATACGAAAATGTGAAAAAAGCCAAAGAAACGGAAGAGTCGTTTTTGATATTGGCTTGATTTAGTCACAAGGAAACAGGCTGTTTCCAGATTCATCCACCCCTCCCAGCTGACTGGCTTTGGAAAACTAATTCAATGCACCTGAAAATCCCTGGCAAACTTGATTTGGGGGAATTAGTTTTTGTTCCCCTCTGCAAAAGGGTTCCATTTCTTTTTCCAAAACACAAAAACTCATGTTGGTCGTGCTGCCTCTAGAATTCTAAGCATGACAGGCTAATTTGTTGTGTTTTTTATTTCATAATGGATCCGCTGTCTAAACTCTGGTTTGTATTGCGTCAGAATACAAAATTTGGGAAGGAAGAAGGTTAAACTAACTCAGACCCAGAAATCATTTAGGAAATTGCCGCTCTAGAAACCAAAAGTCGGCTGAGACCCATAAAACAATGACAGAAAGCCAGAATTGGAGCAAGCCAACAGCTGTGCCCTGATTGAAAAAGACCATTCCTTCCGTGTCTTGAACTCCATATTCCAGCCTCAAAATGAAAGCTCACATCGGAAAATTCATGACAAACCATGATAAATACGAAAAATGTGAAAACAGCCAAAGAAACGGAAGAGTCCTTTGTGATATTGGCTTGATTTAGTCACAAGGAAACAGGCTGTTTCCAGATTCATCCACCCCTCCCAGCTGACTGGCTTTGGAAAACTAATTCAATGCACCTGAAAATCACTGGCAAACTTGATTTGGGGGAATTAATTATCGTTCCCCTCTGCAAAAGGGTTCCATTTCTTTTTCCAAAACACAAAAACTCATGTTGGTCGTGCTGCCTCTAGAATTCTAAGCATGACAGGCTAATTTGTTGTGTTTTTTATTTCATAATGGATCCGCAGTCTAAATTCTTGTTTGTATTGCGTCAGAATACAAAATTTGGGAAGGAAGAACGCAAAACCAACTCAGACCCAGAAATCATTTAGGAAATTGCTGCTCAAGAAACCAAAAGTCGGCTGAGGCACCCAAAACAATGACAGAAAGCCAGAATTGGAGCAAGCCAACAGCTGTGCCCTGATTGAAAACGACCATTCCTTCCGTGTCTTGAACTCCATATTCCAGCCTCAAAATCAAAGCTCACATTAGAAAATTTATTGAAAACCATGATAAATAACAAAAAAGCCAAAGAAATGCAAGAGTCCTTTATGATATTAGGCTTGATTTAGTAACAAAGAAACCGGCTGTTTCCGGATTCATCCACCCCTCCCAGCTGACTGGCTTTGGAAAACTCATTCAATGCACCTGAAAATCGCAGGTAAACTTGATTTGGGGGAATTAATTTTCGTTCCCCTCTGCAAAAGGGTTCCATTTCTTTTTCCAAAACACAAAAACTCATGTGGGTCGTGCTGCCTCTAGAATTCTAAGCATGACAGGCTAATTTGTTGTGTTTTTTATTTCATCATGGATCCGCTGTCTAAACTCGGGTTTGTATTGCATCAGAATACAAAATTTGGGAAGGAAGAAGGCAAAACCAACTCAGACCCAGAAATCATTTAGGAAATTGCCGCTCAAGAAACCAAAAGTCGGCTGAGGCACCCAAAACAATGACAGAAAGCCAGAATTGGAGCAAGCCAACAGCTGTGCCCTGATTGAAAAAGACCATTCCTTCCGTGTCTTGAACTCCATATTCCAGCCTCAAACTGAAAGCTCACATCAGAAAATTCATGACAAACCATGATAAATACGAACAATGTGAAAACAGCCAAAGAAACGGAAGAGTCCTTTTTGATATTGGCTTGACTTAGTCACAAGGAAACAGGCTGTTTCCAGATTCATCCACCCCTCCCAGCTGACTGGCTTTGGAAAACTCATTCAATGCACCTGAAAATCGCTGGCAAACGTGATTTGGGGGAATTAATTTTCGTTCCCCTCTGCAAAAGGTTTCCATTTCTTTTTCCAAAACACAAAAACTCATGTTGGTCGTGCTGCCTCTAGAATTCTAAGCATGACAGGCTAATTTGTTGTGTTTTTTATTTCATAATGGATCCGCTGTCTAAACTCTGGCTTCTATTGCGTCAGAATACAAAATTTGGGAAGGAAGAAGGCAAAACCAACTCAGACCCAGAAATCATTTAGGAAATTGCCGCTCTAGAAACCAAAAGTCGGCTGAGACCCATAAAACAATGACAGAAAGCCAGAATTGGAGCAAGCCAACAGCTGTGCCCTGATTGAAAAAGACCATTCCTTCCGTGTCTTGAATTCCATATTCCAGCCTCAAAAGGAAAGCTCACATCAGAAAATTCATGACAAACCATGATAAATACGAACAATGTGAAAACAGCCAACGAAACGGAAGAGTCCTTTTTGATATTGGCTTGATTTAGTCACAAGGAAACAGGCTGTTTCCAGATTCATCCACCACTCCCAGCTGACTGGCTTTGGAAAACTAATTCAATGCACCTGAAAATCGCTGGCAAACTTGATTTGGGGGAATTAATTTTCGTTCCCCTCTGCAAAAGGGTTCCATTTCTTTTTCCAAAACACAAAAACTCATGTTGGTCGTGCTGCCTCTAGAATTCTAAGCATGACAGGCTAATTTGTTGTGTTTGTTATTTCATAATGGATCCGCTGTCTAAACTCGGGTTGTATTGCGTCAGAAAACAAAATTTGGGAAAAAGAAGGCAAAACCAACTCAGACCCAGAAATCATTTAGGAAATTGCTGCACAAGAAACCAAAAGTCGGCTGAGGCACCCAAAACAATGACAGAAAGCCAGAATTGGAGCAAGCCAACAGCTGTGCCCTGATTGAAAACGACCATTCCTTCCGTGTCTTGAACTCCATATTCCAGCCTCAAAAGGAAAGCTCACATCACAAAATTCAAGACAAACCATGATAAATACGAAAAATGTGAAAAAAGCCAAAGAAACAGAAGAGTCCTTTTTGATATTGGCTTGATTTAGTCTCAAGGAAACAGGCTGTTTCCAGATTCATCCACCCCTCCCAGCTGACTGGCTTTGGAAAACTCATTCAATGCACCTGAAAATCCCTGGAAAACTTGATTTGGGGGAATTAATTTTCGTTCCCCTCTGCAAAAGGGTTCCATTTCTTTTTCCAAAACACAAAAACTCATGTGGGTCGTGCTGCCTCTCGAATTCTAAGCATGACAGGCTAATTTGTTGTGTTTTTTATTTCATAATGGATCCGCTGTCTAAACTCTTGTTTGTATTGCGTCAGAATACAAAATTTGGGAAGGAAGAAGGCAAAACCAACACAGACCCAGAAATCATTTAGGAAATTGCTGCTCAAGAAACCAAAAGTCGGCTCAGACCCATAAAACAATGACATAAAACCAGAATTGGAGCAAGCCAACAGCTGTGCCCTGACTGAAAAAGACCATCCCTTCCGTGTCTTGAACTCCATATTCCAGCCTCAAAAGGAAAGCTCACATCAGAAAATTCATGACAAACCATGATAAATACGAACAATGTGAAAACAGCCAAAGAAACGGAAGAGTCCTTTTTGATATTGGCTTGATTTAGTCCCAAGGAAACAGGCTGTTTCCAGATTCACCCACCCCTCCCAGCTGACTGGCTTTGGAAAACTAATTCAATGCACCTGAAAATCGCAGGCAAACTTGATTTGGGGGAATTAATTTTCGTTCCCCTCTGCAAAAGGGTTCCATTTCTTTTTCCAAAACACAAAACTCATGTTGGTCGTGCTGCCTCTAGAATTCTAAGCATGACAGGCTAATTTGTTGTGTTTTTTATTTCATAATGGATCCGCTGTCTAAACTCTTGTTTGTATTGCGTCAGAATACAAAATTTGGGAAGGAAGAAGGTTAAACCAACTCAGACCCAGAAATCATTTAGGAAATTGCTGCTCAAGAAACCAAAAGTCGGCTGAGGCACCCAAAACAATGACAGAAAGCCAGAATTGGAGCAAGCCAACAGCTGTGCCCTGATTGAAAAAGACCATTCCTTCCGTGTCTTGAACTCCATATTCCAGCCTCAAAATGAAAGCTCACATCAGAAAATTCATGACAAACCATGATGAATACGCAAAATGTGAAAAAAGCCAAAGAAACGGAAGAGTCCTTTTTGATATTGGATTGATTTAGTCCCATGGAAACAGGCTGTTTCCAGATTCATCCACCCCTCCCAGCTGACTGGCTTTGGAAAACTAATTCAATGCACCTGAAAATCGCTAGCAAACTTGATTTGGGGGAATTAATTATCGTTCCCCTCTGCAAAAGGGTTCCATTTCTTTTTCCAAAACACAAAAACTCATGTTGGTCGTGCTGCCTCTAGAATTCTAAGCATGACAGGCTAATTTGTTGTGTTTTTTATTTCATAATGGATCCGCTGTCTAAACTCTGGTTTGTATTGCGTCAGAATACAAAATTTGGGAAGGAAGAAGGTTAAACTAACTCAGACCCAGAAATCATTTAGGAAATTGCCGCTCTAGAAACCAAAAGTCGGCTGAGACCCATAAAACAATGACAGAAAGCCAGAATTGGAGCAAGCCAACAGCTGTGCCCTGATTGAAAAAGACCATTCCTTCCGTGTCTTGAACTCCATATTCCAGCCTCAAAATGAAAGCTCACATCGGAAAATTCATGACAAACCATGATAAATACGAAAAATGTGAAAACAGCCAAAGAAACGGAAGAGTCCTTTGTGATATTGGCTTGATTTAGTCTCAAGGAAACAGGCTGTTTCCAGATTCATCCACCCCTCCCAGCTGACTGGCTTTGGAAAACTCATTCAAGGCACCTGAAAATCACTGGCAAACTTGATTTGGGGGAATTAATTATCGTTCCCCTCTGCAAAAGGGTTCCATTTCTTTTTCCAAAACACAAAAACTCATGTTGGTCGTGCTGCCTCTAGAATTCTAAGCATGACAGGCTAATTTGTTGTGTTCTTTATTTCATAATGGATCCGCTGTCTAAACTCTTGTTTGTATTGCGTCAGAATACAAAATTTGGGAAGGAAGAAGGCAAAACCAACTCAGACCCAGAAATCATTTAGGAAATTGCAGCTCAAGAAACCAAAAGTCGGCTGAGGCACCCAAAACAATGACAGAAAGCCAGAATTGGAGCAAGCCAACAGCTGTGCCCTGATTGAAAAAGACCATTCCTTCCGTGTCTTGAACTCCATATTCCAGCCTCAAAATGAAAGCTCACATCAGAAAATTCATGACAAACCATGATAAATACGAACAATGTGAAAAAAGCCAAAGAAACGGAAGAGTCCTTTTTGATATTGGCTTGATTTAGTCACAAGGAAACAGGCTGTTTCCAGATTCATCCACCCCTCCCAGCTGACTGGCTTTGGAAAACTAATTCAATGCACCTGAAAATCGCTGGCAAACTTGATTTGGGGGAATTAATTTTCGTTCCCCTCTGCAAAAGGGTTCCATTTCTTTTTCCAAAACACAAAAACTCATGTTGGTCGTGCTGCCTCTAGAATTCTAAGCATGACAGGCTAATTTGTTGTGTTTTTTATTTCATAATGGATCCGCTGTCTAAACTCTTGTTTGTATTGCGTCAGAATACAAAATTTGGGAAGGAAGAAGGCAAAACCAACTCAGACCCAAAAATCATTTAGGAAATTGCCGCTCAAGAAACCAAAAGTCGGCTGAGGCACCCAAAACAAACACAGAAAGCCAGAATTGGAGCAAGCCAACAGCTGTGCCCTGATTGAAAACGACCATTCCTTCCGTGTCTTCAACTCCCTATTCCAGCCTCAAAATCAAAGCTCACCTTAGAAAATTTATTGAAAACCATGATAAATAACAAAAAAGCCAAAGAAATGCAAGAGTCCTTTATGATATTAGGCTTGATTTAGTAACAAAGAAACCGGCTGTTTCCGGATTCATCCACCCCTCCCAGCTGACTGGCTTTGGAAAACTAATTGAATTCACCTGAAAATCACTGTCAAATTTGATTTGGGGGAATTACTTATCGGTCCCCTCTGCAAAAGGGTTCCATTTCTTTTTCCAAAACACAAAAACTCATGTGGGTCGTGCTGCCTCTAGAATTCTAAGCATGACAGGCTAATTTGTTGTGTTTTTTATTTCATAATGGATCCGCTGTCTAAACTCTGGTTTGTATTGCGTCAGAATACAAAATTTGGGAAGGAAGAAGGCAAAACCAACTCAGACCCAGAAATCATTTAGGAAATTGCCGCTCTAGAAACCAAAAGTCGGCTGAGACCCATAATACAATGACAGAAAGCCAGAATTGGAGCAAGCCAACAGCTGTGCCCTGACTGAAAAAGACCATTCCTTCCGTGTCTTGAACTCCATATTCCAGCCTCAAAAGGAAAGCTCACATCAGAAAATTCATGACAAACCATGATAAATACGAACAATGTGAAAAAAGCCAAAGAAACGGAAGAGTCCTTTGTGATATTGGCTTGATTTAGTCACAAGGAAACAGGCTGTTTCCAGATTCATCCACCCCTCCCAGCTGACTGGCTTTGGAAAACTCATTCAATGCACCTGAAAATCGCTGGCAAACTTGATTTGGGAGAATTAATTTTCGTTCCCCTCTGCAGAAGGGTTCCATTTCTTTTTCCAAAACACAGAAACTCATGTGGGTCATGCTGCCTCTAGAATTCTAAGCATGACAGGCTAATTTGTTGTGTTTTTTATTTCATAATGGATCCGCTGTCTAAACTCTGGTTTGTATTGCGTCAGAATACAAAATTTGGGAAGGAAGAAGGCAAAACCAACTCAGACCCAGAAATCATTTAGGAAATTGCCGCTCAAGAAACCAAATGTCAGCTGAGACCCATAAAACAATGACAGAAAGCCAGAATTGGAGCAAGCCAACAGCTGTGCCCTGACTGAAAAAGACCATTCCTTCCGTGTCTTCAACTCCACATTCTAGCCTCAAAATTAAATCTCACATCAGAAAATTCATGACAAACCATGATAAATACGAACAATGTGAAAACAGCCAAAGAAACAGAAGAGTCCTTTTGGATATTGGCTTGATTTAGTCACAAGGAAACAGGCTGTTTTCAGATTCATCCACCCCTCCCAGCTGACTGGCTTTGGAAAACTAATTCAATGCACCTGAAAATCGCAGGTAAACTTGATTTGGAGGAATTAATTATCATTCCCCTCTGCAAAAGGGTTCCATTTCTTTTTCCAAAACACAAAAACTCATGTGGGTCGTGCTGCCTCTAGAATTCTAAGCATGACACGCTAATTTGTTGTGTTTTTTATTTCATAATGGATCCGCTGCCTTAACTCTTGTTTCTGTTGCGTCAGAATACAAAATTTGGGAAGGAAGAAGGCAAAACCAACTCAGACCCAGAAATCATTTAGGAAATTGCCGCTCAAGAAACCAAAAGTCGGCTGAGGCACCCAAAACAATGACAAAAAGCCAGAATTGGAGCAAGCCAACAACTGTGCCCTGATTGAAAACGACCATTCCTTCCGTGTCTTGAACTCCATATTCCAGCCTCAAAATGAAAGCTGACATCAGAAAATTCATGACAAACCATGATAAATACGAAAAATGTGAAAAAAGCCAAAGAAACGGAAGAGTGCTTTTTGATATTGGCTTGATTTATTCCCAAGGAAACAGGCTGTTTTCAGATTCATCTACCCTCCCAGCTGACTGGCTTTGGAAAACTAATTCAATGCACCTGAAAATCGCTGGCAAACTTGATTTGGGGGAATTAATTTTCGTTCCCCTCTGCAAAAGGGTTCCATTTCTTTTTCCAAAACACAAAAACTCATGTTGGTCGTGCTGCCTCTAGAATTCTAAGCATGACAGGCTAATTTGTTGTGTTTTTTATTTCATAATGGATCCGCTGTCTAAACTCTTGTTTGTATTGCGTCAGAATACAAAATTTGGAAAGGAAGAAGGCAAAACCAACTCAGACCCAAAAATCATTTAGGAAATTGCCGCTCAAGAAACCAAAAGTCGGCTGAGGCACCCAAAACAAACACAGAAAGCCAGAATTGGAGCAAGCCAACAGCTGTGCCCTGATTGAAAACGACCATTCCTTCCGTGTCTTCAACTCCCTATTCCAGCCTCAAAATCAAAGCTCACCTTAGAAAATTTATTGAAAATCATGATAAATAACAAAAAAGCCAAAGAAATGCAAGAGTCCTTAGTGATATTAGGCTTGATTTAGTAACAAAGAAACCGGCTGTTTCCGGATTCATCCACCACTCCCAGCTGACTGGCTTTGGAAAACTAATTGAATTCACCTGAAAATCACTGTCAAATTTGATTTGGGGGAATTACTTATCGGTCCCCTCTGCAAAAGGGTTCCATTTCTTTTTCCAAAACACAAAAACTCATGTGGGTCGTGCTGCCTCTCGAATTCTAAGCATGACAGGCTAATTTGTTGTGTTTTTTATTTCATAATGGATCCGCTGTCTAAACTCTGGTTTGTATTGCGTCAGAATACAAAATTTGGGAAGGAAGAAGGCAAAACCAACTCAGACCCAGAAATCATTTAGGAAATTGCCGCTCTAGAAACCAAAAGTCGGCTGAGACCCATAATACAATGACAGAAAGCCAGAATTGGAGCAAGCCAACAGCTGTGCCCTGATTGAAAAAGACCATTCCTTCCGTGTCTTGAACTCCATATTCCAGCCTCAAAAGGAAAGCTCACATCAGAAAATTCATGACAAACCATGATAAATACGAACAATGTGAAAAAAGCCAAAGAAACGGAAGAGTCCTTTTTGATATTGGCTTGATTTAGTCCCAAGGAAACAGGCTGTTTCCAGATTCATCCACCCCTCCCAGCTGACTGGCTTTGGAAAACTCATTCAAGGCACCTGAAAATCGCTGGCAAACTTGATTTGGGAGAATTAATTTTCGTTCCCCTCTGCAAAAGGGTTCCATTTCTTTTTCCAAAACACAAAAACTCATGTGGGTCGTGCTGCCTCTAGAATTCTAAGCATGACAGTCTAATTTGTTGTGTTTTTTACTTCATAATGGATCCGCTGCCTTAACTCTTGTTTCTGTTGCATCAGAATACAAAATTTGGGAAGGAAGAAGGCAAAACCAACTCAGACCCAGAAATCATTTAGGAAATTGCCACTCAAGAAACCAAAAGTCGGCTGAGGCACCCAAAACAATGACAGAAAGCCAGAATTGGAGCAAGCCAACAGCTGTGCCCTGATTGAAAAAGACCATTCCTTCCGTGTCTTGAACTCCATATTCCAGCCTCAAAAGGAAAGCTCACATAAGAAAATTCATGACAAACCATGATAAATACGAACAATGTGAAAAAAGCCAAAGAAACGGAAGAGTCCTTTTTGATATTGGCTTGATTTAGTCCCAAGGAAACAGGCTGTTTTCAGATTCATCTACCCTCCCAGCTGACTGGCTTTGGAAAACTCATTCAATGCACCTGAAAATCGCTGGCAAACTTGATTTGGGGGAATTAATTTTCGTTCCCCTCTGCAAAAGGGTTCCATTTCTTTTTCCAAAACACAAAAACTCATGTTGGTCGTGCTGCCTCTAGAATTCTAAGCATGACAGGCTAATTTGTTGTGTTTTTTATTTCATAATGGATCCGCTGTCTAAACTCTTGTTTCTATTGCGTCAGAATACAAAATTTGGGAAGGAAGAAGGCAAAACCAACTCAGACCCAAAAATCATTTAGGAAATTGCTGCTCAAGAAACCAAAAGTCGGCTGAGGCACCCAAAACAAACACAGAAAGCCAGAATTGGAGCAAGCCAACAGCTGTGCCCTGATTGAAAAAGACCATTCCTTCCGTGTCTTCAACTCCCTATTCCAGCCTCAAAATCAAAGCTCACCTTAGAAAATTTATTGAAAATCATGATAAATAACAAAAAAGCCAAAGAAATGCAAGAGTCCTTTATGATATTAGGCTTGATTTAGTAACAAAGAAACCGGCTGTTTCCGGATTCATCCACCCCTCCCAGCTGACTGGCTTTGGAAAACTAATTGAATTCACCTGAAAATCACTGTCAAATTTGATTTGGGGGAATTACTTATCGGTCCCCTCTGCAAAAGGGTTCCATTTCTTTTTCCAAAACACAAAAACTCATGTGGGTCGTGCTGCCTCTAGAATTCTAAGCATGACAGGCTAATTTGTTGTGTTTTTTATTTCATAATGGATCCGCTGTCTAAACTCTGGTTTGTATTGCGTCAGAATACAAAATTTGGGAAGGAAGAAGGCAAAACCAACTCAGACCCAGAAATCATTTAGGAAATTGCCGCTCTAGAAACCAAAAGTCGGCTGAGACCCATAATACAATGACAGAAAGCCAGAATTGGAGCAAGCCAACAGCTGTGCCCTGACTGAAAAAGACCATTCCTTCCGTGTCTTGAACTCCATATTCCAGCCTCAAAAGGAAAGCTCACATCAGAAAATTCATGACAAACCATGATAAATACGAACAATGTGAAAAAAGCCAAAGAAACGGAAGAGTCCTTTTTGATATTGGCTTGATTTAGTCACAAGGAAACAGGCTGTTTCCAGATTCATCCACCCCTCCCAGCTGACTGGCTTTGGAAAACTCATTCAATGCACCTGAAAATCGCAGGCAAACTTGATTTGGGAGAATTAATTTTCGTTCCCCTCTGCAAAAGGGTTCCATTTCTTTTTCCAAAACACAAAAACTCATGTGGGTCGTGCTGCCTCTAGAATTCTAAGCATGACACGCTAATTTGTTGTGTTTTTTACTTCATAATGGATCCGCTGCCTTAACTCTTGTTTCTGTTGCGTCAGAATACAAAATTTGGGAAGGAAGAAGGCAAAACCAACTCAGACCCAGAAATCTTTTAGGAAATTGCCACTCAAGATACCAAAAGTCGGCTGAGGCACCCAAAACAATGACAGAAAGCCAGAATTGGAGCAAGCCAACAGCTGTGCCCTGATTGAAAAAGACCATGCCTTCCGTGTCTTGAACTCCATATTCCAGCCTCAAAAGGAAAGCTCACATAAGAAAATTCATGACAAACCATGATAAATACGAACAATGTGAAAAAAGACAAAGAAACGGAAGAGTCCTTTTTGATATTGGCTTGATTTAGTCCCAAGGAAACAGGCTGTTTTCAGATTCATCTACCCTCCCAGCTGACTGGCTTTGGAAAACTAATTCAATGCACCTGAAAATCACTGGCAAACTTGATTTGGGGGAATTAATTATCGTTCCCCTCTGCAAAAGGGTTCCATTTCTTTTTCCAAAACACAAAAACTCATGTGGGTCGTGCTGCCTCTAGAATTCTAAGCATGACAGGCTAATTTGTTGTGTTTTTTATTTCATAATGGATCCGCTGTCTAAACTCTGGTTTGTATTGCGTCAGAATACAAAATTTGGGAAGGAAGAAGGCAAAACCAACTCAGACCCAGAAATCATTTAGGAAATTGCCGCTCTAGAAACCAAAAGTCGGCTGAGACTCATAATACAATGACAGAAAACCAGAATTGGAGCAAGCCAACAGCTGTGCCCTGACTGAAAAAGACCATTCCTTCCGTGTCTTGAACTCCATATTCCAGCCTCAAACTGAAAGCTCACATCAGAAAATTCATGACAAACCATGATAAATACGAACAATGTGAAAAAAGCCAAAGAAACGGAAGAGTCCTTTTTGATATTGGCTTGATTTAGTCACAAGGAAACAGGCTGTTTCCAGATTCATCCACCCCTCCCAGCTGACTGGCTTTGGAAAACTCATTCAATGCACCTGAAAATCGCTGGCAAACTTGATTTGGGAGAATTAATTTTCGTTCCCCTCTGCAAAAGGGTTCCATTTCTTTTTCCAAAACACAAAAACTCATGTGGGTCGTGCTGCCTCTAGAATTCTAAGCATGACACGCTAATTTGTTGTGTTTTTTACTTCATAATGGATCCGCTGCCTTAACTCTTGTTTCTGTTGCGTCAGAATACAAAATTTGGGAAGGAAGAAGGCAAAACCAACTCAGACCCAGAAATCATTTAGGAAATTGCCACTCAAGAAACCAAAAGTCGGCTGAGGCACCCAAAACAATGACAGAAAGCCAGAATTGGAGCAAGCCAACAGCTGTGCCCTGATTGAAAAAGACCATTCCTTCCGTGTCTTGAACTCCATATTCCAGCCTCAAAAGGAAAGCTCACATCAGAAAATTCATGACAAACCATGATAAATGAGAAAAATGTGAAAACAGCCAAAGAAACGGAAGAGTCCTTTTTGATATTGGCTTGATTTAGTCACAAGGAAACAGGCTGTTTCCAGATTCATCCACCCCTCCCAGCTGACTGGCTTTGGAAAACTAATTCAATGCACCTGAAAATCCCTGGCAAACTTGATTTGGGGGAATTAATTTTCGTTCCCTCTGCAAAAGGGTTCCATTTCTTTTTCCAAAACACAAAAACATGTTGGTCGTGCTGCCTCTAGAATTCTAAGCATGACATGCTAATTTGTTGTGTTTTTTATTACATAATGGATCCGCTGTCTAAACTCTTGTTTGTATTGCGTCAGAATACAAAATTTGGGAAGGAAGAAGGCAAAACCAACTCAGACCCAGAAATCATTTAGGAAATTGCCGCTCTAGATACCAAATGTCAGCTGAGACTCATAAAACAAGGAGAGAAAGCCAGAATTGGAGCAAGCCAACAGCTGTGCCCTGATTGAAAAAGACCATTCCTTCCGTGTCTTGAACTCCATATTCCAGCCTCAAAATGAAAGCTCACATCACAAAATTCATGACAAACCATGATAAATACGAACAATGTGAAAAAAGCCAAAGAAACGGAAGAGTCCTTTTTGATATTGGCTTGATTTAGTCACAAGGAAACAGGCTGTTTCCAGATTCATCCACCCCTCCCAGCTGACTGGCTTTGGAAAACTCATTCAATGCACCTAAAAATCGCTGGCAAACCTGATTTGGGAGAATTAATTATCGTTCCCCTCTGCAAAAGGGTTCCATTTCTTTTTCCAAAACACAAAAACTCATGTGGGTCGTGCTGCCTCTAGAATTCTAAGCATGACATGCTAATTTGTTGTGTTTTTTATTTCATAATGGATCCGCTGTCTAAACTCTGGTTTGTATTGCGTCAGAATACAAAATTTGGGAAGGAAGAAGGCAAAACCAACTCAGACCCAGAAATCATTTAGGAAATTGCCGCTCAAGAAACCAAAAGTCGGCTGAGGCACCCAAAACAATGACAGAAAGCCAGAATTGAGCAAGACAACAGCTGTGCCCTGATTGAAAAAGACCATTCCTTCCGTGTCTTGAACTCCATATTCCAGCCTCAAAATGAAAGCTCACATCACAAAATTCATGACAAACCATGATAAATACGAAAAATGTGAAAAAAGCCAAAGAAACGGAAGAGTCCTTTGTGATATTGGCTTGATTTAGTCACAAGGAAACAGGCTGTTTCCAGATTCATCCACCCCTCCCAGCTGACTGGCTTTGGAAAACTAATTCAATGCACCTGAAAATCGCTGGCAAACCTGATTTGGGAGAATTAATTAGCGTTCCCCTCTGCAAAAAGGTTCCATTTCTTTTTCCAAAACACAAAAACTCATGTGGGTCGTGCTGCCTCTAGAATTCTAAGCATGACAGGCTAATTTGTTGTGTTTTTTATTTCATAATGGATCCGCTGTCTAAACTCTTGTTTGTATTGCGTCAGAATACAAAATTTGGGAAGGAAGAAGGCAAAACCAACTCAGACCCAGAAATCATTTAGGAAATTGCCGCTCTAGAAACCAAAAGTCGGCTGAGACACCCAAAACAATGAGAGAAAGCCAGAATTGGAGCAAGCCAACAGCTGTGCCCTGATTGAAAAAGACCATTCCTTCCGTGTCTTGAACTCCATATTCCAGACTCAAAATTAAAACTCACATCAGAAAATTCATGACAAACCATGATAAATGAGAAAAATGTGAAAACAGCCAAAGAAACGGAAGAGTCCTTTGTGATATTGGCTTGATTTAGTCTCAAGGAAACAGGCTGTTTCCAGATTCATCCACCCCTCCCAGCTGACTGGCTTTGGAAAACTCATTCAATGCACCTGAAAATCCCTGGCAAACTTGATTTGGGGGAATTAATTTTCGTTCCCCTCTGCAAAAGGGTTCTATTTCTTTTTCCAAAACACAAAAACTCATGTTGGTCGTGCTGCCTCTAGAATTCTAAGCATGACAGGCTAATTTGTTGTGTTTTTTATTTCACGATGGATCCGCTGTCTAAACTCTGGTTTGTATTGCGTCAGAATACAAAATTTGGGAAGGAAGAAGGCAAAACCAACTCAGACCCAGAAATCATTTAGGAAGTTGCCGCTCAAGAAACCAAATGTCGGCTGAGGCACCCAAAACAATGACAGAAAGCCAGAATTGGAGCAAGCCAACAGCTGTGCCCTGATTGAAAAAGACCATTCCTTCCGTGTATTGAACTCCATATTCCAGCCTCAAAATGAAAGCTCAAATCACAAAATTCAAGACAAACCATGATAAATATGAAAAATGTGAAAACAGCCAAAGAAACGGAAGAGTCCTTTTTGATATTGGCTTGATTTAGTCTCAAGGAAACAGGCTGTTTCCAGATTCATCCACCCCTCCCAGCTGACTGGCTTTGGAAAACTAATTCAATGCACCTGAAAATCCCTGGCAAACTTGATTTGGGGGAATTAATTTTCGTTCCCCTCTGCAAAAGGGTTCCATTTCTTTTTCCAAAACACAAAAACATGTTGGTCGTGCTGCCTCTAGAATTCTAAGCATGACATGCTAATTTGTTGTGTTTTTTATTTCATAATGGATCCGCTGTCTAAACTCTTGTTTGTATTGCGTCAGAATACAAAATTTGGGAAGGAAGAAGGCAAAACCAACTCAGACCCAGAAATCATTTAGGAAATTGCCGCTCTAGATACCAAATGTCAGCTGAGACTCATAAAACAAGGAGAGAAAGCCAGAATTGGAGCAAGCCAACAGCTGTGCCCTGATTGAAAAAGACCATTCCTTCCGTGTCTTGAACTCCATATTCCAGCCTCAAACTGAAAGCTCACATCAGAAAATTCATGACAAACCATGATAAATACGAACAATGTGAAAAAAGCCAAAGAAACGGAAGAGTCCTTTTTGATATTGGCTTGATTTAGTCACAAGGAAACAGGCTGTTTCCAGATTCATCCACCCCTCCCAGCTGACTGGCTTTGGAAAACTCATTCAATGCACCTAAAAATCGCTGGCAAACCTGATTTGGGAGAATTAATTATCGTTCCCCTCTGCAAAAGGGTTCCATTTCTTTTTCCAAAACACAAAAACTCATGTGGGTCGTGCTGCCTCTAGAATTCTAAGCATGACATGCTAATTTGTTGTGTTTTTTATTTCATAATGGATCCGCTGTCTAAACTCTGGTTTGTATTGCGTCAGAATACAAAATTTGGGAAGGAAGAAGGCAAAACCAACTCAGACCCAGAAATCATTTAGGAAATTGCCGCTCAAGAAACCAAAAGTCGGCTGAGGCACCCAAAACAATGACAGAAAGCCAGAATTGAGCAAGACAACAGCTGTGCCCTGATTGAAAAAGACCATTCCTTCCGTGTCTTGAACTCCATATTCCAGCCTCAAAATGAAAGCTCACATCACAAAATTCATGACAAACCATGATAAATACGAAAAATGTGAAAAAAGCCAAAGAAACGGAAGAGTCCTTTGTGATATTGGCTTGATTTAGTCCCAAGGAAACAGGCTGTTTCCAGATTCATCCACCCCTCCCAGCTGACTGGCTTTGGAAAACTAATTCAATGCACCTGAAAATCGCTGGCAAACCTGATTTGGGAGAATTAATTAGCGTTCCCCTCTGCAAAAAGGTTCCATTTCTTTTTCCAAAACACAAAAACTCATGTTGGTCGTGCTGCCTCTAGAATTCTAAGCATGACAGGCTAATTTGTTGTGTTTTTTATTTCATAATGGATCCGCTGTCTAAACTCTTGTTTGTATTGCATCAGAATACAAAATTTGGGAAGGAAGAAGGCAAAACCAACTCAGACCCAAAAATCATTTAGGAAATTGCCGCTCAAGAAACCAAAAGTCGGCTGAGGCACCCAAAACAATGACAGAAAGCCAAAATTGGAGCAAGCCAACAGCTGTGCCCTGATTGAAAAAGACCATTCCTTCCGTGTCTTGAACTCCATATTCCAGCCTCCAAATGAAAGCTCATATCAGAAAATTCATGACAAACCATGATAAATACGAAAAATGTGTAAACAGCCAAAGAAACGGAAGAGTCCTTTGTGATATTGGCTTGATTTAGTCACAAGGAAACAGGCTGTTTCCAGATTCATCCACCCCTCCCAGCTGACTGGCTTTGGAAAACCCATTCAATGCACCTGAAAATCGCTGGCAAACCTGATTTGGGAGAATTAATTAGCGTTCCCCTCTGCAAAAGGGTTCCATTTCTTTTTCCAAAACACAGACTCTCATGTGGGTCGTGCTGCCTCTAGAATTCTAAGCATGACAGTCTAATTTGTTGTGTTTTTTATTTCATAATGGATACGCTGTCTAAACTCTGGTTTGTATTGCGTCAGAATACAAAATTTGGGAAGGAAGAAGGCAAAACCAACTCAGACCCAAAAATCATTTAGGAAATTGCCGCTCTAGAAACCAAAAGTCGGCTGAGACACCCAAAACAATGAGAGAAAGCCAGAATTGGAGCAAGACAACAGCTGTGCCCTGATTGAAAAAGACCATTCCTTCCGTGTCTTGAACTCCATATTCCAGACTCAAAATTAAAGCTCACATCAGAAAATTCATGACAAACCATGATAAATGAGAAAAATGTGAAAACAGCCAAAGAAACGGAAGAGTCCTTTTTGATATTGGCTTGATTTAGTCTCAAGGAAACAGGCTTTTTCCAGATTCATCCACCCCTCCCAGCTGACTGGCTTTGGAAATGTAATTCAATGCACCTGAAAATCGCTGGCAAACTTGATTTGGGGGAATTAATTTTCGTTCCCCTCTGCAAAAGGGTTCCATTTCTTTTTCCAAAACACAAAAACTCATGTTGGTCGTGCTGCCTCTAGAATACTAAGCATGACAGGCTAATTTGTTGTGTTTTTTATTTCATAATGGATCCGCTGTCTAAACTCTGGTTTGTATTGCGTCAGAATACAAAATTTGGGAAGGAAGAAGGCAAAACCAACTCAGACCCAGAAATCATTTAAGAAATTGCCGCTCAAGAAACCAAATGTCAGCTGAGGCACCCAAAACAATGACAGAAAGCCAGAATTGGAGCAAGCCAACAGCTGTGCCCTGATTGAAAAAGACCATTCCTTCCGTGTCTTCAACTCCCTATTGCAGCCTCAAAATCAAAGCTCACATTAGAAAATTTATTGAAAGCCATATAAATAACAAAAAAGCCAAAGAAATGCAAGAGTCCTTTATGATATTAGGCTTGATTTAGTAACAAAGAAACCGGCTGTTTCCGGATTCATCCACCCCTCCCAGCTGACTGGCTTTGGAAAACTCATTCAAGGCACCTGAAAATCCCTGGCCAATTTGATTTGGGGGAATTACTTATCGCTCCCCTCTGCAAAAGGGTTCCATTTCTTTTTCCAAAACACAGAAACTCATGTGGGTCGTGCTGCCTCTAGAATTCTGAGCATGACAGGCTAATATGTTGTGTTTTTTATTTCATAATGGATCCGCTGTCTAAACTCTGGTTTGTATTGCGTCAGAATACAAAATTTGGGAAGGAAGAAGGCAAAACCAACTCAGACCCAGAAATCATTTAGGAAATTGCCCCTCAAGAAACCAAAAGTCGGCTGAGACCCATAAAACAATGACAGAAAGCCAGAATTGGAGCAAGCCAACAGCTGTGCCCTGATTGAAAAAGACCATTCCTTCCGTGTCTTGAACTCCATATTCCAGCCTCAAAATGAAAGCTCACATCAGAAAATTCATGACAAACCATGATAAATACGAAAAATGTGAAAACAGCCAAAGAAACAGAAGAGTCCTTTTTGATATTGGCTTGATTTAGTCCCAAGGAAACAGGCTGTTTCCAGATTCATCCACCCCTCCCAGCTGACTGGCTTTGGAAAACTAATTCAATGCACCTGAAAATCCCTGGCAAACTTGATTTGGGGGAATTAATTATCGTTCCCCTCTGCAAAAGGGTTCCATTTCTTTTTCCAAAACACAGACTCTCATGTGGGTCGTGCAGCCTCTAGAATTCTAAGCATGACACACTAATTTGTTGTGTTTTTTATTTCATAATGGATCCGCTGTCTAAACTCTTGTTTGTATTGCATCAGAATACAAAATTTGGGAAGGAAGAAGGCAAAACCAACTCAGACCCAAAAATCATTTAGGAAATTGTCGCTCAAGAAACCAAAAGTCGGCTGAGGCACCCAAAACAATGACAGAAAGCCAAAATTGGAGCAAGACAACAGCTGTGCCCTGATTGAAAAAGACCATTCCTTCCGTGTCTTGAACTCCATATTCCAGCCTCCAAATGAAAGCTCACATCAGAAAATTCATGACAAACCATGATAAATGAGAAAAATGTGAAAACAGCCAAAGAAACGGAAGAGTCCTTTTTGATATTGGCTTGATTTAGTCCCAAGGAAACAGGCTGTTTCCAGATTCATCCACCCCTCCCAGCTGACTGGCTTTGGAAAACCCATTCAATGCACCTGAAAATCGCTGGCAAACCTGATTTGGGAGAATTAATTAGCGTTCCCCTCTGCAAAAGGGTTCCATTTCTTTTTCCAAAACACAAAAACTCATGTGGGTCGTGCTGCCTCTAGAATTCTAAGCATGACAGGCTAATTTGTTGTGTTTTTTATTTCATAATGGATCCGCTGTCTAAACTCTGGATTCTATTGCGTCAGAATACAAAATTTGGGAAGGAAGAAGGCAAAACCAACTCAGACCCAGAAATCATTTAGGAAGTTGCCGCTCAAGAAATCAAATGTCGGCTGAGGCACCCAAAACAATGACAGAAAGCCAGAATTGGAGCAAGCCAACAGCTGTGCCCTGATTGAAAAAGACCATTCCTTCCGTGTCTTGAACTCCATATTCCAGCCTCAAAATGAAAGCTCAAATCACAAAATTCAAGACAAACCATGATAAATATGAAAAATGTGAAAAAAGCCAAAGAAACGGAAGAGTCCTTTTTGATATTGGCTTGATTTAGTCTCAAGGAAACAGGCTGTTTCCAGATTCATCCACCCCTCCCAGCTGACTGGCTTTGGAAAACTAATTCAATGCACCTGAAAATCCCTGGCAAACTTGATTTGGGGGAATTAATTTTCGTTCCCCTCTGCAAAAGGGTTCCATTTCTTTTTCCAAAACACAAAAACTCATGTTGGTCGTGCTGCCTCTAGAATTCTAAGCATGACATGCTAATTTGTTGTGTTTTTTATTTCATAATGGATCCGCTGTCTAAACTCTGGTTTGTATTGCGTCAGAATACAAAATTTGGGAAGGAAGAAGGCAAAACCAACTCAGACCCAGAAATCATTTAGGAAATTGCCGCTCTAGATACCAAATGTCAGCTGAGACTCATAAAACAAGGAGAGAAAGCCAGAATTGGAGCAAGCCAACAGCTGTGCCCTGATTGAAAAAGACCATTCCTTCCGTGTCTTGAACTCCATATTCCAGCCTCAAAATGAAAGCTCACATCACAAAATTCATGACAAACCATGATAAATACGAAAAATGTGAAAAAAGCCAAAGAAACGGAAGAGTCCTTTTTGATATTGGCTTGATTTAGTCACAAGGAAACAGGCTGTTTCCAGATTCATCCACCCCTCCCAGCTGACTGGCTTTGGAAAACTCATTCAATGCACCTGAAAATCGCTGGCAAACCTGATTTGGGAGAATTAATTAGCGTTCCCCTCTGCAAAAGGGTTCCATTTCTTTTTCCAAAACACAAAAACTCATGTGGGTCGTGCTGCCTCTAGAATTCTAAGCATGACATGCTAATTTGTTGTGTTTTTTATTTCATAATGGATCCGCTGTCTAAACTCTGGTTTGTATTGCGTCAGAATACAAAATTTGGGAAGGAAGAAGGCAAAACCAACTCAGACCCAGAAATCATTTAGGAAATTGCCGCTCAAGAAACCAAAAGTCGGCTGAGGCACCCAAAACAATGACAGAAAGCCAGAATTGAGCAAGACAACAGCTGTGCCCTGATTGAAAAAGACCATTCCTTCCGTGTCTTGAACTCCATATTCCAGCCTCAAAATGAAAGCTCACATCACAAAATTCATGACAAACCATGATAAATACGAAAAATGTGAAAAAAGCCAAAGAAACGGAAGAGTCCTTTGTGATATTGGCTTGATTTAGTCACAAGGAAACAGGCTGTTTCCAGATTCATCCACCCCTCCCAGCTGACTGGCTTTGGAAAACTAATTCAATGCACCTGAAAATCGCTGGCAAACCTGATTTGGGAGAATTAATTAGCGTTCCCCTCTGCAAAAAGGTTCCATTTCTTTTTCCAAAACACAAAAACTCATGTTGGTCATGCTGCCTCTAGAATTCTAAGCATGACAGGCTAATTTGTTGTGTTTTTTATTTCATAATGGATCCGCTGTCTAAACTCTTGTTTGTATTGCGTCAGAATACAAAATTTGGGAAGGAAGAAGGCAAAACCAACTCAGACCCAAAAATCATTTAGGAAATTGCCGCTCAAGAAACCAAAAGTCGGCTGAGGCACCCAAAACAATGACAGAAAGCCAGAATTGGAGCAAGCCAACAGCTGTGCCCTGATTGAAAAAGACCATTCCTTCCGTGTCTTGAACTCCATATTCCAGCCTCCAAATGAAAGCTCACATCAGAAAATTCATGACAAACCATGATAAATACGAAAAATGTGTAAACAGCCAAAGAAACGGAAGAGTCCTTTGTGATATTGGCTTGATTTAGTCACAAGGAAACAGGCTGTTTCCAGATTCATCCACCCCTCCCAGCTGACTGGCTTTGTAAAACCCATTCAATGCACCTGAAAATCGCTGGCAAACCTGATTTGGGAGAATTAATTAGCGTTCCCCTCTGCAAAAGGGTTCCATTTCTTTTTCCAAAACACAAAAACTCATGTGGGTCGTGCTGCCTCTAGAATTCTAAACATGACACGCTAATTTTTTGTGTTTTTTATTTCATAATGGATCCGCTGTCTAAACTCTGGTTTGTATTGCGTCAGAATACAAAATTTGGGAAGGAAGAAGGCAAAACCAACTCAGACCCAGAAATCATTTAGGAAATTGCCGCTCTAGAAACCAAAAGTCGGCTGAGACACCCAAAACAATGAGAGAAAGCCAGAATTGGAGCAAGCCAACAGCTGTGCCCTGATTGAAAAAGACCATTCCTTCCGTGTCTTGAACTCCATATTCCAGACTCAATATTAAAGCTCACATCAGAAAATTCATGACAAACCATGATAAATGAGAAAAATGTGAAAACAGCCAAAGAAACGGAAGAGTCCTTTTTGATATTGGCTTGATTTAGTCTCAAGGAAACAGGCTTTTTCCAGATTCATCCACCCCTCCCAGCTGACTGGCTTTGGAAAACTCATTCAATGCACCTGAAAATCGCTGGCAAACTTGATTTGGGGGAATTAATTTTCGTTCCCCTCTGCAAAAGGGTTCCATTTCTTTTTCCAAAACACAAAAACTCATGTTGGTCGTGCTGCCTCTAGAATTCTAAGCATGACAGGCTAATTTGTTGTGTTTTTTCTTTCATAATGGATCCGCTGTCTAAACTCTGGTTTGTATTGCGTCAGAATACAAAATTTGGGAAGGAAGAAGGCAAAACCAACTCAGACCCAGAAATCATTTAAGAAATTGCCGCTCAAGAAACCAAATGTCGGCTGAGGCACCCAAAACAATGACAGAAAGCCAGAATTGGAGCAAGCCAACAGCTGTGCCCTGATTGAAAAAGACCATTCCTTCCGTGTCTTGAACTCCATATTCCAGCCTCAAAATGAAAGCTCACATCACAAAATTCAAGACAAACCATGATAAATATGAAAAATGTGAAAACAGCCAAAGAAACGGAAGAGTCCTTTTTGATATTGGCTTGATTTAGTCTCAAGGAAACAGGCTGTTTCCAGATTCATCCACCCCTCCCAGCTGACTGGCTTTGGAAAACTCATTCAATGCACCTGAAAATCGCTGGCAACCTTGATTTGGGGGAATTAATTATCGTTCCCCTCTGCAAAAGGGTTCCATTTCTTTTTCCAAAACACAGACTCTCATGTGGGTCGTGCTGCCTCTAGAATTCTAAGCATGACAGGCTAATTTGTTGTGTTTTTTATTTCATAATGGATCTGCTGTCTAAACTCTTGTTTGTATTGCGTCAGAATACAAAATTTGGGAAGGAAGAAGGCAAAACCAACTCAGACCCAGAAATCATTTAGGAAACTGGCGCTCTAGATACCAAATGTCAGCTGAGACTCATAAAACAAGGAGAGAAAGCCAGAATTGGAGCAAGCCAACAGCTGTGCCCTGATTGAAAAAGACCATTCCTTCCGTGTCTTGAACTCCATATTCCAGCCTCAAAATGAAAGCTCACATCACAAAATTCATGACAAACCATGATAAATGAGAAAAATGTGAAAAAAGCCAAAGAAACGGAAGAGTCCTTTGTGATATTGGCTTGATTTAGTCACAAGGAAACAGGCTGTTTCCAGATTCATCCACCCCTCCCAGCTGACTGGCTTTGGAAAACTAATTCAATGCACCTGAAAATCGCTGGCAAACCTGATTTGGGAGAATTAATTAGCGTTCCCCTCTGCAAAAGGGTTCCATTTCTTTTTCCAAAACACAAAAACTCATGTGGGTCGTGCTGCCTCTAGAATTCTAAGCATGACATGCTAATTTGTTGTGTTTTTTATTTCATAATGGATCCGCTGTCTAAACTCTGGTTTGTATTGCGTCAGAATACAAAATTTGGGAAGGAAGAAGGCAAAACCAACTCAGACCCAGAAATCATTTAGGAAATTGCCGCTCAAGAAACCAAATGTCGGCTGAGGCACCCAAAACAATGACAGAAAGCCAGAATTGGAGCAAGCCAACAGCTGTGCCCTGATTGAAAAAGACCATTCCTTCCGTGTCTTGAACTCCATATTCCAGCCTCAAACTGAAAGCTCACATCAGAAAATTCATGACAAACCATGATAAATACGAAAAATGTGAAAAAAGCCAAAGAAACGGAAGAGTCCTTTGTGATATTGGCTTGATTTAGTCACAAGGAAACAGGCTGTTTCCAGATTCATCCACCCCTCCCAGCTGACTGGCTTTGGAAAACTAATTCAATGCACCTGAAAATCCCTGGCAAACTTGATTTGGGGGAATTAATTTTCGTTCCCCTCTGCAAAAGGGTTCCATTTCTTCTTCCAAAACACAAAAACTCATGTGGGTCGTGCTGCCTCTAGAATTCTAAGCATGACAGGCTAATTTGTTGTGTTTTTTATTTCATAATGGATCCGCTGTCTAAACTCTGGTTTGTATTGCGTCAGAATACAAAATTTGGGAAGGAAGAAGGCAAAACCAACTCAGACCCAGAAATCATTTAGGAAATTGCCGCTCTAGAAACCAAAAGTCGGCTGAGGCACCCAAAACAATGACAGAAAGCCAGAATTGGAGCAAGCCAACAGCTGTGCCCTGATTGAAAAAGACCATTCCTTCCGTGTCTTGAACTCCATATTCCAGCCTCAAAATGAAAGCTCACATCAGAAAATTCATGACAAATCATGAGAAATACGCAAAATGTGAAAACAGCCAAAGAAACGGAAGAGTCCTTTTTGATATTGGCTTGATTTAGTCACAAGGAAACAGGCTGTTTCCAGATTCATCCACCCCTCCCAGCTGACTGGCTTTGGAAAACTAATTCAATGCACCTGAAAATCGCTGGCAAACTTGATTTGGGGGAATTAATTATCGTTCCCCTCTGCAAAAGGGTTCCATTTCCTTTTCCAAAACACAGACTCTCATGTGGGTCGTGCTGCCTCTAGAATTCTAAGCATGACAGGCTAATTTGTTGTGTTTTTTATTTCATAATGGATCCGCTGTCTAAACTCTTGTTTGTATTGCGTCAGAATACAAAATTTGGGAAGGAAGAAGGCAAAACCAACTCAGACCCAGAAATCATTTAGGAAATTGCCGCTCAAGAAACCAAAAGTCGGCTGAGCCACCCAAAACAATGACAGAAAGCCAGAATTGGAGCAAGCCAACAGCTGTGCCCTGATTGAAAAAGACCATTCCTTCCGTGTCTTGAACTCCATATTCCAGCCTCAAAATGAAAGCTCACATCAGAAAATTCATGACAAACCATGATAAATACGAAAAATGTGAAAAAAGCCAAAGAAACGGAAGAGTCCTTTTTGATATTGGCTTGATTTAGTCTCAAGGAAACAGGCTGTTTCCAGATTCATCCACCCCTCCCAGCTGACTGGCTTTGGAAAACTAATTCAATGCACCTGAAAATCCCTGGCAAACTTGATTTGGGGGAATTAATTTTCGTTCCCCTCTGCAAAAGGGTTCCATTTCTTTTTCCAAAACACAAAAACTCATGTTGGTCGTGCTGCCTCTAGAATTCTAAGCATGACACGCTAATTTGTTGTGTTTTTTATTTCATAGTGGATCCGCTGTCTAAACTCTGGTTTGTATTGCGTGAGAATAAAAAATTTGGGAAGGAAGAAGGCAAAACCAACTCAGACCCAGAAATCATTTAGGAAATTGCCGCTCTAGATACCAAATGTCAGCTGAGACTCATAAAACAAGGAGAGAAAGCCAGAATTGGAGCAAGCCAACAGCTGTGCCCTGATTGAAAAAGAGCATTCCTTCCGTGTCTTGAACTCCATATTCCAGCCTCCAAATGAAAGCTCACATCAGAAAATTCATGACAAACCATGATAAATACGCAAAATGTAAAAACAGGCAAAGAAACGGAAGAGTCCTTTTTGATATTGGCTTGATTTAGTCCCAAGGAAACAGGCTGTTTCCAGATTCATCCACCCCTCCCAGCTGACTGGCTTTGGAAAACTAATTCAATGCACCTGAAAATCCCTGGCAAACTTGATTTGGGGGAATTAATTATCGTTCCCCTCTGCAAAAGGGTTCAATTTCTTTTTCCAAAACACAAAATCTCATGTTGGTCGTGCTGCCTCTAGAATTCTAAGCATGACAGGCTAATTTGTTGTGTTTTTTATTTCACGATGGATCCGCTGTCTAAACTCTGGTTTGTATTGCGTCAGAATACAAAATTTGGGAAGGAAGAAGGCAAAACCAACTCAGACCCAGAAATCATTTAGGAAATTGCCGCTCTGGAAACCAAGAGTCGGCTGAGGCACCCAAAACAATGACAGAAAGCCAGAATTGGAGCAAGCCAACAGCTGTGCCCTGATTGAAAAAGACCATTCCTTCCATGTCTTGAACTCCATATTCCAGCCTCAAACTGAAAGCTCACATCAGAAAATTCATGACAAACCATGATAAATACGAAAAATGTGAAAAAAGCCAAAGAAACAGAAGAGTCCTTTGTGATATTGGCTTGATTTAGTCACAAGGAAACAGGCTGTTTCCAGATTCATCCACCCCTCCCAGCTGACTGGCTTTGGAAAACTCATTCAATGCACCTGAAAATCGCTGGCAAACCTGATTTGGGAGAATTAATTAGCCTTCCCCTCTGCAAAAGGGTTCCATTTCTTTTTCCAAAACACAAAAACTCATGTTGGTCGTGCTGCCTCTAGAATTCTAAGCATGACAGGCTAATTTGTTGTGTTTTTTATTTCATGATGGATCCGCTGTCTAAACTCTGGTTTGTATTGCGTCAGAATACAAAATTTAGGAAGGAAGAAGGCAAAACCAACTCAGACCCAGAAATCATTTAGGAAATTGCCGCTCTAGATACCAAATGTCAGCTGAGGCACCCAAAACAATGACAGAAAGCCAAAATTGGAGCAAGCCAACAGCTGTGCCCTGATTGAAAAAGACCATTCCTTCCGTGTCTTGAACTCCATATTCCAGCCTCCAAAGGAAAGCTCACATCAGAAAATTCATGACAAACCATGATAAATACAAAAAATGTGAAAAAAGCCAAAGAAACGGAAGAGTCCTTTTTGATATTGGCTTGATTTAGTCACAAGGAAACAGGCTGTTTCCAGATTCATCCACCCCTCCCAGCTGACTGGCTTTGGAAAACTCATTCAATGCACCTGAAAATCGCTGCCAAACCTGATTTGGGAGAATTAATTATCGTTCCCCTCTGCAAAAGGGTTCCATTTCTTTTTCCAAAACACAAAAACTCATGTTGGTCGTGCTGCCTCTAGAATTCTAAGCATGACACGCTAATTTGTTGTGTTTTTTACTTCATAATGGATCCGCTGCCTTAACTCTTGTTTCTGTTGCGTCAGAATACAAAATTTGGGAAGGAAGAAGGCAAAACCAACTCAGACCCAGAAATCATTTAGGAAATTGCCACTCAAGAAACCAAAAGTCGGCTGAGGCACCCAAAACAATGACAGAAAGCTACAATTGGAGCAAGCCAACAGCTGTGCCCTGATTGAAAAAGACCATTCCTTCCGTGTCTTGAACTCCATATTCCAGCCTCAAAATGAAAGCTCACATCAGAAAATTCATGACAAACCATGATACATACGCAAAATGTGAAAAAAGCCAAAGAAACGGAAGAGTCCTTTGTGATATTGGCTTGATTTAGTCCCAAGGAAACAGGCTATTTCCAGATTCATCCACCCCTCCCAGCTGACTGGCTTTGGAAATGTAATTCAATGCACCTGAAAATCGCTGGCAAACTTGATTTGGGGGAATTAATTATCGTTCCCCTCTGCAAAAGGGTTCCATTTCTTTTTCCAAAACACAGACTCTCATGTGGGTCGTGCTGCCTCTAGAATTCTAAGCATGACAGGCTAATTTGTTGTTTTTTATTTCACGATGGATCCGCTGTCTAAACTCTGGTTTGTATTGCGTGAGAATACAAAATTTGGGAAGGAAGAAGGCAAAACCAACTCAGACCCAAAAATCATTTAGGAAATTGCCGCTCAAGAAACCAAAAGTCGGCTGAGGCACCCAAAACAATGACAGAAAGCCAGAATTGGAGCAAGCCAACAGCTGTGCCCTGATTGAAAAAGACCATTCCTTCCGTGTCTTGAACTCCATATTCCAGCCTCCAAATGAAAGCTCACATCAGAAAATTCATGACAAACCATGATAAATACGCAAAATGTGAAAAAAGCCAAAGAAACGGAAGAGTCCTTTGTGATATTGGCTTGATTTAGTCACAAGGAAACAGGCTGTTTCCAGATTCATCCACCCCTCCCAGCTGACTGGCTTTGGAAAACTAATTCAATGCACCTGAAAATCGCTGGCAAACCTGATTTGGGAGAATTAATTAGCGTTCCCCTCTGCAAAAGGTTTCCATTTCTTTTTCCAAAACACAAAAACTCATGTTGGTCTTGCTGCCTCTAGAATTCTAATCATGACAGGCTAATTTGTTGTGTTTTTTATTTCATAATGGATCCGCTGTCTAAACTCTTGTTTGTATTGCGTCAGAATACAAAATTTGGGAAGGAAGAAGGCAAAACCAACTCAGACCCAGAAATCATTTAGGAAATTGCCGCTCAAGAAACCAAAAGTCGGCTGAGGCACCCAAAACAATGACAGAAAGCCAGAATTGGAGCAAGACAACAGCTGTGCCCTGATTGAAAAAGACCATTCCTTCCGTGTCTTGAACTCCATATTCCAGCCTCAAAATGAAAGGTGACATCAGAAAATTCATGACAAACCATGAGAAATACGCAAAATGTGAAAACAGCCAAAGAAACGGAAGAGTCCTTTTTGATATTGGCTTGATTTAGTCACAAGGAAACAGGCTGTTTCCAGATTCATCCACCCCTCCCAGCTGACTGGCTTTGGAAAACTAATTCAATGCACCTGAAAATCGCTGGCAAACTTAATTTGGGGGAATTAATTAGCGTTCCCCTCTGCAAAAGGTTTCCATTTCTTTTTCCAAAACACAGACTCTCATGTGGGTCGTGCTGCCTCTAGAATTCTAAGCATGACACGCTAATTTGTTGTGTTTTTTATTTCACGATGGATCCGCTGTCTAAACTCTGGTTTGTATTGCGTCAGAATACAAAATTTGGGAAGGAAGAAGGCAAAACCAACTCAGACCCAGAAATCATTTAGGAAATTGCCGCTCAAGAAACCAAAAGTCGGCTGAGGCACCCAAAACAATGACAGAAAGCCACAATTGGAGCAAGACAACAGCTGTGCCCTGATTGAAAAAGACCATTCCTTCCGTGTCTTGAACTCCATATTCCAGACTCAAAATTAAAGCTCACATCAGAAAATTCATGACAAACCATGATAAACACAAAAAATGTGAAAACAGCCAAAGAAACGGAAGAGTCCTTTTGGATATTGGCTTGATTTAGTCACAAGGAAACAGGCTGTTTCCAGATTCATCCACCCCTCCCAGCTGACTGGCTTTGGAAAACTAATTCAATGCACCTGAAAAACGCTGGAAAACTTGATTTGGGGGAATTAATTTTCATTTCCCTCTGCAAAAGGGTTCCATTTCTTTTTCCAAAACACAAAATCTCATGTTGGTCTTGCTGCCTCTAGAATTCTAAGCATGACAGGCTAATTTGTTGTGTTTTTTATTTCATGATGGATCCGCTGTCTAAACTCTTGTTTGTATTGCGTCAGAATACAAAATTTGGGAAGGAAGAAGGCAAAACCAACTCAGACCCAGAAATCATTTAGGAAATTGCCGCTCTAGAAACCAAAAGTCAGCTGAGACCCATAAAACAATGAGAGAAAGCCAGAATTGGAGCAAGCCAACAGCTGTGCCCTGATTGAAAAAGACCATTCCTTCCGTGTCTTCAACTCCATATTCCAGCCTCAAACTGAAAGCTCACATCAGAAAATTCATGACAAACCATGATAAATACGCAAAATGTGAAAAAAGCCAAAGAAACGCAAGAGTCCTTCTTGATATTGGCTTGATTTAGTCACAAGGAAACAGGCTGTTTCCAGATTCATCCACCCCTCCCAGCTGACTGGCTTTGGAAAACTCATTCAATGCACCTGAAAATCCCTGGCAAACTTGATTTGGGGGAATTAATTTTCGTTCCCCTCTGCAAAAGGGTTCCATTTCTTTTTCCAAAACACAAAAACTATGAGCCGGCGCCGTGGCTCAATAGGCTAATCCTCCACCTTGTGGCGCCGGCACACCGGGTTCTAGTCCCGGTTGGGGCGCCGGATTCTGTCCCGGTCGCCCCTCTTCCAGGCCAGCTCTCTGCTATGGCCAGGGAGTGCAGTGGAGGATGGCCCAGGTGCTTGGGCCCTGCACCCCATGGGAGACCAGGAAAAAGCACCTGGCTCCTGGCTCCTGCCAGGATCAGCGCGGTGCGCCGGCTGCAGCGGCGGCCATTGGAGGGTGAACCAACGGCAAAAGGAAGACCTTTCTCTCTCTGTCTCTCTCTCACTGTCCACTCTGCCTGTCAAAAAAAAAAAAAAAAAAAAAAAAAAAAAAACAAAACACAAAAACTCATGTTGGTCGTGCTGCCTCTAGAATTCTAAGCATGACAGGCTAATTTGTTGTGTTTTTTTATTTCATAATGGATACACTGTCTAAACTCTTGTTTGTATTGCATCAGAATACAAAATTTGGGAAGGAAGAAGGCAAAACCAACTCAGACCCAGAAATCATTTAGGAAATTGCCGCTCTAGAAACCAAAAGTCGGCTGAGACCCATGAAAAAAGGAGATAAAGCCAGAATTGGAGCAAGCCAACAGCTGTGCCCTGATTGAAAAAGACCATTCCTTCCGTGTCTTGAACTCCATATTCCAGCCTCAAACTGAAAGCTCACATCAGAAAATTCATGACAAACCATGATACATACGCAAAATGTGAAAACAGCCAAAGAAACGGAAGAGTCCTTTTTGATATTGGCTTGATTTAGTCTCAAGGAAACAGGCTGTTTCCAGATTCATCCACCCCTCCCAGCTGACTGGCTTTGGAAAACTAATTCAATGCACCTGAAAATCGCTGGCAAACTTGATTTGGGGGAATTAATTATCGTTCCCCTCTGCAAAAGGGTTCCATTTCTTTTTCCAAAACACAAAAACTCATGTTGGTCGTGCTGCCTCTAGAATTCTAAGCATGACAGGCTAATTTGTTGTGTTTTTTATTTCATAATGGATCCGCTGTCTAAACTCTGGTTTGTATTGCGTCAGAATACAAAATTTGGGAAGGAAGAAGGCAAAACCAACTCAGACCCAGAAATCATTTAGGAAATTGCCGCTCTAGAAACCAAAAGTCGGCTGAGACCCATAAAACAATGACAGAAAGCCAGAATTGGAGCAAGCCAACAGCTGTGCCCTGATTGAAAAAGACCATTCCTTCCGTGTCTTGAACTCCATATTCCAGCCTCAAACTGAAAGCTCACATCAGAAAATTCATGACAAACCATGATAAATACGAACAATGTGAAAAAAGCCAAAGAAACGGAAGAGTCCTTTTTGATATTGGCTTGATTTAGTCACAAGGAAACAGGCTGTTTCCAGATTCATCCACCCCTCCCAGCTGACTGGCTTTGGAAAACTAATTCAATGCACCTGAAAATCACTGTCAAATTTGATTTGGGGGAATTAATTATCGTTCCCCTCTGCAAAAGTGTTCCATTTCTTTTTCCAAAACACAAAAACTCATGTTGGTCGTGCTGCCTCTAGAATTCTAAGCATGACAGGCTAATTTGTTGTGTTTTTTATTTCATAATGGATCCGCTGTCTAAACTCTGGTTTGTATTGCGTCAGAATACAAAATTTGGGAAGGAAGAAGGCAAAACCAACTCAGACCCAGAAATCATTTAGGAAATTGCCGCTCAAGAAACCAAAAGTTGGCTGAGACCCATAAAACAATGACAGAAAGCCAGAATTGGAGCAAGCCAACAGCTGTGCCCTGATTGAAAAAGACCATTCCTTCCGTGTCTTGAACTCCATATTCCAGCCTCAAAATGAAAGCTCACATCAGAAAATTCATGACAAACCATGATAAATACGCAAAATGTGAAAAAAGCCAAAGAAACGGAAGAGTCCTTTTTGATATTGGCTTGATTTAGTCACAAGGAAACAGGCTGTTTCCAGATTCATCCACCCCTCCCAGCTGACTGGCTTTGGAAAACTCATTCAATGCACCTGAAAATCGCTGGCAAACTTGATTTGGGGGAATTAATTTTCGTTCCCCTCTGCAAAAGGGTTCCATTTCTTTTTCCAAAACACAGAATCTCATGTTGGTCGTGCTGCCTCTAGAATTCTAAGCATGACAGGCTAATTTGTTGTGTTTTTTATTTCATAATGGATCCGCTGTCTAAACTCTGGTTTGTATTGCGTCAGAATACAAAATTTGGGAAGGAAGAAGGCAAAACCAACTCAGACCCAGAAATCATTTAGGAAATTGCCGCTCTAGATACCAAATGTCAGCTGAGACTCATAAAACAAGGAGAGAAAGCCAGAATTGGAGCAAGCCAACAGCTGTGCCCTGATTGAAAAAGACCATTCCTTCCGTGTCTTCAACTCCATATTCCAGCCTCCAAATGAAAGCTCACATCAGAAAATTCATGACAAACCATGATAAATACGCAAAATGTGAAAACAGCCAAAGAAACGGAAGAGTCCTTTGTGATATTGGCTTGATTTAGTCACAAGGAAACAGGCTGTTTCCAGATTCATCCACCCCTCCCAGCTGACTGGCTTTGGAAAACTAATTCAATGCACCTGAAAATCCCTGGCAAACTTGATTTGGGGGAATTACTTATCGTTCCCCTCTGCAAAAGGGTTCCATTTCTTTTTCCAAAACACAGACTCTCATGTGGGTCGTGCTGCCTCTAGAATTCTAAGCATGACAGGCTAATTTGTTGTGTTTTTTATTTCACGATGGATCCGCTGTCTAAACTCTGGTTTGTATTGCGTCAGAATACAAAATTTGGGAAGGAAGAAGGCAAAACCAACTCAGACCCAAAAATCATTTAGGAAATTGCCGCTCAAGAAACCAAAAGTCGGCTGAGGCACCCAAAACAATGACAGAAAGCCAGAATTGGAGCAAGCCAACAGCTGTGCCCTGATTGAAAAAGACCATTCCTTCCGTGTCTTGAACTCCATATTCCAGCCTCAAAAGGAAAGCTCACATCACAAAATTCATGACAAACCATGATAAATACGAAAAATGTGAAAACAGGCAAAGAAACGGAAGAGTCCTTTGTGATATTGGCTTGATTTAGTCACAAGGAAACAGGCTGTTTCCAGATTCATCCACCCCTCCCAGCTGACTGGCTTTGGAAAACTCATTCAATGCACCTGAAAATCGCTGGCAAACCTGATTTGGGAGAATTAATTAGCGTTCCCCTCTGCAAAAGGGTTCCATTTCTTTTTCCAAAACACAAAAACTCATGTGGGTCGTGCTGCCTCTAGAATTCTAAGCATGACAGGCTAATTTGTTGTGTTTTTTATTTCATAATGGATCCGCTGTCTAAACTCTGGATTCTATTGCGTCAGAATACAAAATTTGGGAAGGAAGAAGGCAAAACCAACTCAGACCCAGAAATCATTTAGGAAATTGCTGCTCAAGAAACCAAAAGTCGGCTGAGGCACCCAAAACAATGACAGAAAGCCAGAATTGGAGCAAGACAACAGCTGTGCCCTGATTGAAAAAGACCATTCCTTCCGTGTCTTGAACTCCATATTCCAGCCTCCAAATGAAAGCTCACATCACAAAATTCATGACAAACCATGATAAATACGAAAAATGTGAAAACAGCGAAAGAAACGGAAGAGTCCTTTTGGATATTGGCTTGATTTAGTCACAAGGAAACAGGCTGTTTCCAGATTCATCCACCCCTCCCAGCTGACTGGCTTTGGAAAAGTAATTCAATGCACCTGAAAATCGCTGGCAAACCTGATTTGGAGAATTAATTATCGTTCCCCTCTGCAAAAGGGTTCCATTTCTTTTTCCAAAACACAAAAACTCATGTTGGTCGTGCTGCCTCTAGAATTCTAAGCATGACAGGCTAATTTGTTGTGTTTTTTATTTCATGATGGATCCGCTGTCTAAACTCTTGTTTGTATTGCGTCAGAATACAAAATTTGGGAAGGAAGAAGGCAAAACCAACTCAGACCCAGAAATCATTTAGGAAATTGCCGCTCAAGAAACCAAAAGTCGGCTGAGACCCATAAAACAATGACAGAAAGCCAGAATTGGAGCAAGACAACAGCTGTGCCCTGATTGAAAAAGACCATTCCTTCCGTGTCTTGAACTCCATATTCCAGCCTCCAAATGAAAGCTCACATCAGAAAATTCATGACAAACCATGATAAATACGAACAATGTGAAAAAAGCCAAAGAAACGGAAGAGTCCTTTTTGATATTGGCTTGATTTAGTCCCAAGGAAACAGGCTGTTTCCAGATTCATCCACCCCTCCCAGCTGACTGGCTTTGGAAAACTAATTCAAGGCACCTGAAAATCACTGGCAAACTTGATTTGGGGGAATTAATTATCGTTCCCCTCTGCAAAAGGGTTCCATTTCTTTTTCCAAAACACAGACTCTCATGTGGGTCGTGCTGCCTCTAGAATTCTAAGCATGACACGCTAATTTGTTGTGTTTTTTATTTCACGATGGATCCGCTGTCTAAACTCTGGCTTCTATTGCGTCAGAATACAAAATTTGGGAAGGAAGAAGGCAAAACCAACTCAGACCCAGAAATCATTTAGGAAATTGCCGCTCTAGATACCAAATGTCAGCTGAGACCCATAAAACAAGGAGAGAAAGCCAGAGTTGGAGCAAGCCAACAGCTGTGCCCTGATTTAAAAAGACCATTCCTTCCGTGTCTTGAACTCCATATTCCAGCCTCCAAATGAAAGCTCACATCAGAAAATTCATGACAAACTATGATAAATACGAAAAATGTGAAAACAGCCAAAGAAACGGAAGAGTCCTTTTTGATATTGGCTTGATTTAGTCACAAGGAAACAGGCTGTTTCCAGATTCATCCACCCCTCCCAGCTGACTGGCTTTGGAAAACTAATTCAATGCACCTGAAAATCGCTGGCAAACTTGATTTGGGGGAATTAATTATCGTTCCCCTCTGCAAAAGGGTTCCATTTCTTTTTCCAAAACACAGACTCTAATGTGGGTCGTGCTGCCTCTAGAATTCTAAGCATGACAGGCTAATTTGTTGTGTTTTTTATTTCATAATGGATCCGCTGTCTAAACTCTGGTTTGTATTGCGTCAGAATACAAAATTTGGGAAGGAAGAAGGCAAAACCAACTCAGACCCAGAAATCATTTAGGAAATTGCCGCTCTAGAAACCAAAAGTCGGCTGAGACCCATAAAACAATGACAGAAAGCCAGAATTGGAGCAAGACAACAGCTGTGCCCTGATTGAAAAAGACCATTCCTTCCGTGTCTTGAACTCCATATTCCAGCCTCCAAATGAAAGCTCACATCAGAAAATTCATGACAAACCATGATAAATACGAACAATGTGAAAAAAGCCAAAGAAACGGAAGAGTCCTTTTTGATATTGGCTTGATTTAGTCCCAAGGAAACAGGCTGTTTCCAGATTCATCCACCCCTCCCAGCTGACTGGCTTTGGAAAACTAATTCAAGGCACCTGAAAATCACTGGCAAACTTGATTTGGGGGAATTAATTATCGTTCCCCTCTGCAAAAGGGTTCCATTTCTTTTTCCAAAACACAGACTCTCATGTGGGTCGTGCTGCCTCTAGAATTCTAAGCATGACACGCTAATTTGTTGTGTTTTTTATTTCACGATGGATCCGCTGTCTAAACTCTGGCTTCTATTGCGTCAGAATACAAAATTTGGGAAGGAAGAAGGCAAAACCAACTCAGACCCAGAAATCATTTAGGAAATTGCCGCTCTAGATACCAAATGTCAGCTGAGACCCATAAAACAAGGAGAGAAAGCCAGAGTTGGAGCAAGCCAACAGCTGTGCCCTGATTTAAAAAGACCATTCCTTCCGTGTCTTGAACTCCATATTCCAGCCTCCAAATGAAAGCTCACATCAGAAAATTCATGACAAACTATGATAAATACGAAAAATGTGAAAACAGCCAAAGAAACGGAAGAGTCCTTTTTGATATTGGCTTGATTTAGTCACAAGGAAACAGGCTGTTTCCAGATTCATCCACCCCTCCCAGCTGACTGGCTTTGGAAAACTCATTCAATGCACCTGAAAATCGCTGGCAAACTTGATTTGGGGGAATTAATTATCGTTCCCCTCTGCAAAAGGGTTCCATTTCTTTTTCCAAAACACAGACTCTAATGTGGGTCGTGCTGCCTCTAGAATTCTAAGCATGACAGGCTAATTTGTTGTGTTTTTTATTTCATAATGGATCCGCTGTCTAAACTCTGGTTTGTATTGCGTCAGAATACAAAATTTGGGAAGGAAGAAGGCAAAACCAACTCAGACCCAAAAATCATTTAGGAAATTGCCGCTCAAGAAACCAAAAGTCGGCTGAGGCACCCAAAACAATGACAGAAAGCCAGAATTGGAGCAAGACAACAGCTGTGACCTGATTGAAAAAGACCATTCCTTCCGTGTCTTGAACTCCATATTCCAGCCTCAAAATGAAAGCTCACATCAGAAAATTCATGACAAACCATGATAAATACGCAAAATGTGAAAAAAGCCAAAGAAACGGAAGAGTCCTTTGTGATATTGGCTTGATTTAGTCACAAGGAAACAGGCTGTTTCCAGATTCATTCACCCCTCCCAGCTGACTGGCTTTGGAAAACTAATTCAATGCACCTGAAAATCGCTGGCAAACCTGATTTGGGAGAATTAATTAGCGTTCCCCTCTGCAAAAGGGTTCCATTTCTTTTTCCAAAACACAAAAACTCATGTTGGTCGTGCTGCCTCTAGAATTCTAAGCATGACAGGCTAATTTGTTGTGTTTTTTATTTCATGATGGATCCGCTGTCTAAACTCTTGTTTGTATTGCGTCAGAATACAAAATTTGGGAAGGAAGAAGGCAAAACCAACTCAGACCCAGAAATCATTTAGGAAATTGCCGCTCAAGAAACCAAAAGTCGGCTGAGGCACCCAAAACAATGACAGAAAGCCACAATTGGAGCAAGCCAACAGCTGTGCCCTGATTGAAAAAGACCATTCCTTCCGTGTCTTGAACTCCATATTCCAGCCTCAAAATGAAAGCTCACATCAGAAAATTCATGACAAACCATGATAAATACGCAAAATGTGAAAAAAGCCAAAGAAACGCAAGAGTCCTTCTTGATATTGGCTTGATTTAGTCCCAAGGAAACAGGCTGTTTCCAGATTCATCCACCCCTCCCAGCTGACTGGCTTTGGAAAACTAATTCAATGCACCTGAAAATCGCTGGCAAACTTGATTTGGGGGAATTAATTATCGTTCCCCTCTGCAAAAGGGTTCCATTTCTTTTTCCAAAACACAAAAACTCATGTTGGTCGTGCTGCCTCTAGAATTCTAAGCATGACACGCTAATTTGTTGTGTTTTTTATTTCACGATGGATCCGCTGTCTAAACTCTGGCTTCTATTGCGTCAGAATACAAAATTTGGGAAGGAAGAAGGCAAAACCAACTCAGACCCAGAAATCATTTAGGAAATTGCCGCTCTAGATACCAAATGTCAGCTGAGACCCATAAAACAAGGAGAGAAAGCCAGAGTTGGAGCAAGCCAACAGCTGTGCCCTGATTTAAAAAGACCATTCCTTCCGTGTCTTGAACTCCATATTCCAGCCTCCAAATGAAAGTTCACATCAGAAAATTCATGACAAACTATGATAAATACGAAAAATGTGAAAACAGCCAAAGAAACGGAAGAGTCCTTTTTGATATTGGCTTGATTTAGTCACAAGGAAACAGGCTGTTTCCAGATTCATCCACCCCTCCCAGCTGACTGGCTTTGGAAAACTAATTCAATGCACCTGAAAATCGCTGGCAAACTTGATTTGGGGGAATTAATTATCGTTCCCCTCTGCAAAAGGGTTCCATTTCTTTTTCCAAAACACAGACTCTAATGTGGGTCGTGCTGCCTCTAGAATTCTAAGCATGACAGGCTAATTTGTTGTGTTTTTTATTTCACGATGGATCCGCTGTCTAAACTCTGGTTTGTATTGCGTCAGAATACAAAATTTGGGAAGGAAGAAGGCAAAACCAACTCAGACCCAAAAATCATTTAGGAAATTGCCGCTCAAGAAACCAAAAGTCGGCTGAGGCACCCAAAACAATGACAGAAAGCCAGAATTGGAGCAAGACAACAGCTGTGACCTGATTGAAAAAGACCATTCCTTCCGTGTCTTGAACTCCATATTCCAGCCTCAAAATGAAAGCTCACATCAGAAAATTCATGACAAACCATGATAAATACGCAAAATGTGAAAAAAGCCAAAGAAACGGAAGAGTCCTTTGTGATATTGGCTTGATTTAGTCACAAGGAAACAGGCTGTTTCCAGATTCATTCACCCCTCCCAGCTGACTGGCTTTGGAAAACTAATTCAATGCACCTGAAAATCGCTGGCAAACCTGATTTGGGAGAATTAATTAGCGTTCCCCTCTGCAAAAGGGTTCCATTTCTTTTTCCAAAACACAAAAACTCATGTTGGTCGTGCTGCCTCTAGAATTCTAAGCATGACAGGCTAATTTGTTGTGTTTTTTATTTCATGATGGATCCGCTGTCTAAACTCTTGTTTGTATTGCGTCAGAATACAAAATTTGGGAAGGAAGAAGGCAAAACCAACTCAGACCCAGAAATCATTTAGGAAATTGCCGCTCAAGAAACCAAAAGTCGGCTGAGGCACCCAAAACAATGACAGAAAGCCACAATTGGAGCAAGCCAACAGCTGTGCCCTGATTGAAAAAGACCATTCCTTCCGTGTCTTGAACTCCATATTCCAGCCTCCAAATGAAAGCTCACATCAGAAAATTCATGACAAACCATGATAAATACGCAAAATGTGAAAAAAGCCAAAGAAACGCAAGAGTCCTTTTTGATATTGGCTTGATTTAGTCCCAAGGAAACAGGCTGTTTCCAGATTCATCCACCCCTCCCAGCTGACTGGCTTTGGAAAACTAATTCAATGCACCTGAAAATCGCTGGCAAACTTGATTTGGGGGAATTAATTATCGTTCCCCTCTGCAAAAGGGTTCCATTTCTTTTTCCAAAACACAAAAACTCATGTTGGTCGTGCTGCCTCTCGAATTCTAAGCATGACACGCTAATTTGTTGTGTTTTTTATTTCACGATGGATCCGCTGTCTAAACTCTGGCTTCTATTGCGTCAGAATACAAAATTTGGGAAGGAAGAAGGCAAAACCAACTCAGACCCAGAAATCATTTAGGAAATTGCCGCTCTAGATACCAAATGTCAGCTGAGACCCATAAAACAAGGAGAGAAAGCCAGAGTTGGAGCAAGCCAACAGCTGTGCCCTGATTTAAAAAGACCATTCCTTCCGTGTCTTGAACTCCATATTCCAGCCTCCAAATGAAAGTTCACATCAGAAAATTCATGACAAACTATGATAAATACGAAAAATGTGAAAACAGCCAAAGAAACGGAAGAGTCCTTTTTGATATTGGCTTGATTTAGTCACAAGGAAACAGGCTGTTTCCAGATTCATCCACCCCTCCCAGCTGACTGGCTTTGGAAAACTAATTCAATGCACCTGAAAATCGCTGGCAAACTTGATTTGGGGGAATTAATTATCGTTCCCCTCTGCAAAAGGGTTCCATTTCTTTTTCCAAAACACAGACTCTCATGTGGGTCGTGCTGCCTCTAGAATTCTAAGCATGACAGGCTAATTTGTTGTGTTTTTTATTTCACGATGGATCCGCTGTCTAAACTCTGGTTTGTATTGCGTCAGAATACAAAATTTGGGAAGGAAGAAGGCAAAACCAACTCAGACCCAAAAATCATTTAGGAAATTGCCGCTCAAGAAACCAAAAGTCGGCTGAGGCACCCAAAACAATGACAGAAAGCCAGAATTGGAGCAAGACAACAGCTGTGACCTGATTGAAAAAGACCATTCCTTCCGTGTCTTGAACTCCATATTCCAGCCTCAAAATGAAAGCTCACATCAGAAAATTCATGACAAACCATGATAAATACGCAAAATGTGAAAAAAGCCAAAGAAACGGAAGAGTCCTTTGTGATATTGGCTTGATTTAGTCACAAGGAAACAGGCTGTTTCCAGATTCATTCACCCCTCCCAGCTGACTGGCTTTGGAAAACTAATTCAATGCACCTGAAAATCGCTGGCAAACCTGATTTGGGAGAATTAATTAGCGTTCCCCTCTGCAAAAGGGTTCCATTTCTTTTTCCAAAACACAAAAACTCATGTTGGTCGTGCTGCCTCTAGAATTCTAAGCATGACAGGCTAATTTGTTGTGTTTTTTATTTCATGATGGATCCGCTGTCTAAACTCTTGTTTGTATTGCGTCAGAATACAAAATTTGGGAAGGAAGAAGGCAAAACCAACTCAGACCCAGAAATCATTTAGGAAATTGCCGCTCAAGAAACCAAAAGTCGGCTGAGGCACCCAAAACAATGACAGAAAGCCACAATTGGAGCAAGCCAACAGCTGTGCCCTGATTGAAAAAGACCATTCCTTCCGTGTCTTGAACTCCATATTCCAGCCTCAAAATGAAAGCTCACATCAGAAAATTCATGACAAACCATGATAAATACGAAAAATGAGAAAAAAGCCAAAGAAACGCAAGAGTCCTTCTTGATATTGGCTTGATTTAGTCCCAAGGAAACAGGCTGTTTCCAGATTCATCCACCCCTCCCAGGTGACTGGCTTTGGAAAACTAATTCAATGCACCTGAAAATCGCTGGCAAACTTGATTTGGGGGAATTCATTATCGTTCCCCTCTGCAAAAGGGTTCCATTTCTTTTTCCAAAACACAAAAACTCATGTTGGTCGTGCTGCCTCTAGAATTCTAAGCATGACACGCTAATTTGTTGTGTTTTTTATTTCATAATGGATCCGCTGTCTAAACTCTTGTTTGTATTGCGTCAGAATACAAAATTTGGGAAGGAAGAAGGCAAAACCAACTCAGACCCAGAAATCATTTAGGAAATTGCCACTCAAGAAACCAAAAGTCGGCTGAGACCCATAAAACAATGACAGAAAGCCAGAATTGGAGCAAGCCAACAGCTGTGCCCTGATTGAAAAAGACCATTCCTTCCGTGTCTTGAACTCCATATTCCAGCCTCAAAATGAAAGCTCACATCAGAAAATTCATGACAAACCATGATAAATACGAACAATGTGAAAAAAGCCAAAGAAACGGAAGAGTCCTTTTTGATATTGGCTTGATTTAGTCCCAAGGAAACAGGCTGTTTCCAGATTCATCCACCCCTCCCAGCTGACTGGCTTTGGAAAACTAATTCAATGCACCTGAAAATCACTGGCAAACTTGATTTGGGGGAATTAATTATCGTTCCCCTCTGCAAAAGGGTTCCATTTCTTTTTCCAAAACACAGACTCTCATGTGGGTCGTGCTGCCTCTAGAATTCTAAGCATGACACGCTAATTTGTTGTGTTTTTTATTTCACGATGGATCCGCTGTCTAAACTCTGGCTTCTATTGCGTCAGAATACAAAATTTGGGAAGGAAGAAGGCAAAACCAACTCAGACCCAGAAATCATTTAGGAAATTGCCGCTCTAGATACCAAATGTCAGCTGAGACCCATAAAACAAGGAGAGAAAGCCAGAGTTGGAGCAAGCCAACAGCTGTGCCCTGATTTAAAAAGACCATTCCTTCCGTGTCTTGAACTCCATATTCCAGCCTCCAAATGAAAGCTCACATCAGAAAATTCATGACAAACTATGATAAATACGAAAAATGTGAAAACAGCCAAAGAAACGGAAGAGTCCTTTTTGATATTGGCTTGATTTAGTCACAAGGAAACAGGCTGTTTCCAGATTCATCCACCCCTCCCAGCTGACTGGCTTTGGAAAACTCATTCAATGCACCTGAAAATCGCTGGCAAACTTGATTTGGGGGAATTAATTATCGTTCCCCTCTGCAAAAGGGTTCCATTTCTTTTTCCAAAACACAGACTCTAATGTGGGTCGTGCTGCCTCTAGAATTCTAAGCATGACAGGCTAATTTGTTGTGTTTTTTATTTCACGATGCATCCGCTGTCTAAACTCTGGTTTGTATTGCGTCAGAATACAAAATTTGGGAAGGAAGAAGGCAAAACCAACTCAGACCCAAAAATCATTTAGGAAATTGCCGCTCAAGAAACCAAAACTCGGCTGAGGCACCCAAAACAATGACAGAAAGCCAGAATTGGAGCAAGACAACAGCTGTGACCTGATTGAAAAAGACCATTCCTTCCGTGTCTTGAACTCCATATTCCAGCCTCAAAATGAAAGCTCACATCAGAAAATTCATGACAAACCATGATAAATACGCAAAATGTGAAAAAAGCCAAAGAAACGGAAGAGTCCTTTGTGATATTGGCTTGATTTAGTCACAAGGAAACAGGCTGTTTCCAGATTCATTCACCCCTCCCAGCTGACTGGCTTTGGAAAACTAATTCAATGCACCTGAAAATCGCTGGCAAACCTGATTTGGGAGAATTAATTAGCGTTCCCCTCTGCAAAAGGGTTCCATTTCTTTTTCCAAAACACAAAAACTCATGTTGGTCTTGCTGCCTCTAGAATTCTAATCATGACAGGCATATTTGTTGTGTTTTTTATTTCATAATGGATCCGCTGTCTAAACTCTTGTTTGTATTGCGTCAGAATACAAAATTTGGGAAGGAAGAAGGCAAAACCAACTCAGACCCAGAAATCATTTAGGAAATTGCCGCTCAAGAAACCAAAAGTCGGCTGAGGCACCCAAAACAATGACAGAAAGCCACAATTGGAGCAAGACAACAGCTGTGCCCTGATTGAAAAAGACCATTCCTTCCGTGTCTTGAACTCCATATTCCAGCCTCAAAATGAAAGCTCACATCAGAAAATTCATGACAAACCATGATAAATATGTAAAATGTGAAAAAAGCCAAAGAAACGGAAGAGTCCTTTGTGATATTGGCTTGATTTAGTCACAAGGAAACAGGCTGTTTCCAGATTCATCCACCCCTCCCAGCTGACTGGCTTTGGAAAACTCATTCAATGCACCTGAAAATCGCTGGCAAACTTGATTTGGGGGAATTAATTTTCGTTCCCCTCTGCAAAAGGGTTCCATTTCTTTTTCCAAAACACAAAAACTCATGTTGGTCGTGCTGCCTCTAGAATTCTAAGCATGACACGCTAATTTGTTGTGTTTTTTTATTTCATAATGGATCCGCTGTCTAAACACTGGTTTGTATTGCGTCAGAATACAAAATTTGGGAAGGAAGAAGGCAAAACCAACTCAGACCCAGAAATCATTTAGGAAATTGCCGCTCTAGATACCAAAAGTCAGCTGAGACCCATAAAACAATGACAGAAAGCCAGAATTGGAGCAAGCCAACAGCTGTGCCCTAATTGAACAAGACCATTCCTTCCGTGTCTTCAACTCCGCATTCCAGCCTCAAAATCAAAGCTCACATCAGAAAATTCATGACAAACCATGATAAATACGAACAATGTGAAAACAGCCAAAGAAACGGAAGAGTCCTTTGTGATATTGGCTTGATTTAGTCACAAGGAAACAGGCTGTTTCCAGATTCATCCACCCCTCCCAGCTGACTGGCTTTGGAAAACTAATTCAATGCACCTGAAAATCACTGTCAAATTTGATTTGGGGGAATTACTTATCGGTTTCCTCTGCAAAAGGGTTCCATTTCTTTTTCCAAAACACAAAAACTCATGTGGGTCGTGCTGCCTCTAGAATTCTAAGCATGACAGGCTAATTTGTTGTGTTTTTTATTTCATAATGGATCCGCTGTCTAAACTCTGGTTTGTATTGCGTCAGAATACAAAATTTGGGAAGGAAGAAGGCAAAACCAACTCAGACCCAGAAATCATTTAGGAAATTGCCGCTCAAGAAACCAAAAGTCGGCTGAGGCACCCAAAACAATGACAGAAAGCCAGAATTGGAGCAAGCCAACAGCTGTGCCCTGATTGAAAAAGACCATTCCTTCCGTGTCTTGAACTCCATATTCCAGCCTCAAAATGAAAGCTCACATCACAAAATTCAAGAAAACCATGATAAATACGAACAATGTGAAAAAAGCCAAAGAAACGGAAGAGTCCTTTGTGATATTGGCTTGATTTAGTCACAAGGAAACAGGCTGTTTCCAGATTCATCCACCCCTCCCAGCTGACTGGCTTTGGAAAACTCATTCAATGCACCTGAAAATCGCTGGCAAACTTGATTTGGGGGAATTAATTTTCGTTCCCCTCTGCAAAAGGGTTCCATTTCTTTTTCCAAAACACAAAAACTCATGTTGGTCGTGCTGCCTCTAGAATTCTAAGCATGACAGGCTAATTTGTTGTGTTTTTTATTTCATAATGGATCCGCAGTCTAAACTCTTGTTTGTATTGCGTCAGAATACAACATTTGGGAAGGAAGAAGGCAAAACCAACTCAGACCCAGAAATCATTTAGGAAATTGCTGCACAAGAAACCAAAAGTCGGCTGAGGCACCCAAAACAATGACAGAGCCAGAATTGAAGCAAGCCAACAGCTGTGCCCTGATTGAAAATGACCATTCCTTCCGTGTCTTCAACTCCCTATTCCAGCCTCAAAATCAAAGCTCACATTAGAAAATTTATTGAAATCCATGATAAATAACAAAAAAGCCAAAGAAATGCAAGAGTCCTTTATGATATTAGGCTTGATTTAGTAACAAAGAAACCGGCTGTTTCCGGATTCATCCACCCCTCCCAGCTGACTGGCTTTGGAAAACTAATTGAATTCACCTGAAAATCGCTGGCAAATTTGATTTGGGGGAATTACTTATCGCTCCCCTCTGCAAAAGGGTTCCATTTCTTTTTCCAAAACACAAAAACTCATGTTGGTCGTGCTGCCTCTAGAATTCTAAGCATGACAGGCTAATTTGTTGTGTTTTTTATTTCATAATGGATCCGCTGTCTAAACTCTGGTTTGTATTGCGTCAGAATACAAAATTTGGGAAGGAAGAAGGCAAAACCAACTCAGACCCAGAAATCATTTAGGAAATTGCCGCTCTAGATACCAAATGTCAGCTGATACTCATAAAACAAGGAGAGAAAGCCAGAATTGGAGCAATCCAACAGCTGTGCCCTGACTGAAAAAGACCATTCCTTCCGTGTCTTGAACTCCATATTCCAGCCTCCAAATGAAAGCTCACATCAGAAAATTCATGACAAACCATGATAAATACGAAAAATGTGAAAACAGCCAAAGAAACGGAAGAGTCCTTTTTGATATTGGCTTGATTTAGTCACAAGGAAACAGGCTGTTTCCAGATTCATCCACCCCTCCCAGCTGACTGGCTTTGGAAAACTAATTCAATGCACCTGAAAATCGCTGGCAAACTTGATTTGGGGGAATTAATTTTCGTTCCCCTCTGCAAAAGGGTTCCATTTCTTTTTCCAAAACACAAAAACTCATGTTGGTCGTGCTGCCTCTAGAATTCTAAGCATGACAGGCTAATTTGTTGTGTTTTTTATTTCATAATGGATCCGCTGTCTAAACTCTTGTTTGTATTGCGTCAGAATACAAAATTTGGGAAGGAAGAAGGCAAAACCAACTCAGACCCAGAAATCATTTAGGAAATTGCCACTCAAGAAACCAAAAGTCGGCTGAGGCACCCAAAACAATGACAGAAAGCCAGAATTGGAGCAAGCCAACAGCTGTGCCCTGATTGAAAAAGACCATTCCTTCCGTGTCTTGAACTCCATATTCCAGCCTCAAAAGGAAAGCTCACATCGGAAAATTCATGACAAACCATGATAAATATGAAAAATGTGAAAACAGCCAAAGAAACGGAAGAGTCCTTTGTGATATTGGCTTGATTTAGTCACAAGGAAACAGGTTGTTTCCAGATTCATCCACCCCTCCCAGCTGACTGGCTTTGGAAAACTAATTCAATGCACCTGAAAATCACTGGCAAACTTGATTTGGGGGAATTAATTTTCGTTCCCCTCTGCAAAAGGGTTCCATTTCTTTTTCCAAAACACAAAAACTCATCTTGGTCATGCGGCCTGCAGATTTCTAAGCGTAACACTCCAATTTCTTGTGTTTTTTATTTCATAATGGATCCGCTGTCTAAACTCTTGTTTGTATTGCGTCAGAATACATAATTTGGGAAGGAAGAAGGCAAAACCAACTCAGACCCAGAAATCATTTAGGAAATTGCCGCTCTAGAAACCAAAAATCGGCTGAGACCCATAAAACAATGACAGAAAGCCAGAATTGGAGCAAGCCAACAGCTGTGCCCTGATTGAAAAAGACCATTCCTTCCGTGTCTTGAACTCCATATTCCAGCCTCAAAATGAAAGCTCACATCAGAAAATTCATGACAAACCATGATAAATACGAACAATGTGAAAAAAGCCAAAGAAACGGAAGAGTCCTTTGTGATATTGGCTTGATTTAGTCCCAAGGAAACAGGCTGTTTCCAGATTCATCCACCCCTCCCAGCTGACTGGCTTTGGAAAACTAATTCAATGCACCTGAAAATCCCTGGCAAACTTGATTTGGGGGAATTAATTATCGTTCCCCTCTGCAAAAGGGTTCCATTTCTTTTTCCAAAACACAAAAACTCATGTTGGTCGTGCTGCCTCTAGAATTCTAAGCATGACAGGCTAATTTGTTGTGTTTTTTATTTCATAATGGATCCGCTGTCTAAACTCTGGTTTGTATTGCGTCAGAATACAAAATTTGGGAAGGAAGAAGGCAAAACCAACTCAGACCCAGAAATGATTTAGGAAATTGCCGCTCAAGAAACCAAATGTCAGCTGAGACCCATAAAACAATGACAGAAAGCCAGAATTGGAGCAAGCCAACAGCTGTGCCCTGATTGAAAAAGACCATTCCTTCCGTGTCTTGAACTCCATATTCCAGCCTCAAACTGAAAGCTCACATCAGAAAATTCATGACAAACCATGATAAATACGAACAATGTGAAGAAAGCCACAGAAACGGAAGAGTCCTTTTTGATATTGGCTTGATTTAGTCACAAGGAAACAGGCTGTTTCCAGATTCATCCACCCCTCCCAGCTGACTGGCTTTGGAAAACTCATTCAATGCACCTGAAAATCGCTGGCAAACTTGATTTGGGGGAATTAATTTTCGTTCCCCTCTGCAAAAGGGTTCCATTTCTTTTTCCAAAACACAAAAACTCATGTTGGTCGTGCTGCCTCTAGAATTCTAAGCATGACAGGCTAATTTGTTGTGTTTTTTATTTCATAATGGATCCGCAGTCTAAACTCTTGTTTCTATTGCGTCAGAATACAAAATTTGGGAAGGAAGAAGGCAAAACCAACTCAGACCCAGAAATCATTTAGGAAATTGCTGCTCAAGAAACCAAAAGTCGGCTGAGACGCAAAAAACAATGACAGAAAGCCAGAATTGAAGCAAGCCAACAGCTGTGCCCTGATTGAAAATGACCATTCCTTCCGTGTCTTCAACTCCCTATTCCAGCCTCAAAGTCAAAGCTCACATTAGAAAATTTATTGAAAACCATGATAAATAACAAAAAAGCCAAAGAAATGCAAGAGTCCTTTATGATATTAGGCTTGATTTAGTAACAAAGAAACCGGCTGTTTCCGGATTCATCCACCCCTCCCAGCTGACTGGCTTTGGAAAACTAATTGAATTCACCTGAAAATCACTGTCAAATTTTATTTGGGGGAATTACTTATCGGTCCCCTCTGCTAAAGGGTTCCATTTCTTTTTCCAAAACACAAAAACTCATGTTGGTCGTGCTGCCTCTAGAATTCTAAGCATGACAGGCTAATTTGTTGTGTTTTTTATTTCATAATGGATCCGCTGTCTAAACTCTGGTTTGTATTGCGTCAGAATACAAAATTTGGGAAGGAAGAAGGCAAAACCAACTCAGACCCAGAAATCATTTAGGAAATTGCCGCTCTAGATACCAAATGTCAGCTGATACTCATAAAACAAGGAGAGAAAGCCAGAATTGGAGCAAGACAACAGCTGTGCCCTGATTGAAAAAGACCATTCCTTCCGTGTCTTGAACTCCATATTCCAGCCTCAAAAGGAAAGCTCACATCAGAAAATTCATGACAAACCATGATAAATACGAAAAATGTGAAAACAGCCAAAGAAACGGAAGAGTCCTTTTTGATATTGGCTTGATTTAGTCACAAGGAAACAGGCTGTTTCCAGATTCATCCACCGCTCCCAGCTGACTGGCTTTGGAAAACTAATTCAATGCACCTGAAAATCGCTGGCAAACTTGATTTGGGGGAATTAATTTTCGTTCCCCTCTGCAAAAGGGTTCCATTTCTTTTTCCAAAACACAAAAACTCATCTTGGTCATGCGGCCTGCAGATTTCTAAGCGTAACACTCCAATTTCCTGTGTTTTTTATTTCATAATGGATCCGCTGTCTAAACTCTTGTTTGTATTGCGTCAGAATACAAAATTTGGGAAGGAAGAAGGCAAAACCAACTCAGACCCAGATATCATTTAGGAAATTGCCGCTCTAGAAACCAAAAGTTGGCTGAGACCCATAAAACAATGACAGAAAGCCAGAATTGGAGCAAGCCAACAGCTGTGCCCTGATTGAAAAAGACCATTCCTTCCGTGTCTTGAACTCCATATTCCAGCCTCAAACTGAAAGCTCACATCAGAAAATTCATGACAAACCATGATAAATACGAAAAATATGAAAAAAGCCAAAGAAACGGAAGAGTCCTTTTTGATATTGGGCTTGATATAGTCACAAGGAAACAGGCTGTTTCCAGATTCATCCACCCCTCCCAGCTGACTGGCTTTGGAAAACTCATTCAATGCACCTGAAAATCACTGTCAAATTTGATTTGGGGGAATTACTTATCGGTCCCCTCTGCAAAAGGGTTCCATTTCTTGAGTTAGTCAAAGCTCACATCAGAAAATTCACTACAAACCATGATAAATAAGAAAAAAGCCAAAGAAATGGAAGAGTGCTTTGTGATATTGGGCTTGATTAATTACAAGACAACCAGCTATTTTTTGAATCATCCATACCTCCCAGCTAACTGGCTTTGGAAAACTAATTGAATTCACCTGAAAATCACCATCAAACTAGATTTGGGGGAATTAATTATCGGTCCCCTCTGCAAAAGGGTTCCATTTCTTTTTCCAAAACACAAAAACTCATGTTGGTCATGCTGCCTGTAGATTTCTAAGCCTGGCACGCCACCTGGTTCTATTATTTATTTCATAATGCATCCGCTGTCTAAACTCTTGTTTGTATTGCGTCAGAATACAAAATTTGGGAAGGAAGAAGGCAAAATCAACTCAGACCCAGAAATCATTTAGGAAGTTGCCGCTCAAGAAACCAAAAGTCGGCTGACGCACCCAAAACAATGACAGAAAGCCAGAATTGGAGCAAGACAACAGCTGTGCCCTGACTGAAAAAGACCATTCCTTCCGTGACTTGAACTCCATATTCCAGACTCAAAACCAAAGCTCACATCAGAAAATTCATTACAAACCATGATAGATAAGAAAAAAGCCAAAAAATGTGAGAGTCCTTTGTGGTACTGGGCTTGATTTAGTCACAAGGAAACAGGCTGTTTCCAGATTCATCCACCCCTCCCAGCTGACTGGCTTTGGAAAACTACTTCAATTCACTTGTAAATTTATTTGGGCAGAATTCATTATGGTTCCCCTCTGCAAAAGGGTTCCATTTCTTTTTCCAAAACACAAAAACGCATCTTGGTCGTGCTGCCTGTAGATTTCCAAGCATGTCAGGCCAATTGGTTGTGTTTTTTTTTCATAATGGATCCACTGTCTAAGCTCTTGTTTGTATTGCATCAGAATACAAAATTTGGGAAGGAAGAAGGCAAAACCAATTCAGAAACAGAAATCATTTAGGAAATTGCTGCTCAAGAAACCAAAAGTCGGCTGAGGCACCCAAAACAATGACAGAAAGCCAGAATTGGAGCAAGCCAATAGCTGTGCCCTGATTGAAAAAGACCATTCCTTCCGTGTCTTGAACTCCATATTCCAGCCTCAAAATCAAAGCTCACATCAGAAAATTCATTGCAAACCATGATTAATACAAAAAAAGCCAAAGAAATGGGAGAGTACTTTGTGATATTGGGCTTGATTTAGTCGCAAGGAAACCGGTTGTTTCCTGATTCATCCACCCCTCCCAGCTGACTGGCTTTGGAAAACTAATTCAATTCACCTGAAAATCACTGTCAAACTTGATTTGGGGGAATTAATTTTCGTTCCCCTCTGCAAAAGGGTTCCATTTCTTTTTCCAAAACACAAAAACTCATGTTGGTCATGCTGCCTCTAGAATTCTAAGCATGACACTCCAATTGGTTGTGTTTGTTATTTCATAATGGATCTGCTGTCTAAGCTCTTGTTTGTATTGCATCAGAATACAAAATTTGGGAAGGAAGAAGGCAAAACCAACTCAGAAAGAGAAATCATTTAGGAAATTCCCGCTCAGGAAACCAAAAGTCGGCTGAGGCACCCAAAACAATGACACAAAACCAGAATTGGAGCAGGCCAACAGCTGGGCCCTGATTGAAAAGGACCATTCCTTCCATTCTTGAACTCCACATTCCAGCCTCAAAATCAAAGCTCACATCAGAAAATTCATTACAATATATGATAAATAAGAAAAAAGTCAAAAAATGCAATTCCATAACTTTGGCAACCCAGTGGGAGACTGAAGGAGAATTTGAGCCCACTCTGAGGGCCGAACAGATTCCCTGTGTGGTCCTTGGGAAAGAGCTTCTGATCTCTGGCTCCTGTGGGTATATCATTTGCCTGCTAACTACCTCCAACTTCGTTCAGCTGTGCAGAATAACTTCCCTTTTGAATCAAAAAAAAAGAAAGAGAGAGAGAGAGATTTACCATGCCTAACCTGGGGGTGTCACTTTGGCACACCAAACAGAGCTCTCAGGCCACACCCATCTCAAGCCCTAAGGCTCCATCAAAAACAGATAGTCCACTTAATCTAGAGTCATAGTATAACAAGAAAAAGCACCACAGTGAAGAAACCAAATATCTCCAATATGCCAAATAACAAATGCAAAAACCAAGGTAATAAAAACAAGGAAGTCACCATGAAGCCCTCAAATGAAAAAGACACCCCAATTCAAGATTATGAGGATGATGACATAGAAGAAATGCAAGAAGCAGATCTCAAAAAATTGATATGAACATTAAGAAGTTCTCAAAAACAAATTCTTGAACTACAGAAATCCTTAATGGACAAGATAGAAAATCTCTCTCGTGAAAATGAAATATTAAGGAGGAATCAAAATGAAACAAAACAACTAGTACAACAGGAAACTGGGATAGTGACTGAAGTGAAGAATTCAATAGATCAAATGAAAAACACAATAGAGAGCCTTACAAACAGAATGGGTGAAGCAGAAGAGAGAATATCGGACTTAGAAGACAGAGAACAGGAAAGGATACAGTCAGACCAAAGAAAAGAAGAGGAAATTAGGAATCTAAAACATATTGTCGGGAGTCTTCAGGATACTATTAAAAAACCCAACATTCGGGTTCTAGGAGTTCCTGAAGGCATGGAGAGGGAGAAAGGATTAGAAGGCCTTTTTAGTGAGATATTAGCAGAAAATTTCCCAGGTTTGGAGAAGGACAGAGAAATCCTAGTACAGGAAGCTCACAGAACCCCTAATAAACACGACCAAAAGAGATCCTCACCACGACACGTTGTAATTAAACTCTCCACAATGAAACATAAAGAAAAGATCCTAAAATGTGCAAGAGAGAGATGTCAGATTACTCTCAGAGGATCTCCAATCAGACTCACAGCTGACTTCTCATCAGAAACTCTACAAGCTAGGAGGGAATGGCAAGATATAGCCCAGGTGCTACGAGAGAAAAACTGCCAGCCCAGAATATTATATCCTGCAAAGCTATCATTTGTGAATGAAGGTGAAATAAAGACTTTTCATAGCAAACAGAAATTGAAAGAATTTGTTGCCACTCGTCCAGCCCTGCAAAAGATGCTTAAAGATGTGTTACACACAGAAACAAAGAAACACGGTCATCAATATGAAAGAAGGTAAAGGAAGGAAACCAACGAAGGAAAGCTCACAGCAAAAGATCACAGGGAATTCAAAGCATATATTAGAACTTATCTTTGGCAAATGGCAGGGCAAAGTTACCACTTATCATTAGTCACATTGAACGTGAATGGCCTGAACTGTCCAGTTAAAAGACACCGATTGGCTGGTTGGGTTAAGGAACAAAACCCATCTATTTGCTGCTTACAAGAAACACATCTTTCCAACAAAGATCCATACAGACTGAAAGTGAAAGGCTGGAAAAAGATATACCATGCCAACAGAAATGAAAAAAGAGCGGGCGTAGCCATCTTAATATCAGACAACATAAACTTTACCACAAAAACCGTTAAGAGAGACAAAGAGGGACACTACATAATGATTAAGGAATCAATTCAACAGGAAGATATAACAATTATCAATGTATATGCACCTAACTACAGGGCACCGGTTTATCTAAAAGATTTGTTAACGGACTTAAAGGGAGACTTAGACCCCAATACAATAGTACTGGGGGACTTCAATACTCCACTCTCAGAAACAGACAGATCAATAGGACAGAAGATCAACAAGGATACAGTAGATTTAAATGACACTATAGCCCAAATGGATCTAACAGATATCTACAGAACTTTCAATCCTACAGCTAAAGATTTTACATTCTTCTCAGCAGTACATGGAACCTTCTCTAGGATTGACCACATTCTAGGCCATAAAGCAAGTCTCAGCAAATTCAAAAGAATTAGAATCATACCATGCAGCTTCTCAGACCATAAAGGAATGAAGTGGGAAATTAGCAACTCAGGAATCCCTAGAGCATACGCAAACACATGGAGATTGAACAACATGCTCCTGAATGAGCAATGGGTAATAGAAGAAATCAAAAGAGAAATCAAACACTTTCTGGAAGTAAATAAGGATAACAGCACAACATATCAAAATATATGGGACGCAGCAAAAGCAGTGCTTGTAGATTTCTAAGCATGACACGCCAATGGGTTGTGTTTTTTATTTCATAATGGATCCGCAGTCTAAACTCTTGCTTGTATTGCGTCAGAATACAAAATTTGGGAAGGAAGAAGGCAAAACCAACTCAGACCCAGAAATCATTTAGGAAATTACCGCTCAAGAAACCAAAAGTCGGCTGAGGCACCCAAAACAATGACAGAAAGCCAGAATTGAAGCAAGCCAACAGCTGTGCCCTGATTGAAAAAGACCATTCCTTCCATGTCTTGAACTCCATATTCCAGCCTCAAAATCAAAGCTCACATCAGAAAATTCACTACAAACCACGATAACTAAGAAAAATGTGAAAAAGCCAAAGAAATGCAAGAGTCCTTTGTGATATTGGGCTTGATTTAGTCACAAGGAAACAGGCTGTTTCTGGATTCATCCACCCCTCCCAGCTGACTGGCTTGGGAAAACTAATTAATTTACCAGAAAATCGCCATCAAACTTGATTTGGGGGAATTAATTATCATTCCCCTCTGCAAAAGGGTTCCATTTCTTTTTCCAAAACACAAAAAATCATCTTGGTCATGATGCCTGTAGATTTCTAAGCATGACACGCCAATTGGTTGTGTTTTTTTTTTCATAATGCATCCGCTGTCTAAACTCTTGTTTGTATTGCATCAGAATACAAAATTTGGGAAGGAAGAAGGCAAAACCAACTCAGACCCAGAAATCATTTAGCTAATTGCCACTCAAGAAACAAATACTCGGCTGAGGCACCCAAAGCGATCATAGAAAGCCAGAATTGGAGCAAGCCAACAGCTGTGCCCTGATTGAAAAAGACCATTCCTTCCGTGTCTTGAACTCCATATTCCAGCTTCTAAATCAAAGCTCACATCACGAAATTCATTACAAACCATGATAAATAAGAAAAAATCCAAAGAAATGGAAGAGTCCTTTTTGATACTGGGCTTGATTTAGTCACAAGGAAACCGCTGTTTCCGATTCATCAATGCCTCCCAGTGACTCTCTTTAGAAAACTAATTGAATTCACCTGAAAATCACTGTCAAATTTGATTTGGGGGAATTAATCATCGATCCGCTCTGCAAAAGGGTTCCATTTCTTTTTGCAAAACACAAAAACTCATCTTGGTCATGACGCCTGTAGATTTGTAAGCATGACACGCCAATGGGTTGTGTTTTTTATTGCATAATGGATCCGCTGTCTAAACTCTTGTTTGTATTGCGTCAGAATACAAAATTTGGGAAGGAAGAAGGCAAAACCAACTCAGACCCAGATATCATTTAGGAAATTGCCACTGAAGAAACCAAAATTCACCTGAGGCACTCAAAACAATGACAGAAAGGCAGAATTGGAGCAAGCCAACAGCTGTGCCCTGATTGAAAAAGACCATTCCTTCCGTTCTTGAACTCCATATTCCAGCCACAAAATCAAATCTTACATCAGAAAATTCATTACAAACATGATAAATAAGAAAAATGTGAAATAAGATAAAGAACGCAAGAGTCCTTTGAGATATTGGGCTTGATTTAGTCACAAGGAAACCAGTAGTTTCCGGATTCCTCCACACCTCCCAGCTAACTGGCTTTGGAAAACTAATTGAATTCACCTGAAAATCACAGTCAAACTTGATTTGGGGGAAATTGATTATCGTTCCCCTCTGCAAAAGGGTTCCATTTCTTTTTCCAAAACACAAAAACTCATCTTGGTCATGCGGCCTGTAGATTTCTAAGCATGACATGTCAATGGGTTGTGTTTTTTATTTCATAATGGATCCGCTGTCTAAACTCTGGTTTGTATTGCATCAGAGTACAAAATTTGGGAAGGAAGAAGGCAAAACCAACTCAGACCCAGAAATCATTTAGGTAATTGCCGCTCAAGAAACCAAAAGTCGGCTGAGGCACCCAAAGCCATGACACAAAGCCAGAATTGGAGCAAGCCAACAGCTGTGCCCTGATTGAAAAAGACCATTTCTTCCGTTTTTGAACTCCATATTCCAGCCTCAAAATCAAAGCTCACATCCGAAAATTCATTACAAACCATGATAAATAAGAAAAATGTGAAAAAAGCCAATGCAATGCGAGAGTCCTTTGTGATATTGGGCTTGATTTAGTCACAAGGAAACCGGCTGTTTCCGCATTCATCCACCCCTCCCAACTGATTGGCTTATGAAACTAATTCAATTCACCTGAAAATTACTGGCAAACTTGATTTGGGGGAATTAATTATCGTTCCCTTCTGCAAAAGGGTTCCATTTCTTTTTCCAAAACACGAAACTCATCTTCGTCATGCTGCCTTTAGATTTCTAACCATGACACGCTAATTTGTTTTGTTTTTTATTATTTTAATGAATCTGCTGTCTAAACTCTGGTTTGTATTGCGTCAGAATACAAAATTTGGGAAGGAAGAAGGCAAAACCAACTCAGACCCAGAAATAATTTAGGAAATTGCCGCTCAACAAACCAAAAGTCGGCTGAGGCGCCCAAAACAATGACAGAAATCCAGAATTGGAGCAAGCCAACAGCTGTGCCCTGATTGAAAAAGACCATTCTTTCCATTCTTGAACTCCTTATTCGAGCCTCAAAATCAAAGCTCACACAGAAAATCATTCTATCCATGATAAATAAGAAAAAAGCCAAAGAACGCAAGAGTCCCTTGATATTGGGCTTGATTTAGTCACAAGGAAACAGGCTGTTTCTGGATTCAACCAACCCTCTCAGCTGTCTGGCTTTGGAAAACTAATTGAATTCAAGTGAAAATAGCCATCAAACTTGATTTGGGGGAATTAATTATCGTTCCCCTCTGCAAAAAGGTTCCATTTCTTTTTCCAAAACACAAACACTCACCTTGGTCGTGCTGCCTGTAGATTTCCAACCTTGACAAGCCAAGGGTTATGTTTTTTATTTCATAATGGATCCTCTGTCTAAACTCTTGTTTGTATGCGCCAGATTACTGAATTTCGGAAGGAAGAAGGCAAAACCAACTCAGACCCAAAATCATTTAGGAAATTGCCACTCAAGAAACCAAAACTCGGCTGAGGCACCCAAAACAATGACAGAAAGACAGAATTGGAGCAAGCCAACAGCTGTGCCCTGATTGAAAAAGACCATTCCTTCCATGTCTTGAACTCCATATTCCAGCCTCAAAATCAAAGCTCACATCAGAAAATTCATTACAAACCATGATAAATAAGAAAAATGTGAAAAAAGCCAAAGAAACGGAAGAGTCCTTTTTGATATTGGCTTGATTCAGTCACAAGGAAACAGGCTGTTTCCAGATTCATCCACCCCTCTCAGCTGACTGGCTTTGGAAAACTAATTCAATTCACATGAAAATCGAGTCAAACTTGATTGGTGGGGAGTTAGTTATTGGTCCCCTCTGGAAAAGGGTTCCATTTCTTTTTCCAAAACACAAAAACTCATCTTGGTCGTGCTGCCTGTAGATTTCCAAGCATGACACGCCAATGGGTTGTGTTTTTTATTTCATAATGGATTCGCTGTCTAAACTCTTGTTTGTATTGCGTCAGAATACAAAATTTGGGAAGGAAGAAGGCAAAACCAACTCAGACCCAGAAATCATTTAGGAAATTGCCGCTCAACAAACCAAAACTCGGCTGAGGCACCCAAAACAATGACAGAAAGGCAGAATTGGAGCAAGCCAACAGCTGTGCCCTGATTGAAAAAGACCATTCCTTCCGTGTCTTGAACTCCATATTCCAGCCTCAAAATCAAAGCTCACATCAGAAAATTCATTACAAACCATGATAAATAAGAAAAAAGCCAAAGAAATGAAAGAGTCCTTTTTGATAATGGGCTTGATTTAGTCACAAGGAAACAGGCTGTTTCCGGATTCATCCAGCCCTCACAGAACACTGGCTTGGGAAAACCAATTGAATTCACCTGAAAATCACCGTCAAACTTGATTTGGGGGAATTAATTATCATTCCCTTCTGCAAAAGGGTTCCATTTCTTTTTCCAAAACACAAAAACTCATGTGGGTCGTGCTGCCTCTAGAATTCTAAGCGTGACACGCCAATTGGTTGTGTTTTTTATTTCATAATGGATCAGCTGTCTACACTCTGGTTTGTATTGCGTCACAATACATATTTTGGGAAGGAAGAAGGCAAAACCAACTCAGACCCAGAAATCATTTAGGAAATTGCCGCTCAAGAAACAAAACTTGGCTGAGGCACCCAAAACAATGACAGAAAGCCAGAATTGGAGCAAGCCAACAGCTGTGCCCTGATTGAAAAAGACCATTCCTTCCATGTCTTGAACTCCATATTCCAGCCTCAAAACCAAAGCTCACATAAGAAAATTCATGACAAACCATGATAAATAAGAAAAATGTGAAAAAAGCCAAAAAATGCAGGATTCCTCTGTGATTTGGCTTGATTGAGTCACAAGGAAACAGGCTGTTTCCAGATCATCCACCCCTCCCAGCTGACTGGCTTTGGAAAACTAATTCAATGCACCTGAAAATCGCTGGCAAACTTGATTTCGGGGAAATTAATTATTGGTCCCCTCTGCAAAAGGGTTCCATTTCTTTTTCCAAAACACAAAAACTCATCTAGGTCATGCTACCTCTGGAATTCTAGGCATGACACACTAATTTGTTGTGTTTTTTATTTCATAATGGATCTGCTGTCTAAACTCTTGTTTGTATTGCATCAGAGTACAAAATTTGGGAAGGAAGAAGGCAAAACCAACTCAGACCCAGAAATCATTTATGAAATTGCCACTCAAGAAACCAAAAGTCGGCTGAGGCACCCAAAACAATGACAGAAAGCCAGAATTGGAGCAAGCCAACAGCTGTGCCCTGATTGAAAAAGACCATTCCTTCCGTGTCTTGAACTCCATATTCCAGCCTCAAAATCAAAGCTCACATCAGAAAATTCATGACAAACCATGATGAATACGAAAAATGTGAAAGAAGCCAAACAAATAGAAGAGACCTTTTTGATATTGGCTTGATTTAGTCACAAGGAAACAGGCTGTTTCCAGATTCATCCATCCCTCCAAGCTGACTGGCTTTGGAATACCAATTGAATTCACCTGAATATCGCCGTCAAACTTGATGTGGGGGAATTAATTATCGTTCCCCTCTGCAAAAGGGTTCCATTTCTTTTTCCAAAATACAAAAACTCATCTTGGTTGTGTTGTCTGTAGATTTCTAAACATGACACGCCAATTGGTTGTGTTTTTTTTATTTCATAATTAATCCGCTGTCTAAACTCTTGTTTGTATTGAGTCAGAATACAAAATTTGGGAAGCAACAAATAGTTGGGTGTTGTTCCTTAAGCCAGTCAGCCAGTCTGTGTCTTTTAACTGGACAGTTGAGGACATTCACATTTAATGTTACTATTGAAACATAGTGACTTTGCCGTGCCATTTTCCCGGAGATATTTTCTAGTATGTGCTTTGAGCTTCCCATGCTCTTTTACTGGTAGGTGTTTTTCCTTTCCCTTCTTTCGTATTGATGGCTGTGTTTCTGTGTTTCTGAGTGTAACACATCTTTAAGTATCTTTTGCAGGGCCGGACGAGTGGCCATAAAGTCTTTCAATTTCTGTTTGCTATGAAAGGTCTTTATTTCACCTTCATTCACAATTGAGAGCTTAGCAAGATATATATTCTGGGCTGGCAATTTTTCTCTCTTAGCACCTGGGCTATGTCTTGCCATTCCCTCCTAGCCTGTAGTGTTTCTGATGAGAAGTATGCTGTGAGTCTGATTGGAGATCCTCTGAGAGTAATCTGACGTTTCTCTGTTGCACATTTTAGGATCTTTTCTTTATGTTTCACTGTGGTGAGTTTAATTACAACGTGTCGTGGTGAGGATCTCTTTTGGTCATGTTTACTGGGGGTTCTATGAGCTTCCTGTACTAGGATGTCTCTGTCCTTCTCCAGACCCGGAAAGTTCTCTGCTAGTATCTCACTAAAAAGGTCTTCTAATCCTTTCTCTCTCTCCATGCCTTCAGGAACTCCTAGAACCCGAATGTTGGTTTTTTTAATAGTGTCCTGTAGATTCCCAACAATATTTTTTAGATTTCTAATTTCCTCTTCTTTTTTTTTTTTGGTTTGACTGTATCCTTTCCTGTTCTCTGTCTTCTAAGTCTGATATTCTCTCTTCTGCTTCACCCATTCTGTTTTTAAGGCTCTCTAATGTGTTTGTCATTTGATCTATTGAGCTCTTCATTTCATTTTGATTTCTCTTCACTATCACACTTTCCTGCTCTACTAGTTTCTGCGTTTCATTTTGATTCTTCCTTAAAATTTCATTTTCATGAGAGAGATTCTCAATCCTGTCCAATAAGGATTTCTGTAGTTCAAGGATTTGCTTTTGAAAACTTCTAAATGTTCTTATCGTAAATTTTTTGAAGTCCATATCTTGCATTTCTTCTATCTCATCATCTTCATAATCTTGGCTTGGGGTGTTTTGTTTATTTGGAGGCATCATAATGTCATCGTTGATCTTGTTCCCTCGATTTCTGTCTTTATTGCTTGGCATGGTTAATTCTGTTTCCCTCAATGTGAGGGGTTTTTTTATTGTTATTATACTATGTCCATGTTAAGTGTACTGCCTGCTGATGGAGGAGCCTTGAGGCTTGAGATGGGTGTGGCCTGAGAGCTCTGCTTGGTTCTTCAGGGTTACAGGTGTGCAAAGGTGACACCCTCAGGTTATGCGTGGTAAATCTCTATTTATTTATTCATTTATTTATTTTATTTTATTTTATTTTATTTTATTTTATTTTATTTTATTTTTTGTTCAGGAGGTAAGTAATACTGCAAGGCTGAGCAGAATGGATGGTATTTAGCTTCCCTGGCTTCTACCCAAAGAGTCCTGTGGACTCCCACTGGGTTGCCTAGGCTACTGAATTGTAGTCTTAACTCTCCCCTTTTATTATGTATATCCCAGCTCTTTGTCTCTTGCTAGCCTTTGCAAGGTTGGTGGAGAGTGGAACTTGTCTGTACCAGTATGCCCCCACCTTTTTATTTATTTATTTTTCCTTCTCTCCTGTAGTCTGTTGGACTTTCCCACTTCAAAACCCACGTCCCTCTAAAATTCTGTCCGCCGTTTCCCCGCCAATGTCTCCGGTTACTAAGCTCACCTCCACTTCCAGCACCGATGTGTGGACTCGGAGCCCTGGGCGTCTCTCCTCTCCCCACCGATTTCTTTGTCACATAGACTCCCCTTCCCGCACTGGCGCTCAGACTCTGCGGCTCCCGCGGTTCGGCTTCCGCGTGGTGGGCAACCCTGCTCTCCCAGTAGGTCCTTTGAGTCACAGCAAATAGCTCCAGAAGAGTTTCCTCTGCAATTTTTTGCTGATCCTTTTTCTGAGGCTACTGAAACTCCGCTTTTATTAAACTAAATATTCCCGCCCTCACTATTCCGCCATCTTCGCTGGCTTTGGAAAACTGATTGAATTCACGTGAAAATCGCAGTCAAACTCAATTTGCAGGGGATTAATATCTGTCCCCTCAGCAAAAAGGTTCCATTTCATTTTCCAAAGCACAAAAACTCATCGTGGTCATGCTGCCTGTAGATTTCTAAGCATGAAACACCAATTATTTTTAATTCTTAATGGCTATTCTGTTTAAACACTTGTTTGTATTGCATCAGAATACAAAATTTGGGAAGGAAGAAGGCAAAACCAACTCAGACCCAGAAATCATTTAGGAAATTGCCACTCAAGAAACCAAAAATACCACTTGTTCTCCATGATAGGTGACAACTAACTGAGCACCAAAAAGGAAACCTGTTAAAGTGAAATGAACACTATGAGAAACCATGACTTGATCAGCCCTCACCCTGACTGTTGATGAGCAACTTAATATGTTATCCCTCTTAGTATTTTTTGTTTGTTCTACTTAATACTTTTGGTTGAATACTGTAATCAATACACAATTATTCATAAGTGCTGAAACTTAACTGAAAAGTGATCACTGTTAAATATAAGAGTGGGAATAAGAGAGGGAAGAGATGTGCAATTTGGGTCATGCTCAAGCTGACCTACCTCAAACGGTAGAGTTAGAAACATACCAGGGGATTCTGATTCAGTCCCGTCAAGGAGGCATGTACGAATGCCATCTCACTAGTCCCAGTGATCAATTTCTGTTCACAATTGATCATAATGATAGGACTAGGAACCAAAGGGATCACATAAACAAGACTAGTGTCTGCAAATACTAGCTGATAGAATAAAAAAGGGAGAGAATGATCCAACATGGAAAGTGAGATACACAGCAGACCCATAGAATGGCAGATGTCCTAAACAGCACTCTGGCCTCAGAATCAGCCCTTAAGGCATGCGGATCCGGCTGAAAAGACCATGAGAGTATTTCAGGCATGGAAAGCCAAGACACTCTGGGGAAAAAAAAACCTAAATGAAAGATCTCTGTGAGTGAGATCCCAGTGGAAAGAACGGGTCATCAAAGAAGGAGGTACCTTTCTCTGAAGGGAGGAGAGAACTTCCACTTTGACCATGGCCTTGTGTAAAAATTATCAGGGTCAGTGAAATCAGGGGGCTTCCATAGCCTTGGTAGCTCATGAGAAGAGCCTAGGTTGATTACTGATGCCATAAACAAGAGTGTCAAATTGTTAAGTCAACAACAGGAGTCACTGTGTACTTATTCCTCATGTAGGATCTTTGTCCTTAGTGTGCTGTACATTGAGATTTAATGCTATAACTAGTACTCAAACAGTATTTTTCACTTTATGTTTCTGTGTTGGAGCAAACTGTTGAAATCTTTACTTAATGTATGCTAAACTGATCTTCTGTATATAAAGAGAAATGAAAATGAATCTTGATGTGAATGGAAGGGGAGAGGGAGTGGGAAAGGGGAGGGTTGTGGATGGGAGGGACATTATGGGGGGGAATCCATTGTAATCCATAAGCTGTACTTTGGAAATTTATATTCATTAAATAAAAGTTAAAAAAAATTAAAAAAAACAAAAAAAATTTTATCCATAGATTTTCCAATGTTCATCCATGATCCTGTTTACCACCAGATTTTTTTTCAAGTATGATTGAATGGTTTTTCTGGTAAGATGACTTAAGTCACTGCTTGGGATGCCTGTATCTCAAAAGAGTGCCAGTTTAAGCTGAGGCTACTCTGCTTCCAATACAGCTCTGAAATAATGGATACTGGAAAGCAGCAGATAATGGTTCATGTGCTTGGGACCCTGTGATAGAGATGAGTAGGTGAAATTTCAGGATTCTGGCTTCAGATTAGTCATAACTGTTGATAGTATTTGGGGAGAGAGTTAATAGAAAATCTATTTCTCACTGTTTCTCTCTCACTTTCTACTTTCACAAAAATGAATAAAACTTCCCAGAATGGACTAATATTTAATAAATATATTCACCTGTAATCTAGAAGCCAATTTTTCCCTGTCCATTTTTTCAATTCATTTTTCAATGTATTTTTATTTCTTTATTTGTCAGAGTTAAACAGTGAGAGACAGAGACAAAGATCTTCCTTCCATTGGCTCACCCCTCAAATGGCAAATACAGTTGAAACTATGCCAATCCAAATCCAGGAGCCAGGTGCTTCCTCATTATCTCCAAGCAAGAATGCCATTTCATTTCAGATTTGTGAGCATTTGGACAGCCACACAGAAGCATTCAACAGGGGATCAAACCTATGGTATAAAGGCTGTGAATAATGCCCAAGATGGAGGGAAACAGGAATTTCTGTTCACAAAGGCCAGACTATGACAAGGGCAATTGCACAGTAGGCTGAAAGGGGGACAAGAGTCACTCTGGAATGAGCAATGTTCAGAAGAATGTAGAAGTATTCGGGAAAAAGACAAGAAACCATCAGGGAAGTTATGAAGGCATTGAACAGTGAAGAATTTCCAGAAAAACACTATACACAGTCAATGCAATTATGGCAGAGAAAAAAATATTTTAAAAGAGACAGTAGGCATTTAACTTACTGTTTATGATGCCAGCTCAGATACTCTCTCTCTGCATTAAATTTCCAAAGTTGGATTTCAGTGCCAGCTCCAGTTTCCAGCTCCCAGCTAATGCAGACCAGGTGAAGCAATGGTGATGCCAACCAAGAGGGAGGCATAGATTCCATTCCCGACTCTTGGCTTCAGTTGTGCCCCACCTCTGCTTGATATTTTTATTTAGGCAATGAAGAAGTGCATGGGAGCTCTCTAGCTTTCTCTCACTCCATCAATTTCTTTCTCTATCAAGCTCATAAATATTTTAAAATAAGGGAGGAGATTCAAGAAAGAATAGAAAGTAGCTTTTGCTTTTTCTACTCATAAACATTTAAAGAACTGAAATAACATAACAAATTAAAGTAAAAGCTATGGAGATATTTACCCAAGAATAGAACCTGAGAAATTCTGTACTATAATCTGCATTTGTGACTGAGGGAGATACAGAGAGATTTGTTTGAGAACCTGCAGTTGGCACCAGCCTTGTGGTACAGCAGGTAAGTCTCCACCTGCAATTCAGGCATCCCATGTGGACAGACAATTTGAGTCCTTGGTGCTCCACTTTCAATTGAGTTCCCTGCTAAAGTGCCTGAAAGAGCAGTGAAAGATGGCCTGAGCATTTGGGCCAATTCCACAAATATGGGAGACCCAGATAGAGTTCCAGACTCCTGGCTTTGGCCTGGCCAACCACTGTGTCCATTTGTTGAATGAACCAGCAGATGGAAGGTATCTCTTTCTCACTACCCATCTTTCCCTATCTCTATTACTCTGCCTTTCAAATAAGTTAATAAATAAACCTTGAGGCTGGCATTGTGGCACAGCAGGTTAATGCCCTGGCCTAAAGCACCAGAATCCCATATGGGCACCATTTCAAGACCCAGCTGCTCTACTTTTAATCCAGCTCTCTGCTATGACCTGGGAAAGCAGTAGAAGAAGGCCCAAATCCTTGGGCCTTTGAAGCCATGTGGGAGACCCAGAAAAAGCTCCTGGCTCCTGGCTTTAGATGGGTGCAGCCCGGCCATTGCAGCCAACTGGAGAGTGAAATGTTGAATGAAAGATCTCTCCTCTCTTTCTCTCTGCCTCTCCTCTCTCTGTGTAACTCTTTCAAATAAATAAATAAATTGTTAAATAAAATCTTAAAACATAAAAGAACGTGCAGTAGATTATTTTCCCCACAGTGTTATTACTCTAGCTGGGAATCAAGTTCATCTCTTCAAACTATTAAGGACAGCATTACTCTAACAATTAAAAAAATAAATGCAACTGATTTGTGGTTTAGCCCTAGGTAACTCTTTCTCTTGCAGAATGCTAAGTGTTTATTTCCAGGGTGGCACTAAAACACTGCCCACTACATCATCTGTATAACACTAAAGACTGTGTTGGACATTATGACCCCAAAATTTAGAATATTGTCCTTGAAGCTTCAGCTGAAATCATATAACAAATATATATTTTGCTATGGCAACAGAAAATGAGAGACCACATTCTGTTTTCTTAGATAAATGCAATGCTTGATAGTCATGACAAATTCATCATACATCTTGTTTCTATATATTACCTGAGAATAAACTTTACCTTCCTTTATCCATTTTCATTAATAAATTATTATAAATCTAAAAAGAAAACTGACAGCAAGCTAGGAATAATTAAGAAAACCACATAAAGGGGCCAGTGCTATATCGCACAGTGGGTTAAAGCCACAGCCTGCAGAAACAGCACCAGATATTAATACCCGCCAAATCAAGTGTGAGTGCAAAATCTACAGGCAGCACGACCAAGATGAGTTTTTGTGCTTTGGAAAAATGGAACACTTTTGCTGAGGGGAAAGATATTAACTCCCCCCAAATCAAGTTTGACTGCAATTTTCAGGTGAATTCCATCAGATTTCCCCAGCACCCAGTCAGCTAGGAAGGGTGGATGAACCTGGAAACAGCAAGTTTACTTGGGACTAAATCAAGCCCAATATCAAAAAGAACTCTTTGATTTATTTGGATTTTTCACATTTTCTTATTTATCATGGTTTGTAATGAATTTTGTGATGTGAGCTTTGATTTTGAGGCTGGAATATGGAGTTCAGGGCATGGGAGGAATGGCCATTTTCAATCAGGGCACAGCTGTTGGCTTGCTTCAATTCTGGCTTTCTGTCATTGTTTTGGGTGCCTCAGCCGATTTTTGGTTTCTTGAGCGGCAATTTCCTAAATGTTTTCTGGGTCTGAGTTGGTTTTGCCTCCTTCCTTCCCAAATTTTGTATTCTGATGCAATACAAACATGAGTTCAGAGTAGCCATTTTGAAATAAAAAAAAAAACAATTGGAGTTTCATGCTTAGAAATCTACAGGCAGCAAAACCATGATGAGTTTTTGTGTTTTGGATTAAAATGGAAAACTTTTGCTCAGGGGACAGATATTATTTCCCTCCAAATCGAGTGTGAGTGCGATTTTCAGGTGAATTCAATTAGTTTTCCAAAGCCAGTAAGCTGGGAGGGGTGGATGAATCCAGAAACTGCCACTTTCCTTGTGACTAAATCAAGCTGAATATCACAAAGGACTCTTGCATTTCTTTGGCTTTTTTCACATTTTTCTTATTTATCATGGTTTGTAATGAATTTTCTTATGTGAGCTTTCATTTTGAGGCTGGAATATGGAGTTCAGGGCACGGGAGGAATGGTCTTTTTCAATCAGGGCACAGCTGTTGGCTTGCTCCAATTCTGGCTTTCTGTCATTGTTTTGGGTGCGTCAGCCAATTTTTGGTTTCTTGAGCAGCAATTTCCTAAATGATTTCTGGGTCTGAGTTGGTTTTGCCTTCTTCCTTCCCAAATTTTGTATTCTGACGCAATACAAACAAGAGTTCAGACAGCGGAACCATTATGAAATAAAAAACACAACCAATTGGCGTGTCATGTTTAGAAATCTACAGGCAACAGACCAAGACATGTTTTTGTGTTTTGGAAGAAGAAATGGAAACTTTTTTGAGGGGACAGATACTAATTCCATCCAAATCGAGTGTGAGTGTGATTTTCAGGTGAATTCAATGAGAATTCCACAGCCAGTAAGCTGGGAGGGGTGGATGAATCCAGAAACTGCCACTTTCCTTGTGACTAAATCAAGCTGAATATCACAAAGGACTCTTGCATTTCTTTGGCTTTTTTCACATTTTTCTTATTTATCATGGTTTGTAATGAATTTTCTGATGAGAGCTTTGGTTTTGAGGCTGGAATATGGAGTTCAAGACATGGGAGGAATGGTCTTTTTCAATCAGGGCACAGCTGTTGGCTTGCTCCAATTCTGGTTTTCTGTCATTGTTTTGGGTGCCTCAGCCAATTTTTGGTTTCGTGAGTGGCAATTTCCTAAATGATTTCTGGGTCTGAGTTGGTTTTCCCTTCTTCCTTCCCAAATTTTGTATTCTGACACAATACAAACAAGAGTTTAGACAGAGGATCCATTATGAAATAAAGAACACAACCACTTTATTTCATGCTTAGAAATCTACAGGCAGCAGGACCAACATGAGTTTTTGTGCCTTGGAAAAAGAAATGGAACACTTTTCCTGAATGGAAAGATATTAATTCCCTCCAAAGCGAGTTTGATTGCAATTTTCAGGAGATTTCTAAATGTTTTCCACAGCCGCCAGTCAGCTGGGAGGGGTGGATGGATCCGGAAACAGCTGGTTTCCTTGTGACTAAATCTAGCCCAATATCACAAAGGACTCTTGCATTTCTTTTTCCACATTTTCTTATTTTTCATGGTTTATGATCAATTTCCTGATGTGAGCTTTGGTTTTAAGGCTGGAATATGGAGTTCAGGGCACGGAAGGAATCGTCTTTTTCAATCAGGGCACAGCTGTTGGCTTGCTCCAATTCTGGCTTTCTGTCATTGTTTTGGTGCCTCAGCTGATTTTAGTTTCTTTTTTTTTTTAAAAACTTTTATTTAATGAACATGAATTTCCAAAGTACAGCTTATGGATTACAATGGCTTCCCCCCATAACGTCTCTCCCACCTGAAACCTTACCCTTTTCCACTCCCTCTCCCCTTCCATTCACATCAAGATTCATTTTCATTTCTCTTTATATACAGAAGATCAGTTTAGCATACATTAAGTAAAGATTTCAACAGTTTGCTCCAACACAGAAACATAAAGTGAAAAATACTGTTTGAGTACTAGTTATAGCATTAAATCTCAATGTACAGCACACTAAGGACAAAGATCCTACATGAGGAGTAAGTGCACAGTGACTCCTGTTGTTGACTTAACAATTTGACACTCTTGTTTATGGCATCAGTAATCAACCTAGGCTCTTCTCATGAGCTACCAAGGCTATGGAAGCCCCCTGATTTCACTGACCCTGATAATTTTTACACAAGGCCATGGTCAAAGTGGAAGTTCTCTCCTCCCTTCAGAGAAAGGTACCTCCTTCTTTGATGACCCGTTCTTTCCACTGGGATCTCACTCACAGAGATCTTTCATTTAGGTTTTTTTTTCCCCAGAGTGTCTTGGCTTTCCATGCCTGAAATACTCTCATGGTCTTTTCAGCCGGATCCGCATGCCTTAAGGGCTGATTCTGAGGCCAGAGTGCTGTTTAGGACATCTGCCATTCTATGGGTCTGCTGTGTATCTCACTTTCCATGTTGGATCATTCTCTCCCTTTTTTATTCTATCAGCTAGTATTTGCAGACACTAGTCTTGTTTATGTGATCCCTTTGGTTCCTAGTCCTATCATTATGATCAATTGTGAACAGAAATTGATCACTGGGACTAGTGAGATGGCATTCGTACATGCCTCCTTGACGGGACTGAATCAGAATCCCCTGGTATGTTTCTAACTCTACCGTTTGAGGTAGGTCAGCTTGAGCATGACCCAAATTGCACATCTCTTCCCTCTCTTATTCCCACTCTTATATTTAACAGTGATCACTTTTCAGTTAAGTTTCAGCACTTATGAATAATTGTGTATTGATTACAGTATTCAACCAAAAGTATTAAGTAGAACAAACAAAAAATACTAAGAGGGATAACATATTAAGTTGCTCATCAACAGTCAGGGTGAGGGCTGATCAAGTCACAGTTTCTCATAGTGTTCATTTCACTTTAACAGATTTCCTTTTTGGTGCTCAGTTAGTTGTCACCTATCATGGAGAACAAGTGGTATTTGTCCCTTTGGGATTGGCTTATTTCACTCAGCATAATGTTTTCCAAATTCCTAACAGGGATCACTTTTCAGTTAAAATTTAAACACCTAAGAATAATTGTGTGTTAATTACAGAGTTCAACCAATGGTACTAGAACAAAAAATACTAAAATGGATAAAGTATTACATTGTACATCAACTGTCAGGACAAGAGCTGATCAAGTCACTGTTTCTCATAGTGTCCATTTCACTTCAACAAGCTTCCCCTTTGGTGTCAGTTTGTTGTCGCCGATCATGGAGAACATATGATATTTGTCCCTTTGGGACTGGCTTAATTCACTCAGCATGATGTTTTCCAGATTCCTCCATCTTGTTGCAAATGACCAGGTTTCATTGTGTTTGACTGCTGTATAGTATTCTATAGAGTACATGTCCCATAATTTCTTTATCCAGTCTACTGTTGATGGGCATTTGGGTTGGTTCCAGGTCTTAGCTATTGTGAATTGAGCTGCAATAAACATTAATGTGCAGACAGCTTGCTTGTTTACCAATTTCATTTCCTTTGGGTAAATTCCAAGGAGTGGGATGGCTGGGTTGAATGGTAGGGTTATATTGATGTTTCTGAGGAATCTCCAGACTGACTTCCATAGTGGCTTAACTAATTTGCATTCCCACCAACAGTGGGTTAGTGTCCCTTTTTCCCCACATCCTCCCCAGCATCTATTGTTGGTAGATTTCTGAATGTGAGCCATTCTAACTGGGGTGAGGTGGAACCTCATTGTGGTTTTGATTTGCATTTCCCTGATGGCTAGTGATCTTGAACATTTTTTCATGTGTCTGTTGGCCATTTGGAATTCCTCTTTTGAAAAATGTCTATTGAGGTCCTTGGCCCATATCTTAAGTGGGTTGTTTGTTTGATGTTGTGGAGTTTCTTGGCCTGAGCCATTCTCCCTCATTGCCCAAAGTAGATAAACTTTGGAATGTATTCCTTGCCCTTGAAACTCAATTGGGTCTCACAGCCTATTGCCTTCATACCCCACCCTGCATTATTTTCCAGGTTCCTAAGGCCCCCACCCAGTTCCTGGAATTCCCCTCCACTGCTGCCCCCTACCCTCATGCCCAGCCTTAGCCCTCCTTAAAAAGGTGTGGCCCCTGGGAGTTGGGGCCTTCATGCTCCATCTTTTACACACGGGCAGTTGGTCACCCACCTCTGTGGATTAATTTTCTCTGAATAAATTCTGTCTGGCTGTAAATTCATACACTTTCTCCTCTATTCTACAACTCTTTGGTGCCCTGTGTGAGGAGGCACCAATGCAGACATTTTCCTAACATCTTATCCCTCTTAAATACAAGTAACTTCATTCCTTTTACATGAGTATGCTAGAAGAAACAATTGTATTTGATTTACTGACATCATTTTTTTCTCACTTCAGTTGCCATGAAACTGGATGAGTTGATTAAGACCAACCAGAAAAGTCTGGAGAAAAATCTGAATCAGGATGTTATGAAAAATAATAAGACATTAACTCCCAAGGCAGTTGAATTCAGAAAAACCCTTAATTTAAGTATAAGCCATATTCCCAAACTGAGTATCAAAAAGGGTAACTATTCAGGAATAAAACCTGAAGAATGCAGTATATGTCACAATGTGTGTCCCCATTGTAGGCCTGATCAACTACAAGCTGGAGAGAAATTTCATGCTACTAAGGTAGCTGGGAACACTCTCCAGTTCTGTGAACCTCTTAATCAACAGCACAAAATTCAGACCATGGAGCAGGCACTTGAACAAATTGGACAAGGGAAAGTCTTCAAAAGGAAGAATATATTCTGTGAATCTGAGAAGCTTTTTATGGTAGAAACCTGTAATAAGTCAACTGCCACTCTTGGCAAGAAGACTCAAATAGTGCAAGATTTCCATAAGAATTCTAACCTCAGTATATGTCAACAAAGTCCCCAAAGAGAGAATGTTTATAAGTATATTGGGCCTGTGGAACCTGTCATTTACCAATCACATGTTAGAATGAATCATAGACCAAATATAGGGAAGAAATCCTATGCATGTAAACCTTGTGGAAAGTCATTCAGTATTAAATTCTGCCATACCCTCCATCACAGCACTCATATAGTGGAAAACCCTTATGTGTGTAATGACTGTGGAGAAACCACTCACCAGAAGTCAGACCTCATTAGACATCAGAGAATTCACACAGGGTTGAAATCTTATAAATGTAATGACTGTGGGAAGTTCTTTGGCCAGAAGAAACACCTCATAAATCATCAGAGAATTCACACAGGTGAGAAACCTTATGAATGTAATGACTGTGGAAAATCCTTTGGCCAGAAGGCAAACCTCATAAATCATCAGAGAATTCACACAGAGGGTAAGCCTTATGAATGTAATCATTGTGGAAAAGCCTTTGGCCAGAAGTCAAACCTCATAAATCATCAGAGAAGTCACACAGTGGGTAAGCCTTATGAATGCAATGACTGTGGAAAAACCTTTGGCCAGAATTCAAACCTCAGAAAGCATCAGAGAATTCACACAGGGGATAAGTGTTATGAGTACAATGACTATGGAAAATTCCTTGGACAGAAGCCACAACTCATAAATCATCAGAGAATTCACACAGGGGATAAGCATTATGAGTGCAATGACTGTGGGAAAACCTTTGGCCAGAAGTCATACCACATAAATCATCAGAGAATTCACACAGGGGATAAGCCTTATGAATGTAATGACTGGAAAAGTCTTTGCTGAGAAGTCAAACCTCACAAAGCATCAGACAATTTGTACTGGGGGGAAACCTTATGAATGCAATAACTGTGGAAAAACCTTTGCTGAGAAGTCAACCCTCAGAAAGTATCAGAGACTTCACACCATGGAGAAAGCTTATAAATGAAATGACTGGAAAAGCCTTTGGTCCCATCCTTGCATACCAAGGATAAATCCCACTTGGTCTGGGTGGATGATCTTTCTGATGCATTGTTGGATTCAATTGGCCAGGATTTTGTTGCAGATCTTTGCATGTATGTTCATCAGGGAAATTGGTCTATAATTACTTTCTTTGTTGCACTTTTTTCAGGTTTAGGAATGAAGGTGATGCTGGTTTCATAGAAAGAATTGGGAGAATCGCCTCTCTCTCAATTGTTTTGAATAACTTGAGAAGAATTGCAGTTCGTTCTTTAAATGTCTGTTAGAATTCAGCAGTGAAACCATCCAGTCCTGGGATTTTCTTTGTGGTGAGGGTCTTTATTACTGATATCATTTCCATCCGGTTCTGTGTGTGTTTAGGTTTTCTGTATCTTTGTTGCTCAATTTAGGTAGGTTTTATGGATGTAAGGGTGGTGGAAAGCCTCTTTGCTGTGATTCATAACTCATAAGATATCAGAGAATTCACACAGGGAATTTTCTACATGACCTTTTTGTGCAAGTTATATCTTATGAAATATTAGAGAATTCACCAAGGGGAGAAATGCATGAATGTAATAAATGTGAATAAGCCTTTGTGATGCAAATCAGACCTCATCAAACATAAAAGAATTCTCATGGGGAGAAATTTTATGAATGTAATGACTCAGAGCCTTTTACCATAATTCAGCCCTCATTGTACATCATCAAATTCATATAGGAAAAACTCCTTTGAAAGTAAAATCCCTTTAATTAGAAGCCATACCTCATAAGACAACAGGGAATTCACATGGGAGAGAAACCTTATGGGTGTAACGAGTGTTGGAAAGCTCTGCCCAAATCTCTCCTTATATCAGAATGCACAACATATATATCTAATGAATGAAATAAATGTGAGAAAGTCATTTCACATAGGTAATGCCTCATAATCCATCATGGAATTTGAACAAGGGAGAGACCTTAACAATATAATGAATGCGGAAGAGCTTTTCTCCAAAATTCATGTAAGTATTGTGACAAAACCTTTTGCTGGAAATCACATCCTATCCAACAGAGACTCATGTAAAGGAGAAAACTTATAAATATTATTAGTGTGAAAATGTTGTTTGTCAGAAGTCAATGGTACATCAGAGAATTGAAACAGGTGGTTTCTTAGGAGTATAATGATTGTGTAAAAACATTTTCTTTATTTCAGTCTTGTATAGATATAAAATTCACAAAAGGTGATATTCTTTGCATGCTGTAAATAGGATAAAACCTTTAGCCAGGAATTAGACATCAACAGACTTCAGAGAATTCATAAGGAACAAAAGTCTATGCAATGAATTTGGAAAAAGTATTTCTGCTATAAATCAGTCTTCAATTCCCATGAATAGACTCACAAATGAGAAAACATGCATGCATAGAAAAGTTTTGTACCATAAATTATCTCTAGATGGTAAACTAATAACTCACACGAAAGAAAAATCATGAGTGTAATGGAACTGGGAAACCCTTTGCTATAAGGCAGATTTCCAGAAAGCTTAGCAAGATTACAGAAAAGTCTCTGAAAATGTAACATGTCTGAAAGATTTGTTGGCATCACAAAGTGGAGGATAGCTCAAGTGCATGTGTTTTTGTGACCAGGCATCCAAATTGATATCTCTTTTTCTTTGATGAATTCCTTGTTTATTTATTTAACAGATTTAGAGACAAAGGATTCCTGTTCATTGATTTACTACTATAAGCCCACAATTGCCATGGTAAGGTCTATGGAAAAACTGAGTGCTGAGGGCTGTGAATCTGATTCATCACTGATAACACTGAAGACATTGGTTCCTGGTTCTTATGCTGCTATGCATGGAAATGTTTTTCTAATTTCATTTTCAAATAGTTCATTGTTAATATAAAGAAATGCTTCTAATTTTTAAAATTTCATTTAAATAATTTGTGATTAATGTGTACTAGTCATGCATTATTACAGGGTGTAGTGCAATACCTGCACACATTTATGCAGTAAAAACTGATCAAGCTAAGCAACTACAGTTTTCTTAATTTTTTAAAGATTTATTTATTTGAAAGACAGAGTTACAGAGAGAAGTAGCAGCAGAGAGAGAGAGGTCTTCCTCTGCTGGTTCACTCCCCAGATGGCCACAATGGCCGGAGCTCTGCCAATCTGATGCCAGGAACCAGGAGCTTCTTCCAGATCTCCCACTTGGGTGCAGGGACCCAAGGACCTGGGCCATCTTCTACTGCTTTCCCAGGCCATAGCAGAGAGTTGGATCAGAAGAGGAGCAGCAAGGACTAGAACTGGTACCCACATGGGATGCTGGTGTTTCAGGCCAGGGCGTTAGCTCACTGTGCCACAATGCTGGCCCCCAAGCAACTATCGTTTCTAATTCTTCTCCATGATTTGAGACTACCAGCTCCTCTCTTTCAGTTCTTTACACAGAACCTAATATGGTTGAATGTAGTCATCTCATTATATTATGGAACACCAGAAGTTCTTTCTGCCTCTTTGTATTTTGTTACTTATTATCCAATCCCCCTCTATCCCTAGCTGCTTCCCTTCTCAGCCTCTAGTAATCACAGTTCTGTGTTCAGATCCATTATTTTCTTTTACTTCCACATGTGACAAGGACCAGGTGACATTTGTGTTCCTGTTTCTGGCTTATTTCCGTTAATTTAATAATATTTTGTTCTTTTTTGTCTAATGTCTAAATGAAGTTCCCCTGTCCATTTTTTTCATTGATGGACAGCTAGATTGATTTCAAATCATGGCTGCAGTGAACTGTGTTATAGTGGCTGTGTTATGGGAAAATTGCTGTATCTTTGATATGCTCTTCTCCTTTCCTTCTAATAAAATTTCCTTATTATATATAGCCAAGAGCAAGATAACTCTCAAATGGTAGGTCAATTTTTATCTTTATTTTAAATTTTTGTTATTTATTTGAAAGAGTTACAGTAGATGTAGAGACACAGAGAGGTCCTCCATTAGCTGGTTCACTCTACAGATGATTACAAAGGCCAGAGCTATGCCATTCTGAAGCCTGGAGACAGGAGCTTCCTCTGGGTCTCCCACATGGGTGCATGGATCCAAGGACTTGGGCCATCTTCTACTGCTATCCCAGGAGATAGCAGAGAGCTGGATTGGAAGAAAAGCAGCTGGAACTAGAACTGGCACCCAAATGGGATGCTGGCCCTTCAGGCCAGGGCTTTAACCCCCTGCATAACAGCACCGGCCCCAATTTTTATCCTTTTTAAGGAATGACCATACTGTTCTCCATAACATTTGTACTAATTTGTATTTTCACCCACCATATATGGAGGTTTTCTTTTCCCTTATGCTCTCTAGCATTTGTTATTTTTTATCATTTTGGCATAAAGATGATATAGTATTGTTCATGTTTTTGTGTATTTTGAAATCAGTTAATTTGTTTACTAAATATTTGATTATTTGAAAGGTGGATTTAGAGAGAGAGGGAAAGACAGAGATAGCTTTCATCTGCTGGCTCACACCCCAGAGAGTTTCAAAGGTTGAGCCTGGGGCATGCTGAAGTCAGGAGCTTCATCCAAGTCTCCCACGTGAGTGGCAAGGACCCAAGTCCTTCTTCCATCTTCTGCTGGTTTCCCAGGTGTTTAGCAGTGAGCTAAATTGGAAGTGGAGATTCCAAACTCAAAGTGGAACTCACATGATATGCTGGCCTCACAGATTGCAGCTTACCCCACTTAGCCACAATGCCAGCCTCTCGATCAATTTAATTCCTCAAAAATAGGTCAGTAATGTTGGCATCTATCTCATTTTGTTTCTTCTCTGTTATTATTCAACTTACTGATGTCTTATTTTTGTTCACATTATTCCTCTCAATTGCTCTGCCTGAGGTGAGTAGGGCTGCTGTGTTGCTTAACTGCAGTGTATGCTTTAGATTGCTCATTTACTGAGTGCATGTCATTCACATAGCACTTCATTGAAGTTCTACTATGTCCCAAATCCTCTTCTAGGCACAGAATTCAGACCACTTTTCTCTTAGGCCTAGATCTTGCCTTTGACATACTACTTGGAATTTAGTAGCTCATGAAATCTGCAGACTGCATAAATTAATGAGTATTGTGAGGGCTGTGCTTTTGTGGAGGAACTTCATAAGAGACCAAAGGAATAAAATAAATCAAAAGTATCCACAGTATATAGAATGTATACTATTTTACAAGTCACAGAGAAGAGGAAGAAGAAGGAAAGTAGTGAAACTAGAAAGTTTGTGGCAAGACTAACAGGCACTGGTCGAGAACTTAATAAGCCCATTAGGAAAGCAGTAAGGTTTCTTTACCTCCCTGTAGACTGCTCTCCAGAGGTGAACAGGGTCCTCTAAACGCACTTGCTGCACACACAAAAACCTGAGTGCTGTATTCTCCCACAGGTGTTGGAGACTGATATTGTGTTCTGATTTATATTTACATAATGGCTAGTGACATCGGGCATATTCACATGTTTTGACCATTTACATTTCTTCTGAGAAATGTCTATTCAGATCCTTGCCTGTTTCTTCACTGTATTTTTTGGGGTTTTTCCAATTTATGTCAATGTTCTGGAAATCTGTAAACATTCAGAGTTTTAATTTTTACTGCCATTCTGTTCATTGTATCTACACTCTGATGTTTACTTTGTTGTGAAGAAGTATCTTAGTTTGATATACTCAAATGTCTCTGTTTTTACTTTTGTTACTATTGCTATTGGAATCTTACCCAAAAGCTATTGTCTGTTGACAATATTTAGAGTTTCCCTATGTTTACATGGGTTTTGGTCTTATGATTAGATTTTTAATTCACTGTGAGTTCACTTCCACATAGTGTAAGAGATGTTGGAGTCTATTTTCAGGCTTCTACATATGGATAATCAAGTTCCTCTGCACCACTTGTGAAAGAGATTCTTCTTTCTCCAGTTCATTTTAGTTCCTTTGTTAAATATGAGTTGCTGGTAGAAATTTGGGTTTATTTCTATGCTACCTATTCTTTTCCATTGAACTATGTGTGTGTTATTATATCAGTGCTAACACTTCTTTTTTTTTGCAGTTTATTTATTTATTTGAAAGGCAGAGTTACAGAGAGGTAGAGGCAGAGAGAGAGAGGTCTTCCATCCAATGGTTACTCCCCAAATGGCCACAATGGCTGGAGCTGTGTTGATCTGAATCCAAGTGTCAGGAGCTTCTCCCAGGTCTCCATGCAGGTGCTGGGGCCCAAAGACTTTGGCCATTTTCTACTTTTTTCTCAGGCTATAACAGAGAGGGGTATAAGAAGTGGAGCAGCTGGGAAACATACTGGCACCCATATGAGATGCTGGCACTGCAGACAGTGACTTTACCTGCTTTGTCATAGTGCTGACCATTGTAATATGTCTTAAAATATGGTGTGATGTCTCCAGCTTTTTTTATGCTTTATAATATTGCTTTAGCTGTTAAGCATCTCTCATGTTTCTATATGAATTTTAGCATCATTTTTTCTAGCCCTGAGAAGAACATCGTTGGTATGTTGATTGGGATTGCATTCAATTTGCAAATTGCTTTTGGTAGTATGGACATTTTCATATTCTTCTTCCCATTCACAAACATAAGTTTTCTCTGAGACTGTCAAAAAGTCTTGACAAAAATTGGACTTTATTACACAAAAATTGATCACTTTTTGGGATCATTTAAATCCATATTTTTGCACTAATATTTGATAAATAATGAAAAACTTTCTCTGAGCATTTTAGTAGGAGAAATTAAAATATTTATTTTATCAATTTCTTCAAATATTGTTTAGATGTAATATTCAAATATTGTTTAGAGCCATTGTCTGTATTCCCTCTAAATTAGGATCTTTTTGCTTTTTGCCTGTTAAACTTGTCCCTTGATTCAACAACCCTTTTTAATGTAATATAAACTGAAAATGTCATTTCATAAGCTATAAAAAGACAGAGAAGGAAAAAGAAGGGAGGGAGGTTGAGTATATAATTATGTTCTCTGAATTCTTTCTATAAACCATATTGAATCTTTTAAAAGCCAATTAAAATTAAAACTCTAAATTGGACCATTATGGCCAATATTTAAAACAAGTGATTAAGAACTGTAGATGTCTTCAATTTTGATTATCATTCTTATTTAGAATATCTGAAAGAAATCTGGTTTCTCACTTTAAAATATACCAGTGTATTAGAATTCAGTATTAAATGACTTTGTTTAAAAGTGTTATTTAATCTATTGCTTTAAGTGGTAATACTATGGCCATTGTAAAACAAAATCCTTATCATTTTTCATAAAACAGAAAGGGCCTTTAAAACATCATCACTAAAAATATTAAGAGACCTAAAATATAACATTCTTAAAACCCAAGTGATACCATTCAAAATTTTCAAATATGCAGGGATAGTTTGTGTCAAGTAACTAAATAATTGTTAAGTGTATGTATGTAATAGCTTCTATAAAATCTTTTGGCAAGGGCTGGCACTGTGGCATAGTGGGTGAGGCTGCCACCTGCAGTGCTGGTATTCCATAGGGGCATCAGTTCAAGACCTGGCTGCTCCACTTCCTATCCAGCTCTCTGCTCTGGCCTGGGAAAGCACTATAAAATGGTCCAAGTCCTTGGGCCCCTCCACCTGCATAGGAGACCAGGAAGAGGTTCCTGGCTCCTGCCTTCCAGTCGGCACAGCTCCAGCCATGGAGGCCAACTGTGGAGTGAACCAGTGAATGGAAGACCACTCTCTCTGCCTCTCCTTCTCTCTCTCTGTAATTCTGACTTTCAAATAATATAAATAAATCTTTAAAAAATTCTTTTGGCAAATAGATGAAGCTATTTGTTATACATTTCAAATAAATAGCAAACATACTAGAAAAATATATTGAATAAAATTTAAGCAACTCATAGCTATACACAGAAATTTCTTACCATAACAACATAGCAACCACTAAATTTCCAAACTTAATTTTCCACAACTTAGAATCTTTAACTCCAGAAGGAGTACTAAATGGACAGAACATGGCCTATGTATCAGGATACCTAATTCTAATACAGAATTATCCCTGCTACAACTTACCTATGTGACCTTGAGCAATTCACTTTACTTCTCTGGGCCTTGGCATTTAGCATCCTCATGTGATAAAGGAGGCTTGGATAAGATCAGTTGTACTCAAGATAGACTTCAGTGATCTCTCAGTTTCCAAACAGGCACCTTAAGGGAAAGTAAAACTTTAGATCAAAGCTTACACTTTTAAAGATAAATATATTTTAAACTGTTTCTACAACTAGTACAAAACAACACATTCAAATGTGTACCATGCCACTTTTCAATATTTGGGAATAATTAATGCATCATTTTAGAGCATTGTCTTGAGGCCAGTGCTGTGGTGTAGCCAGTAAAGCCACTGCATGCAGAGTGGGCATCCCATATGGTTCAAGACCTGGTTGCTCCAATTTCCATCCAGCTCTCTGCTATAGCCTGGGAGAGCAGTAGGAAGTTGGCCCAAGTCCTTGGGCCCCTGAATCTGCATGGGAGACCCTGAAAAGGTCCTGGCTCCTGGCTTCAGATTGGCATATCTCTGACCTTTTAGGCCATCTGGGGAGTGAACCAGCAGATGGAGGACCTCTCTCTCTCTTCCTCTTGTTCACTATCTGTGTAATTCTGACTTCCAAATAAATAAATAAATAAATAAATAAAACTTTTTTAAAAAATCAAAAGAATATTGTCTTGCACACAGTGAACCACTAAGTACAAGATATTATTAGTAATATTATATTGAAATATTGAAATAAACTAGGCAATAAGCCTTAAGATGCAAATTAATACCAAGAAATATAATCTCAAATTTCTGTGTTCAACAAGGTAGTCTCTTTTTCACTACTAACTTTATACTGAATAAGATATTTTTGTATTTTGTTAAGAGTAAATTTATCGGGGGCCAACGCCGTGGCTCACTTGGTTAATTCTCTGCCTGTGGTGCTGGTATCCCATATGGGCAAAGGGTTCTAGTCCTGGTTGCTCCTCTTTCAGTCCAGCTCTCTGCTATGGCCCGGGAAGGCAGTGGAGGATGGCACAAGTGCTTGGGCCCTGCACCCACATGGGAGACCAGGAGAAAGCACCTGACTCCTGGCTTCAGATGGGCACAGCTCCAACTGTGGTGGCCATTTGGGGAGTGAACCAATGGAAGGAAGACCTTTCTGTCTTTCTCACTGTCTATAACTCTACTTGTCAAATAAAAAAATTATTAGTTTTTCATAAAAACTGCAGTATTGAAAAGGTTCTAAAATCCCTCTAATTCTAAATGTCTGTGACTCATTAGCACATATTGCATTCTTTACATCTGGGTAATCATGATAATTCACTTTTAAATGATTAACAGATCTGCTGTCATATATAAACACATCCTTTTCTGAAAATCATACAATAAGCAGGCTGCATACTTTACTTCAAGTAAAACTGCCATATCCAGTCCTACAATTGTAAATAAGACAGTTTCAATTGTTCAGCATTATCAATTATAAATTCAATAGCGTAGCAATAGTCATAAGAATAAAGGGGCTGATGCTGTGGCGTAGCAAGTAAAGCTGTGGCTTGCAGTGCCGACATCCCACATGGGTGCCAGTTCAAGTCCTGGCTACTCAAATTACTATCCAGCTTTTTAGGCAAGTAAGACTTACTATCCAGCAGTAGAGGATGGCCCAGGCCCTTGGGCTCCTGCACCTGCATAGGAGACCCAAAAGAAGCTGCTGGCTCCTGGCTTTGGATCCGCACAGCTCCAGCCATTGTGTCCAAATAGGGAGTGAACTAGCGGTTGGAAGACTGCTCTCTTTCTCTCTCTCCTTTTCTGTGTGTGTAACTCTGACTTTCAAGTAAAATAAATAAATCTTTTTAAAAAATGACTAAATAAAAAGGAAGATGAAGATTACAAAAATTGTTTAACTTTTATTTAATAAATATAAATTTCCAAAGTACAGCTTTTGGATTACAGTGGCTTCCCCTCCCCCATAACTTCCCTCCCACCCATAACCCTCCTATTTCCTGCTCCCTCTCCCATCCCAGAATATTACAAAATTGTATGAAGGACATTTGTACAGTAAACAAATATACTGATTTCTAATGTAATATTTGAATACTTGAAGCAGGAAGGCTAAGTACTTCTTTGCCAAAATAAAATATTTTGTTCAGTGTAAAACCCATTTGCCATCCTAATACACAAAGGGATTTGGGGCAATAAAGAAAAAAGAAGTCCACACATGCAGAAATTTTAAGCAAAACAAAATAGAGAATGTATTTAGTTTCATGCAAATCACCTGAGAATTAATAGTATTCCACCAATTTCCAACAAATATTTTTAACTTTAATGAATGAATGAATTTTCAGTTACATAACAGAAAACTTCTACCCTCTCCCATAAAACTGAAAGAGAAACTTTTTAAAAGTAAAAACGGATGAAAAAATTCTGCAATACATGTTAATGCTAAGTAGCCCAGCAGAGTTTATTTAGAAATACAAAACATACACACAGAAAATAAATACATTAAAATCTTACTGAATAGTTCAGTAATAGTTCAGGATCCAATATAGTGTGCCAAAGATTCTGGATTTCCCAGTCACTTTGTATAGGAAATGATTTGCTTTGCTATGTAGCATGTAACTTTAGATTCCTGAACACCTCCATTTTGCTTCTTACCCTGAGTCCCAACAAATACAGGAACACAGCTGTCGAATCATTCATTTTCTGGATTTGGGAATATCAAAGAATTAATGAGTATAGAAAGTTGTACAGCAGAGACCAAGAATATCCAAGGGAGGTCAGGAAAATCAATTGAACAAGTCAAAATACTATGAATGTATACTCCCACCAGGACTAGAACTCGGTGTGCCTGCACTGCAGGTGGAGGATTAGCCTATTGAGCCATGGCACCTGCCTCCAATAAGTCATAACCTGGGATGCAACCAAATTTAACAAGGATACTCAATAGGAATTTTAGAATTCCAAAATATGTATCAGAATAAAAATAAATACTTTACTTGGTACACCTCATTTTAACTATACTATTGTCTAAATTTCCAATTGTCAGATGTACTAAAAAAATCCCAGAAGCAGCAGAGTTGGTCCAACATGATGAGGAATAAAATGAAGTTTTTCAGTTACAACTTGCCTAGAGAAAATGAGAATTTGCAGATCCCAGATTAAAATAACCAAGAAGGCCCAATAAAAGAAAACTCAATGTCTTCATACACTAACATTTATAACCTCAGATTTATTTAACAAAAAGGTGATTATTCCAGCTATATCCCATTAGGTATCCCAATTTTACCTGCTGAATCCAGTAAAAAATAAAAAAGCACCTCATGATATATTACTAAAATCATATTGCTATATGCCATCCACCATGTCCACTGTACCTTATACCTAATGTTAACAGATCTGATGAAAATCAATAGATGAATGATGTGTCTTAACCAAGTGTGGCAAGTGTGTTTTGTTCAAAGATTTGTTCAAAGTCAAAATACTATGAATGTATACTGAATGCTCTGTTTTTAATATGTCTTTCTTACCTAAAAAGACATGAGTGCTATTGCTCTCTCTCTTAATACAACTAAGGAGAAGATATCACCAATGCTTGAGTAAAATGAATAGACAGCAGAGCTAGTACAAAATCCCAAAAATCCAAAATAGAAAAACTGGATATGCACTCCTTACACACATCCTGAAGTGGCAATGAAGTAGAACAAATCTAAAATTAGAAAAAATTCTTTTTTTAAAGATTTATTGATTTATTTGAAAGTCAGAGTTACACAGAGAGAGGCAGAGAAGAGAGAGGGGTCTTCCATCCACTGGTTCACTCCCCAGTTGGCTGCAATGGCACCAATCCAAAGCCAGGAGCAAGGAGCTTCTTCCAGATCTCCCACATGGGTGCAGGGGCCCAGGACTTGGGCCATCTTCTACTGGTTTCCCAGGCTATAGCAGAGATCTGGATCCATATGAGATGCCAGCACTGCAAGTGGTGGCTCTACCCACTATGCCACACTGCTGGCCCCAAAAATTCTTGTCAAATTAAGAACATTTAACCTTTGTTTTAGAATGAATTATTAAAATATCCAAACTGGGGGAATACATAATTTCTTTCTTTAGAAATCAGAAGAGAAAAAGAACACTTAAAGGCTACTGTGACACCACACAGAAAGAATGGAGAATCATGACCTCAATTAGCCTAGGGTCAGAATAAAAGGGAGGGAAATAGGAACAACTGAATTAAGATGAATAAGCTTTGACAGCTGAGAGAATCTGAATGTAAAGAAAAGGCATGCAGTTAACTGAAACAATAGAGATAAGTCTGAGAGGAAAAAACATTGTTAAGACATATTAATGAGGCCAGAGCTGTGCTTAGTAAAGTAAAAAAAAAAAATCTAAAATTTGTTTTTAAATTATATAATTAAAAAGGATAAAAAAAGATGTTCAATCTTACGTCTCTACAGCATAAGATATACATCAATTTTCCCAGGTTCTATTTGCATTTATTAACAAAGTTTCATGGGTATAATCAGTGTAGTGGCTGCAATAAGTCTTTCTATAAAAATTATTTTTTTTATTTTGACAGGCAGAGTGGACAGTGAGAGAGAGAGAGACAGAGAGAAAGGTCTTCCTCTTTCTGTTGGTTTACCCCCCAGTGGTCCCTGTGGTCAGTGTGCTGTGGCTGGCACACTGCGCTGGTCCATAGCCAGGAGCCAGGTGCTTCCTCCTGGTCTCCCATGCAGGTGCAGGGCCCAAGCACTTGGGCCATCCTCCACTGCACTCCTGGGTCATAGCAGAGAGCTGGACTGGAAGAGGAGCAACTGGGACAGAATCTGGCGCTCCCACCAGGACTAGAACTCGGTGTGCCTGCGCTGCAGGTGGAGGATTAGGCTATTGAGCCGTGGCACCTGCCTCCATTATTGGGATGCAACTAAATTTAACAAGGATACTCAATAGGAATTTTAGAAGAATTCCAAAATATGTATCAGAATAAAAATAAATACTTTACTTGGTACACCTCATTTTAACTATACTATTGTCTAAATTTCCAATTGTCAGATGTACTAAAAAAATCCCAGAAGCAGCAGAGTTGGTCCAACATGATGAGGAATAAAATGAAGTTTTTCAGTTACAACTTGCCTAGAGAAATTGAGAATTCGCAGATCCCAGATTAAAATAACCAAGAAGGCCCAATAAAAGAAAACTCAATGTCTTCATACACTAACATTTATAACCTCAGATTTATTTAACAAAAAGGTGATTATTCCAGCTATATCCCATTAGGTATCCCAATTTTACCTGCTGAATCCAGTAAAAAAAAAAAGCACCTCATGATATATTACTAAAATCATATTGCTATATGCCATCCACCATGTCCACTGTACCTTATACCTAATGTTAACAGATCTGATGAAAATCAATAGATAAATGATGTGTCTTAACCAAGTGTGGCAAGTGTGTTTTGTTCAAAGCTTTTCCAAAAACCCCTCAGTCTCAGTTTACCTTCACCTTGAAAAGACACTTCTGAGGTTTACAAATCAGTCCAGCTTCTTTGGGCCTCCCTCCAATGAAAGGGGCTAAAATCCACCAAAATAAACTCTAGGCACTGTCCTTGTGCTCCCAGTGACTTTTTCACTCTAGGGGCTCACAAACCTTCTAAATTCTTTACATCACCTGTGATGTCCATTAGTTCTCAAAGACTATGATGCAAGTAATTTCCCCTCTTGGAACCTTGTTACTAACTGTGCTGTATGAGAAATGAAGTCTCCTACACACCTTGTGCTTACGATTCTCCAAACCATGTTGTCTGCTAGGACTTTGGCCATGAATATAGGACAGCAATACCTGAACATGATTACTGAGATCTCCTTAATAAAGGATAGACTGGGGCCAGCACCGTGGTGCAGTGGTGTAATTCTTTACCTGCAGTGCTGGCACCCCTTATGTGCACCAGTTCTAGTCCCCATTTCTCCTTTTCCCATCCAGCTCTCTGCAATAGCCTGGGAAAGCAGTAGAAGCTGTTCCAAGTGCTTTGGTCCCTGCCAAAATGTGGGAGAACTGGAAGCTCCTAGCTCAGATTGGCCCAGCTCCAGACATTGCAGTCATTAGGGGAGTAAATGAGCATATGGAAGACCTTTCTGTCTCTTCCTCTCACTGTCTGTAAGCACACTTGTCAAATAAATAAATAAATTCTTTATATATATATACATTTATTTCTATATATTTATGTATATAAATATATTCATATATAAAATATATTATAATTTATTATATAATATATAATATATAATAATTATAAACAGATAATATTATATAATTTATTATATGTATTACATATATAATATATATATATTATTGAGATGACTTCAATAGCCAGAGTGTGGCCAGGTTGAAGCCAGGAGCTTCTCCTCCGATGTGTGTGGCAGCAACCCAGGCACTTGGACCATCTTTCACTGCTTTTTCAATCCATTGGTAAGGAGCTGGATCAGAAATAATTATATATTTAGATATAAATAATAAATTTATATGTAATAATTTTATATAATTATATATTATATATTTATAATAATTATATGCAATTCTATATTATATATAGAAATATATAATATAATATGTATTATAATATATAAATATATATATATATATGATGGACCAAAATGTGGCATTCTCCATTTGGCAGAAGGAACAGGCTCCAATATCTACTGTCTATGTCAGTATGTCAGTATAATGCAGGAGGTAACCCCTCTACCAAATAAGAAAAGCTATTTCAGTTCAGCTGGACATCATTCTGCTGACTGTTGACCTTAGTACTGTTAGTCTGGATGCTTTCATTGGTCGCAATCCAGAGACCCAATTTTCCCATAGATATAAACATCAGCAAACATGACAATTTGGTAAGAAAAGCTTAAACTGAGAGTTATGATTAATAACTATTTTAACAAAATTTGTCAGAACCCATCTGATCCAAACCTTGGGCAATTGGAAGCTGTTGTACTTGGCCCACCCATAATCAAAATGGATTCTAAATCCTTTAACTGCAAGGAGAGTATCATAGACATTAATGCTCCAAACTGATCCAGTTCCCTGCTAATGTGTCTGGAAAAGCAGCACAGGATGACTCAAATATTGGGGCTCCTGCACCCATGTGAGAGACTTGGAAGAAGCCCCTGGCTCCTGATATCAGTCTGGCCTAGCCACAGTCATTGCAGCCATTTGAGGAGTGACCAAACCAGGAGGAAGATCAATCTCTTCCACTCTCTCTTTCTAGTGCTGCCTTTCAAATTCATAAATAGATCTTTAAGAAAGTAGATCACTTCGGGGGGACGAGGCAAGATGGCGGAATAGGAAGGGAGCACACTGATAGTCGGGGGAGAGATAGTTTAATAAAAGTGGAGATACTGCAGATTCAAGGAAGACTAGGGGAGGAAACAGCAGAAGAAACTCTTCCGGAATGCATGATTCACAGTGGACCTGCGTGGAGAGCATGGGAGCCCACAGTTCAGGACACCAGCGGCAGACTCAACACACCAGCACTGGAATGCGAGGTGAGCCAAACCTCAATAGCCCGAGACACCAGCAGGCAAGCAGAGAGAGGAGACTAGAGGGAACAACCCCCGGGGGGGAAAAGTTCACCAGGCTAACTGGAAGAGAGAGAGAGAGAGAGAAAAAGGTGACTGGTACAGACACGGGTTTCTCTCTCTCCGCTCACCTCTCAAGGGCGAGCAAGACAAAGAGCAGGTGCCATCTTGGACATACGTCATAAGCAGAGTGACCTCAGGTCTGCACTGGCCCTGAGCCTAGCAGAAAAACCTGACTCTGGGTGGGGCGAATTAACAGGAGATTAGGACCTAGTAAATTTGTGGTGCTACTGAACTGAGACTGTGAAAAAAGAGACGGTGGGGGAGAGAACTCATAGAATTCACATGAGTACTCTCCAGAGACGCTACAATTCCATAACTTTGGCAACCCAGTGGGAGACTGAAGGAGAATCTGAGCCCACTCTGAGGGCAGAACAGATTCCCTGTGTGGTCCTTGGGAAAGAGCTTCCGATCTCTGGCTTCTGTGGGTATATCATTTGCCTGCTAACTACCTCCACCTTCGTTCAGCTGTGTGGAATTACTTCCCTTTTGAATCAAAAAAAGAAAGAAAGAGAGAATGAGAGCCCTATCACGCCTTACCTGGGAGTGTCACCTTTGGCACAACAAACAGAGCTCTCAGGCCACACCCATCTCAAGTCTCTAAGGCTCCATCAAAAACAGACAGTCCACTTAATCTAGAGTCATAGTATAACAAGAAAAAGCACCACAGTGAAGAAACCAAATATCTCCAATATGCCAAATAACAAACGCAAAAACCGAGATAATAGAAACAAGGAAGTCACCATGACGCCCCCAAATGAAAAACACACCCCCATTCAAGATTATGAAGATGATGAGATAGAAGAAATGCAAGAAGCAGATCTCAAAAAATTGATAAGAACATTAAGAAGTTCTCAAAAACAAATTCTTGAACTACAGAAATCCTTAATGGATAAGGTAGAAAATCTCTCTCGTGAAAATGAAATATTAAGGAGGAATCAAAATGAAACAAAACAACTAGTACAACAGGAAACTGTGATAGTGACGAGAAATCATAATGAAGTGAAGAATTCAATAGATCAAATGAAAAACACAAGAGAGAGCCTTACAAACAGAATGGGTGAAGCAGAAGAGAGAATATCAGACTTAGAAGACAGAGAACAGGAAAGGATACAGTCAGACCAAAGAAAAGAAGTGGAAATTAGAAATCTAAAACATATTGTCAGGAATCTGCAGGATACTATTAAAACCCAACATTCGGGTTCTAGGAGTTCCTGAAAGCATGGAGAGGGAGAAAGGATTAGAAGGCCTTTTTAGTGAGATATTAGCAGAAAATTTCCCAGGTTTGGAGAAGGACAGAGAAATCCTAGTACAGGAAGCTCACAGAACCCCTAATAAACATGACCAAAAGAGATCCTCACCACGACACATTGTAATTAAACTCTCCACAGTGAAACATAAAGAAAAGATCCTCAAATGTGCAAGAGAGAAACGTCAAATTATTCTCAGAGGATCTCCAATCAGACTCACGGCTGACTTCTCATCAGAAACCCTACAAGCTAGGAGGGAATGGCGAGATATAGTCCAGGTACTAAGAGAGAACAACTGCCAGCCCAGAATATTATATCCTGCAGAGCCATCATTTGTGAATGAAGGTGAAATAAAGACTTTTCATAGCAAACAGAAATTGAAAGAATTTGTTGCCACTCGTCCAGCCCTGCAAAAGATGCTTAAAGATGTGTTACACACAGAAACACAGAAACACGGTCATCAATATGAAAGAAGGTAAAGGAAGGAAACCAAGGAAGGAAAGCTCACAGCAAAAGATCACAGGGAATTCAAAGCATATATTAGAACTTATCTTTGGCAAATGGCAGGGCAAAGTTACCACTTATCAGTCACATTGAACGTTAATGGCCTGAACTGTCCAGTTAAAAGACACCGATTGACTGATTGGGTTAAGGAACAAAACCCATCTATTTGCTGCTTACAAGAAACACATCTTTCCAACAAAGATCCATACAGACTGAAAGTGAAAGTCTGGAAAAAGATATACCATGCCAACAGAAATGAAAAAAGAGCGGGCGTAGCCATCTTAATATCGGACAACATAAACTTTACCACAAAAACTGTTAAGAGTGACAAAGAGGGACACTATATAATGATTAAGGGATCAATACAACAGGAAGATATAACAATTATCAATGTATATGCACCTAACTACAGGGCACCAGTTTATCTAAAAGATTTGTTAACAGACTTAAAGGGAGACTTAGACCCCAATACAATAGTACTGGGGGACTTCAATACTCCACTCTCAGAAATAGACAGATCAATAGGACAGAAGATCAACAAGGATACAGTAGATTTAAATGACACTATAGCCCAAATGGATCTAACAGATATCTACAGAACTTTCAATCCTACAGCTAAAGATTTTACATTCTTCTCAGCAGTACATGGAACCTTCTCTAGGATTGACCACATACTAGGCCATAAAGCAAGTCTCAGCAAATTCAAAAGCATTAGAATCATACCATGCAGCTTCTCAGACCATAAAGGAATGAAGTTGGAAATTAAGCAGTGTTAAGAGGAAAGTTCATATCAATAGGTGCCTACATCAAGAAATTGGAAAGGCACCAAATAGATGAGCTTTCAATTCACCTCAAGGATCTAGAAAACGTACAGCAAACCAGACCCAAATCTAGTAGGAGAAGAGAAATAATTAAAATCAGAGAAGAAATCAACAGGATTGAATCCAAAAAAAAATCACAAAAAATCAACCAAATGAGGAGTTGGTTTTTTGAAAAAAATAAACAAAATTGACACCCCATTGGCCCAACTAACTAAAAAAAGAAGAGAAAAGACCCAAATCAATAAAATCAGAGATGAAAAAGGAAACGTAACAACAGACACCACAGCAATAAAAAGAATCATCAGAAATTACTACAAGGACTTGTATGCCAGCAAACAGGGAAACCTATCAGAAATGGATAGATTCCTGGACACATGCAACCTACCTAAATTGAACCAGGAAGACATCGAAAACCTAAACAGACCCATAACTGAGACAGAAATTGAAACAGTAATAAAGGCCCTCCCAACAAAGAAAAGCCCAGGACCAGATGGATTCACTGCTGAATTCTACCAGACATTTAAAGAAGAACTGACTCCAATTCTTCTCAAACTATTCAGAACAATCGAAAAAGAGGGAGTCCTCTCAAATTCTTTCTATGAAGCCAGCATCACCTTAATTCCTAAGCCGGAAAAAGCTGCAGCATTGAAAGAGAATTACAGACCAATATCCCTGATGAACATAGATGCAAAAATCCTCAATAAAATTCTCGCCAATAGAATGCAACAACACATCAGAAAGATCATCCACCCAGACCAAGTGGGATTTATCCCTGGTATGCAGGGATGGTTTAATGTGCGCAAAACAATCAATGTGATACAGCACATTAACAGACTGCAGAAGAAAAACCATATGATTATCTCAATAGATGCAGAGAAAGCATTTGATAAAATACAACACCCGTTCATGATGAAAACTCTAAGCAAACTGGGTTTGGAAGGAACATTCCTCAATACAATCAAAGCAATCTATGAAAAACCCACAGCCAACATCCTATTGAATGGGGAAAAGTTGGAAGCATTTCCACTGAGATCTGGTACCAGACAGGGATGCCCACTCTCACCACTGCTATTCAATATAGTTCTGGAAGTTCTAGCCAGAGCTATTAGGCAAGAAAAAGAAATTAAAGGGATACAAATTGGGAAGGAAGAACTCAAACTATCCCTCTTTGCAGATGATATGATTCTTTATTTAGGGGACCCCAAGAACTCTACTAAGAGACTATTGGAACTCATAGAAGATTTTGGCAAAGTAGCAGGATATAAAATCAATGCACAAAAATCAACAGCCTTTGTATACACAGACAATGCCATGGCTGAGGAAGAACTTCTAAGATCAATCCCATTCACAATAGCTACAAAAACAATCAAATACCTTGGAATAAACTTAACCAAGGACGTTAAAGATCTCTACGATGAAAATTAAAAAACCTTAAAGAAAGAAATAGAAGAGGATACCAAAAATGCAAAAATCTTCCATGCTCATGGATTGGAAGAATCAATATCATCAAAATGTCCATTCTCCCAAAAGCAATTTATAGATTCAATGCAATACCGATCAAGATACCGAAGACCTTCTTCTCAGATCTAGAAAAAACGATGTTGAAATTTATATGGAGATACAGGAGACCTTGAATAGCTAAAGCAATCTTGTACAACAAAAACGAAGCTGGAGACATCACAATACCAGATTTCAGACATACTACAGGGCAGTTGTAATCAAAAGAGCATGGTACTGGTACAGAAACAGATGGATAGACCAATGGAACAGAACTGAAACACCGGAAATCAATCCAAACATCTACAGCCAACTCATATTTGATCAAGGGTCCAAAACCAATTCCTGGAGTAAGGACAGTCTATTCAATAAATGGTGCTGGGAAAATTGGATTTCCACGTGCAGAATCATGAAGCAAGACCCCTACCTTTCAGCTTTCACAAAAATCCACTCAACATGCATTAAAGACCTAAATCTACGTCCTGACAACATCAAATTATTAGAGAGCATTGGAAAAACCCTGCAAGATATAGGTACCGGCAATGACTTCTTGGAAAACACCCCAGAAGCACAGGCAGTCAAAGCCAAAATTAACATTTGGGATTGCATCAAATTGAGAAGTTTCTGTACTGCAAAAGAAACAGTCGGGAAAGTGAAGAGACAACCGACAGAATGGGAAAATATATTTGCAAACTACGCAACAGATAAAGGGTTGATAACCAGAATCTACAAAGAAATCAAGAAACTCCACAAGATCAAAACAAACAACCCACTTAAGAGATGGGCCAAGGACCTCAATAGACATTTTTCAAAAGAGGAAATCCAAATGGCCAACAGGCACATGAAAAAATGTTCAAGATCACTAGCAATCAGGGAAATGCAAATCAAAACCACAATGAGGTTCCACCTCACCCCAGTTAGAATGGCTCACATTCAGAAATCTACCAACAATAGATGCTGGAGAGGATGTGGGGAAAAAGGGACACTAACCCACTGTTGGTGGGAATGCAAACTGGTTAAGCCACTATGGAAGTCAGTCTGGAGATTCCTCAGAAACATCAATATAACCCTACCATTCAACCCAGCCATCCCACTCCTTGGAATTTACCCAAAGGAAATTAAATTGGCAAACAAAAAAGCAGTCTGCACATTAATGTTTATTGCAGCTCAATTCACAATAGCTAAGACCTGGAACCAACCCAAATGCCCATCAACAGTAGACTGGATAAAGAAATTATGGGACATGTACTCTATAGAATACTATACAGCAGTCAAACACAACAAAACCCAGTCATTTGCAACAAGATGGAGGAATTTGGAAAACATCATGCTGAGTGAATTAAGCCAGTCCCAAAGGGACAAATATATGTTCTCCCTGATTGGCGACAACTAACTGAGCACCAAAGGGGAAACTTGTTGAAGTGAAATGGACACTATGAGAAACAGTGACTTGATCAGCTCTTGTCCTGACGGTTGATGTACAATGTAATACTTTATCCATTTTAGTATTTTTTTTGTTCAAGTACCATTGGTTGGACTCTATAATTAACACACAATTATTCTTAGGTGTTTAAATTTTAACTGAAAAGTGATCCCTGTTAGGAATTTGGAAAACATTATGTTGAGTGAAATAAGCCAATCCCAAAGGGACAAATACCACTTGTTCTCCTTGATAGGTGACAACTAACTGAGCACCAAAAAGGAAATCTGTTAAAGTGAAATGAACACTATGAGAAACTGTGACTTGATCAGCCCTCACCCTGACTCTTGATGAGCAGCTTAATATGTTATCCCTCTTAGTATTTCTTTTGTTTGTTCTACTTAATACTTTTGGTTGAATACTGTAATCAATATGCAATTCTTCTTAAGTGCTGAAACTTAATTGAAAATTGTTTGCTGTTAAATATGAGTGGGAATAAGAGAGGGAAGAGATGTGCAATTTGGGACATGCTCAAGCTGACTTACCTCAAACAGTAGAGTTAGAAACATACCAGGGGATTCCAATTCAATCCCATCAAGGTGGCATGTACCAATGCCATCTCACTAGTCCAAGTGATCAATTTCTGTTCAGAATTGATCATAATGATAGGACTAAGAGCCAAAGGGATCACATAAACAAGAATAGTGTCTGCAAATACTAGCTGATATAATCAAAAAGGGAGAGAATGATCCAACATGGGAAGTGAGCTACACAGCAGACCCATAGAATGGCAGATGTCCTGCATAGCACTCTGGCCTCAGAATCAGCCCTTAAGGCATGTGGATCCGGCTGAAATGCCCATGAATTTCATGCATGGAAAGCCAAGACACTCAGGGGGAAAAAAACCTAAATGAAAGATCTCCCCGAGTGAGATCCCAGTGGAAAGAACAGGTCATCAAAGAAGGAGGTACCTTTCTCTGAAGGGAGGAGAGAACTTCCACTTTGACCATGGCCTTGTCTAATTATGATCAGATTTGGTCAACTCAAAAGGCTTCCATAGCCTTGGCAGCTCATGACAAGAGCCTAGGGTGATTAGTGATGCCATAAACAAGAGTGTCAATTTGTTAAGTCAACAACAGGAGTCACTGTGCACTTACTCCTCATGTAGGATCTTTGTCCTTAGTGTGCTGTACATTGAAATTTAATGCTATAACTAGTACTCAAACAGTATTTTTCACTTTATGTTTCTGTGTGGGAGCAAACTGTTGAAATCTTTACTTAATGTATGCTAAACTGATCTTCTGTATATAAAGAGAATCGAAAATGAATCTTGATGTGAATGGAAGGGGAGAGGGAGTGAATAAGGTTAGGGTTGTGGGTTGGAGGGATGTTATGGGGGAAGCCATTGTAATCAATATTCTGTACTTTGGAAATTTATATCCATTAAATAAAAGTTTTAAAAAAAAGAAAGTAGATCACTTCAATAAATTTGCCATTGCTCAGTCATGATGCCTTTTACCACCTTAAGTTCTTTCTCAACAGATTTATTTATTGGAAAGGCAGAAAGAGGAGCTGGTGGTTGTGGTGCAGTGGACAAAGCTGCTATCTGTTACATTGGCATCCTGTGTGTGCACCAGTTCAAGTACCAGCTATTCCATTTCTGATCCAGCTCCTTACCAATGGACTGAAAAAGCAGTGAAAGATGGTCCAAGTGCTTGGGATGCTGCCACGCACATCGAAGGAAAAGCTCCTGGCTTCAACCTGGCCACACTCTGGCTATTAAAGTCATCTCAAAAATGAATTAGGTGGTGGAAGATTTCTGTCTCTCCCTCTCTCTGTAACTCTTTCAAATAAGTAATTAAATATTTTAATATGATAAAAAAGGCAGAGAGACACAGAGACAAAGAAAGAAGGAAAGAGAAGCAGAGAGATCTCCCATCTGCTGGTTCACTTTCTATATGGCTACAACTGTGCAAGACCAGGTTCTCAAGTCCCCATTTAGGTTACAGTTCTCCAAATTAGATGACAGGAATGAAAGAATTTGAGCTATCATCCATTGCTTCCCAGGGATATTAACATGAAACTGATTTGGAAGTGGAGTACCCAAAACTCAGATTAGCACTGCAATATAGGATGTGGGCATCTGTTGTGATGGCTAACAAATTGGAAAACCTAGAGGAAAAATCAACAGATTCCTGGGCATACACAATATACCAAAATTGAGTCATGAAGACACATAGAAAAGCTAAACAAATCAAAAACCAAGACAGAGATTGGATGAGTAATAAAGATCCTCCCAACAAAGAAAAGTCCAGGATCAGACAGCCTCACTATTGAATTCTACAGGACTTTTAAAGAACTAATTCCAATTCTTCTCAAACTATTCAAAACAATTGAAAGAGAGACAATCCTCTCAAACTCCTTCTATTAATCCTGCATCACCTTAATTCTTAAACTAGAAAAAGATACAGTGGAGAAAGAGAACTATAGAAAAATATCCCTGATGGGGGCCAGTGCCGTGGCACACTGGGTTGATCCTCCACCTGTGGAGCCGGCATCCCATATGGGTGCCAGTTCTGGTCCCAGTTGCTCCCCAGAGCTTTCTGCTCTGGACTGGGAGGGCAGTGGAGGATGGCCCAAGTGCCTGGGTGCCTGCACCCACTTGGGTGACCAGGGAGATGCTCCTATCTCTGGCTTCCGATTGGACCAGCACCACCTGTTGGGCCATATGGAGAATAAACAAGCAGATAAAATACTTATGTCTCTCTGCCTCTGCCTCTGCCTCTGCCTCTGCCTCTGCCTCTGCCTCTCCCTCTCCCTCTCTGTAACGCCACCTTTCAAATAAATAATTCTTTTGAAAAAGTCAACAAACAATAAAGGTTGGTGGAGAGGTAGAGAGAAAGGTACCCTAACCCACTGTTGGTGGGAATGAAGCTAGTACAGCCATTATGGAAGGCAGTATAAAAGTTCCTCAGAAATCTGAAAACAAACATACCATATGATCCCGCCATCTGACCCCTGGGAATTTATCCACATGAAATGAAATAGAATATGCATAGGCATGAGTTATCTGTACCCTCTTGTTTAGTACAGCTCAATTCACAATAGCTAACATGGAATCAACCCAGATGTCCATCAACTGGTGACTGGAAAAAGAATATGAGCTATATATACAGTGTAAAATACTATTCAGCCATAATTGAGAATGAAATCCTATCTTTTCTAACTAAATGGATGAACTGGAAACAATTAGGCTTCATGAAAGAAGCCAGTCCCCAAAAGACAAATACCATATGTTTTCTCTGACTGGTGGTAACTAATATATAGACAACAAAAAGTAGCATATGAGTTAAATTGACATTTTGAGATTTGAGTATTGTTCATAGCACTTTTCTGTACTCTTTGATAGAGTATACAACATATCCTCATTGATAGTTCTGCTACTACTTGCTGAATTCTTTATTTTGTAGAGGGTTAAAGCTTGTGATTCTAAAATAAAATCAAAGCATGCAGCTGTAAAAATTAAAAGAAAATAAACCAAGAAGGAGGGAGTTGGAAATATGAGACCAAGGGAAGATAGGGTAGGATGTTATCAGTTTGCTCTTAAATCTGTATATATCAATTACATGAAATTTGTTCACTTAATATGCATTTAAAAACATAAACTTAACACTAGAAGAAAAAGACCTGAGATCAGTGTTTTCTGGATCACCACTAATAAAATTTAGTCTTCATTTATGTCTGACCATATTTAATTTCTTATTTACTTATTTTATAAGAAAATTAACATCACCACTCCTAACAAGTCCATCCTGCTTCATCCATATCTATCAGTTCCCACTCTGCTAATAATTTCTCATGAACTTAAATCCATATCATCTTAAAAAGATGCAATGCGGGGCTGGCGCTGTGGCATGGCTGATAAAGTTGCTGCCTGCAGTGCTGGCAAGCCATATGGGTGCCAGTTCAAGTTGTGGCTGCTCCACTTCTGAACCAGCTCTCTGCTATGGCCTGGGAAAGCAGCAGAAGGTGGCCCAAGTCCTTGGGGCCTTGCACACAAGGGAGAGACCTGGAAGAAGCTCCTGGCTTCGGATCGACACAGACCAGCCATTGCGGCCAACTGGGAGTAAACCAGCAGGTGGAAGACCTCTCTGTCTCTGTCTGTCTGTCTCTCTCTACCTCTCCTCTATTTGTGCAATGCTTTCAAATAAATAAATAAATCTTTAAGAAAAAAACCTGATTCATGTTATTATTTATGTGTTTTAGAGGCTTTGCAGATGTTGCTTACATGTGCCATGAAAACCCATTAAAATGCAAATCCTATAATAGGCAACTCCATGTTCACTAAAATGGTAAAATCCAGTGCATGTGTTGAGAAAAACACACTAGCAATAAATTTCAAAAAGCTGTTAAATATTATAAGTGGCTGTCAAAGAGCTAAAAATCTGACAATGACTCATTATGTCATTTATTTAGTACATAATGCTGAGAAAATCAGAAGTATTTGTTAAAACTTCTGCTAAAATGCACTAGATTTATAATTTTTAAATGCATCTTTCCTATATGTAATGCAGTCCTGTGCTACTTTAGAGTATCAGAAATTTAAAATGTTGGACTGGTGCTGTGGTGGAGCAGGTTAACACCCTGGCCTGAAGTGCCAGCATCCCATATGGGGGCCGGTTCAATACTCAGCTGTTCCATTTCTCATCCTGCTCTCTGCTATGGCCTGGGAAAGTAGTAGAAGATGGCCCAAGTCCTTGGGCCCCTGTACCCATCTGGGAGACCTGGAACTAGCTCCTGGCTCCTGGCTTCAGATCAGCACAGCTCTGGCAGTTGCAATCAATTAGGGAGTGAACATCAGATGGAAGACCTCTCTCTTTCTCTCTGGCTCTCCTCTCTGTTTGTAACTCGACTTGTAAATAAATAAATCTTTAAAAAAATTAAGAAATTTTAAATCTGAAAGGTTTTTAAAAAATGTATTTATTTATTGTGAGGCAGTTACAGATATAGAGAGGAAGAGAGAGAGAGGTCTTCTATCCACTGGTTCACCCCTAAATGGCCAGAATGGCTGGAGCTGGGCCGATCTGAAGCCAGGTGCCAGAAGCCAGGAGTCAGCAGCTTCCTCCAGGTCTTCCACATGGGTGCAGGGGCCCAAGCACTCAGGGCATATTCCACTGCTTTCCTAGGCCATTAGCAAAGAGCTGGATTGGAAGTGCAGAAGCAGGGACGCAAACTGGTGCCCATGGGGGATGCTGGTGCTGCAGGTGGATGTTTAATCTACTGTGCCACAGAGTGGGCCCAACGAAAGGTTTTAGGAAGACATCTTTCATGTAGACTAGGCTGCAATATTGCAAGGTAAGGTTTAGCTTTTATTCCCACACATCAGTATTCATCTTTTAGCAATTATAAATACTAAATATCATACATATATACATAAATATAGGTAACTGCAGATTTTGTTGTCATTCTTTCTAATTCTCTTTTTAATGTCTGCTAATAGGCAATCTTATGGGTTCTTATATTGATGTTACCTGTACACAACCATCAGGCATTTCCACTGTTGAATGTGTTTATGTGTACAGGTAGTTTTGTTTGTGTGTACATGAATGCACATTTGATGGAGCTAGCACTGACAGTAATACTGTGAGAAATCCTAACGCTGATTTCAAACTTTCTGTCCTCCGCAGAGATGGCTGTCATTGAAGTAGACCACAGGGCCCCTTTTGCTGTTATGGACTGAAATGTGCCTCCCTAAAACTCAAACACTGAAGTGCTAACCACCAACATGACTCTACCTGAAGAAAGTGATTTTAAGCAGATCAAATGATAGATGTGTCTGTCACATTGAAGAAAGGCTTCTGGAAAAATCAAGCCTATTAGGACCTTGATCTGATATTTTCAACCTCTACAACTCTGAGAAGTAAAATTCCATGATTTAAATCATATTCTCTGTGGTATTTTCTTAGCAAATTAATATATCCTCATTTCTGCCAGCATTTTCTGCTGTCATCTAGAAGGTCCTTGTGATTAGCAGAGAAATATAGAAAATAAAAACTATGATTTTAGATTACCAAGCATCTACTAACACAAAAAAGATATCCCAGAAGCAACTTACTACCATCCTCCAGGACCCAGAAAAAAACAGGAATGGGTCAAGTTGCAGGGCAGTAGAAAAAAGTGAATAATGAAAGATCACAGCAGAAATAAATAAGGAAGGGTTTGGTGCTGTGGTGTAGTGGGTTAAAGCCTTCAGCTGCTGTGCATGCACCCCATATGTTGCTGCTGGAGACCAGGTGCTCCACTTCCAATCCAGCTCCCTACTAATGCACCTGGGAAATTGGTGGAAGATGGCCCATGTTCTTGGGTGCTGGCACCCACATGAGAGACTTGGAAGAAGCATCTGGCCTTTCAAATAAATAAATAAATCTTTAAAAAAAATAGAAGCAGTGTTAGCACTGTTGGAAAAACAGACACATAGTTCAGTGGAAAAGAATAGGCAGCTGAAATAAACCGACTTTTCTACAGGCAACTCCTATTTAACAAAGGAAATAAAACAAACAGGAGAAAGAAGAATCCCTTTAGCAAATGGTGTAAAGGAAAGTGATTATCCATATGTAGAAGCCTGAAAATATACCCCAACACCTCATACACTATGTAAAAGCAACCCAAGGCGAATTAAAAGTCTAAATATAAAACCCCAAACTAAGTAAACCTATGAGAAACTGTAAAACATTAGCATAGACAACAGTTTTGGGTAAGATTCCAAAAGCGCAAGTAACAAAAATAAAATATACAAATTTGAGAATATCAAATTAAGATACATCTTCACAACGAAGTAATCAACAGAGTGAAGATACAATGGACAGAATGGCAGAAAACATTGAAAACTGTGAATATGACAAAAGATTGATAGCCAGAACATCCATATATACAACTGGAAAAACTCCAAACAAGAAGCAAAATGTGCAGTTAAGAAATGGGCAATGATCAGAATAGATGTTTCTCAGAAGAAGAAATCTAAATGGTCAAGACATATATGAACATGCCCAGTATCACTAGCCATTAGGGAAGTGTAAATCAAAACCAATAGCAGACTCCATCTGTGGGAGAAGACAATGCTTGGGTTTTCATTTGTGCAACAAGTGGGTTTAGAGGACCCTGTTCACCAGAGTCTACATGGAAGTAAGGAAACCTTAATGTTTTCCTAATGGGCTTGTTAAATTCTTGACCAGTGCCTATTACCTTTGCCACAAACTTTCCAGTCTCACTACTTTCCTTCTTCTTCCTCTTCTCTGTGGCTTGCAAAAACAGTATACCTTCTATATACTTTTGTTTTGTTTTATTCCTTCTGCCTCATCATGTTCCTCTAAGAAATCACAACCCTCAAAGTATTCATTCATTAATGCAGTCTGCAGTTTTCATGGGCTACTACATGGCAAAGTACTAAGTTAAAGGAAAGGTATAGGTCAGGAACTGAGCAAAGTTCACAATGATGAAACCATTGGGGAAATGAACCTGATGGAAGACCTCTCTCACTCTCTCTCTCTCTCTCTCTCTCTCTCTCTGCCTCTCTCTCTGCCTCTCCTTCTCTCTCTGTGTAACTCTAATTTTCAAATAAATAAATAAATCTTTAAAAACTAACTAAATAAATGTGGGGAGCAACTCGGACTAGACTAAGTTACTCAAATTAAGACTTATTCTATGCATCTGCTCTCCCACAATATGGCGCTGGGAGAGGAGTAAACAGCTTCTACGCAGCTGCCTCTCGCCAACTTGAGTGATGACCTGCAGGAGCTGATCCTGCTCCTGATTGGAGGAGAGCAGCGTACTCGGCGTGTGGGTAGCAGAGTTGGGATTGGTGGAAGAGGACTATAAAGGAGGAGAGAGACAACATGCACCAGGAACATCTATCTGAAGGAACACCTGAGCAGCCCCCGAGGGAGCCGGCCAGCGGTGTGCCGCTCCCCCATGGAAGTGGGAAAAGTGGCAGGGGGAACCGCCCTTCCACGGAGGTGGAAGGGTCGGTAGCCAACCCGGGAAGAACGAACAGCAAACCCGGGGAGGGCCGAGCAGACAAAAGAACAACGCAGTGTCCTGTGTGTCATTCCTCCATGAAGAGGGGGAGCGACATAATGGTGCCGTGACTTGGATATGAAGTTTAGGAGGCATAATGGTGCCGTGACTCAGATAGGAAACCTAGGAGGGAAGAAGCAGGAAGAATCAAGTCCTCCACACATCAAGTTTTCTAGGCAGACAGCTTCAGAAAGCCGAGAAAACATGCTATTTCTGTTTGTAAAAATGATATTCGATCCTCTGGCTGAACAAAAAGATTGTGCTTTTCTGCAAAACCACTTTGACAGTGATTTTTTTGGTTAAATTTCACCCGAATTCCACAACACTTTGCCCCAATATGCCTGGTTGAAAGCAGAAATATCTGGTGTGTTGTGCCTATCTCAATCCCAGATCTTTCTACAGCCTCTGTGTTTGATTGTGTTTTCTGGGCTTTATCTATGGACTTTACGCTTTTGAATGCACTGTAGCATCTAACTTTCAGTTTTCTGCTGTCTAAGGATTGTCAGTTCCACTTGGAGTCAATTCCTCCCCACATTCGAGTTTTCTATGCAGAAAGCTTCAGAAACCTGAGAAAACATGGTATTTATGTTTGTAAACATGACATTGGATCCACTTGCCGAACAGAAAAATTGTGCTTTTCTCCAAAACCACTTTGAAGGTTATGCTTTGGTTAAATTTCACCCGAATTCCACAACACTTTGTCTGGCTATGCCTGGATGAAAGCAGAAATATCCGGTGTGTTGTGGCTATCTCAATCCCAGATCTTGCCTCAGCATCTATGTTTGTTTGTGTTTTCTGGGTTTTATCTTCGGACTTGATGGTTTTGAATGCATTTTAGCATGTAACTATTTTTTTCTGGCAGAAAACACTAATTGGTTCCACATGGAGTCAAAAACTCCACACGTTGATTTTTCTAGGCAGAAAGTTTCAGAATCCCGAGAAAACATGCTATTTCTGTTTGTAAACATGACATTGGATCCACTTGCCAAACAGAAAAATTGTGCTTTTCTCCAAAACCAGTTTGACGGTGATGTTTTGGTTAAATTTCACCCAAATTCCACAACACTTTGTCCGGCTATGCCTGGATGAAAGCAGAAATATCCAGTGTGTTGTGGCTATCTCAATCCCAGATCTTGCTACAGCCTCTGTATTTGTTTGTGTTTTCTGGGCTTTATCTACAGCCTTGATGGTTTTGAATGCATTTTAGGATGTAACTTTTTGTTTTCTGCTGGCAAACGCTAATTGGTTCCACATGCAGTCAAATCCTCCATACATTCGAGTTTTCTATGCAGAAAGCTTCAGAAACCCGAGAAAACATTTGTGTTTAAAACTTGACATTGGATCCACTTGCTGAATAGAAAGATTGTGCTTTTCTCCAAAACCACTTTGACGGTGATGTTTTGGTTAAATTTCACCTGAATTCCACAACGCTTTGTCCGGCTATGCCTGGATGAAAGCAGAAATATCCGGTGTGTTGTGGCTATCTCAATCCCAGATCTTGCTACAGCCTCTGTGTTTGTTTGTGTTTTCTGGACTTCATCTATGGACTTTATGCTTTTGAGTGCATTTTAGCAGGTAATATTTTGTTTTCTGCCAGCAAATGCTAATTGGTGCCACATGGAGTCAAATCCTGCATACATTGGAGTTCACCGGGCAGAAAGCTTCAGAAACCCGAGGAAACATGCTGTCTCTGTTTGCAAACATGACATTGGATCCACTTGCCAAACAGGAAGATTGTTCTTTTCTCCAAAATCACTTTGGTGGTGATTTATTGGTTAAATTTCACCCAAATTCCACAACACTTTAGCCAGATATGCCTGGTTGAAAGCAGAAATATCTGGTATGTTGTGGCTATCTCAATCCCAGATGGTGCCTCAGCCTCTGTGTTTGTTTGTGTTTTCTGGGCTTTATCTACAACTTTATCCTTTTGAATGCATTTTAGCATGTAACTTTTTGTTTTCTGCCAGCAAATGCTAATTGGTTCCACATGGAGACAAATCCTCCATACATCCGAATTCTCTAGGCAGACAGCTTCAGAAACCCGAGAAAACATGCTATTTCTGTTTGTAAACATGACATTGGATCCACTTGCCAAACAGAAAGATTGTGCTTTCTCCAAAACAACTTTGACGGTCATTTTTTGGTTAAATTTCACCCGAATTTCACAACACTTTGTCCAGATATGCCTGGTTGAAAGCAGAAACATCCAGTGTTTATGGCTATCTCAATCCCAGATCTTGCTACAGCCTCTGTGTTCGTTTTTTGTTTTCTGGGCTTTATCTACGGACTTGATGGTTTTCAACGCATTTTAGCATGTAACATTTTGTTTTCTTCCGGCAAACGCTAATTGGTTCCACATGGAGGCAAATTCTCCACACATCGAGCTTTCTAGGCAGAAAGGTTCAGAGACCTGAGAAAACATGCTATTTCTGTTTGTAAACATGACATTGTATCCACTCTCCGAACACAAAGATTGTGCTTTTCTCTAAAACAACTGTGACGGTGATTTTTTTGGTTAAATTTCACCCGAATTCCACAACAGTTTGTCCGGATATGTCTGCCTGAAAACAGAAATATCTGGTGTGTTGTGGCTATCACAATCCCAAATCTTGCTACAGCCTCTGTGTTTGTTTGTGTTTTCTGGGCTTTATCTACGGACTTTATGGTTTTTAGTGAATTTTAGCATGTAACTTTTTGTTTTCTGCCGATAGAAGTAAAAAGGGAGAGAATGATCCAACATGGGAAGTGAGATACACAGCAGACCCATAGAATGGCAGATGTCCTTAACAGCACTTTGGCCTCATAATCACCCCTTAAGGCATGCGGATCCGACTGAAAATCCCATGAGAGTATTTCAGGCATGGAAAACCAAGACATTCTGGCAAAAAAAAAAAAAAAAAAAAACCTAAATGAAAGATCTCCCCGAGTGAGATCCCAGTGGAAAGAACAGGTCATCAAAGAAGGAGCTACCTTTTTCTGAAGGGAGGAGAGAACTTCCACTTTGAATATGACCTTGTCTAAATATGATCAGAGCCGGTGAACTCAAAGGACTTCCATAGCCTTGGCAGCTCATGACAAGAGCCTAGGGTTATTACTGATGCCATAACCAAGAGTGTCAATTTGTTAAGTCAACAACAGGAGTCACTGTTCTCCTCATGTACTCCTCATGTAGGATCTCTGTCCTTAATGTGCTGAGCATTGTAATTTAAGGCTATAACTAGTACTCAAACAGTATTTTTCACTTTATGTTTCTGTGTGGGTGCAAATTGTTGAAAACTTTACTTAATATATGCTAAACTGATCTTCTGTATATAAAGAGAATTGAAAATGAATCTTGATGTGAATGGAAGGGGAGAGGGAGCAGGAAAGGGGAGGGTTGTGGGTGGGAGTGAAGTAGTGGGGTGATGCCATTGTAATCCATAAGCTGTACTTTGTAAATTTATATTCATTAAATAAAAGTTAAAAAAAGGAAGAGCACCAACAATTATACTGATTGGCAGTGATAAGGCACAAGTAATCCTTATGTTAAAAGAAACATGTACTTGCTGTTTAAAATGTTACTGCCATGAAGCAATTTGTTATTTTAAGAATGCTGTGAGTCAAGTTGCAAAATACCACAGAAAGATGCAAATGCTGTCACTAAAATCTACCCTATAGAAAAATACTTGGGTGATGTCAACTATTGTTCTGTTGCTACAAATATACTTCATGGTACTTCATATTGTTAATTTCACTAGAACATATTTTGATGTTATACACTGAAAATTCTATAGAATATATTCTTCTTGTAACCAGGGTATTTTTGTCCACAGCTGTGTAGAAAAATGAATATGATACACATTTATTATACTATGTCTTTATAGTAATTATTACAAAAGACACCTCCCAGTTTCCAAATATTCATGTAGTTCTTCCCTAAAATGCTTCTTGGCATTCAGTGAACATAACACCAACATGATTTAAAAAGTTATATTATGAAGAAGCCTCAGAGCTTCCTGTTGGAGATACAGGACCCAGGCAAAATTTCATAGCAAACCATCAGACTTGGGAATATTAAATGTTGTGATGTGAGTTAGTCTGCTGCTTGGGAAATACCATATCTAATACCAACATGCCCAGTTGCATGATTGATATTCTGCATATTCAAGGCAGCATCCTGCTAAGATGTCTATGAGGCAGTAGTTGGTGCATAAGCACTTGGATTCCTACCACCCACACATTAATAAAGGATGGAGTCCTGTACCTGAACATATATGTTGATTTCTTCTGATTTAACTTTGCATGGAATTAAATTCTTCCCTTCTCATCAAGGTTATTAACATTTGATGTTGAACAAATCCACAGATATGTGTAAGCTCTCCTCCATTAGAAAACAATAATAGGGATCAGGGGCAAAATTGCAGAGTAGGGAGGGAGCTTGCTGCTCTATTCTTGGGGAAGATAGTTTTTAAAAAATGGAAAGAGTGCAGATTCAGGCAAGAGTTTTGGGTAAAAAAGCAGAGGAAGCTCTACACATTGGAGGGACAAAGTGGACCTACATGGAGGGATTCACAACTCAGAACTCCAGCAGCCAAGAGCCTCCACATCAGAGAGGAGAGTGTGGTAAGACCAGACTGCATAAGCCAAATCCATGGGTGAGAAAGCTGCAGGAAGAGCCTAGAGAGAATCTGACTTGGAGCCAATTGGGGGATAATGTACCTGCCAAACTAGAGGAGGAAAAAAAGAGGGGGCACATTTTCTCTGGCCATAGCACCCTGCAACTGCAACATGTAAGAAAGTGATATAGAACAAGTGCCCTTTTGACACATATGACAGCTGTGCTAGCTTGTGTCAGCATCTTGAAAGCAGTCAAGCAGAGAATCCTGATCTGGTGGGGAGATCTGGGAGTATGCTGCATGAGACTGTGTGAGGCTTCTGTGTTAGGACTGTGTAAATACTGAGCTGTGTGGGAGCACTCAGGTTGTCACTGGGACTTTGAGCAGTCACTGTGGGAGGCTCCACACAATCGGCATTCCCTGGTTACCAGGCAAGGGTCATTGCTGGAGAATCCAAACTTATACTGAAAACTGCACAGATCCTTTGTGTGGTCCTTGTGGCAATGACAACAAATAATATACCCTCTGGGGCTAGCACCCAGCTACTGGTCTTATTTGAGGAGAGGAGCTCAGATGAATCTACACCAACAGACAAGAAGAAACCTCCATTCTAATAAAAAAAGAGATTTAAGATGCCAAAATTGGTGTGTCACTTCAGACACACCCTTCACTCTGAAACAATGAACAGAGCTCCCTGGCTACAATCACCACAAGCCTTTAGGTATTTCCTGAAAGCAGACAATCTGATAATGAACACAGACATAGTCCACAGATAAAAGCTGCCACAGCAAAAAAAAAAAAAAAAAAAAAAAAGAGTATCTCCACAAATACTAAATAACAAATGCACCAAACAAGAATATGGAAGACAAAATGATGACTCCCAAAGAACACAACACTACAATAATAGATTGTGAAGATGATGAGATTAAAAAATATTCAGAAATAGAATTCAACATATTGATCACAGGATTGCTTAAAAGTAATCAGAAGAAAATGCATGAACTAATAAAATCTATACATAACATGAAAGAAATTTTCTCCCATGAAATTGAGAACATAAGGAGAAATCAAAATGAAATCTTGGAAATGAAGAAGTCAATAGAGCAAATTAGAAAATGCAGTGGAAAGCCTTAACAAAAGAATCTGTGAATCAAAAGAAAGAATATCTGACTTAGAAGACAAAAAAAGGGAATCATTCAGAGAGATCAAACATAAGAAGAAATTAGAAAGTTAAAATACACTGTTGGTAAATTATAGATAGTATCAAATGACCCAACATAAAAGTTCTAGGAATTTCTGAAGTTTTGGAAAGAAGGGATGGATGGGAAGGCCTTTTTAGTGAAATAATAACAGAAAACTTCCCTAATTTGGAGAATTAAAGGGACATTTAAGTACAAGGAGCACATAGAACTCCTAAAAGATATGACCAGAAAATATATTCACCATGATAGATTATAATCAAACTTTCCACAATAAAACATAAAGAAAAGATTCTAAAATCTTCACAAGAGAAACACTAGATTTATTTCAGGGATCTCCAGTCAGACTCAGAGTGGACTTCTCATCAGAAATCCTACACGCTAGGAGGGTATATCACTGTTATAAATGCATATGCACCTAATTACAGGGCACTGGCTATTTAAAACAAACGTTAAAGGAACAAAAGGGAGACATAGATTCAAACATAATAGTAACGGGGGACTTCAATACCCCACATTCAGGGATGGACAGATCCACCAGACAGAAATTCAGCAAGGAAACAGCAGAGGTAATCAACACTATAGACCAAATGGATCTAATAGATATCTACAGAAATTTTCATCTTACAGTTCCAGAATACATATTATTCTCAGGAGTGTATGGAACTTTTTCTAGGATTGACCACATACTAGGCCATAAAGCAAACATCAGCAAACCCCCCCCCAAAAAAAAATCGAAATCATACTACGCTTCTTCTCACACCACAATGGAATGATGCTGGAAATCAGCAACTTAACAATCTCTGAAACATATGCAAACATATGGGGACTGAACAATATGCTCCAGAATAAACAGTGGGTCATAGAAGAAATTAAAATTGAAAAAAAAATTCTGGAAACAAATGAAACAACAATAAAATATCAAAACTTATGGTGTACAGCAAAAGCAATGTTAAGAGGAAAGCTTGTAACAATTGGTGCCTATATCAAGAAACTGGAAATACACCAAATAAATGAGCTATCAACGCATCTCAAGGATCTAGAAAATGAGCAAACAACACCCAAAACTAATAGGAAAAAAGAAATATCAAAATTAGAGAGGAAATTTAAAAAATGAATCCAAAAAACAATATAAAAGATCAGCAAAATAAAGAGTTGTGGCCGGCGCCGTGGCTCAATAGGCTGCCTGCAGCACGCCGGCTGTGGCGGCCATTGGAGGGTGAACCAACAGCAAAAAAGGAAGACCTTTCTCTCTGTCTCTCTCTCTCACTGTCCACTCTGCCTGTAAAAAAAAGAGCTGTTTTTTAAAAAAAATAAAATTGACACATAATTGGGCAACTAACCAAAAAAAAGCAAATTAATAAAACTATAGATGAAAAAGGAAATGTAGCAACAGACACCATAAAGTGAATAACAAGAAATTAATACAAAGAGCTGCATGTCAACAAGCTGGAAACATAAATGAAATGGACAGGTTCCTGGAAACAAACAACCTAGCTACATTGAGCAATGAATACATAGCAAACTTAAACAGCCAAATTTCCAAGATGAATATTGAATCAGTAATAAAGACCCTCTCAATAAGGATGATGGCTTCACTGCTGAATTTTAACAGACATTTTAATTAGAACTAATATAATTTCTTCTCAAGTTATTCAAAACAATTGAAAGAGAGGGAATTTTCACAAAATCTTTCTATGAAGCCAGCATCACCTTAATTTCTAAACACGCAAAAAGACACAATAGAGAAAGAGAACTACACACCAATTTCCCTAAATCAAATAGATGCAAAAATCCTTAATAAAATTCTAGTCAATGGAATCCAACAACACACATCCAAAGATCATTCACCCAGACCAAGTGGAATTTATCCTTGGTATGCATGGATGGTTCAATATTTGCAAATCAATCAATGTGATACATCACATTAACAAATTTAAGAACAAAAACCAAATCTCTATATGTAGAGAAAGCATTTGATAAAATACAACACCCTTTCATGATGAAAACTGAGCAAATTGAGTACAGAGAAAATCTCTTGACACAATCAAGAAAATTTATGACAAAAATACAGTCAGCATCCCTTTGAATGAGGAAAAGTTAGAAGCATTCTCACTGAGATCTGGAACTAGACAAGGATGCCCATGCTCAACATTGCTATTCAGTATAATCCTGGAAGATTTAACCAGAGCCATTAGCCAGAAAAAAGAAATCAAGGGACACAAATTGGTAAAGAGAAAGTCAAACTATCTCTATTTGCAGCTGACATCTCTATTTGCAGATGGATCCAAAAGACTCCTCCACGAGATTATGTGAACTCATGGAAGAGTTTGGTAATGTAGGAGGATATACAACCAATACACAGGCGTTAAAACAGCCTTTGTATACACAGACTGTATACACAATGGCATGTTTTAGAAAGAACTTCTCAGATCATTCCCATTCACAATTGCATGGAGTAAATTTAACCAACAATGCCAAAGATCTTTATGATGTGAATTATAAAACATTAAAAAAGAAATAGAAGATACAAAATGGAAAAATATCCATGTTCATGAATTATAAGAAGCAATATCATCAAAATGTCCATTATTCTAAAAGCAATTTACAAATTCAATGTGATACCAATTAAAATAGCAAAGACATTCTTCTAAGATCTAGAATAATGATGAAGAAACACAGGAGGTCTTGCATAGCTAAAGCAATATGATAGAACAAAAACAAAGCCAGAGGCATCACAATACAAGGTCTCAAGACATGCTTCAAGGCAGTTATAATAAAAGCAGCCTAGTAATGGTGAGAAAAAAAAAGATGGATTGACAAAACTAACAAACAAACAAGCAAACAAAAAACCACCAGAAGTCAATCCAAGCATCTTCAACCAACTTACATTCAACCAAAGAGCATAAACACATCCCTGGAGTAAGGACAGTCTCTTCAGCAAGTGGTGCTGGGAAAACTGGATTTCCCCATGCAAAAATATGAAGCAAAACCCCTACTTTACACCATACACAAAAGTCCATTCAAAATAATCAAAGACATAAATCTATGAACTGATAACACCATATTATTAAAGAACATTGGGGAGTGCCAGCAAAATAATTGGCTCAGGCAAAGAGTTCTTAGAAAAGAAACCAGAGGCACTGCTAATCAAAGCCATAATTAACAAATGGGATTACACTCAGAAAGTGAAGAGGCAACTGATAGAATGGGAGAAATTATTTGTAAACTATGCAGCTGATGAAAGATTTATAAACAGGATATATAAAGAGATCAAGAAACTCCACAACAATGAAACAAACAACCCAATGAAGAAATGGGCCAAGCATTTAAATAGATATTTTTCAAAATAGGAAATTGAGATGGCAAAGAGATAAATAAAAAAATGTCTAGAATCACTAGCCATGAAGGAAATGCAAATTAAAACCACAGTGATGTGGCTGGCACTGTGGTGCAGTGGGTTAAATCCCTGGCCTGAAGTGCAGGCATCCCATATGGGTGCCGGTTCTAATCCCAGCTGCTCCTCTTCCTATACAGCTCTCTGCTATGGCCTGGGAAAAATAGAATATGGCCTAAGTCCTTGGGAACCTGCACCCATGTGGGAGACCCTGAAGAAGTTCCTGGCTTTGGATCAGCACTGCTCTAGGCATTGCAGCCATCTGGGGAGTGAACCATCAGGTGGAAGACCTCTATCTCTGTCTCTACCTCTCTTTGTAACTCTGTCTTTCAAATAAATTCAATAAATCTTTAAAAAGAACACAGTGAGGTTTCACCTCATTCCAGTTAGAATTGCTTTCATACAGAAATCAACAATCAGCAAATGCTGATGAGAATGTGAGGCAAAAGGTACCCCAACCCATTGCTGGTGGGAATGTAAACTTGTAAAGCCACTATGACAGACCATTTGGAGATACCTCAGAAATCTGAATACAGACCTACCACAGGTCCCAGCCATTTCACTCCTGGGAATTTACCCAATGGACATGAAATCCGCAAATGAAAAATGTTATCTGTACCTCGATGTTTATTAAAGCTGCATTCACAATAGCTAAGACATGGAATTGACCTAAATGCCCTTCAACTAAAGACTGGATAAGGAAATTATGGGATATATACTCTATTGTATACTACACAATGGATAAAAACAATGAAATCCATTCATTTGCAACAAAATGAATGAATCTGGAAAACATACTAATACCACATGTTTTCCTTGATCTGTGATAACTAACAGAGCACCTAAAAGAAAATCTGTAAAATTGAGATTGACACTTTGAGAAGCAATGATTGAACAGCTTTGGTCTTGGCTGTTGAGAAAGAGTTTTTTTTTTTTTCTATATGTCATACTATTTGTTGAACTCTTTCTTAACATTGAGTTAATCTTGTGTTTATTTTTTTATTTAATAAATGTGAATTTACAAAGTGCAACTTTTGTATTGTTGTGGCTTCCCCCCAAACCTCCCTTCCTCCTGTGACCCTTCCCTCTCCCACTCCCTCTCCCATCCTGCTCTTCATTGAGTTTCATTTTCAATTACCTTCATATACAGAAATCAACTTAGTATATACTAAGCAAGGATTTCAACAGGCTGCCTTCACACAACCGCACAAAGTATAGGGTATTGTTCAACTCGTAATGTTGTCTTTAAGTTTCATAGTAAAGCACATTAAGGACAGAGATCCTACATGGGGAGCATGTACCCAGTGACTCCCATTGTTGATTTAACAATTGGCACTTTTATTTATGATGTCAGCAATCATCTGAGGCTCTTGCCATGAGCTGTCCAGGCTATGGGAGCCCCTTGAGTTCACCAACTCTGAACTTGTTTAGTCAAGGCTGTATCACAGTGAAGGTTTATAAAGTCAATTGACAATAAATATCATTAAGCATAATGTTTGGAATAACACAGGAAGGAGGAATTTTGTAACTGTGAAGCTCTATTGTCCTGCATACTTTCCTACAGATTACTTCTAAAGATACAGTTTAAAATTGTGGTATGGGACTTCAAATCCCATCAAACTGGGTAGTAAAAAATGTCATCTTAATTGTTAAAGTGAACATATTAAGTGTTAAATTGATAATATAGATAGGATTACATGTTAAGTGGATAATATAAATAATATGAAATGTCTGGTAATAATAAATGGAATTAAAAAGGAGAGAATATTCCAACATGGGAAGCAGTACACAGAGCAGACACATAGAATGAGAATCACATTAAATAACACTCTGTCCTCAGAATCAGCCCATAAGGCATCCTGGTCAGGTTAAAGTCGCATGAGAGCAATTCAAGCATCAAAAGCCAAGACAATGTGGTAAAAAATGTTCTACATAAAGGATCTCTGTGAGAGAGACCCCGGTGGAAAGAAGTGGCCATAAAAGAAGGATGTACTTTTGTCTGACAGGTGGAGAGTACTTCAACTTTGCTTGTGGACTTGTCTAGATACTGATACTGATTTTGGATACAGAGGCTACTATAGCCTTTGTAGCTTCTATAACCTAGGCAGCTCATGACAAGAGTTTTGGGTGATCACTGATATCATACAAGAGTGTTATTTGTCAAATTAACAACAGGAGTCACTGTGCACATACTCTCCATAAAGGACTTCTGTCCGCAATGAATTGTATTATGAGAATTAACTGTAAAACTAGTTCTCGGTTTGTGTGTGTGTTTGTCTGTGTGTGTTTGTTCGTATGTGTAAATTGTTGAAATCTACTTTGTAAAAGTTGGTCTTCTATGTATAAAGTTAAACAAAAATGTATCTTAAAGTATAATGGAACTTGGAATGAGCAAGGGAGGAGGACTGGGGTGAGAGTGGAGGAGGGAGGGCAGCATAGTGAGAAGAATCACTATATTCCTTAAGTTGTACTGATGAGATTTGTACTCATTAAATAAAATGTTTCTTTGAGATATAAAAAGAAACAAGAAGAATGATTTGTATGTTTCCTGAGTAATTGTTTCACTCTCAAGACAAAATGCATGATGCAAAAGAATTCATCTTCAACCACACACTAACAAAGTGGAACTCTAGTGGTTAAATTTTAGGGTTGCAAACTCATATTTGAAAGTCAGGTGTTAAAAATAGATGAATTCTTATTTCAGCTCAATTCACAATCGCTAGAACCTGGAATCAACCCAAATGCCCATCAACAGTAGACTGGATAAAGAAATTATGGGGCATGTACTCCATAGAATACTATACAGCAGTAAAAAACAATGAAATCTTGTCATTTGCAACAAAATGGAGGAATCTGGAAAACATCACGCTCAGTGAATTAAGCAAGTCCCAAAGGGACAAATATCATATGTTCTCCCTGATTGGTGACAACTAACTGAGCACCAAAAAGGAAACATGGTGAAGTGAAATGGATACTATAAGAAACAGTGACTTGATCAGCCCGTGTCCTTACTGTTGATCTACAAGTTAAAACATTATCACTTTAAGTACTTTTTTGATCTACTTAAAACTATTGGCTGAACTCTTTAATTAACACACAATTATTCTTAGGTATGTAAATTCAACTGAAAAGTGATCTCTGTTAAATGTAATAGTGGGAATAAGAGAGAGAGGAGATGTACAATTTGGGACATGCTCAATCGGACTTGCCCCAAATGGTGGAGTTAGAAACATGCCACGGGATTCCAATTCAATCCCATCATGGTGACATGTACCAATGCCATCTCACTAGTCCAAGTGATCAACTTCAGTTTACAATTGATCATACTGATAGGCCCATGAGTCAAAGGGATCACATAAACAAGAGTAGGGTTTGCTAATACTAACTGATAGAATTAAAAAGGGAGAGAATGACCCAACATGGGAAGCGGGATACACAGCAGACTCATAGAAAGGCAGATGTCCTAAACAGCACCCTGGCCTCAGAGTCAGCCCTTAAGGCATTCGGACCTGCTGAAGAGCCCATGAGAGTATTTTAGGCATGGAGAGCCAAGACACTCTGGCAAAAAAAAAAAACCCTAAAGGAAAGATCTCTGTGAGTAAGATCACAGTGGAAAGAATGGGGCCATCAAAGAAGGAGGTACCTTTCTCTGAAGGGAGGAGAGAACTTCCACTTTGACCATGGCCTTGTTGACATAAGATCAAAGTTAGTGAACTCAAAAGGCTTCCACAGGCTTGGCAACTCATGACTAGAGCCTAGGGAGATTACTGATGCCTTAAACAAGTGTCAATTTGTTAAGTTAACAACAGGAGTCACTGTGTACTTACTCCTCATGTAAATCTCTGTCCTTTATGTGTTGTTCAATGTGAATTAATGCTATAATTAGTACTCAAACAATATTTTACACTTAATTGTTCTGTGTGGGCACAAACTGTTGAAATCTTTACTAATATAGACTAAATTGATCTGTACATAAAGATAATTGAAAATTAATCTACGTGAATGGAATGGGAGAGGCAGCAGGAGATGGGAGGGCTGTGGATGGGAGGGAATTTATGGGGGGAAGCCATTGTAAACCATAAGCTGTACTTTAGAAATTTATATTTACTAAATAAAAGTTAAAAATGGATAAATTCAAATGTGGGAACAGGTTATATGATGATTATTTTTTGCTTTCCCTTTGTTTTCAATTCTGATAATTATACTGTATTTCTAAACACACATCTGCTTGTTACAGATACATGTATAAAATATGGAAAACATGATGCTATTCTACTTTAAGATACTTAAACAAGAAGCTAATATTCATATGGCAACTTATATTTAATCCATCAAAAGATATTTGCTGTGACCTAATCAAATAATTAGTGTGTTATTCATGGGTAATATTCCAGAATTCAGAAAACTACTATAGTATATTTACTAGAATAAAATAATGAGTCTTACTGTGGGTGCATTTAAATTCATTGCACGGAGCAAAAGTTCCAGTCTCTGGGAATTAATCCAAAACTCTTGAAATCCATTTCTCTATACATTCATTTGATGATCTATCAACTCTATTTATTGCTCTGAGAGTCAGTTCTTAACTTTCTCTGTTCGCTAGTTTCTTCTACAAATCATGCAAGATATCAACACAAGAATTACATAGAGCCTCTACTGCCACTGTTGTTCTTCTCTAACAGGGAATGGCCATGGCTAATCTGATCTTCAGTGGGAGTAAGACAGTGTACTGGTATTAGGCCCACAACCTCTCCCTGGTTTCCTTTATTGCACAGATATGATTTTCCCTGTTCAAATTCCTGTGTTTTCTCTATACTGCCATTGTCCTAAGTGATATTCTACAAATGTGGGAACCTTAAACTTGAGCTTCTAAGCCTAGGTTACCTCATCTCAGAGCTCAGAAACTAGTACATGATGAAAAAATAGGTCTCAATTTCATATTGCTTGAGATAAAAATGAAATTTCAGGGATTAATGAGCTAGCTCAGCACCACGGACTTTGTGAGTTTATATGTCCTTTCCTGGAATTTGCTCTCTTTGTTCATCACACACCTCTGCCAACAGGAGTTGTTCCTTCTGGGAATGGAGATATAGTTTCCAAGGGAAACTCCAATATGAGAAAAATTATGAACATCATACTCACCAAAAATTGGCTAATCATAAGCCACTCCTTTGTCTGACTCTTCTGAGTCAATAAGGAAGCTATAGTGATTAATTTGTCCTGAATACAGAAGATTATATAGTCCAAGTGCTATAAATAAAGGGAGTGATGAGCAAAGAGTGAGTCTAGCTAATTAAAATAACCTCAAGGATTATTAGCTGAATTTAGCCTTTTCTTTTTAAATATCTAATTATTTGAAAGGCAGAGAAATGAAAGACAAAAACAGAGAAACAGACACATGAAGCATCTTTTTCTTGGCTCACTTCCCAAGATGCTAAAATAAACAGGTTTTGGCGAGGACAGAGCCAGGAGCAAGTAATTCTATTTACATCTGCTATATGGGCACATTCCAAAGCATTTGGGTCATCTTCCATTGCCTTCCCAGGTTCATTGATAGAATATACACAAAGTAACACTACAATAGAGGAGGCCAGCATTGCAAGCAGTGGCCAATCCCATTGCAAACCAATGTGTGCCACAAACACTAGTCATTTCAGATCCACCATTAAAAATATTTAGTCATATACCTCTGTTGCCTCATCATGTATTTTTCTATTAATTCAGTTCATAATTTTATTGTTTAAAGAGACAAACAATATACATCTTGAAGTTTTAGACATACCCATTAGATAAGAGAGGAAATCAAAGGGATACAAATTAAAAAGTGGGAATTCAGATTATTCCTATTTGAAAATGACATGTTTCTCAATATAGGGAAGCCAAAAGAGTCCACTAGTAGATGATTAGAATTCATAAAAAACTTTGTTAAAGTAGCAGAATATAATATTCACACACAAAATTCAGTAGCCTTTCTATACACAAACATTGCCATGGCCAAACATCTAAACAGAAAGATTTCCAATAAACAACCTAAGTATCCATCTCAAGAGTCCTAGAAAACAAGAATAAGCCAAATACAAGATGAAATTAATAGCATAGGTCATAAATGGAATGTTAACATTAAAGATAAGCAAAATAAAGATTTTATTTTTAATAGAAGAAACAATCCTTTCGCTAGGTTATAAAAACTAGGTTCAAGTAATAAAATCAAAGAAGGGGAAACTACAATGCATATCACAGATATAATAGGAATCACTGATTTATATTAACAAGGATAAATGAAAAAATTTAAAAAATTGTTTATTTGTGGATACATATAACCTACCAAAACTGAGCCGAGTAGATATAACATATCTGAGAATCCAGATCTCCCATGGGGTTGCAGTTTTGGGTGATGATCATTGTGAATGTTGTTCTTTAGCTGCAGCCAACATGCTCTCCATGCAGGATGTTGGTCATAGAGGAAGCCACCTGCTAGCAGGAGGTAGGAAGTACACAGTGACCTTACTTTCTGCTTGCTGTCACTGCCAATCTACAAATGCCCTTTAGAAGAAGCCTATTGGCAAGCCAGTGGTGGTTACAAAATAGCAGAATAGGGAGGGAGCTTATTTCTCTAGCACAGGGGAAAATAGTTTTAAAAAAGTGGTAGTCTTGGGGAAGAGTTGTGAAAAACAGGCAGAGGAAACTCTACTACATGGAGGGCATGGGTACCCATGGCTCAGGACTCCAATATCCAAGAGCCTATGTACCATTGCTGCAAAGTGAGGTGAGACAAGATGGCAATAGCCTGAGACTCTGGTGAAAAAGCAGAAGGAAGACCCTAGAGGAAGTGAGGTTTGAAGCTATGTGAGGGAAAGTGCACCTGCCTAACTAGAGGAGAGGAAAAAAAGGAGAGTATGAACACATTTCTCTCTGATCACCTTACAAAGCCATACAAGCCAATAGAGCAGGCACCAATTTGGACATACATAACAGCTGCATGAGCTCATTTCTGTGCCTGGCAATCAGCTGAATGGAGACTCCTGACTCCAGTGGGGAGAAATAACAGAAGGTTAGGAGCTTGTGAATGTGTGAAGCTTCAGAACCAGGACTGTGGAAAAAAATGAGTGTGTGTGGAAGAACTCATGGTGTGGATGACACTTTGAGCAGTCTCAGTGGGACACCACAAGCTCCAGAAGTCCTGGACACCTGGTGAGAGTCATTGCTGGAAAATCTTAACATTTTTTTATTTTTTACCTTTTTTATTTTTTTAACATTTTTAACTTTTATTTAATGAATATAAATTTCCAAAGTACAGCTTATGTATTACAATGGCTTCCCCCCATAATGTCCCTCCCACCCACAACCCTCCCCTTTGCCACTCCCTCTCCCCTTCCATTCACATCAAGATTCATTTTCGATTCTCTTTATATACAGAAGATCAGTTTAGCATACATTAAGTAAAGATTTCAACAGTTTGCTCCCACACAGAAACATAAAGTGAAAAATACTGTTTGAGTACTAGTTATAGCATTAAATTTCAATGTACAGCACACTAAGGACAAAGATCCTACATGAGGAGTAAGTGCACAGTGACTCCTGTTGTTGACTTAACAAATTGACACTCTTGTTTATGGCATCACTAATCACCCTAGGCTCTTGTCATGAGCTGCCAAGGCTATGGAAGCCTTTTGAGTTGACCAAATCTGATCATAATTAGACAAGGCCATGGTCAAAGTGGAAGTTCTCTCCTCCCTTCAGAGAAAGGTACCTCCTTCTTTGATGACCTGTTCTTTCCACTGGGATCTCACTCGGGGAGATCTTTCATTTTTTTTCCCCCCCAGAGTGTCTTGGCTTTCCATGCCTGAAATACTCTCATGGGCATTTCAGCCATATCTAAAACCTTAAGGGCTGATTCTGAGGCCAGAGTGCTGTCCAGGACATCTGCCATTCTATGGGTCTGCTGTGTAGCTCACTTCCCATGTTGGATCATTCTCTCCCTTTTTGATTCTATCAGCTAGTATTTGCAGACACTATTCTTGTTTATGTGATCCCTTTGGTTGTTAGTCCTATCATTATGATCAATTGTGAACAGAAATTGATCACTGGGACTAGTGAGATGGCATTGGTACATGCCACCTTGATGGGATTGAATTCGAATCCCCTGGTATGTTTCTAACTCTACTGTTTGAGGTAAGTCAGCTTGAGCATGTCCCGAATTGCACATCTCTTCCCTCTCTTATTCCCACTCTTATATTTAACAGCGGCCACTTTTCAGTTAAGTTTCAACACTTAAAAATAACTGTGTATTGATTACAGTATTCAACCAAAAGTATTAAGTAGAACAAACAAAAAAATACTAAGAGGGATAACATATTAAGCTGCTCATCAACAGTCAGGGTGAGGGATGATCAAGTCACCGTTTCTCATAGTGTTCATTTCACTTTAACAGGTTTCCTTTTTGGTGCTCAGTTAGTTGTCACCTATCAAGGAGAACAAGTGGTATTTGTCCCTTTGGGATTGGCTTATTTCACTCAGCATAATGTTTTCCAAATTCCTAACAGGGATCACTTTTCAGTTAAAATTTAATCACCTAAGAATAATTGTGTGTTAATTACAGAGTTCAACCAATGGTACTAGAACAAAAAAAAATACTACCATGGATAAAGTATTACATTGTACATCAACCGTCAGGACAAGAGCTGATCAAGTCACTGTTTCTCATAGTGTCCATTTCTTCTAGCTCCTCTGCTGGTAGGTTCACCAAGCGAATTCTTCTCTCGGGGGTCCATATTGGTCGTGCCACACCCTGTGGAAAAAAACAAATGGCGCCTCATACCCTTCTGAGTAAGTGAATGGGCATTTTCATTGATTGTCCTGTAAATCCTTCCACATTACCCACTGTATTGATTCCTTATCAGCTGATTGAGCGTGCATTTCTGCAGGTGTTTTGCCGTTCTTTTTCTTGTTCAAAAAATTAATTGTATAAAGAGCTAAGGCCAAAGCATCCTTATGGGATGTGGCCATTTCCCCTATTCCCCCTTTTTGTTTAATTATTAAATTTTTTAAATATAAATGAGTGCGTTCTACCACAGCTTGCCCTTGTGGATTATATGGAATACCGGTAATATGGGAGATTCTGAATTCTTTCAAAAATGCAGCAAAATGAGCTGATGTATACGCTGGGCTGTTATCCATTTTGATCACATGAGGAACTCCCCAGGCTGCAAAAGCCTGCAAGCAGTGTTGGATTACTTGTTGTACTCCTTCTTTATTCATGGCTGTGGCCATAACTATGCCTGAATATGTATCTACAGTGATATGCACACAGCTTTGTCGCCCAAAAGAAGGGATATGTGTAACGTCCATCTGCCAGATATGTCCTGGTTTAAGGCCATGGGGATTGGCTCCCGCAGGAATCTTTGGAACTATGGCAACAACGCACTTTTCACAGGACCTAATAATACGTTCTGCTTGCTTGCGGGGAATATTAAATTTAAAACTTAAAGTGTGGGTGTTAACATGCCATTTAGAGTGATATTCTTTAGCTTGTTCCAAAGTGGTACATGCAAGCAAGAATCTTGAGTAATGATCGGCCATCATGTTACCTCGAGTAAGTGGGCCGGGTAAATTAGAATGTGCTCTTATGTGGCCTATGTAAATAGCATGCTCTCTCTGATTTAATAACCCCTGAATTTCGCTTAAATAAGAATAGACTGAGGAGGATTTAAGAATAAGGCACTGTGTAGCAAGCATCTGAACTGCATTCACCACATATGCGCTATCAGACAAAAAATTCATTGGTGCACTCTCTCTGCATAATACTGTCGCGATAATAGCAAATTCTGCATGTTGTGGAGAAGGGGATGCTGTTAAAACAAAATATCACTGATTGCCAAGTATAGCTGCTCCTGTTCCGCCTTTAGCTCCATCTGTAAATATGGTAACTGCCCCTTGAATTGGATCCCTTCGCACCTTCTGCACCCGTTTTATTGAAACCTGTGTGTAGAAGTTAACAAATGGATGGTGAGGGTAGTGATTGTCAATCTCTATTTGTAGAATGAGAACTATGTATGCCCATTGCCAGCATTCCCTTGTAAAGGCTTCTACTGCCTCTTGAGCAAAGGGAACTACACATCGCTTTGGAATCTTCCCTGCCATTTCTGTCACCTTTTTTATTGCTGTTAATATCAAATCAGCCACTTGGGTGTATAGTACATGCGATGCACGTGAATGTGGGTATATGAACAACAAGGGTCCTCCTTGCCAAATGACTGCGAAGGGATACAGCTGTTCCATAAAAATTAATATTTCTAGGGCTTGTTGCAGATCACATCTTTCCATCTGCATTGCTTTAATTTGTTTTTCGATTTTCTGTAACGTCAAGTGGGCTTCTTTTGTCAATCTATGAGGGGAATCAAGCTGGGCATCTCCCTCTAAAATATTGAATAATGGCATCATAACTTCGGTGGTTAATTTACAATAGGGCCTCAACCAATTTAAATTGCCACATAATTTTTGGAAGTCATTAAGGGTCTGCAACCCATCTATTGCAATTTCAAATTCTAATGGAGTCACCTTTTCAGAAGTTACTTTAAGCCCTAAGTACTGTACTACTTCCCCTTTTTGTATCTTCTCTGGTGCTACTTGTAACCCAACTTTTTCCAAATATAATAGCAGCAGCTTATATTCTTCCATAAGGTGATTTTCACTTTCAGCCGTTATTAACAGGTCATCCATGTAATGTAAAATTTGTACTTCTGGGCACTGTTGTCGAACTGGCTCCACTGCCTGATCAACATATAGCTGGCATATGGCAGGACTGTTATTCCTTGGGGAAGCACTTTCCATTCATATCTTTTGTCAGGACCTTGATGATTAATGGAAGGTATGGTGAAAGCAAACCTCTGAGTGTCTTGTTCATGTAGAGGTATGCTAAAAAAGCAGTCCTTCAGATCGAGTACTATTAATGGCCAATGCTTTGGGATCATAGTAGGAACCGGAAGTCTGGGTTGTAATGCCCCCATGGGTTGCATCTGCTGATTAACAGCCCGTAAATCATGCAACAACCAGTATTTCCCCAATTTTTTCTTTATCACGAATATTGGTGTATTCCATGGGGAGGTTGATGGTTGCAAATGGCCTGCCTCTAATTGTTGTAACACTATATCATTTACCGCAGCCAGCTTTTCCTGGGTAAAGGGCCACTGTGGTATCCACTTTGGCTTGTTGTCCAGCCATGACAATGGCAGCGGCTGCATCTCAGTGGCCCCCACGAAAAACCCGTGTCCTGTCTTTTAAAGTCGCCTTTGAGCTGGGCTAGGTCTCTTCTGCCTTCTCCTCTGGAGCCCATTCCTCTCTCCTGATACCCCTTTTCACACATAATATGCCATCCTGGAGAACTCTCCAACTGGTCTTCATTGGTTAATGTCAGTCCCATTTGTTCCAAAATGTCTCTTCCCCATAATGTGATGGGGAGTGCACTAACATAAGGTTGCACATTTCCCTTGTTCCCTTCTTGATCCTGCCAACAAAGCACCTGAGCACTCCTTGATGGTGTCATGGCCGCACCTAGGCCTACTAAAGTATTATCTCCTGGCTGAAGGGGCCATGACTTCGGCCAATCATTTTCCGAAATTATACTTACATCTGCGCCCGTATCTAGCAGGCCCTGAATCGACTTTCCTCTAATGGTTAAGGTCCATAGGGGTCGATCTGCTAAAGACATAGATAAGGCTGCAAATTTCTCCCCTTGGGGTCCACGAACATCCTGCACTCCAGTCATAATCAGCATCTGAGCCACAGGTTCTTCTGGCTTAATTTGTACAATGCCCTTTGTGGATTGTAGCAGAACCTTTAACTCATCAAAGGGTAATTGGACAACTCCAGTAATGACCATTAGGCCTCTTAAAGCATTTGTTGCTTTTCCTATAATTATTCCAAGTCCCTTCTGCCCAGCCGAAATTGTTTCTGCCATCACCTCTATGGCTTGTGCTCCCATTTGAGGTGTTAGTACCGAATACCCGGTGGCTCATAACTCTGAGCAGTAAATACTTGGTTTCTGTATCGTTGGGACCGTGGCACCCACCGATTGTTTTGGCCCCGGGGTGCAGGGGCACACATTCCATTTTTTGGCTGTTGTCCATATACACCTGGTCTTTTTATGGGGCCCGGCTCATTTGGCACCCTCAGGGGATTGCCTGCCCTATGCATTTTAGAGTATCATTCACTGATCCAATGGTTCCCTCTTCTACAGCGTGGGCAAAGGCCTGGTCTTCTCGAGTTCTCCATGCCCTGCTGATCTCAGGCTTGAAATTTTGCCCTACACTCCATTAAATGCCCTTCTCTACCACATTTAAAGCATTTTCGTCCCCTCATATCTTGTCTAAATTGTCGGGCCATTGCTACTGCAGCATGTGATCCAGAAGCCACATCATCCATGACATCCCTACAGATTTTCAAAAAGGTAGGGATGTCCTTATGCTGCCATGGCCTAAGAGCTTCACGACATGTTTTATTTGCCTGTTCATACGCCAATCTTCTGACTAAGGGCATAGCTTCCTCCACAGTTTCAAAAATATTTCCTGCTGCTTCCATTAATCTGTTCACGAAGTCAGCGTAAGGTTCGGTAGAGCCCTGCACTATCTTAGTCAAGCTGTGTCTTATTTCACCTTTTCTGGGTACCACCTTCCAGGCTCTTCTTGCTATCTCTCTTACTTGTAAAAGGACAGCTGTTGGTAGTCGGGCCTGATCATCGGGATTGGCAAATCGCCCATCTCCATTTAACATTTCCTCATCCCATGTTTGATTCCCTGCTCTATAGTTCTGCTTTGAGTGTTCTCGAGCAAATTCTCTATAAGTAGCTAACCATAAGAGGAATTCACCCCCGCCTAACACTGCCTTTACTAAGTTCCTCCAATCCTCGGGTATCAGGCCTTGCTGTCCTATGTTATCAATGATTGCCTGTGTAAAACTTGCATGGGGACCATACAGTTGTACTGATTGTTGCAATTCTTTAAGTAATTTGTGATCAAGAGGCGTCCAACCCCTATTTCCTTGCTGATCTTGAATTACAGGAAACACCTGGCCTGGTCCCTGGTATTGCTCCCAAGCAGGTTTTTTTTAATAAACAGCTCCCCTTTGCTTGCTTTCGGTTCTTGGCCTTTCTATCTCTTCCTGCACTCCTACTCCCTCCATCACTCCTTCTTCCTCCTCCCACTCTTCTTCAATCTCATGTGGAAAAAAAGTGCTTTTCTTTACAGGAGGAACCTTTGGCAGTACTAATGGGCGATACCGGGGTGGTGATTCATCCTTTATGGTTGAATTTGTCAGCCTTGTAGGGCCAGGATATATTCTTGGCATCTCTCTCAGGGGCGAGGTTCCCTCTTCAGCTTCCTCCCCCCCCCCCCCATAGGCTTCCTGGCTCTCTAAATCCTTCTTTGGTTTTCTTCTCACCTGTTCGTACAATAGCTGCTTGCCTGGCTGCCCTGCCATAATTCTTCCTGCAACTCACTCCCCTCATTAAGCAATAATTCGATCCCTTCCATGGGGTCCTGGAGTGCCTGATCAACAAGTTGCCACAGCTTTAGCACTTCTATCGATTCCCCAGCTGTGTGCAATTGCCGTCCCACCTGTCTCCACTGCTGTAGAAACCAGGGGGACGTCTCTACGACTGCTCTTACAAATGCGTGAAATTTCCTCCCCCCTCATTTCCCTCACTTAGAAGAAAAGCTGCAAGGAGGTGGGGAGTAGGGAGAAAGAGAGGAACCACATTCAGCCCATAATGGATGATCTTTAGGGAGAAATAGAGGATGGTGCCCAGCATGAGGAAGAAGATGTAGCCAGTGGGCAAGGAGTAGCCAAAGAGCTCCATTGTCTGTACCGTCACGACATGTTGGAGCAGCGGGCATAGTGGAAGACTGAGTCTCCCGGGCGTCCCCAGTAAATGCCTCTTTCCTAGCTTCTATTTTTCTTCCCCCATGGCTTTTTGCCTGGGTTCTTGCTAGCTTCTCACTGGCACTTTTCATCCAGCTTTTTTCCTACACTCTCCCTATTCTCTCTCTCTGGTATTTTCCAGCTTCTTCCCCCTGTCCAGATCTGAGTCATGGCACCATTTGCTGCTCCTCCACACGCGGAGGAGCCGCACCGGACTGGACGCTTGTTGTTCCCTTTTTTTACAAGTCTTTTCTATAGTAAAGTAAGAGTAAGCAAACAGCGAACTCCCAAAGCAAGAATGAGTAGAGAGAAATGAGAAAGAACGAAGCAACGAACTTCCCCATGAACATTCCAACGCACTCTCCAACCAACCCACACCACCGTGCCATCTCTCTTCTCCTTTATAGTCCTCTCCACCAATCCGTGCTCTGCTTGTCCACGTGTTGAGCATGCCGTTCTCTTCTATTGAGAGGATGAATCGGCTCCTGCGGCTTCTAGTAGTCAAGATGAATCAGCTGTGTAAAAGCTGGTTACTCCTTATCAGTGCCATATTATGGGAGGCAGGCTTCGCCTTCTGCAGGAGACAGATTCTGCCTCCCACAGAGGGTAAAGGAAGAAAACATTGCAGTAAGGGATCACAGGAAGTTCAAACTATATATTAGAAATATCTTTGGGAACATGGCAGGGCAAAGTCACTACTTATCAGAGCTGCACTCTCTAGAGATCCCAGTGGAAAGAACAGGTCATCAAAGAAGGAGGTACCTTTCTCTGAAGGGAGGAGAGAACTTCCACTTTGACTATGACCTTGTCTAAATATGATCAGAGTCGGAAAACTGAAAAAGCCTCCATAGCCTTGCCAACTCATGACAAGAGCCTAGGGTGATTACTAATGCCATGAACAACGATTGCAATTTGTTAAGTCAACAACAGAAGTCACTGTGCACTTACTCATCATGTAGGATCTCTGTCCTAAATGTACTGTACATTTTGATTTAATGCTATAACTAGTGCTCTAACAGTATTTTACACATTGTATTTCTGTGTGGGTGTAAACTGTTGAAATCTTTGCTTAATATATGCTAAATTGATCTTCTGCATATAAAGATAATTGAAAATGAAGCTTGATGTGAATGGAAGGGGAGAGGGAGTGGGAGAGAGGAGGGTTGCAGGTGGGAGGAAAGTTATGGGGGGGGGACCTTTGTAATCCATAAGCTGTACTTCAGAAATTTATATTCATTAAATAAAAGTTTAAAATAAAAGACACAGACTGGCTGAATGGATTAAAAAACAAAACCCATCTATTTGCTGCCTACAAGAAACATCTTTCCAACAAAGATGCATGCAGACTGAAAGTGAAAGGTTGGAAAAAGATATCCCATGCCAAAAGAAACCAAAAAAGAGCTGATGTAGCCACATTACTATCAGAAAAAATAGACTTTAACACAAAAAATGTTAAGAGAGACAAAGAGAGTCACTATATAATGATTAAGTTGTCAATTCAACAGGAAGATGTAACTATTATCAATGTATATGCACCTAATTACAGGGCACCGGTTTATTTAAAAGATATGTTAAGGAACTTAAAGGGAGACTTAAACTCCAATACAATAATATTGGGGGCTTCAATGCTCCACTTTTAACAATGGACAGATCAACCAGAAAGAAATCAACAAGGAAACAGCAGATTTAATTGACACTAGAGAACAAACAGATCTAAGAGATATGTACAGAAATATTCATCCTAATATTACAGATTACACATTCTTCTCACTAGTGCATGGGACTTTCTCTAGGATAGACCACATATTAGGCCAAAAAGCAAGTCTCAGCAAATTTAAAACAAATCAAAATCATACCATGCATCTCAGACTGCAATGGAATTAAGCTGAAAATCAGCAACTCAGGATTCTCTAGAGCATAAGTAAACACATGGAGAATGTCAGCATGCTCCTGAATGAACACTGGGTCATAGAACAAATCAAGAGAGAAATCAAAAACTCTCAGGAAGCAAATGAAGATAACAACACAACATATAAAAACGTATGGGATACAGCAAAAGCAGTGTTAAGAGGAAAGTTTATAGCAATAGGTGCCTACATCAAGAAATTGGAAAGGCACCAAATAAATGAGCTATCAATGCATCTCAAAGATCTAGAAAAACCACAGCAAACCAAACCCAAAACTTTGGGACAAAAGAAATGATTAAGATTAGTGAGAAAATCAACGAAATGAAATCCAATAAAATTACAAAAGAGAAGCAAAATGTTGAAAGGATTTTTTGAAAAAAAAAAAATTGACTCACCATTGGCCCAACTAACTAAATAAAGGAGAGAGAGGACACAAATCAATAAAATTAGACATGAAAAGGAAATGTAACAACAGACACCACAGAAATAACAAGAGTCATTATAAAGTTTTACACAGAGTAGTATGCCAGCAATCAGGGAAATCTGTCAGAAATGGATAGATTCCTGGACATATACGATCTACAAAAATTGAAGCAAGAAACATAAAAAACCAAAAACACCCCTAACAAAGTCAGAAATTGAATCAGTAATAAAGGCCCTCCCAACAGAGAAAAGCCCAGGACAAGAGAGATTCACTGCTGAATTCTATCAGACATTTACGGAAGAAATAACTCCAATTCTTCTCAAGCTATTCAAAACAATTGAAAGAGAGGGAATCCTCCCAAATTCTTTCTAAAAAAAAAGCCAGTATCACTTTATTCCTAAACCTGAAAATGATGTAGCAGAGAAAGAGAATCACACACCAATTTCTCTAAAGAAAATACAAAAAATACTCAATAAAATTCAAGCCAAAATAATCCAACAACAAATTAGAAAGATCATCCAACCCAACCAAGTGGGATTTATCCTTGTATGCAGGGATGGTTCAACATTCACAAATCAATCAATGTGATACACCACATTAACAAACTGCAGAAGAAAAATCATATATTATCTCAATAGATGCAGAGAATGCATTTGATAAATTACAAAACCATTTCATGATAAAAACTCTAACCAAATTGTGTATAGAAGGAACATTCCTCAACACAATTAAGGCAATTTATGAAAAACCCACGGCCAGCAACCTATTGAATGGGGAACAGTTGGAAGCATTTCCACTGAGATCCAGTTCCAGACAGGGATGCCAAATCTCACCATTGCTATTCAATATAGCACTAGAAGTTCTAGCCAAGCCATTAGTCAAGAAAAAGAAATTGAAAGGGGCACAAAAAGGGAAGGAAAATGTCAATGTATCCATCTTTGCAGACAACGTGACTCTTTATTTAAGGGATCCAAAGAACTCCACTAAGAGACTATTGGAACTCATAGACGAACTTGGCAAAGTAGCAGGATATAAAATCAATACATAAAATCAACAGCCTTTGTATACAGACACTGCCAGAACTGAGAAATAACTTCTAAGGTCAATCCCATTCACGACAGCTACCAGAAAAAGCCAAATACCTTGGAAAAAACTTAACCAAGGATGTCAAACATTTCTATTATGAGAATTACAAAATCTTAAAGAACTAGATGAGGATACCAAAAAATGGAAAAATATTCCATGCTCACTGATTGGAAGAATCAATATCATCAAAATGTCCATTCTTCCAAAAGCAATTTACATATTCAATGTGATACCAATGAAAATATCAAACACATTCTTATCAGACCTAAAAAAATGATGCTGATATCCATATAGAAACATATATTGAGGCGCAGGAAACCTCAAATAGATAAACGAGTCTTATACAACAAAAACAGAGCTGGAGGCATCAGAATGCCAGATTTCAAGACATACTACAGGGCAATTATAATCAAAACAGCATGGTACTGTACAGAAACAGATGGATAGAAGTATGAAGCAAGATACCTATGTTACACCTTACACAAAAATCCACTCAACATGGATTAAAGATCTAAATCTATGACTCAACACCATAAAATTATTACAGAACATTGGAGAAAGTCTTCAAGATATAGGCACAGGCAAGACTTCTTGGAAAAATCTCCGGCATAGGCAGTCAAAGCCAAAATTAACAACAGGGATTACATCAAATTGAAAAGTTTCGGTACTGCAAAAAAAAAAAAAAAGTCAGCAAAGTGAAGAGGCAGCTGAAATAATGGGAGAAAATCTTTGCAAATTATGCAACTGATAAAGGATTAATAACCAAAATCTGGCAGCTGCCACAGCTCACTTGGCTAATTTTCCACCTGTGGAGCTGGCACCCTGGGTTATAGTCTCAGTTGGGGTGCCAGGTACTGTCCCAGTTGCTCTTCTTCCAGTCCAGCTCCCTGCTGTGGCCTGGGAAGGCAGTGAAGGATGTCCCAAGTGGTTGGGCCCTGCACCCACATGGGGGACCAGGAGGAAGCATCTGGGTCCCTGCTATGGATCGGCACATTGCACCAGTGTAGCAGCCATTTGGGGGGTGAATCGACGGAAAAGGAAGACTTTTCTCTCTGTCTCTCTCTCTCTCACTGTCTAACTCTGCCTGTAAAAAAAATAACCAGAATCTACAAAGAGATCAAGAAACTTCACAACTGCACAACAAACAACCCACTTAAGAGATGGGCCAGAGCCTAAATAGATATTTTTCAAGAGGAAATCCAAATGGCCAACAGACACATGAAAAAATGTTCAGGATCACTAGCCATCAGGGAAATGCAAATCAAAACCACAATGAGGTTTCACCTCACTCCAGTTAGAATGGCTTTCATACAGAAATCAACTAACAACAGATGATGGTGAGGATGTGGGGGCAAAGGCACAATAACCCACTGTTGGTAGGAATGCAGACTGGTAAAGCCACTATGGGTACAGTTTGGAGATACCTCAGAAATCTGAATGTATCCCTACCACATGACCCAGCAATTCCATTCTTTGGAGTTTACCCAAGGAGAATTAAATTGGCAAATAAAAGAGCTGTCTACACCTCAATGTTTATTGCAGCACAATTCAGAATGGCTAAGACATGGAATCAACCTAAATGCCCATCAACAGTAGGCTGGATCAAGAAATTAAGTGATATGTATTCTACAGAATACTACATAGTGGTAAAAAAAAATGAAATCTGGTCATTTGCAACAAAATGGAGGAATCTGGAAAACATCATACTGAGTGAAATAAGCCAGTTCCAAAGGGACAAATATCATATGTTCTCCCTGATATGTGACAACTGAGCATCTAAAAGGAAAACTGTAGAAGTGAAACTGACACTATGAGAAGCAATGACTTGATCAGCCCTTGTGATGACTGTCAAGGAACAGCTTACTATTTTATTAATTTTAGTATTTTCTTTTTCTACTTAATACCATTGGTTGAGCTTTTTACTTAACACAGAATTATTCTTAGGTGTTTAAATCAAATTGAAGTAAAAAATAAGAGTTGGAATAAGAGATGGAGGGGATATACAGTTTGGCACATGCTCCCAGGTACTTACCCCTAAGGGTAAAGCTTAAAACTTGCCATGGGACTCGAAATATTAAAAATTGGCATGTACCAATGCCACCTTACTAATTAAAGTGATCAGTTTAATTCCATAACTGATCATAAAGAGGATTAAGTGTCAAGGGAGCACACAAATAAGACCAGTGTCTGCTAATAATTGCAGAATTAAAAAGGAGAGAACAATCCAGGATGGGAAGCAGGTCACAGAGCAGACTCTTAGAATGACAAATGCCATAAACAGAACTCTGGCCTCAGAATCACACCTTAAGGCATTTGGATCTGGCTAAAAAGCACATGAGAGTAGTTCAGGCATGGAAACACAAGACATTGTGGCAAAAATGACCTTAAAGAAAGACCTCTATGAGTGAGATTCCAGCAGAAAGAAGCGGACATTAAAGATTGAGGTACCTTTCTCTGAAGAGAGGAGAGAACTTCCAGTTTGATTATGAGCTTGTATAAATAATGTTGGACTTTGTGAACTCAAGAGGCTTCCATAGCCTTGGCAGCTCATGAAAAGAGCCTCAGATGATTACTGACATCATAAATAAAATTCCAAACTGTTAAATCGTCAACAGGAGTCACTGTGCACTTGCCTTCTATATTGGGACCTGTGTACTTAATGTTTTTTACTATGAGAATTAACACTCTAACTAGTTCTCAAACCATGCATTATACTTTGTCTTTCTGTGTGGCTGCAACCTGTTGAAATCTTTACTTAGTATAGAGTTGATCTTCTGTATATAAAGATATTTAAAATGAATCTTAATGAAGAATGGGATAGGAGAGGGAGTAGGAGATGGGATGGTTTGTGGGTGGAATGGTGGTTATAGAGCAAAGAGTCACTATAATCCAAAAGTTGTACTTTTGAAATTTATATTTATTAAATAAAAATTTTCTATAATTATAATATATCTGAATAGAGCAATACTGACTAAGAACATTAAATCAGGAATAATGTGTTCAAATGAAAGATCAGCAACAAATATCTTCATTCATAAAATCTACAAAATTAAAAAAAAATAACACCAATCTTTTGAAAAGTTAGAGAGATAACTTTTCCAAACTCATCATATGAGGCCAGCTGGTAAAGCCATTATGGAAGTGTGTTTGGAGATTCCTCAGAAACCTGAATATAACCCTACCATACAACCCAGCCATCCCATTCCTTGGAATTTACCCAAAGGAAATTAAGTTGGCAAATAAAAGAGCTGTCTATATCTTAATGTGTATTGCAGCTCAATTCACAATAGCTAAGACCTGGAATCAGCCTAAATGCCCATCAACAAAAGACTGGATAAAGAAATTATGGGATATGCACTCTATAGAGTACTATACAGCAGTAAAAAATGAAATCTGTTCATTGGCAACAAAATGGAGGAATCTGGAATACATCATGCTGAGTGAAATAAGCCAGTCCCAAAGGGACAAATACCATATGTTCTTGATCGGTGACAACTGACTGAGCACCTAAGAGGAAACCTGTTGAAGTGAAATGTACACTATGAGAAAAAATGACTTGATCAGCCTGTGTCCTGACTGTTGAAGAACAACTTACTATTTTGTTCCTTTTAGTATTTTTTGTTCTACTTAATGCCATTGGTTGAACTCATTAATTAACATGCAATTATTCTTAGGTGTTTAAATTTAACTGAAAAGTGATATCTGTTAAATATAAGAGTGGAAATAAGAGAGGGGGGAGATGTACAGTATGGCCCATGCTCATCAGACATACCCCTAGTGGTAGAGTTAGAAACATGCCAGGGGAGTCCAATTCAATCCCATTAAGGTGGCATGTACCAATGCCAGCTCACTAGTCAAAGTGATCAGTTTCAATTCATAATTGATCATAATGATAGGATTGAGAGTCAAAGGGATCACCTAAACAAGACTAGTATCTGCTAATACTAAGTGATAGAATTAAAAAGGAGAGAACAACCCAAGATGGGAAGTAACTCATAGAATGGCAGATGTCCTAAACAGCACTCTGGCCTCAGAATCAACCCTTAAAGTTTTAGATATGGCTAAAAACCCCATGAGAGTATTTCAGGCATGGAAAGCCAAAACACTCTGGCAAAAAAAAAAAGACCTAAATGAAAGATCTCTGTGAGTGAGATCCCAGTGGAAAGAGCGGGCCATCAAAAAAGGAGGTACCTTTCTCTGAAGGGAGGAGAAACTTCCACTTTCACTATGGCCTTGTCTAAATAAGATCAGAGGTGGTGAACTCAAGAGACTTCCATAGCCTTGACAGCTCATGACAAGAGCCTCGGGTGATTACTGACGTCATAAATTAGATTCTCAATTGTTAAGTCAACAACAGGAGTCACTGTGCACTTACTCCTCATGTAGGATCTCTGTCCTTAATGTGTTTTACTATGTGAATTAATGGTAAAACTACTACTAAAATAGTACTCTATTCTTTGTGTTTCTGTGTATGTGCAAACTGTTGAAATCTTTCCTTAGCATATACTAAATTGATCTTCTGTATATAAAAATAATTGAAAATGAATGTTTTTTTGTTATTTTTTTTAACTTTTATTTAATGCATATAAATTTCCAAAGTACAGCTTATGGATTACAATGGCTTCCCCCCGCCATAATGTCCCTCCCACCCACAACCCTCCCCTTTCCCACTATGAATCTTGATGTGAATGGGATGGGAGAGGGAGTGGGAGATGGGATGGTTGTGGGTGGGAGGGAGGTTATGGGGGGGGAATGCCGCTATAATCCAAAAGTTGTAGTTTGGACATTTATATTTATGAAATAAAAGTTAAAAAATAAACAAACTTAAATTTAATTAAGGGAATTATAAAAATTTTTCTATAATAATATAACATCTCTGAATAGAGCAATCCTGAGAAAGAACATTAAATGAGGAATAATGTGTTCAAACGAAAGATCAGCAACAAACGTCTTCATTGCTTAAATCTACAAAATTAAAAAAAAAAACACCAATTTTTTGAAAAGTATTATACAAATTGTTAGGGAGGTAACTTTTCCAAACTCATTATAATGAGGCCAGTTTTTCCTAAAGTGACCTGATAGATGCAAGATCCCAGTTTATCTCTGATTCTCTTTTTTTCAAATAAAAACTTACAAAGCAGAGTCCCTGCTGAATATAATGCAACACTGTCATCCTAATAGAATTTATATTAGAATATAGGTGCAAAATTTGATAGTAATTGAATCCAGTTTGGAATCACAAAAAATAAAAATAAATAAAATGGTCAGATATCATAATCAAGTCAGATGTAACATAGGAACAGGGAAAATGTGAATGTAATTCATAACTACAATAATTCACATCAATCAAAAATAAACATCAGTATAATAAACTAGATGCAGAAAACATTTTGTATAAAATTATACATTCACTTTTGAGAAGTAAATTGAGCAGAACACTTATAGATTGCATATACTTCAATTACAAAACCCTTGCATTTGAGGAACCTGAGCCAAATTCTATTGAATGCCAACAAAATGAAAGCATTTACCCTATAATTGGAACCATAAAATGATGCACATTTTTTACTTTTATATTCAATACTGCAATGTAAGGTCTAGGCAAAACAAAAAGAAAAGGGAAGGAAATAAAAGACACAGATATAGAAAAGAAGAAATTGAAATTATTTATTTTTCCAGATGATTTTATTCTATTTATATGGAAATGCAACGAGTTCAACAACAGGCCACCTGAACTGGTAAATGACTGGTAGATTTGTAGGATACAAAGTAAGCACAAAAAATCAGAATAAGTTTTATATACCTATACTATTGTGAACCCACTGAGAAAATAAATTAAAGAAGAAATTAAATTCACAATAAGAAATAAAATACCCTGGATAAATTTGATTGTGATGTAAAATGCCTCTACAGCAACAATTCTAAAGTCATGATAAAGAATCTGAGATCAAAAAGACCGCTCATATTCACAGATTGAAATACGTTCTAATATTTCCATATTATCCAAGTTAATTTACAGATACAATATGCCTTCCATCAAAATCAATGGAATTCCTCATGTAACTAGAAAAATAAACCTAAACCTCATATCTTCACATATATTAAAATTGTTCCACATAGAAAAGTAACTCTTGAGAAACAGAACACGTCTGGGGTCACAACAAATGAGTTCAATACATACCATAAATGTATGGTAAACCCTGGCATGAAAACTGATGAATAGACCAGTGTAAGAGGATAGAGGCTCCCAAAAAGAAATACAGATACATACAGACAATGGGTCTTTTACAAAGCTAACAAAAATACACTGGAAAAGGTATAGTCTATTCAGTAAATTGTCCAGAGGCAACAGGATATCCATATGGACATGACTAAACCCAGGTGACCACCCCTCTTTTCCTATACAAAGTCAACTGAAAGTGAGTCATGGATGTAAATGTAAGAACTGAAACTTACAAAATATAGAGAAACTATAAGACATTGACATAGCAATGGCTTCTTGATAAGATATCCTAAGAACAGGCAATAAAAAACTAATAGAGAAACCTTATATCAAACTAAGAAGATAATTCACAACAAAGAAAACAACCATCCGAGTGAAGATAAAACCCCTCTTAACTCCTATAAAACCAGCACCACTTTAATTCTAAAACCAGGTATATGTACAAAGCAAACTAAGACCAATGTATTTGATAAATACAGATGCAAAAAAAATCCTCAAAATACTTGCTAATCAAACATAACAACACATTAGAAATATAATTCACCCAGACCAAGTGGGAATGCACTAGATAAAATATGTCCTTGATATAAACCTTAAATTGGGAATAGAAGGAATGTTCATGACCACATTCAAGGTAGTTTATGACAAACACAGAGCCACCATCAAAGTGAGTGGGTAAATTGGAAGCATTTCCACTAAGATCTACAAGGATGCTCACCCCCAAAATTGCTATTCAATATAGTTCTAAAAGGCTTACTGAGAGCCACCAGCAAGCAAAATCCAAGCAAAGGGATACAAATAGGAAAGGTTGAAGTCAAATTATTACTGTTGATAGAAGATATGATTTTATATATAGGGAAGCCAAAAGACTCCACCAGGAGACTATTGGAACTCAAGAGAGTTTGGTAAATTTGCAAGATAAAATCAATACACAAAATTCAATAGCATTTGTATAAAAAGACAATGCTATGGCTGAGAAAGGACATGCAAGATCAGTTCAATTCACAATAGCCAAAGAAATTGGACTAAATTTAAATAAAGAGGTCAAATATCTCTACAATGATAATTACAAAACATTTTTAAAATAAATAGGAGAACATAAAAATGGAAATATCTGTCATGTTCATGGATTAGAAGAATTAATAGAATCAAAATGTCCATACTACTGAAAGCAATTTACATGTTCAATATGATCCCAATCAAAATAGTAATGACATTCTTCTGAAAAAATGATAGAAAAAATGATGTTAAAATTCATATGGAAGCCCAAGAGATCCTGAATAGCTAGAGCAAACTTAAAGAATAAAACAAAGCCAGAGGCATCGCAATATCAGATTTCATGACAACTACAGGTCAGTTATTATCAAAAAAGCCTAATACTGGCACAAAAATAGACATGTAGACCAATGGACTGGAGTAGAAATTCCAGAAGTTAATACACTCATGTACAACCAACCGATCTTTGACAAAGGAGCCAAAATCAATGCCTGAAAAAAAGGTACTCTTCAACAAATGTTACTGGAAAACTTGGATTCTGCATGTAGAAGTATGAAACAAGACCACCACCTTACAATTTATACAGAAATGAACTATAGATGGATCAATGATATTAAACAATAACCTGATAACATCAAATTACTAGATGAAAATATTGGGAAACTCAGCAAGACATTGGCATACACACGGAATTCTTGTTAAATACCCCAGAATGATAGGCAATCAAAGCAAAAATAAACAAATAGGATTGCATTAAGCTAAGATGCTTATGCACTGCGAAGGAATTGCACAACATATTGTAGAGGCATCCAAGAGAACAGGAGAAAATATTTGCAAATCTTTCAATGGTTAAAGGTCTAATATCCAGAATCTACAAAGAGTTCAAGTAATCCAGAACAACAAAAACAACAAAAATCCTGTCAAGCAATGGGCAAAGGACAAAACAGACATTTTTGAAGGATGACATTCAAATGGTCAACAGAAACATTTAAAAATGCTCAGCATCATTAGCCATCAGGAAATGCAAATCAAAAGGATGATGAGGGTGAAACCTCACCCCAATTAGAGGGGCTATCTTTCAAAAATTATAAAACAATACATGTTAGCAAATATATGGGTGATGAAACACTGTAATCCACTGCTGGTTAAATTGTAAAAGAGTGCAACCATTATGGAACACAGTCTGGTAATTTTTCAGTAATCTGAAAATTGTTCTACCGTATACACAGCCATCCCACTCCTAAAAATTTACCCAAATGGAATGAAATCAGCATAAGGAAGACTTGTCTGCACCTTATGTTTATTGCAGATCAATAGCTAAGATCTGACATCAACCTAGAGATTCATCAACTGAATAATGGTTAAAGAAAATGTGGTATATATACACTATGCAAAACTACTCAGCTATATAAATTAATAAGATCTTGTCTTTTACAACAAAATATATGCATATGGAAGCCATTATTCTCAGTCAAATAAACCAGCACAAAATCAACAAATAAACAAAGCACAAATAAGCAAAGCACAAAAATGCAATGTTGAGTTTTGTTATTGCTTACAATCCTTGTCTATACTCTCGATAAACAGTGATTTTTCTACTTGTTCCATTCAATTCTTTATTTGGTGCAGAGTTAAGCTTGTGATTATAAAATAAATCAAAATTATACAATTATAGATATAAAAAGGAAAAAATAAGAGAGGAAGGAGGACAGAGGGTCCGAGCATGGGCAAGAGGGAGGTTAGGGTGGGAAATAGTATGCTCTTAAGTCTGTGTATATGAAATACATGAAATTTGTTTACCTTATATGAATAAAATTATTTTAATACCCCAGTAGACTGGGATAAAGTATTTGCCAATTCTGCATTTCATGAAGAGCTGAAATACAGAATACATATGAAACTGCTGAAATTATGCACAAATATATCTAAGAATTGGGAAAGGATCAGAACAGGCATTTATGTAGAGAAGAAATACCCATGGCCAACAAAAATGGGAAAACATGCAATATAATTATTATATAGGAAAATGCAAGTCAAAATATACTAGGTGTCACCTCACTAACAAATGCTAGTGGGGTATGAAGAAAAGAAAACTTTAATAAATTATTGGAGCCTGCACTGTTGTGTAGCAATTAAAGCCGCCACCTGCAGTACCAAAATCCCATATGGGGACTTGAGTCCCAGTTGCTCCACTTCTGATCTAGCTCTCTTCTGTGGCCTGGGAAATCAGTGGAAGGTGGCCCAAGTCTTTAGGCCTCTGCTCCCACATGGGAGACCCAGGAGGAAGCTTCTGGTTCCTGGCTTTGTTTTGGTCCAGCTCTAGCCATTGCAGCCATTTGGGGAGTGAACCAGTGGATGGAAGATCTCTCTCTCTCTCTCTCTATCTGTAACTATGACTTTCAAATAAATAAATATTTTAAAATATAAGATATTGATGAGAATGCAAGTTAGCCTGAGCATTATGAAGACTTAGTATGGCCATCCCTCAAAAAATGAGAAGGGATAAACCTCTCCAACCATTGTGTATGTATCAGAAGGAAATTCAATCCGCATGCAAAAGAGATTTCTGCTCTCTGTTTTGACTACAGCACTATTAATAGTAGTAAATATTTGGAACCAACCTAGGAATTTATCAATGTGTTACAGGTTTTCCAATCCTAATTCAGTGATTAAAAAGGATTGAAATATTATTTGCTTCAAAATGGGTGGAACTGGAGATCCTTAAGTGAAGTAAGACTGGCATAGGAAGAAATAAATCTCACATGTTCTCTGATATATGGGTTTCTAAAAAATGGTGGATATAAATATAAATGGTTTTAATTAGGATGGGAAGATTCATTACTGAAGATACTGGGTGGTAGGATAACAGATATAGAAACAGAGTTAGAAAGAACGAACCAGTTGCAGTGTTCCATAATATGGTGTTGTGACTTTAGTTCATGATAAGATACACTGTATAAGAAATTGGAATGGAGGAGCTTGTAGGCCTTTAACACAAAATAAGCAAGGAAAATCCTCATTTTCTAGATTGATTAAATTATGTTGTGTGTGTACTCAAATGTTGCACTGTATCCTGTAATAATAATATACAAGTAGTGTTAATCAAACACTGAGCAAAATTTTAAAAATCAGAAATGTCTCTATATTCTATCAATGAACTATCTGCAATATGTGATTAACCAAACTACATCATTTACAAAGCATAAGAAAGTAATAAGGCAATAATCTCCAGTCCTGCTAAGGATTATTTAAATAATCTTAAAATTTAAAAATCAAGGTTGCCTTTCCCATTGAACTTTCTTCTGATCCCTTGCATGACTTTCTGATATTCTATGAATGTCATTGTTGCAAAGCTAAACTTGAACCTAAATGGAAGAATAGTTGTAAGGTTTTAATATGTATTTATTTACTTGAAAGGAGGAGGGACAGTAGTGGGTAGATCTTCCATCCACTAGTTCACTTGTCAATGTTTGCAAAACCTGGGACTGGTTCCAGTTTAATCTAGGAGCCAGGAACACCTTTTGTATCTCCAATGGAGGCAGAAGGTACATGAGTACTTAAGACATCATCAAATGCCTCTCAGATACATTTTAGCAAGAATCTGGATTGGAAGTGGGGAATGGCCAGGACCTGAATGAGGAAGATAAATATGAGATGAGGGCATCCCAAGTCGTGGCTTAACTCACTGCTCATGACCCCATCCCTTTATACTATTTCATGTATTCTTTATACTGTTGTCAAATTACAGGCATGATGTTCAAACTTGGATCCATGTATTTCAGTTTAAAAAAAGGCTTAGGGTAACTGTTAAGATTAATAAAACTGTATTCCACGATTGAGGACCCGGGTGCATTTCCTGATTCTGATCCTAACTCCAGCTTCCAATTAAAGCAGACCCTGGGAAGTCATGATGGTGTCTCAAGACATGTGGTTTGTGCCACCCACATGGAAAACCTGAAGTGAGTTACCTGCTCTCAGGTTTAGATCTGATCCCTCCCTGGAAGATGTGAGCATTTGCAAAGTGAACTTGTGAATAGGAGCTCTTTCTCTCATTCATTGTCTCTTGTTTTCTATCAAGTAAATTAGAAAATAATTCATCAGACATAAAGAGCAACTTAGTCTTGGAAGTCATCCAAGTAAAGACAAGACTGAAAGCAAATGGAAGTATAGCAAAATATTTGTATTCTTTATTCCAATGTAACCTAACAGATAATATTATCATTTTAATAAAAACTTAACAATGAACAGTGTTGTTACAGTTTCTGATCATTAAAAATAATGACAGACATTATATAAATGATAGGAGTAAAGAGTTGAGAGCATTCTTTTATAAGATATCTGAGCTTCCAAAGAAATAGTGTTCCAAACCAATTTTATGTGCTAAATACATTACATTTTTGTCAACTTAAGATACATATGTACAGATTTCAAAAGTAAAATAGAATGAAGATATAAAATGATTAAATAGAAAATATGCAGAAACATGGTCCATTATAACACCATTACATTGAAGCCTGGAAAACCAATATGCACTTCAGGTTAATCAGGATTTGTGTCAGAAAATTTAAAAGGGTTACACAGTGAGATGAGCAGATCATTTTCTATGAGGATAGTACAATGTTTCATATCAGTGTTCATAGATAGAGCATCAGAATATTTAAGAAAAATGCTTACAAAACTGCAAGGATTGCCCAGTGTTTATCAGAACAAATAAACACAATGGTATAAATACCCAACTGGGGTAATTAATAGTTATCCATATGTCATTGTGAAGATACATCAGCTAACACTAGATGGAGAAAATAAATAAATCAGGTCACTTCAAGTGTTGAAAAGGCACAAAAATCAGTATATATGGAAGAAAAGATAGACAATCCATTTTAACTATCAATATTTCCTACAGAAGCACAGTCTATACACAATCTATAACATGACAGCATTTTGCCATAATGTAACAAAAAAGGCCAAGAATTAGCAGATGAGGAATAAAAATCAAGAAAGATATTGTCACAAATACCAAACAAAGCTAGCAAAACTCATGGTTTAGAGAAACAGAAAGTAAGCAAACAAAAACATCAAAGAACCAGGACTTTCCTCTTGGGGGCAGAAGTAGAAGAGATTGGGAAAATACCTGAACTGACCAAGGCCCCTATATTTTCCTGAATATTAGTTCTATGGATGTTAACATTCTTATTCAAATTTAGCAGAAAACAAAGATATCAACAATTGTCTTCCTTTCAGGTTTTATTACTGTATATTAGGGATCTATGCAAGAGTATATATGTCTAACATGAAACCATGGCACATAATTTCTAAACTGGTGTCCTAAGTGCAATTAAAAGGAAACAACCTATTTATCCCACAGTATCAAGGGACACCAAACTCAGGTTCCCAGACTTTGGGGATCACTCTCAGGAGATGCAGACTAAGGGGATTCACTCTCAGCAACTAAGACAAACCTCAGCAGCCAGAACATTTCATTCTGAGAGTTCCACACTTTTTACTTTTCCCTCCCAACAGTTTGCATTGGCTCCCTCCTCCAAGGTCTTAATTCTCACCAGAAATCAAACACTTAAAATCAGTTTAAGTCTGTGACCTGTGCAGTCATTTTCGTGATCACTAACACCAAATGTGTGTTGTTTGCTTAATATCAAACAACACATCTATAACACCTATTACTTACCAATTGTTCAATATGTTCAATTCTGACATAATATAGAGTTAGTAGACATAACGGATTAAGATTTTAGTGTAAACACATCCCAGGCATATACCAATGAAAAGCATGTATTTGATTTTCTGGCTCCAGTCAAAATTATGAAGTTATCCAGAGATCCCCTCTAAAGCTTTCTTACTTGCATGAGCTTAGCTATGGCCTGAAATTTGTGTATTAGACAGGATCATAGCCACTCATATCACCCATCAAATATCTGAGTCTTAAAATCAAAGGTACAGGCATTGAAGAGAAAAGAATTTTTTTTCTTTTACCAGTCACAAATGAACTCTCAAATTTATAAGCCATTTTATAGCCAGCAGAATCTGATATTCTGAGATATTCTCAAGTGCTACAAGCTATCATTTGACTAAACCAAATTTGGATGTATAATGAAACTACTATGTGTTCAACAGTTTCTTTGATTCTCAGTTCTCACACCAGTTAGCTTGGGGTTAGGGAGTGAAGAATGATTGGCCTTTACAAAGATATTACTCTCCACACAAGGGTGTGAAGGCATTTAATCCCAATTAGGAGAGATTAATCATTGGGAACAGGCGGGACCCTAATGAAGTGATTAGGCTAAATCAATTCATGTGATTATTGAGTGACTGCTTATTCCCAGGTGTGTGCTATAGAAACTACTTCATATTTGAACCTCCTGCAATTTCATTATTCAGTCATATGGTCTCTGTGCCACCCAAACCTCTGCCAACAAGATGACCATCAACAGATACTGCCCTCTGACCTTGGACCCAAACCATGAGACAAATGCCATTTCTTTCTAAATTACTGAGTCTGTACTATTCTGTAATTAGCATCAAACAAAACCTGACTCAGAACCTAGGAAGAGCTGTGCTGACAGGATTGAATTGTAAACTAGTGACCTCATTTCTCAACCAAAGGATATCAGATCACATGTGGAAGTTCACTTCTCCATGTGGATTCTGTAACCACCATCAATTTGGAAAGCTGTGAGGCCCCAGGGTTCACACAAACCATTTTCCTTTAGACACAGGACAGGACACCAGGGTCCTGGCTACTGGCCCAGCTCACCTCCTGTGACCATAGAATACTGGTCTCTGACACTCACCACTTTCCAGCTTCCAACGAGTCCCAGCATCCTCCTGAGGGCTCCTGAGTGTGGTGAGGGAAGTTCACAGAGCAGCAATGGGTGAAACACCTGAGACTTCTCTCAGGAACAAACCCAGAAAGCCTAACATTGGGATGCCAGAAAAGAAGATGCTGTGTGGTTCAGCAGTGTTGCCTTTGAACACCTGATTTTAAAGTCTGCCCTAACAATGAGCATGCATGACATCAGAGAACACACAGCCAATCCAAATGCTCCTAGCATGAGGGCCATAGCTTGGGGTTGTGGCAGGTGGGGGCAGAGAGGAACTCTGCTTGGTCTCAGGTCTGAAACTGCCTCATCTTTGCAGCTTGATCCTCCCAACAGCAGGGGCCGCTCTCACCTCCCTGATGATCATGACATCAGAGCACTGTCCCTCCCTCCTTTTTCCAGGACCCTATTAAAATCTTGTGACCCTTGGACTTTCAATAATGGTCTCACGTGTAACAGAATGCTGAATCTTTCCGGTATTCTGGGTCTTTATATTATTTATATGATTGGCTCTTTTTTTAAGGTCATTTGACTTTTAAAAAAAAAATGACTCCAGGACTATTTTAAGATACTAAAAAATGCATTACATAGATTGACCTCTCTTTCTCTTGTTTCTATTACAGATATTCACTTGTAGTTCTGTATTCTGTAATTTAATATTGTTGTCTGTTTCGTTCTTACTGGCATGTCATAACACATTGGGTTTATATATTGATCTTATACACAGTAATCCTGCATAATTCTCTGGTCAGTTTTTATTTGTTTTGAGTTTTATGGGATTATCTCCATATATAATAGTTTAATTAACATGTATTGATGGTTTTGCTGCTTAAAAGCATATCCTTCTACATAAAATTTTCTGTTTTTTAAATTTCCTAACTGCACATCTAGGACATTGTTGAAGACAGAAAATACAAGGAGAGCAGCTTGTGCAGCTGTGTTCCGAGGGAAATAGCTTTCAGTGTTCTATGACAATTATGCTTTATATTATAGGTGCATTGCAGCCCATCTTAGTTATAATAAGTAATAACTATTTTTACTGCTTTACTCACAGTTTGTTTTTGTGATTAGATGCTTAATTTTATTCAAAACTTTTCATCTTTTAATTGCAGTTACCATGTGATTTTTTTCGTGTTTCTCTTCCACATGAATTATTCACATGATTTATTTAGAAATGTTAAACACCTTGGCATCTATGACTCTATCTTGCTTTTTTATTGATCTCTTGTGATTTCATATTTTGCTCTATATTAACATTTTGCTTAAAATATTTGTACCTCTTTTTATAAAGATATGTGTCGCTCCCCCTCTTCATGGAGGAACGACACCAAACCCTGCCTAGGCTTCATATCCGAGTCACGGCACCATTATGTTGCTCCCCATCTTTGTGGAGGAACGACACAGGACCCTGCGCTGTTCTTTTGTCTGCTCGGCCCTCCCTGGGTTTGCTGCTGGTTCTTCCTGGGTTGGCTACCGTCCCTTCCACCTCCGTGGAAGGGCGGTTCCCCCTGCCACTTTTCCCCACTTCCACGGGGGAGCAGCACACCGCCGGCTGGCTCTCTTGGGGGCTGCACAGGTGTTATTCAGATAGATGTTCCCCCTAGATGTTCCTGGTGCATGTTGTCTCTCTCCTCCTTTATAGTCCTCTTCCACCAATCCCAACTCTGCTACCCACACGCCGAGTACGCTGCTCTCCTCCAATCAGGAGTAGGTCCTACAGTTTATTGGTTGAACTGGAGGCAGCTGTGTAGAAGCTGTTTCTCCCTTCTCGGCACCATATTGTGGGAGAGCAGATGCATAGAATAAGTCTTAATTCCAGTAACTTAGTCTAGTCCGAGTTGCTCCCAGTTGCTCCCCACAGATATGTTCCTTAAGTTCCTTTTTAGTTCATGTCTTGATCTGACTGTGCCATCAATGTAAAAGAAATTAAATCATATTCCATATTTATTACCACTGTTTATGAATCTGGGAAATTGAGGAGTGTTTTACTGCCTTGAATATGAGGGAAATTCTACAAATCTAGGCCAGAAATTTTGCTTTTCAAATTTGTTCATTGGTTAGTTTGATTTTTCAAACACTGAGTCAACTTATTTTGTTTATATAGCAGATTCCTATGTTATTGAAAATTTTTGATAAATTTATTTCATAATGTGGTGGCTCTGGGTTTAAGTTTTTTTTAAAAAACTTATTTCTATGCATTTCAGAATATTCTTTAACTGTGTTGCTAAACTTTATTAATTTGGTCAAGAACAATGCTGTTTGGATTTCTGTCAATGGTTATCTGTGTTGCATATTTTTACTTTTTCTTAAGATTATACTAGTCTTTATTAATTCTACTCATTTTATAAAAATATTAATGTATTTGAAAGGAAGCATTACAGAGAAGCAGAGGCAGAGAGAGAGAGATGTATTCCATCCCAGATTTACTCCCCCAAATGGCTGAAATGACCAGAGCTGGGCAAAGCTGAAACCAGGAGTCAGGAGACTCTTCTGGCACTCACATGTGGGTGCAGGGGCCCAAGGATGTGGGCCATCTTCTACTGCTTTTCCAGGCCATAGAAGAGAGCTGTATTGGAAGTGGAGCAGTTGGGACTTGAACTGGCATGCATATTGGATGCCAACACTGCAGACGGCAGTTTTACCTGATACGCCACAGTGCCAACCGTTTGCTCATATGTTTTAAAAACACTTTTCCTTTATTATTTGTTTCTGTTGTACAGTCTTACTAAAGGCATTATATTGATGATGTTCTCCATTTTCACTATCCTGTATTGCTGTATAGTTCATCTGAGATCTTAAGAAGGATGTCACGATGATTAGGTCTTTGTCTTCTCACATAATATCTTGAGCCTATAAATTTATCTGTGCACTGATTTATATGACAGCTCCTCTATTTCTTTCTGTGTTTGCCAATCCTCCATCACTCTGCCAACTATTTGCCTCATGATGTCTCAAGCCCTATGTGCCTTCCAGCTATGCCAGACTTTATGTATCTCTGATCTTGCTCCTGAAACCTTGTAATCTTGCATTTAAAAATCTTTGACATCCAAGCCTGCTCTTAGTAGCCTATCCTTGTGCCTGCAGCAAGGGCTGGCTTCAGGGTCTCCATCCCTTTTGTTTACACCACATCTTTCCTCAAGTGGCTCCTACTGTGCTTGTATCTTATGCCAATCCACATGAGTCTCCAGCTCCTCTACATGTAGCCATTATCTTCTCCTCACATACTGACCTCTCTGATTCATACAGTCCATCTCAGGATACCTGCGTCTCCATTCCTTTATACACATTGACTTCACTCCTAATTCCGGGTTATTGCTGCATTCCTCTAAAGAAGGCTAAAATTCCCAATTCATTTGCAATATTTGTCTCACTGTTGCAAATATATTGAGAATTACTGCCTGGCCTGAAAGTCGGTTGGTGGACAATCAGTTGAGAAATCACAAAGATATTCACTATCAGTACAGCTGCAGTGTCCTTTCCATTTTTTTTTATCTCAATCCCAGATCTTGCTACAGCCTCTGTGTCTATTTGTGTTTTCTGGACATTATCAACAGAGATTACTGTATTGAATGATTTATATCATCTTTTTGTTTTTTGCTGGAAAAAGCTAATTGGTTCCACAGGGAATCAAATCCTCTGCACATTCGAGTTTTCTAGGCACAAAGCTTCAGAAAACTGAGAACACATGATATTTGTGTTTGTAAACATGGCATTAGATCCACTTGCTGAAGAGAAAGATTGTGCTTTTCTGAAAAGCACTTTGACGGTGATTTTCTGGTTTAATTTCACCTGAATTCCACACCACGTTGTCCGGATATGCATGGATGAAAGCAGAAATATCTAATGTGTTGTGGCTATCTCAATCCCAGATCTTGCTACAGCCTCTGTGTTTTTTTTTTTTTCTGGATATCATCTACGGACTTTACAGTTTTGAGTGAATTTTAGCATACAAATTTTTGTTTTCTGCTGGCAAACGCTAGTAGGTTACACATGGAGTAGAATCCTCCACACATTCATTTTTTTTCCTGGCAGAAAGCTTCAGAAACCTGAGCAAACATGATATTTGTGTGAGTAAACATGACATTGGATCGACTTGCTGAAGAGAAAGATTGTGCTTTTCTCCAAAACCACTATTACGGTGATTTTTTGGTTAAATTTCACCGAATTCCACACCACTTTGTCCGGATATGCCTGGATGAAAGCAGAAATATCTGATGAGTTGTGGCTATCTCAATCCCAGATTTTGTTACAGCCACTGCGCTGTTTGTGTTTTCTGGACATTATCTACCGACTTTACGGTTTTGAGAGAATTTTAGCATGTAACTTTTGGTTTTCTCTTGGAAAATGCTAATTGGTTTGACATGGAGTCAAATCCTTCACGCATTTGAGGTTTCCTGGCAGAAAGCTTCAGAAACCCAAGCAAACATGATATTTGTGCTTGTAAACATGACATTGCATCCATTTGCAAAAAAGAAAGATTGTGAATTCCACCAAAACAACTTTGATGGTGATTTTTGGTTAAATTTCACCCAAATTCCACAGCTTGTCTGGATATGCCTGCTGAAAGCAGAAATATCTGTTGTGTTGTGGCTATTACATCCCAGATCTTGCTACAGCCTCTGTGTTTGTTTGTGCTTTCTGGACATTATCTACGGTGTTTATGGTATTGATTGAATTTTAGAATGTAATTTTGTTTTCTGCTGGCAAACGCTAATTGGTTCCCATGGAGTCAAATCCTCCACACATTTGAGTTTTCCTGGCAGAAAGCTTCAGAAACCTGAGCAAACATGATATTTGTGTGTGTAAACATGACATTGGATCCACTTGCTGAATAGAAAGATTGTGCTTTTCCCAAAACCACTTTGACAGTGATTTTTTGGTTAAATTTCACCCGAATTCCACACCACATTGTCCAGATATGCCTGGATGAAAGCAGAAATATCTCGTGTGTTGTGTCGATCTCAATCCCAGATCTTGTTACAGCCACTGTGCTGTTCGTGTTTTCTGCACATTATCTACCAATTTTATGGGTTTCAATGAATTGTATCATCTAACTTTTTGTTTTCTGCTGGCAAATGCTAATTGGTTCCCATGGAGTCAAATCCTCCACACATTCGAGTTTTCTAGGCAGAAAGCTTCAGATACCTGAGCAAAGATGATATTTGTGTTTAGAAACATGACATTGGATCCACTTGCTGAAGAGAAAGATTGTGCTTTTCTCCAAAACCACTTTGACAGATATTGTTTGGTTAAATTTCACCCGAATTCCACACCACATTGTCCGGATATGCGTGGATGAAGGCAGAAATATCTGCTGTGTTGTGACCATCTCAATCCGAGATCTTGCTACAGCCTCTGTGTTTCTTTGTGTTTTCTGGACATTATCTAAGGACTTTATGGTTTTGAGTGAATTTTAGCATATAAGTTTTTGTTTACTGCTGGCAAACGCTAGTAGGTTACACATGGAGTTGAATCCTACACACATTCGAGTTTTCCTGGCAGAAAGCTTCAGAAACCCAAGAAAACATGATATTTGTGTTTGTTAACATGACATTGGATCCACTTGTAAAAATCAAAGATTGTGATTTCCTCCAAAACCACTTTGACGGTGAATTTTTGGTTAAATTTCACCCGAATTCCACAACACTTTGTCTGGATATGCCTGGAGCAAAGCAGAACTATCTGGTGTGTTGTGGCCATGTCAATCCCAGATCTTGCTACAGCCTCTGTGTTTGCTTGTGTTTTCTGGACATTAACTACCGACTTTACGGGTTTGATAGTATTTTAGCATGTAACTTTTGGTTTTCTGCTGGCAAGCACTAATTGGTGCCACATGGATAAAGATCATCCACACATTCGAGTTGTCTAGGCAGAAAGCTTCAGAAACCCGAGAAAACATGCTATTTCTGTTTGTAAACATGACATTGGATCCACTTGACGAAGAGAAAGATTGTGCTTTTACCAAAAACAGATTGATGGTTTTTTTTTTTTTTTAAATTTCACCTGAATTCCACAACACTTTGGATATGCCTGAATGAAAGCAGAAATACCTGGTGTGTTGTGGCTATCTCAATCCCAGATCTTGCTACAGCCTCTGTGTTTGTTTGTGTTTTCTGATCATTATCTACAGACTTCACGGTTTTGAGTGAATTTTATAATCATACTTTTTGTTTTCTCTGGCAAACGCTAATTGGTTCCACAGGGAGTCAATTCCTCCACACATTCGCGTTTTCTAGGCAGAAAGCTTCAGAATCCCAAGAAAACATGGTATTTCTGTTTGTAAACATGACATTGGATCCACTTGCTGAAGAGAAAGATTGTGCTTTTCTGAAAAGCACTTTGACGGTGATTTTTTGGTTAAATTTCACCCGAATTCCACACACTTTGTCTGGATATGCCTTGTTGAAAGCAGAAATATCTGGTGTGTTGTGGCTATCTCAATCCCAGATCTTGCTACAGCCTATGCATTTGTATATGTTTTCTGGACTTGATCTAGGGACATTAGGTTTTGAGTGAATTTTAGTTGTAACTTTTTGTTTTCCGACATCAAACGCTAATTGGTTCCACATGGAGTCAAATCCTCCACACATTCGATTTTTCTAGGCAGAAAGCTTCAGAATCCTGAGAAAACATGATATTTCTGTTTGTAAACATGACATTGGATCCACTTGCCGGAGAGAAAGATTGTGCTCTTCTCCAAAACTACTTTGACAGTGATTTTTTGGTTAAATTTCACCTGAGTTCCACAACAATATGTCTGGATATGCCTGAATGAAAGCAGAAATACCTGGTGTGTTGTGGCTATCTCAATCCCAGATCTTGCTACAGCCTCTGTGTTTGTGTTTTCTGGAAATTATCTATGGACTTTACGGTTTGGAATGCATTTTAGCATCTAACTTTTTGTTTTCTACCAGAAAATGCTAATTGCTTCCACATGAAGTCAAATCCTCCACAAATTCAGTTTTCCTGGCAGAAAGCTTCAGAAACCCGAGCAAACATGATATTTGTGTTTGCAAACATGACTTTGGATCCACTTGACGAAGAGAAAATGTTTGCTTTTCTCCAAAACCACTTTTACAGTGATTTTTTGCTTAAATTTCACTCGAATTCCATAACACATTGTCTGGATATGCATGGAGGAAAGCAGAATTATCTAGTGTGTTGTGGCTATCTCAATCCGAGATCTTGCTACAGCCTCTGTGTTTGTTTTTGTTTTCTGATCATTATCTACAGACTTCACGGGTTTGAGTGAATTTTATAATGGGACTTTTAGTTTTCTCTGGCAAACGCTAATTGGTTCCACATGGAATCAAATCCTACACACATTCGAGTTTTCTAGGCAGAAAGCTTCAGAAACCCAAGGAAATATGATATTTCTGTTTGTAAACATGACATTGGATCCACTTGCCGAAGAGAAAGATTGTGCTTTTCCAAAACCACTTTGACAGTGATTTTTTGGTTAAATTTCACCCGAATTCCACACCACTTGTCTGGATATGCCTGGAGGAAAGCAGAAATATCTGGTGTGTTGCGCCTATGTCAATCCCAGATCTTGCTACAGCCTCTGCGTTTGTATGTGTTGTTGGACATTATCTAGAGACGTTAGGTTCTGAGTGAATTTTAGCATGTAACTTTTTGTTTTCTGCCTGCAAACGCTAATTGGTTCCACATGGATTCAAATCCTCCACACATTCGTTTTTTCTAGGCAGAAAGCTTCAGAATCCCGAGAAAACATGATATTTGTGTTTATAAACATGACATTGGATTCACTTGCCGAAGAGAAAGATTGTGCTTTTCTCCAAAGCCACTTTGACCATGATTTTTTGGATAAATTTCAACCGAGTTCGGCAACACTTTGTCCTGGATTTCCTGGATGAAAGCAGAAATATCTGGTGTGTTGTGGCTATCTCAATCCCAGATCTTGCTACAGTCTCTGTGTTGGTGTGTGTTTTCTGGGCATTATCTACGGACTTTACGGTTTTGAATGCATTTTAGCATGTAAGTTTTTTTTTCCCGCTGGCAAACACTAGTATGTTACACATGGAGTTGAATCCTCCACACACTCGATTTTTCCTGGCATAAAGCTTCAAAATCCCGAGAAAGCATTATATTTCTGCTTGTAGACATGACATTGGATCCACTTGCCAAAGAGAAAGATTGTGCTTTTACCAAAACCACTTTGATGGTGATTTTTTGTTAAATTTCACCCAAATTCCACAACACTTTGGATATGCACGGATGAAAGCAGAAATATCTGGTGTGTTGTGGCTATCTCAATCCCAGATCTTGCTACAGCCTCTGTGTTTGTTTGTGTTTTCTGGACATTATCTACCGACTTTATGGTTTTTAGTGAATTTAAGCATATCACTTTTTGTTTTCTGCTGCCAAACGCCAATTGGTTCCACATGGAGTCGAATCCTCCACACATTCGAGTTATCTAGGCAGAAAGCTTAAGAAACCTGTGAAAAATGATTTTTGTGATTGTAAAAATGACATCAGTTCCACTTGCTAAAGAGAAAGATTGTGCTTCTCTCCAAAACCACTTTGACGGTGATTTTTTGGATAAATTTCACCCTAGTTCCACAACACTTTGTCCGGAATGGCCTGGATGAAAGCAGAAATATCTAGTGTGTTGTGGCTATCTCAATCCGAGATCTTGCTACAGCCTCTGTGTTTGTTTTTGTTTTCTGATCATTATCTACAGACTTCACGGTTTTGAGTGAATTTTATAATGGGACTTTTAGTTTTCTCTGGCAAATGCTAATTGGTTCCACATGGAGTCAAATCCTACACACATTCGAGTTTTCTAGGCAGAAAGCTTCAGAAACCCGAGGAAATATGATATTTCTGTTTGTAAACATGACATTGGATCCACTTGCTGAAGAGAAAGATTGTGCTTTTCCAAAACCACTTTGACAGTGATTTTTTGGTTAAATTTCACCTGAATTCCACACCACTTTGTCTGGATATGCCTGGAGGAAAGCAGAAATATCTGGTGTGTTGTGCCTATGTCAATCCCAGATCTTGCTACAGCCTCTGCGTTTGTATGTGTTTTTGGACATTATCTAGTGACATTAGGTTTTGAATGCATCTTCGCATGTAACTTTTTGTATTCTGTATGCAGACACTAATTGGTTCCATATGGAGTCAAATCCTCCATACATTCAAATTTTCTAGGCAGAAACCTTCAGAATCACGAGGTATATAATGTTGGTGTTTGTAAACATGACATTGGATGCACTTACAAAAATGAAAGATTGTGATTTCCTCCAAAACCACTTTGATGGTGATTTTTTGGTTATATTTCTCCCAAATTCCACTCCTTGTCCGTATTTGCCTGGATGAAAGCAGAAATATCTAGTGTTTGTGGCTATCTCAATCCCAGATCTTGCTACAGCCTCTGTGTTTGTGTTTTCTGCACATTATCTACGGATTTTACGTTTTGAGTGAATTTTAGCATATAAGTTTTTGTTTTCTGCTGGCAAATGCTAGTAGGTTCCACATGGAGTCGAATACCCCACACATTAGAGGTTTCCTGGCAGAAAGCTTCAGCAACCCGAGAAAACATGATATTTGTGTTTTTACACATGACATTGTATCCATATCCACTTGCCGAAGAGAAAGATTGTGCTTTTCTCCAAAACCATTTTGACAGTGATTTTTTCGTTAAATTTCAACCGAATTCCACAACACTTTGTCTGGATATGCCTGGATGAAAGCAGAAATATCTGGTGTGTTGTGGCTCTCTCAATCCCAGATCTTGCTACAGCCTCTGTGCTGAGTATGTTTTGATGTGTCTGTAGGCCATTTGTATTGATTGCATCCTTTGAAAAATTTCCATTCATGTCCTTTGCCCATTTCTTAACTGCATTATTTTGTTGAAGTTTAGTCTCTTAAAATCTTTATAAACATCAAATTTTTGTACCTGAGTGAGTGCAAACAAAAGCGCTCCACAGATTGATAAAATTTGATGGTCCTTTATTGCCAGTGGTGGAGAGTGGGCTCATGCCCTAAAGAACTCTCGACCCTGATGCCCAAAGCAACAGGGTTTATAAAAGCAAAAACCCCAAAATCAGGAGGGGAATTCATGGCTGCTAGGAATAGGGGGGAATACATGATTACTGGTTATTGGTTACTGACCTAAAACCTATGTGAAACTAGTATCAATTATAAGCTAGTATCAATAATCTAGTATCAATAAACTAGTATCAATTATAATATTGACAATACCAGTTACAATCTTAACAATTCCAATTATAATCTTGACATTAATCCAGGTATTGGTTTTAATCATGTAGGACATAGACAAATTACATTTTTATCATTAACCCAGGTGTAGTCTATCCACTTCCAAGCTTGAGTGATCATGCTAGGGGGTTTCTGTGCTCTGCCAAGTGTGATGTAGTGGACTGCTATTATTCAACTGTTTTAGATCATAGTTTCAGACCAGAGTCTCATGGTGTGTGGGGGGGGCACCTTCCCAGAATGGAGTCTCAAGTGCTCCAAAATGGAGTCCCTACTGTCAAGGTGTTACTTCAAGATATTAACCCTTTATCAGTTACATAGTTTGCAAATATTTTCTACCACTCTTCACTTTGCATAGTGTTTCCTTTGCAGCACAAATCTTCTAAGCTTGATGTAATCCCTTTTGTCTCTTTCTGCTTTTATTGCCTGTGCTTCTGGGGTCTTTTCCAAGAAGTCTTTCCTATGCCAATGTCTTGCAGAGTTTTCCCAATGTTTTCCTCTAGTAATTTGTTGATATCAGGTCATAGATTTAGATTCATGATCAGTTGTGAGTTGATTTTTGTATGGGTGTAAGTACAGGTTTTGTTTCATATGTCTGCATGTTGAGATCCAATTTTCCCAACACTATTTGTTGAAGAGACTGTCCTTTCTCCAGGGATTGATTTTAGCTTGTTTGTCAAAGACTAGTTGGTTGTAGCTGCATGGATTAATTTTTTTGGTTTATATTTTGTTTCATTGGTATACATGTCTGTTTTTATTCCAGTCCCAGGCTGTTTTGTTTGTAACTGCCCTGTAGTATGTCTTGAAATCTGGTCTTCTGATACTTCCAACTTTTTCTTGTTTAATGTTGCTTTAGTTATTTGGGGGTCTCTTCTGTTTCTACACAAATTTTAGCATTATTTTTTCTAGATCTGAGAAGAATGTTCTTGGAGTTTTGATTGGGATCTCATTGAATCTATAAATCGCTTTGGGTAGTATGAACATTTTGATGATATTAATTTTTCCAGTGCACAAACATGAAATATTTTTCCATTTTTGTGTGTGTTCTTCTATTTCTTCCTTTAATGTTTTGTAATTTTCATTGTGAAGATCTTTCAAATTCTTAGTTAAATTTATTCCAAGGTATTTAATTTTTTAGTAGGTATTATGGTTGGTATTGTGCTTACAAGTTCTCAGCCTGGACTCATCAAATACAAATATATTTAGCTTACCCAATTCCCAAAGGATTCAAAGTTCACTTTTTTGGTACATTATAAAAATTGTAAAAGGAGTTGTTAATTATCCATCCCAGATAATAATTCCTTTCAGATCATTCATAGAAGGATACAATTATAAATGTGGATGTTAATTATAAGTGTAGGTGTTGATGAATCTGCCATAGTTTACTGTGGTATTTTTGGTTAAATTTTAAGTCATTCCTGATTACAAACTGATGAGTATCATAGCATTTGTGGCAGTGAAGTGTGTTCATAACTTACATTCCTACTTTCTCTGAATTCTGAATGATTCAAGCTGGACATGGAAAGAAGTCAAAATGTAAGCTTTCTAGCCCACAGAGTTGTTGGTCTTGGTGCTTAGCAACAAAGATTGCCTTCCATTGCCCTAGTACATTACATTGCATCCTTACCTAGTCACTTACAGAGCACAGGTTTTTTGCTAAATTTACAAAAATTTAAAAAGGGCAGACAAGAACTCATGTTCTCTCGTAGGCATCCTAGAAAAGTGCTAAATAAAGAAAAGGGGGGGTGGTAGCTCATTGCCTCTTTCCAATATCTCCATTCATGCAAGTCATTCATAAATCCCACATAGAGGAACAAGTGAGCAGGGGTCAGGAGCAGTGCTCTAATATTTAGGCATTTTACTTTGTGGAGGGGGTTGTATCCTTGTCAGCCTACATTCAAAAAAGATACTCTGTCCCAGGAAAACAAGAAGACTAGGAAAGTCAGCATACCCAAATTGTTTCTTTTAATTTTAAAGACTCTCTTGTGTCCAACTGTGGTCACTATGTTAAAAGGAATATTTAGAAGAAAGTGAAAATTTTGAATGTTGAGCAAGGAGTTGCTCTCCTATGACACGGGTGAATCTATTGTAAGAACAATATGCCTGAGTACATTCTTATAGAATATTTCTGCAGTGGTTTTTGAGCTCTTACAGATTTGAGTTTTACAAAATGATGCCAAATCATTATATTTACTTGTTTACTCAAGAGACACAAATATTTTCCTTTAAAGTGAAGAAGCAAATTGTAAATGTTGAGAAGCAATTAATTCTGGTATGTGGTAATTTGCAGTAACCAGTAAGGATGGCTAAAATGTATAAAAAAGTATAAATATATATATATGTATATGTATACATATATGTACAAATTTAAAATGCAAACCAAGAAGTGAAAAATGTTTTTCTTACTTTAAAAATGAACGTTATAAATTCTCTCCTTAAAATATATTTCACCAGTGATGTGGCTCACAAGGCTAATCCTCCGCCTGCAGTGCTGGCACCCCAGGTTCTAGTCCCAGTTGGGGTGCTGGTTCTGTCCCAGTTGCTCCTCTTCCAGTCCAGCTCTCTGCTGTGGCCCAGGAGAGCAGTGGAGGATGGCCCAAGTGCTTGGGCTCTGCACGCACATTGGAGATCGGGAGGCCATGGTGGCCATTTGGGGGGTGAACCAATGGAAGGAAGACCTTTCTCTCTGTCTCTCTCTCTCACTAACTCTGCCTGGCAAAAAATAAATAAATAAATAAATTTTGCTTTGTACACTCTCAGTTCTTACTCTGAAGATGTTAAAGTGTATCACATTTTTATTGAGAAGCAAAGAAAAAATTTCCATTTTAGAACATTAAATACATACAATTTTAAATTTTGCTGAACAGTTTGTAATAGTTGAATTTGTATTTTTAGGCATAAATATGTTTTCTTCTTGATGTATTTTGACAGATATATTATTTTAAGGGTAGTGGAATGTATGAGGTAAATGATCCAACAGATTTGTTTTCATTAGATCAAACTTTCCATGAAGTACCTAAACTTAGAATGAGTTTAATATCACAACACTATTTACATTCTCTGTAAGAAAAACAAAGGACATTTGTCCCTAGATTTCAGATCACAGAATGAGATAGTCCAATTTATTTTTGGTTCTCAGTGATGTATTGCTGTGTTTTATAACACCATGCATTCATGAAAAATAGATTTTTATTCAAAAGTTCACATTTGTACCACATTTTTTTTTCTGTAGGCCTAAAATTTTTCTAAAGGTCAATCTTTCTATAAAAAAGTTCATATGTGTTGCCTGATGTAATCAATTTCTTTTTTTCTGGATTTATTTTTATTTATTTGAAAGACAGAGTTACATAGAGAGGTAGAGACAGAGAGAAAAGTCTTCAATCTGCTGGTTCACTTCCCAATTGGCTGCAAAAGCTGGAGCTGAGCTGATCTGAAGCCCAGAGCCAGGAGTTTTTCTCAGGTCTCCCACACGGGTACAGGGGCCCAAGGACTTGAGCCATCCTCTGATGCTTTCCCAGGTGCATTAGCAAGGAGCCAGATCAGAAGTGGAGCAACTGGGACTCAAACCAGCACCCATATGGGATGCTGGCACCATAGGCTGGGGTTTTAACATGCTGTGCCACAGCACTGGCCCCTGTAATCAATTTCTAAAGTATATACACTGACAAGAAGAATTACACAAAGTACACTCATCTAACAAGGCATATCTTTGTTAAATTTAAAGACAATGGCTTTACCTGCTACACCTAATGCTAGCCTCAAGTATTTGGTTTGGAGCAATACTCATCTGCAGTTTCCATAGGTTTTATCATAAAGTATCATTTGATAGTAAATCCTTTTAGTGAATATATGAAATAGATCAAACCTTGAATTTGTGAAAAAAAATGGCTGCCATTCAGATCATGCCAAGTCTAAGGCTTTGCCACTTCATGATTATATATCCTTGGGCAAACCAGTTACTTACCTCTTCATGCCTCAGTTGCATTTTCTTTAAAGTTAAGATAACAGGAGCTATCTCCATTTTTCTGGAAACATAAAATTCTGGAAACATCACCTGGTATAAAATAAATGTTAGCAATTATTATTATTATCTATTCACATTTTCCTAAATAAAGGTATTTAAATATATGTGCCTTTATGCTTAATATTATAGTGTACACATTTAGATACATCTCAAAATTTATTTGAAATTATATACATTCAATTTTTCTAAAACTTCATATTTTGCTTGACATGGTAACTCAAACTAGATTCAATTCCTTTTAATTTGATGAGTGAGCCATTTCTTATCTAATTCCCTAGATAATGTAACTTATTCACTCATTTGTGCTTTGTGATGATACCTGCCTCTTTTTCAAAACAGTAACTAAACTGCATCATTTTAGGTCAAAAATAAATCAATAGAGTAAATTGGTATTTAAAGAAAGGGACTATTCTTTGGCAGTAATCTTAAACTAGCATATTGATGCACTTTGGTAAATGCATTGGAGACTTGCTGATTGTGTATGTGCATTTGTGAATGTATGTATGGCACATGGGTGTGTGTGTGTGTGTGTGTGTGTGCTCAATTTAAAGTTACAATAAAATTGTAGCATTATCCAAAGAAATAATTCTAGAAAATCATGGTTTGCAATAATTTTTGCTCTTTGGAGATTATGATGTTTAGATGATGCCTAAAAAGTTCCTGTGACTTTTTTTCAGAATTCTAGTCATATACAACACTGAAATTCATACAGAAGGGGAAAATAGTTGGGTTCAAAGATATCATTAGACTACAGAACCAATCAGCCATAATTCAGGCCCCCAAATTAAACTACTTGTATGAGAAAATTTAAGTAGTTGTATTGATGTCACATATTGTTTGCAAACAAACATCTTTTTAAAAATTATTTATTTATTTATTTGAAAGCCAGAGTTACACAGAGAGAGAAGAAGAGGCAGAAAGGAGAGAGAGAGGTCTTCCATCTGCTGGTTCACTCCCCAATTGGCTGCAATGACTAGAGCTGCACCGACCCAAAGCCAGGAGCCAGGAGCTTCTTCTGGGTCCCCCATGTGAGTTCTGGGGCCCATGGACTTGGACCATCTTCCAGTGCTTTCCCAGGCCTTAGCAGAGAGCTGGCTCAGAAGTGGAGCAGCCGGGACTCGAACCAGCATCCATTTGGGATGCTAGCACTGCCAGGCTGCAGCTTTACCCACTATGCCACAGTGCCAACCCCAAATGTATCTTAATGTAACTGTATTTGATAAACACATAACATTAGTGTTGAAAGAATAAATAATTATAAACCTCAATGAAGGCAATTTGTCATTAGGTAACAAAACCATGAAATACTATTCAATTGATTTCTAGTCCAGATATTTTTTCATAAAGAAATTTTAAACAAAATTATATTGATGCCAAAATATTCACAATAGAATGATTCCCAAAAGTGCAAACATATGGTAATCATTTACATTGGATGATTGCTTGGTAAAACTCATCCATAAATTTAATGTAGTCTATCATTTAATAAATCCTTTAAATTAATTGAATTAGTTGAGCATATGCTTTGAATAGTGTCTATAAAAAGTGTAGGGCAATAATTTATACACAATCATTTAATGTGTAGAAATCAATGCCCATAATGTTAATTGTATGATAGAATTATAGATTTTCTTGAAACTTTCAATATTCTTGTTTTCCATGCTGCCTTGTTTTACAATGAGAAAAACATTTTAAAAATTACTTGAGAGGGAGAGAAAGTAGCAGAGCTACATCTGTTGGTTCACTTCTCGAACACCAACAACATGGATCTGAGTCAGCCTAAAGCTAGGAGCTGGAACTGAATGCAAGGCTCCCACATGAGTGGGGAACCCTACTACCTGACCAGTCAGCATTGCCTCTCAGGGTCTGTGCTGGCAGGAGAGTGGAGTAAGCATCCGGAGCCAAGATGTGAACCCAAGTACTCCAACATGGGACACTGTTCCCAAATGGCATCTTTTTAAAAAAAAGATTTATTCCTTTATTTAGGAGGGAGGGAGGGAGGGAGGGAGAGAGAGAGAGAGAGAGAGAGAGAGAGAGAGAGAGGTCTTCCACCCTCAGGGTTTTTCTCCAAATAGCTGCAATGGCCAGAATTGGGCCAATCAAATGCCAGGAGCCAGGAGCTTCCTTCAGGTCTCCCATGTGGATGCAGGGGCCCAAACCCTTGTGCCATCTTCAACTACTTTCCCAGGCCTTAAGCAGATAGCTGGATCAGAAGAGGAGCAATCAGGACATAAACTGACACCCATATGGGTTGTCAGTGCTGCAGGCGGAGGCTTAACCTACTAAACTGCAGCACCATCCCCCCAAAATGGCATCTTAACTGCTAAACACAATGCCTTCCCAATGTTATCTTCATTAGAAAGAAAAGTATACCTGCATCCTTTTTGTAAGCTTGACTGTGAGTCGAACTATAGGAACTAGTTGTCTCCCTCCCTCAGGCTGGGCTGGCTGTCTACAACACTCTGGGTCACCACTGACCCCAGGCCTCTTGGGTAGACCCCCTCATGCAGCACAGTCCCCTAGCCCATCGTGGGGCATGAGTGGAGCCATGTGCAGCCAGCATCTCCAAGTGTTAAGGACAACCCCTTTCAAAGAATCCACCTAAATGTAACACTGCAAGGGAAAAACATACCTTGTGCAGCTGGGTCACCAAACAGAGATGTGAGTGAAACAGTGGCAGAAGTTGATGAAAAAGAGGGTGCTCACTTTGACTTTTCTGTGCCTACCTCAGAGACAGTCATGTATAGATATCAGCCGGCCCATGTCCTCAGGACAAAAGCTGATGATGGGTTCTCAGGTGCCCAAAGCAGCTGTCATATCTCTTGTACCTCAGTGCTTTTTACAAAGCCCATAGCTGCCAATGGTGAGCTCAGATGATAACAGGCTCTCCCATTGCCTCCATTCCTGGGTTTTCCCATTTAGCAGCTAAAGTCTTTTCTCAGATTGACTCTTCCAGAATAAGAAGTCCCATCTGTAGTTACCCAGAATGTGACAAGACATACTTCAAGATTTCTCATGTGGGACCACAGCTGTGTTGTCTGCAATAGCCTGCATCACCTATGGGTGCCAGTTCAAGTCCTGGCTGCTCTGTTTTGGATCCAGCTCCCTGCTAATATACCTGGAAAAGCAGTGGAAGATAGCCCCAGTACTTGGGCCCCTGTACTCACATGGGAGACCCAGATGAAGATCCTGGCTCCTGGTTTCAGCCTGGCCCAGCCCTGCCCATTGTGGCCATTTAGGGAATGAACCACTGAATGGAAGATCTCTATCTCACTCTTGCTTTCTGTAATTTTGACTTTCAAACAAACAAATAAATAAATAAATCTTTAAAAAAATTCTCATGCGATAGTCCCCAGGACAACACATACAGGAAAAAACCCTTTTAGCTGTAAGTGGAGAGGTTGTGAAAGGTGGTTTGCCCCTTCAGATGAACTGTCCATGGCCCTTCAGGCCAGGGCTTTAACCCACTGCACAACAGAGCCGGCCCCAATTTTTATCCTTTTTAAGGAATGACCATACTGTTCTCCATAACATCTGTACTAATTTGTGTTTTCACCCACCATATATGAAGGTTTTCTTTTCCCATATGCTCTCTAACATTTGTTATTTTTTATCATTTTGGCATAAAGATGATATAGTATTGTTCATGTTTTTGTGTATTTTTGAATCAGATAATTTGTTTATTAAATATTTGTTTATTTGAAAGGTGGATTTAGAGAGAGAGGGAATGACAGAGATAGCTTTCATCTGCTGGCTCACACCCCAGAGAGTTTCAACAGTTGAGCCTGGGGCATGCTGAAGTCAGGAGCTTCATCCAAGTCTCCCACGTGAGTGGCAAGGACCCAAGTCCTTCTTCCATCTTCTTCTGGTTTCCCAGGTGTTTAGCAGTGAGCTAAATTGGAAGTGGAGATTCCTAAACTCAAAGTGGAACTCACATGATATGCTGGCCTCACAGATTGCAGCTTACCCCACTTAGCCACAATGCCAGCCCCTCCATCAATTTAATTCCTCAAAAATAGGTCAGTAATGTTGGCATCCATCTCATTTTGTTTTTTCTCTGTTATTATTCAACTTATTGATGTCTTATTTTTGTTCACATTATTCTTCTCAATTGCTCTACCTGAGGTGAGTAGGGCTGCTGTGTTGCTTAAATGCAGTGTATGCTTTAGATTACTCATTTACTGAGTGCATGTCATTCACATAGCACTTCATTGAAGTTCTACTATGTCCCAAATCCTCTTCTAGGCACAGAATTCAGACCACTTTTCTCTTAGGCCTAGATCTTGCCTTTAACATACTACTTGGAATTTAGTAGCTCATGAAATCTGCAGACTGCATAAATGAATGAATATTTTGAGGGCTGTGCTTTCATGGAGGAACTTCATAAGAGACCGAAGGAATAAAATAAATCAAAAGTATCCACAGTATATAGAATGTATACTATTTTACAAGTCACAGAGAAGAGGAAGAAGAAGGAAAGTAGTGAGACTAGAAAGTTTGTGGCAAGACTAACAGGCACTGGTCGAGAACTTAATAAGCCCATTAGGAAAGGAGTAAGGTTTCTTTACCCCCCTGTAGACTCTGCTCTCCAGAGGTGAACAGGGTCCTCTAAACCCACCTGCTGCACACACAAAAACCTGAGCATTGTATTCTCCCACAGGTGTTGGAGACTGATATTGTGTTCTGATTTATATTTAGATAATGGCTAGTGACATCAGGCATATTCACGTTTTGACCATTTACATTTCTTCTGAGAAATGTCTATTCAGATCCTTGCCTGTTTCTTCACTGTATTTTTTGGAGTTTTTCCAATTTATGTAAATGTTCTGGAAATCTGTAAACATTCAGAGTTTAATTTTTACTGCCATTCTGTTCGTTGTATCTACACTCTGGTGTTTACTTTGTTGTGAAGAAGTATCTTAGTTTGATATACTCAAATGTCTCTGTTTTTATTTTTTGTTACTATCGCTATTGGAATCTTACCCAAAAGCTATTGTCTATTGACAATATTTAGAGTTTCCCTATGTTTTCTTGGGTTTTGGTCTTATGATTAGATTTTTAATTCACTGTGAATTCACTTTCACATAGTGTAAGAGATGTTGGAGTCCATTTTCAGGCTTCTACATATGGATAATCAAGTTCCTCTGCACCACTTGTGAAAGAGATTCTTCTTTCTCCAGTTGATTTTAGTTCCTTTGTTAAATATGAGTTGCTGGTAGAAATTTGGGTTTATTTCTATGCTACCTATTCTTGTCCATTGAACTATGTGTCTGTTATTATGTCAGTGCTAACACTTCTTTTTTTTTTTGCAGTTTATTTATTTATTTGAAAGGCAGAGTTACAGAGAGGTAGAGGCAGAGAGAGAGAGGTCTTCCATCCACTGGTTTACTCCCCAAATGGCCACAATGGCCAGAGCTGTGTTGATCTGAATCCAAGGGTCAGGAGCCTCTTCCAGGTCTCTATGCAGGTGCAGGGGCCCAAAGACTTTGGCCATTTTCTACTTTTTTCTCAGGCTATAACAGAGAGGGGTATAAGAAGTGGAGCAGCTGGGAAACATACTGGCACCCATATGAGATGCCGGCACTGCAGACAGTGACTTTACCTGCTTTATCATAGTGCTGACCACCATAATATGTCTTAAAATATGGTGTGATGCCTCCAGCTTTTTTTTGCTTTAGCTGTTAAGCATCTCTCATGTTTCTATATGAATTTTAGCATCATTTTTTCTAGCTCTGAGAAGAACATCATTGGTATGTTGATTGGGATTGCATTGAATTTGCAAATTGCTTTTGGTAGTATGGACATTTTGGTATTATTCTTCCCATTCACAAACACAAGTTTTCTGTGAGACTGTCAAGAAGCCTTGACAAAAATTGGACTTTATTACACAAAAATTGATCACTTTTTGGGATCATTTAAATCCATATTTTTGCACTAATATTTGATAAATAATGAAAAACTTTCTCTGAGCATTTTAGTAGGAGAAACTAAATATTTATTTTATCAATTTCTTCAAATATTGTTTAGATGTGATATTCAAATGTTGTTTAGAACCATTGTCTGTATTCCCTCTAAATTAGGATCTTTTTGCTTTTTGCCTGTTAAACTTGTCCCTTGATTCAACAACCCTTTTTAATGTAATGTAAACTGAAAATGTCATTTTATAAGCTAAAAAAATGACAAAGAAGGAAAAAGAAGGGAGGGAGGTTGAGTATATAATTGTGTTCTCTGAATTCTTTCTATAAACCATATTGAATCTTTTAAAAGCTAATTAAATTAAAACTCTAAATTGGACCATTATGACCAATATTTAAAACAAGTGATTAAAAACTGTAGATGTCTTCAATTTTGATTATCATTCTTATTTAGACTATCTGAAAGAAATCCGGTTTCTCACTTTAAAATATACCAGTGTATTAGAATTCAGTATTAAATGACTTTGTTTAAAAGTGTTATTTAATCTATTGCTTTAAGTGGTAATACTATGGCCATTGTAAAACAAAATCCTTATCATTTTTCATAAAACAGAAAGGGCCTTTAAAACATCATCACTAAAAATATTAAGAGACCTAAAGTATAACATTCTTAAAACCCAAGTGATACCATTCAAAATTTTCAAATATGCAGGGATAGTTCGTGTCAAGTAACTAAATAATTGTTAAGTATATATATGTAATAGCTTCTATAAATTCTTTTGGCAAGGGCTGGCACTGTGGCATAGTGGGTGAGGCTGCCACCTGCAGTGCTGGTATTCCATAGGGGCATCAGTTCAAGACCTGGCTGCTCCACTTCCTACCCAGCTCTCTGCTCTGGCCTGGGAAAGCACTATAAAATGATCCAAGTCCTTGGGCCCCTGCACCTGTGTAGGAGACCAGGAAGAGGCTCCTGGCTCCTGCCTTCCAGTCGGCACAGCTCCAGCCATGGAGGCCAACTGTGGAGTGAACCAGTGAATGGAAGACCACTCTCTCTGCCTCTCCTTCTCTCTCTCTGTAATTCTGACTTTCAAATAATATAAATAAATCTTTAAAAAATTCTTTTGGCGAATAGATGAAGCTATTTGTTATACATTTCAAATAAATAGCAAACATACTAGAAAAATATATTGGATAAAATTTAAGCAACTCATAGCTATACACAGAAATTTCTCACCATAACAACATAGCAACCACTAAATTTCCAAACTTAGTTTTCCACAACTTAGAATCTTTAACTCCAGAAAGAGTACTAAATGGACAGAACAGTGGCCTATGTATCAGGATACCTAATTCTAATACAGAATTATCCCTGCTACAACTTACCTATGTGACCTTGAGCAATTCACTTTACTTCTCTGGGCCTTGGCATTTAGCATCCTCATGTGATAAAGGAGGCTTGGATAAGATCAGTTGTACTCAAGATAGACTTCAATGATCTCTCAGTTTCCAGACAGGCACCTTAAGGGAAAGTAAAACTTTAGATCAAAGCTTACATTTTTAAATAGAAATATATTTTAAACTGTTTCTACAACTAGTACAAAACAACACATTCAAATGTGTACCATGCCACTTTTCAATATTTGGGAATAATTAATGCATCATTTTAGAGCATTGTCTTGAGGCCAGTGCTGTGGTGTAGTCAGTAAAGCCACTGCATGCAGTGTGGGCATCCCACATGGAGGCCGGTTCAAGTCCTGGCTGCTCCACTTTCCATCCAGCTCTCTGCTATAGCCTGGGAGAGCAGTAGGAAGTTGGCCCAAGTCCTTGGGCCCCTGAATCTGCATGGGAGACCCTGAAGAGGTCCTGGCTCCTGGCTTCAGATTGGCATATCACTGACCTTTTAGGCCATCTGGGGAGTGAACCAGCAGATGGAGGACCTCTCTCTCTCTCTCTTCCTCTTGTTCACTATCTCTGTAACTATGACTTCCAAATAAATAAATAAATCTTTTAAAAAAGTCAAAAGAATATTGTCTTGCACACAGTGAACCACTAAGTACAAGATATTATTAGTAATATTAGATTAAAATGTTGAAATAAACTGGGCAATAAGCCTTAAGATGCAAATTAATACCAAGAAATATAATCTCAAATTTCTGTGTTCAACAAGGTAGTCTCTTTTTCACTACTAACTTTATACTGAATAATATATTTTGATATTTTGCTAAGAGTAAATTTATCGGGGGCCAGTGCCGTGGCTCACTTGGTTAATTCTCTGCCTGTGGTGCTGGTATCCCACATGGGCAAAGGGTTCTAGTCCTGGTTGCTCCTCTTTCAGTCCAGCTCTCTGCTATGGCCTGGGAGGGCAGTAGAGGATGGCCCAAGTGCTTGGGCCCTGCACCCGCATGGGAGACCAGGAGAAAGCACCTGACTCCTTGCTTCGGATGGGCACAGCTCCAACTGTGGCGGCCATTTGGGGAGTGAACCAATGGAAGGAAGACCTTTCTGTCTTTCTCATTGTCTATAACTCTACCTGTCAAATAAAAAAAATTATTAGTTTTTCATAAAAACTGCAGTATTGAAAAGGTTCTAAAATCCCTCTAATTCTAAATGTCTGTGACTGCTAACTCATTAGCACATATTGCATTCTTTACATCTGGGTAATCATGATAATTCACTTTTAAATGATTAACAGATCTGCTGTCATATATAAATACATGCTTTTCCAAAAATCATACAATAAGCAGGCTGCATACTTTACTTCAAGTAAAACAGCCATATCCAGTCCTACAATTGTAAATAAGACAGTTTCGATTGTTCAGCATTATCAATTATAAATTCCAATAGCATAGCAATAGTCATAAGAATAAAGGGGCCGATGCTGTGGCGTAGCAAGTAAAGCTGTGGCTTGCAGTGCCAACATCCCACATGGGTGCCAGTTCAAGTCCTGGCTACTCAAATTACTATCCAGCTTTTTAGGCAAGTAAGACTTACTATCCAGCAGTAGAGGATGGCCCAGGCCCTTGGGCTCCTGCACCTGCATAGGAGACCCAAAAGAAGCTGCTGGCTCCTGGCTTTGGATTGGCACAGCTCCAGCCATTGTGGCCAAATGGGGAGTGAACCAGCGGTTGGAAGACTGCTCTCTCTCTCTCTCTCTCTCTCTCTCCTTTTCTGTGTGTGTAATTCTGACTTTCAAGTAAAATAAATAAATCCTTTTTAAAAAGGACTAAATAAAAAGGAAGATGAAGATTACAAAATTGTTTAACTTTTATTTAATAAATATAAATTTCCAAAGTACAGCTTTTGGATTACAGTGGCTTCCCCTCCCCCATAACTTCCCTCCCACCCATAACCCTCCTATTTCCTGCTCCCTCTCCCATCCCAGAATATTACAAAATTGTATGAAGGACATTTGTACAGTAAACAAATATACTGATTTCTAATGTAATATTTGAATACTTGAAGCAGGAAGGCTAAGTACTTCTTTGCCAAAATAACATGTTTTGTCCAGTGTAAAACCCATTTGCCATCCCAATACACAAAGGGATTTGGGGCAATAAGGAAAAAAGAAGTCCAAACATGCAGAACTGTTAAGCAAAACAAAATAGAGAATGTGTTTAGTTTCATGCAAATCACATGAGAATTAATAGTATTCCACCAATTTCCAACAAATATTTTTAACTTTAATGAATGAATGAATGTTCAGTTACATAACAGAAAACTTATACCCTCTCCCATAAAACTGAAAGAGAAACTTTTTAAAAGTAAAAACTGATGAAAGAATTCTGCAATACATGTTAATGCTAAGTAGCCCAGCAGAGTTTATTTAGAAATACAAACACACACACAGAAAATAAATACGTTAAAATCTTCTGAATATTTCAGTAATAGTTCAGGATCCAATATAGTGTGCCAAAGATTCTGGATTTCCCAGTCACTTTGTATAGGAAATGATTTGCTTTGCTATGTAGCATGTAACTTTAGATTCCTGAACACCTCCACTTTGCTTCTTACCCTGAGTCCTAGCAAATACAGGAACACAGCTGTTGAATCATTCATTTTCTGGATTTGGGAATATCAAAGAATTAATGAGTATAGAAAGTTGTACAGCAGAGACCAAGAATATCCAAGGGAGGTCAGGAAAATCAATTGAACAAGTCAAAATACTAGCAATGTATACTGAATGCTCTGTTTTTAATATGTCTTACTTACCTAAAAAGACATGAGGGCTACTGCTCTCTCTCTTAATACAACTAAGGAGAAGATATCACCAATGCTCAAGAAAAATGAATAAACAGCAGAGCTAATACAAAATCCCAAAAATCCAAAATAGAAAAACTGGATATGCACTCCTTACACACATCCTGAAGTGGCAATGAAGTAGAACAAATCTAAAATTAGAAAAAATTCTTTTTTTAAAGATTTATTTATTTATTTTAAAGTCAGAGATACACAGAGAGAGGCAGAGAAGAGAGAGGGGTCTTCCATCCACTGGTTCACTCCCCAGTTGGCTGTAATGGCCAGAGTTGTGCCGATTCAAAGCCAGGAGCAAGGAGCTTCTTCCAGGTCTCCCACATGGGTGCAGGGGCCCAGGACTTGGGCCATCTTCTACTGGTTTCCCAGGCTATAGCAGAGATCTGGATCCATATGAGATGCCAGCACTGCAAGTGGTGGCTCTACCCACTATGCCACACTGCTGGCCCCAAAAATTCTTGTCAAATTAAGAACATTTAACCTTTGTTTTAGAATGAATTATTAAAATATCTAAACTGGGGGAATACATAATTTCTTTCTTTAGAAATCAGAAGAGAAAAAGAACACTTAAAGGCTACTGTGACACCACACAGAAAGAATGGAGAATCATGACCTCAATTAGCCTAGGGTCAGAATAAAAGGGAGGGAAATAGGAACAACTGAATTAAGATGAATAAGCTTTGACAGCTGAGAGAATCTGAATGTAAAGAAAAGGCATGCAGTTAACTGAAACAATAGAGATAAGTCTGAGAGGAAAAAACATTGTTAAGACATATTAATGGGGCCAGAGCTGAGGCTTAGTAAAGTAAAAAAAAAATCTAAAATTTGTTTTTAAATTATATAATTAAAAAGGATAAAAAAAGATGTTCAATCTTACGTCTCTACAGCATAAGATATACATCAATTTTCCCAGGTTCTATTTGCATTTATTAACAAATTTTCATGGGTATAATCAGTGTAGTGGCTGCAATAAGTCTTTTTATTTATTTTTTTTTTTTTATTTTTTTTTTTTTAATTTTTTATTTATTTTTTATTTTTTTTTTAACTTTTATATAATGAATATAAATTTCCAAAGTACGATTTATGGATTACAATGGCTTCCCCCCCATACCGTCCCTCCCACCCACAACCCTCCCCTTTCCCACTCCCTCTCCCCTTCCATTCACATCAAGATTCATTTTCGATTATCTTAATATACAGAAGATCAGCTTAGTATACATTAAGTAAGGCTTTCAACAGTTTGCTCCCACACAGAAACATAAAGTGAAAAATAATAGATGATTTTTTTTAATGATGATGAAATCAGATCAGACCTATTGTCATGTTTAATCCCAGTGAGAGTCAAGTTGGGAGTTGATAGTTTCTTTTCTTTTCTTTTCTTTTCTTTTTTTTTTTTTTTTTTTTTTTTTTTAACAGAGGATCAGTTTAGTATGCATTAAGTAAAGATTTCAACAGTTTGCACCCCCATAGAAACACAAAGTGAAATATATTATTTGAGTACTCATTATAGCATTAAATCTCAATGCACAGCACATTAAGGACAGAGATCCTACATGAGGAGTAAGTGCACAGTGACTCCTGTTGTTGACTTTACCAATTGACACTCCTGTCTATGGCATCAGTAATCTCCCTATGCTCCAGTCATGAGTTTCCAAGGCTATGGAAGCCCCTTGAGTTCTCCGACTCTTATCTTGTTTAGACAAGGTCATAGTCAAAGTGGAGGTTCTCTCCTCCCTTCAGAGAAAGGTACCTCCTTCTTTGAAGACCTGTTCTTTCCACTGAGATCTCACTCACAGAGATCTTTTGCCAGAGTGTCTTGGCTTTCCATGCCTGAAATACTCTCATGGGCTTTTCAGCCAGATCCGAGTGCCTTTAGGGCTGATTCTGAGGCCAGCGTGCTATTTAGGGCATCTGCCATTCTATGAGTCTGCTGAGTATCTCACTTCCCATGTTGGATCACTCTCCCCTTTATTTATTCTATCGGATAGTGTTAGCAGGTACTAGACTTGCTTATGTGCTCCCTTTGACTCTTAGTCCTTTCATTATGATCAATTGCGAACTGAAATTGATCACTTGGACTAGTGAGATGGCATTGGTACATGCCACCTTGATGGGATTAAATTGGAATCCCCTGGTATGTTTCTAACTCTACCATTTGGGGCAAGTCAGCTTGAGCATGTCCCAAATTATATATCTCTTCCCTCTCTTATTCCTACTCTTATGTTTAACAGGGATCACAATTCAGTTAAATTTCAACACTTAAGAATAACTGTGTATTAATTACAGAATTAAATCAGTCATATTAAGTAGAACAGACAAAAAAACTACTAAGAGGGATAATGTATTAAGTTGTTCATTAACAGTCAGGGCTATGCTGATCAAGTCACCGTTTCCCATAGTGTCCCTTTCACTTCAACAAGTTTCCTTTTTGGTGTTCAGTCAGTTGTCACCGATCAGGGAGAACATATGGTATTTGTCCCTTTGGGACTGGCTTATTTCACTCAGCATGATGTGTTCCAGATTCCTCCATTTTGTTGCAAATGACTGGATTTCGTTGTTTCTTACTGCAGTATAGTATTCTAAAGAGTACATATCCCATAATTTCTTTATCCAGTCTACCGTTGATGGGCATTTAGGTTGGTTCCAGGTCTTAGCTATTGTGAATTGTGCTGCAATAAACATTAGGCTGCAGACCGCTTTTTTGTTTGCCAATTTAAATTCCTTTGGGTAAATTCCAAGGAGTGGGATGGCTGGGTCGAACGGTAGGGTTATCTTCAGGTTTCTGAGGAATCTCCAGACTGATTTCCATAGTGGCTTGACCAGTTTGCATTCCCACCAACAGTGGGTTAGTGTCCCTTTTTCCCCACATCCTCGCCAGCATCTGTTGTTGGTAGATTTCTGAATGTGAGCCATTCTAACCGGGGTGAGGTGGAACCTCATTGTGGTTTTGATTTGCATTTCTCTGATTGCTAATGACCTTGAACATTTTTTCATGTGCCTGTTGGCCATTTGGATTTCCTCTTTTGAAAAATGTCTATTGAGGTCCTTGGCCCATCTCTTAATTGGGTTGTTGGTTTTGTTTTTGTGGAGTTTCTTGATCTCTTTGTAGATTCTGGTTATTAACCCTTTATCTGTTGCATAGTTTGCAAATATTTTTTCCCATTCTGTCGGTTGTCTCTTCACTCTCCTGACTGTTTCTTTTGCAGTACAGAAACTTCTCAATTTGATGCAATCCCAATAGTTAATTTTGGCTTTGACTGCCTGTGCCTCCCGGGTCTTTTCCAGAAACTCTTTGCCTGTGCCAATATCTTGAAGGGTTTCTCCAATGTTCTCTAGTAACTTGATGGTGTCAGGTCGTAGATTTAGGTCTTTAATCCATGTTGAGTGGATTTTTGTGTAAGGTGTAAGGTAGGGGTCTTGCTTCATGATTCTGCACGTGGAAATCCAATTTTCCCAGCACCATTTATTGAATAGACTGTCCTTGCTCAAGGAATTAGTTTTAGATCCTTGATCAAATATAAGTTGGCTGTAGATGTTTGGGTTGATTTCTGGTATTTCAATTCTGTTCCATTGGTCTATCCTTCTGTTTCTGTACCAGTACCATGCTGTTTTGATTACAACTGCCCTGTAGTATGTCCTGAAATCTGGTATTGTGATGCCTCCGGCTTTGTTTTTGTTGTACAAGATTGCTTTAGCTATTCGAGGTCTCTTGTGCCTCCATATAAATTTCAGCACCAATTTTTCCAGATCTGAGAAGAAGGTCTTCGGTATCTTGATTGGTATTGCATTGAATCTATAAATTGCTTTTGGGAGAATGGACATTTTGATGATATTGATTCTTCCAATCCATGAGCATGGAAGATTTTTCCATTTCTTGGTATCCTCTTCTATTTCTTTCTTTAAGGTTTTGTAATTTTCATCGTAGAGATCTTTAACGTCCTTGGTTAAGTTTATTCCAAGGTATTTGATTGTTTTTGTAGCTATTGTGAATGGGATTGATCTTAGAATTTCTTCCTCAGCCATGGCATTGTCTGTGTATACAAAGGCTGTTGATTTTTGTGCATTGATTTTATACCCTGCTACTTTGCCAAACTCTTCTATGAGTTCCAATAGTCTCTTGGTAGAGTTCTTTGGGTCCCCTAAATAAAGAATCATGTCATCTGCAAAGAGGGATAGTTTGAGTTCTTCCTTCCCAATTTGTATCCCTTTAATTTCTTTTTCTTGCCTAATAGCTCTGGCTAGAACCTCCAGAACTATATTGAATAGCAGTGGTGAGAGTGGACATCCCTGTCTGGTCCCAGATCTCAGTGGAAATGCTTCCAACTTTTCCCCATTCAATAGGATGTTGGCTGTGGGTTTTTCATAGATTGCTTTGATTGTATTGAGGAATGTTCCTTCCAAACCCAGTTTGCTTAGAGTTTTCATCATGAACGGGTGTTGTATTTTATCAAATGCTTTCTCGGCATCTATTGAGAGAATCATATGGTTTTTCTTCTGCAGTCTGTTAATGTGGTGTATCACATTGATTGTCTTGCGCACATTAAACCATCCCTGCATACCAGGGATGAATCCCACTTGGTCTGGGTGGATGATCTTTCTGATGTGTTGTTGCATTCTATTGGCGAGAATTTTATTGAGGATTTTTGCATCTATGTTCATCAGGGATATTGGTCTGTAATTCTCTTTCAGTGCTGCATCTTTTCCCGGCTTAGGAATTAAGGTGATGCTGGCTTCATAGAAAGAATTTGGGAGGATTCCCTCTTCTTCAATTGTTCTGAATAGTTTGAGAAGAATTGGAGTTAGTTCTTCTTTAAATGTCTGGTAGAATTCAGCAGTGAATCCATCTGGTCCTGGGCTTTTCTTTGTTGGGAGGGCCTTTATGACTGTTTCAATTTCTGTCTCAGTTATGGGTCTGTTTAGGTTTTCGATGTCTTCCTGGTTCAATTTAGGTAGGTTGCATGTGTCCAGGAATCTATCCATTTCTGATAGGTTTCCCTGTTTGCTGGCATACAAGTCCTTGTAGTAATTTCTGATGATTCTTTTTATTTCTGTGGTGTCTGTTGTTACATTTCCTTTTTCATCTCTGATTTTATTGATTTGGGTCTTTTCTCTTCTTTTTTTAGTTAGTTGGGCCAATGGGGTGTCAATTTTGTTTATTTTTTCAAAAAACCAGCTCCTCGTTTGGCTGATTTTTTGTAACGTTTTTCTTGATTCAATCCTGTTGATTTCTTCTCTGATTTTAATTCTTTCTCTTCTCCTACTAGATTTGGGTCTGGTTTGCTGTAGGTTTTCTAGATCCTTGAGGTGAATAGAAAGCTCATCTATTTGGTGCCTTTCCAATTTCTTGATGTAGGCACCTATTGATATAAACTTTCCTCTTAACACTGCTTTTGCTGCGTCCCATAAGTTTTGGTATGTTGTGCTGTTATCCTCATTTACTTCCAGAAAGTTTTTGATTTCTCTTTTGATTTCTTCTATGACCCATTGTTCATTCAGGAGCATGTTGTTCAATCTCCATGTGTTTGCGTATGCTCTAGGGATTCCTGAGTTGCTAATTTCCAACTTCATTCCTTTATGGTCTGAGAAGCTGCATGGTATGATTCTAATTCTTTTGAATTTGCTGAGACTTGCTTTATGGCCTAGTATGTGGTCAATCCTAGAGAAGGTTCCATGTACTGCTGAGAAGAATGTATAATCTTTAGCTGTAGGATTGAAAGTTCTGTATATATCTGTTAGATCCATTTGGGCTATAGTGTCGTTTAAATCTACTGTATCCTTGTTGATCTTCTGTCCTATTGATCTGTCTATTTCTGAGAGTGGAGTATTGAAGTCCCCCAGTACTATTGTATTGGGGTCTAAGTCTCCCTTTAAGTCCGTTAACAAATCTTTTAGATAAACCGGTGCCCTGTAGTTAGGTGCATATACATTGATAATTGTTATATCTTCCTGTTGAATTGATCCCTTAATCATTATGTAGTGTCCCTCTTTGTCTCTCTTAATGGTTTTTGTGGTAAAGTTTATGGTGTCTGATATTAAGATGGCTACGCCTGCTCTTTTTTCATTTCTGTTGGCATGGTATATCTTTTTCCAGCCTTTCACTTTCAGTCTGTATGGATCTTTGTTGGAAAGATGTGTTTCTTGTAGGCAGCAAATAGATGGGTTTTGTTTTTTAACCCAATCAGCCAAACGGTGTCTTTTAACTGGACAGTTCAGGCCATTCACGTTCAATGTGACTAATGATAAGTGGTAACTTTGCCCTGCCATTTGCCAAAGATAAGTTCTAATATATGCTTTGAATTTCCTGTGATCTTTTGCTGTGAGCTTTCCTTCCTTGGTTTCCTTCCTTTACCTTCTTTCATATTGATGACCGTGTTTCTTTGTTTCTGTGTGTAACACATCTTTAAGCATCTTTTGCAGGGCTGGACGAGTGGCAACAAATTCTTTCAATTTCTGTTTGTTATGAAAAGTCTTTATTTCACCTTCATTCACAAATGATAGCTTTGCAGGATATAATATTCTGGGCTGGCAGTTGTTCTCTCTTAGTACCTGGGCTATATCTTGCCATTCCCTCCTAGCTTGTAGAGTTTCTGATGAGAAGTCAGCTGTGAGTCTGATTGGAGATCCTCTGAGAGTAATCTGACGTTTCTCTCTTGCACATTTTAGGATCTTTTCTTTATGTTTCACTGTGGAGAGTTTAATTACAACGTGCCGTGGTGAGGGTCTCTTTTGGTCGTGTTTATTAGGGGTTCTGTGAGCTTCCTGTACTAGGATTTCTCTGTCCTTCTCCAAACCTGGGAAATTTTCTGCTAATAACTCACTAAAAAGGCCTTCTAATCCTTTCTCCCTCTCCATGCCTTCAGGAACTCCTAGAACCCGAATGTTGGTTTTTTTAATAGTATCCTGAAGATTCCCGACAATATGTTTTAGATTCCTAATTTCCTCTTCCTTTCTTTGGTCTGACTGTATCCTTTCCTGTTCTCTGTCTTCTAAGTCCGATATTCTCTCTTCTGCTTCTCCCATTCTGTTTGTAAGGCTCTCTATTGTGTTTTTCATTTGATCTATTGAATTCTTCACTTCAGTCACTATCCCAGTTTCCTGTTGTACTAGTTGTTTCGTTTCATTTTGATTCCTCCTTAATATTTCATTTTCACGAGAGAGATTTTCTATCTTGTCCATTAAGGATTTCTGTAGTTCAAGAATTTGTTTTTGAGAACTTCTTAATGTTCTTATCAATTTTTTGAGATCTGCTTCTTGCATTTCTTCTATGTCATCATCCTCATAATCTTGAATTGGGGTGTCTTTTTCATTTGAGGGCTTCATGGTGACTTCCTTGTTTTTATTACCTTGGTTTTTGCGTTTGTTATTTGTCATATTGGAGATATTTGGTTTCTTCACTGTGGTGCTTTTTCTTGTTATACTATGACTCTAGATTAAGTGGACTATCTGTTTTTGATGGAGCCTTAGGGCTTGAGATGGGTGTGGCCTGAGAGCTCTGTTTGGTGTGCCAAAGGTGACACTCCCAGGTTAGGCGTGGTAAACCTCTCTCTCTCTCTCTCTCTCTCTCTCTCTTTTTTTTTTTTGATTCAACAGGGAAGTTATTCTGCACAGCTGAACAAAGTTGGAGGTAGTTAGCAGGCAAATGATATACCCACAGGAGCCAGAGATCAGAAGCTCTTTCCCAAGGACCACACAGGGAATCTGTTCGGCCCTTAGAGTGCGCTCAAATTCTCCTTCAGTCTCCCACTGGGTTGCCAAAGTTACGGAATTGTAGCGTCTCTGGAGAGTGCTCACGTGAATTCCGTGAGTTCTCTCCCCCACCGTCTCTTTTTTCACAGTCTCAGTTCAGTAGCACCATAAATTTACTAAGTCCTAATCTCCTGTTAATTCGCCCCGCCCAGAGTCAGGTTTTTCTGCTAGGCTCAGGGCCGGTGCAGACCTGAGGTCGCTCTGCTTATGACGTATGACCAAGATGGCGCCTGCTCTTTGTCTTGCTCGCCCTTGAGAGGTGAGCGGAGAGAGAGAAACCCGTGTCCGTACCAGTCACCTTTTTTTTTTCCCCCTCTCTCTCTTCCAGTTAGCTTGGTGAAGTCCCCCCCGCCCCGGGGGTCGTTCCCTCTAGTCTCCTCTCTCCGCTTGCCTGCCGGTGTCTCGGGTTATTGAGGTTCGGCTCACCTCGCGTTCCAGCGCTGGTGTGTTGAGTCTGCCGCTGACGTCCCGAACTGTGGGCTCCCACGCTCTCCACGCAGGTCTGCTCCCCTTCCAGTGCCGATGTGTGGACTCGGAGCCCTGGACTTCCCAAGTCTCCCCGCTGTTGCACTCCCCTTCGAGCACTTGCGCCGCAATAAGTCTTTTTATAAAAATTATTTTTTTTATTTTGACAGGCAGAGTGGACAGTGAGAGAGAGAGACAGAGAGAAAGGTATTCCTCTTTCTGTTGGTTTACCCCCCAGTGGCTGCTGCGGCCAGTGTGCTGCGGCCAGCACACTGCACTGATCCAAAGCCAGGAGCCAGGTGCTTCCTCCTGGTCTCCCATGCAGGTGCAGGGCCCAAGCACTTGGGCCATCCTCCACTGCACTCCTGGGCCATAGCAGAGAGCTGGACTGGAAGAGGAGCAACTGGGACAGAATCTGGCGCTCCCACCAGGACTAGAACTAGGTGTGCCTGCGCCGCAGGTGGAGGATTAGCCTATTGAGCCATGGTGCCTGCCTCCAATAAGTCTTAACCTGGGATGCAACTAAATTTAACAAACATACTCAATAGGAATTTTAGAAGAATTCCAAAATATGTATCAGAATAAAAATAAATAAACACTTTACTTGGTACATCTCATTTTAACTATACTCTTGTCTAAATTTCCAATTGTCAGATGTACTAAAAAAATCCCAGAAGCAGCAGAGTTGGTCCAACATGATGAGGAATAAAATAAAGTTTTTCAGTTACAACTTGCCTAGAGAAAATGAGAATTCGCAGATCCCAGATTAAAATAACCAAGAAGGCCCAATAAAAGAAAACTCAATGTCTTCATACACTAACATTTATAACCTCAGATTTATTTAACAAAAAGGTGATTATTCCAGCTATATCCCATTAGGTAGCCCAATTTTACCTGCTAAATCCAGTAAAAAAAAAAAAAAAAGTACCTCATGATATATTACTAAAATCATATTGCTATATGCCATCCACCATGTCCACTGTACCTTATACCTAATGTTAAAAGATCTGATGAAAATCAATAGATAAATGATGTGTCTTAACCAAGTGTGGCAAATGTGTTTTGTTCAAAGTTTTTCCAAAAACCCCTCAGTCTCAGTTTACCTTCACCTTGAAAAGACACTTCTGAGGTTTACAAATCAGTCCAGCTTCTTTGGGCCTCCCTCCAATGAAAGGGGCTAAAATCCACCAAAATAAACTCTAGGCACTGTCCTTGTGCTCCCAGTGACTTTTTCACTCTAGGGGCTCACAAACCTTCTAAATTCTTTACATCACCTGTGATGTCCATTAGTTCTCAAAGACTATGATGCAAGTAATTTCCCCTCTTGGAACCTTGTTACTAACTGTGCTGTATGAGAAATGAAGTCTCCTACACACCTTGTGCTTACGATTCTCCAAACCATGTTGTCTGCTAGGACTTTGGCCATGAATATAGGACAGCAATACCTGAACATGATTACTGAGATCTCCTTAATAAAGGATAGACTGGGGCCAGCACCGTGGTGCAGTGGTGTAATTCTTTGCAGTGCTGGCACCCCTTATGTGCACCAGTTCTAGTCCCCATTTCTCCTTTTCCCATCCAGCTCTCTGCAATAGCCTGGGAAAGCAGTAGAAGCTGTTCCAAGTGCTTTGGTCCCTGCCAAAATGTGGGAGAACTGGAAGCTCCTAGCTCAGATTGGCCCAGCTCCAGACATTGCAGTCATTAGGGGAGTAAATGAGCATATGGAAGACCTTTCTCTCTGTCTCTTCCTCTCACTGTCTGTAAGCACACCTGTCAAATAAATAAATAAATTCTTTATATATATATATTTACATTTATTTCTATATATTTATGCATATAAATATATTTGTATATAAAATATATTATAATTTATAATATATTATATAATATATAATAATTATAAACAGATAATATTATATAATTTATTATATGTATTATATATATGTAATATATATATATATATATTATTGAGATGACTTCAATAGCCAGAGTGTGGCCAGGTTGAAGCCAGGAGCTTCTCCTCCGATGTGTGTGGCAGCAACCCAGGCACTTGGACCATCTTTCACTGCTTTTTCAATCCATTGGTAAGGAGCTGGATCAGAAATCATTGTATATTTAGATATAAATAATAAATTCATATGTAATAATTTTATATAATTATATATTATATATTTATAATAATTACATGTAATTCCATATTATATATAGAAATATATAATATAATATGCATTATAATATATAAATATATATATATATGATGGACCAAAATGTGGCATTCTCCATTTGGCAGAAGGAACAGGCTCCAATATCTACTGTCTATGTCAGTATGTCAGTATAATGCAGGAGGTAACCCCTCTACCAAATAAGAAAAGCTATTTCAGTTCAGCTGGACATCATTCTGCTGACTGTTGACATTAGTACTGTTAGTCTGGATGCTTTCATTGGTTGCAATCCAGAGACCCAATTTTCCCATAGATATAAACATCAGCAAACATGACAATTTGGTAAGAAAAGCTTAAACTGAGAGTTATGATTAATAACTATTTTAACAAAATTTGTCAGAACCCATCTGATCCAAACCTTGGGCAATTGGAAGCTGTTGTACTTGGCCCACCCATAATCAAAATGGATTCTAAATCCTTTAACTGCAAGGAGAGTATCATAGACATTAATGCTCCAAACTGATCCAGTTCCCTGCTAATGTGTCTGGAAAAGCAGCACAGGATAACTCAAATATTGGGTCTCCTGCACCCATGTGAGAGATTTGGAAGAAGCCCCTGGCTCCTGATATCAGTCTGGCCTAGCCACAGTCATTGCAGCCATTTGAGGAGTGACCAAACCAGGAGGAAGATCAATCTCTCCCACTCTCTCTTTCTAGTGCTGCCTTTCAAATTCTTAAATAGATCTTTTAGAAAGTAGATCACTTCAATAAATTTGCCATTGCTCAGTCATGATGACTTTTACTACCTTAAGTTCTTTTTCAAAAGATTTATTTATTGGAAAGGCAGAAAGAGGAGCTGGTGGTTGTGGTGCAATGGACAAAGCTGCTATCTGTTACATTGACATTCTGTATGTGCACCAGTTCAAGTACCAGCTATTCCATTTCTGATCCAGCTCCTTACCAATGGGCTGAAAAAGCAGTGAAAGATGGTCCAAGTGCCTGGGATGCTGCCACGCACATCGGAGGAAAAGCTCCTGGCTTCAACCTGGCCACACTCTAGCTATTAAAGTCATCTCAAAAATGAATTAGGTGGTGGAAGATTTCTGTCTCTCCCTCTCTCTGTAACTCTTTCAAATAAGTAATTAAATATTTTAATATGATAAAAAAAGGCAGAGAGACACAGAGACAAAGAAAGAAGGAAAGAGAAGCAGAGAGATCTCCCATCTGCTGGTTCACTTTCTATATGGCTACAACTGTGCAAGACCAGGTTCTCGAGTCCCCATTTAGGTTACAGTTCTCCAAATTAGATGACAGGAATGAAAGAATTTGAGCTATCATCCATTGCTTCCCAGGGATATTAACATGAAACTGATTTGGAAGTGGAGTACCCAAAACTCAGATTAGCACCGCAATATAGGATGTGGGCATCTGTTGTGACGGCTAACAAATTGGAAAACCTAGAGGAAAAATCAACAGATTCCTGGACATACACAATATACCAAAATTGAGTCATGAAGACTCATAGAAAAGCTAAACAAATCAAAAACCAAGACAGAGATTGGATGAATAATAAAGACCCTCCCAACAAAGAAAAGTCCAGGATCAGACAGCCTCATTATTGAATTCTACAGGACTTTTAAAAAACTAATTCCAATTCTTCTCAAACTTTTCAAAACAATTGAAAGAGAGACAATCCTCTCAAACTCCTTCTATTAATCCTGCATCACCTTAATTCTTAAACTAGAAAAAGATACAGTGGAGAAAGAGAACTATAGAAAAATATCCCTGATGGGGGCCAGTGCCGTGGCACACTGGGTTGATCCTCCACCTGTGGAGCCGGCATCCCATAGGGTGCCAGTTCTGGTCCTGGTTGCTCCTCATCCATTCCAGCTTTCTGCTCTGAATTGGGAGGGCAGTGGAGGATGGCCCAAGTGCCTGGGTGCCTGCACCCACTTGGGTGACCAGGGAGATGCTCCTAACTCTGGCTTCTGATTGATCCATATAGAGAATAAACAAGCAGATAAAATACTTATGTGTCTCTGCCTCTGCCTCTGCCTCTCCCTCTCTGTAACGCCACCTTTCAAATAAATAATCCCTTTGAAAAAGTCAACAAACAATAAAGGTTGGTGGAGAGGTAGAGAGAAAGGTACCCTAACCCACTGTTGGTGGGAATGAAGCTAGTACAGCCATTATGGAAGGCAGTATAAAAGTTCCTCAGAAATCTGAAAACAAACATACCATATGATCCTGCCATCTGACCCCTGGGAATTTATCCACATGAAATGAAATAGAATATGCATAGGCATGAGTTATCTGTACCCTCTTGTTTATTACAGCTCAATTCACAATAGCTAACATGGAATCTACCCAGATGTCCATCAACTGGTGACTGGAAAAAGAATATGAGCTATATATACAGTGTAAAATACTATTCAGCCATAATTGAGAATGAAATCCTATCTTTTCTAACTAAATGGATGAACTGGAAACAATTAGGCTTCATGAAAGAAGCCAGTCCCCAAAAGACAAATACCATATGTTTTCTCTGACTGGTGGTAATTAATATATAGACAACAAAAAGTAGCATATGAGTTAAATTGACATTTTGAGATTTGAGTATTGTTCATAGCACTTTTCTGTACTCTTTGATAGAGTATACAACATATCCTCATTGATAGTTCTGCTACTACTTGCTGAATTCTTTATTTTGTAGAGGGTTAAAGCTTGTGATTCTAAAATAAAATCAAAGCATGCAGCTGTAAAAATTAAAAGAAAATAAACCAAGAAGGAGGGAGTTGGAAATATGAGACCAAGGGAAGATAGGGTAGGATGTTATCAGTTTGCTCTTAAATCTGTATATATCAATTACATGAAATTTGTTCACTTAATATGCATTTAAAAACATAAACTTAACACTAGAAGAAAAAGACCTGAGATCAGTGTTTTCTGGATCACCACTAATAAAATTTAGTCTTCATTTATGTCTGACCATATTTAATTTCTTATTTATTTATTTATTTTATAAGAAAATTAATATCACCACTCCTAACAAGTCCATCCTGCTTCATCCATATCTATCAGTTCCCACTCTGCTAATAATTTCTCATGAACTTAAATCCATATCATCTTAAAAAGATGCAATGCGGGGCTGGCGCTGTGGCATGGCTGATAAAGTTGCTGCCTGCAGTGCTGGCAAGCCATATGGGTGCCAGTTCAAGTCGTGGCTGCTCCACTTCTGAACCAGCTCTCTGCTATGATCTGGGAAAGCAGTAGTTGGTGGCCCAAGTCCTTGGGGCCTTGCACACATGTGAGAGACCCAGAAGAAGCTCCTGGCTTCAGATCAACACAGACCAGCCATTGAGGCCAACTGGGAGTAAACCAGCAGATGGAAGACCTCTCTGTCTCTGTCTGTCTGTCTGTCTCTCTCTACCTCTCCTCCATTTGTGCAACTCTTTCAAATAAATAAATAAATCTTTGAGAAAAAAACCTGATTCATGTTATTATTTATGTGTTTTAGAGGCTTTGCAGATGTTGATTACATGTGCCATGAAAACCCATTAAAATGCAAATCCTATAATAAGCAACTCCATGTTCACTAAACTGGTAAAATCCAGTGCATGTGTTGAGAAAAACACACTAGCTATAAATTTCAAAAAGCTAACAATCTGACAATGACTCATTATGTCATTTATTTAGTACATAATGCTGAGAAAATCAGAAGTATTTGTTAAAACTTCTGCTAAAATGCACTAGATTTATAATTTTTAAATGCATCTTCCTATATGTAATGCAGTCCTGTGCTACTTTAGAGTATCAGAACTTTAAAATGTTGGACTGGTGCTGTGGTGGAGCAGGTTAACACCCTGGCCTGAAGTGCCAGCATCCCATATGGGGGCCGGTTCAATACTCAGATGCTCCACTTCTGATCCTGCTCTCTGCTATGGCCTGGGAAAGTAGTCGAAGATGGCCCAAGTCCTTGGGCCCCTGTACCCATCTGGGAGACCTGGAACTAGCTCCTGGCTCCTGGCTTCAGATCAGCACAGCTCTGGCAGTTGCAATCAATTAGGGAGTGAACATCAGATGGAAGACTGCTCTCTTTCTCTCTGGCTCTCCTCTCTGTAACTTGACTTGTAAATAAATAAATAAATCTTTTAAAAAATTAAGAACATTAAAATGTGAAAGGTTTTTAAAAAATTATTTATTTATTGTGAGGTAGAGTTACAGATATAGAGAGGAAGAGAAAGAGAGGTCTTCTATCCACTGGTTCACCCCTAAATGGCCAGAATGGCTGGAGCTGGGCCGATCTGAAGCCAGGTGCCAGAAACCAGGAGTCAGCAGCTTCCTCCAGGTCTTTCACATGGGTGCAGGGGCCCAAGCACTCAGGGCACATTCCACTGTTTTCCTAGGCCATTAGCAAAGAGCTGGATTGGAAGTGCAGAAGCAGGGACGCAAACTGGTGCCCATGGGGGATGCTGGTGCTGCAGGTGGATGTTTACTCTACTGTGCCACAGAGTGGGCCCAACGAAAGGTTTTAGGAAGACATCTTTCATGTAGACTAGGCTGCAATATTGCAAGGTAAGGTTTAGCTTTTATTCCCACACATCAGTATTCATCTTTTAGCAATTATAAATACTGAATATCATACATATATACATAAATATAGATAACTGCAGATTTTGTTGTCATTCTTTCTAATTCTCTTTTTAATGTCTGCTAATAGGCCATCTTATGGATTATTATATTGATGTTACCTGTACACAACCATCAGGCATTTCCACTGTTGAATGTGTTTATGTGTACAGGTAGTTTTTTTGTGTGTGTACATGAATGCACATTTGATGGAGATAGCACTGACAGTAATACTGTGAGAAATCCTAACGCTGATTTCAAACTTTCTGTCCTCCACAGAGATGGCTGTCATTGAAGTAGACCACAGGGCCCCTTTTGCTGTTATGGACTGAAATGTGCCTCCCTAAAACTCAAACACTGAAGTTCTAACCACCAACATGACTCCACCTGAAGAAAGTGATTTTAAGCAGATCAAATGATACATGTGTCTGTCATGTTGGAGAAAGGCTTCTGTAAAAATTGAGCCTATTAGGACCTTGATCTGATATTTTCAACTGAGAAGTAAAATTCCATGATTTAAATCATATTCTCTGTGGTATTTTCTTAGCAAATTAATATACCTCATTTCTGCCAGCATTTTCTGCTGTCATCTAGAAGGTCCTCATGATTAGCAGAGAAATATAGAAACTAAAAACTATGATTTTAGATTACCAAGTACCTACTAACACAAAAAAGATATCCCAGAAGCAACTACTACCATCCTCCAGAACCCAGAAAAAAACAGGAATGAGTCAAGTTGCAGGGCATTAGAAAAAAGTGAATAATGAAAGATCACAGCAGAAATAAATAAGGAAGCGTTTGGTGCTGTGGTGTAGTGGGTTAAAGCCTTGACCTGCTGTGCATGCACCCCATATGTTGCTGCTAGGAGACCAGGTGCTCCACTTCCAATCCAGCTCCCTACTAATGCACCTGGGAAATTGGTGGAAGATGGCCCATGTTCTTGGGTGCTGGCACCCACATGAGAGACTTGGAAGAAGCATCTGGCCTTTCAAATAAATAAATAAATCTTTAAAAAAATAGAAGCAGTGTTAGCACTGTTGGAAAAACAGACACATAGTTCAATGGAAAAGAATAGGCAGCTGAAATAAACCGACTTTTCTACAGGCAACTCCTATTTAACAAAGGAAATAAAACAAACAGGAGAAAGAAGAATCCCTTTAGCAAATGGTGTAAAGGAAAGTGATTATCCATATGTAGAAGCCTGAAAATATACCCCAACACCTCATACACTATGTAAAAGCAACTCAAGGTGAATTAAAAGTCTAAATATAAAAGCAAAAACTAAGTAAACCTATGAGAAACTGTAAAACATTAGCATAGACAACAGTTTTGGGTAAGAGTCCAAAAGCACAAGTATCAAAAATAAAACATACAAATTTGAGAATATCAAATTAAGATACATCTTCACAACAAAGTAATCAACAGAGTGAAAATACAATGGACAGAATGGCAGAAAACATTGAAAACTGTGAATATGACAAAAGATTGATAGCCAGAACATCCATATATACAACTGGAAAAACTCCAAACAAGAAGCAAAATGTGCAGTTAAGAAATGGGCAATGATCAGAATAGATGTTTCTCAGAAGAAGAAATCTAAATGGTCAAGACATATATGAACATGCCCAGTATCACTAGCCATTAGGGAAGTGTAAATCAAAACCAATAGCAGACTCCATCTGTGGGAGAAGACAATGCTTGGGTTTTCATTTGTGCAACAAGTGGGCTTAGAGGACCCTGTTCACCAGAGTCTACATGGAAGTAAGGAAACCTTAATTTTTTCCTAATGGGCTTGTTAAATTCTTGACCAGTGCCTATTACCTTTGCCACAAACTTTCCAGTCTCACTACTTTCCTTCTTCTTCCTCTTCTCTGTGGCTTGCAAAAACAGTATACCTTCTATATACTGAGGATACTTTTGTTTTGTTTTATTCCTTCTGCCTCATCATGTTCCTCTAAGAAATCACAACCCTCAAAGTATTCATTCATTTATGCAGTCTGCAGTTTTCATGGGCTACTACATGGCAAAGTACTAGGTTAAAGGAAAGGTATAGGTCAGGAACTGAGCAGAGTTCACAATGATGAAGCCATTGGGGAAATGAACCTGATGGAAGACCCCTCTCTCTCTCTCTCTGCCTCTCCTTCTCTCTCTGTGTAACTCTGATTTTCAAATAAATAAATAAATCTTTAAAAACTAACTAAATAAAGATAGTAATAACCTGGTGGCAACACCTTTCTATCAGAACATGTGAAGCACTCAAACACAGTTTGTCCCAGAAAGTCAGCCATAGTTTTCAAGGGCACATCTTCTACTCCACTTGTGACATCTCTGTGGGGGGTAAGGGGCACTTATTTCTTCTCCTCTTCTTTCTTACCACTCTCACAATTATAACTTCTATAGATGCATCCACAGACCAGTCTCTATGAAATTGTAGAACTAATATCCTCCCATGTCAAAAATGTCATGGGTTTAAACACAGAACCCAAAATAAGACAAGTAACTGGCCTTCTTAATTACACAGTGTGGAATGTAAGATTCTCAGTGGATCACTGGGTAACTGTAAAGTACTGGGCAGAGAAAAACTGTTACTTATCTGTATTTATGATGCTGTAATTCTCCACTTTATGCAAACTCAGATTAAAAGATCTCCAGTTAGTGGGCAGCACTGTTGCATAGTGAGTAAAGCTACTGCCTGCAGTGTCAGCATCCCATATGGGTGCCGGTTGGGATCCTGGCTGCTGCACTTCCCATCCAGCTCTCTGCTGTGGCCTGGGAAAACAGACGAAGATGGCCCAAATCCCTCATCTCCTGCACCCACCTATGAGAACTGGACAAAGTTCCTGGCTTCTGCTTTTGGATCCAAACAGCTCCAGCCATCTATCTCTGCTTCTGCCACTCTGTAACTCTGCCTTTCAAGTAAATAAATAATTATTTTAAAAAACAGCTTCATCCCAGAAGAAGCTACTGACTACTGGATTCAGACTTGCACAGCTCCAGCTGTTGTTGCCAATTGGGGAGTGAACCGTCGGATGAAAGATGTGTCTTCTCTCTCTCTCTCTCTCTCTCCCCTCTCTGTGTAACTCTTTCAAATGAATAAATAAATCTTTAAAAAAGTAGCTCCAGTTATTGACAACACAGTAGATTTGCATTAATTTTAGTTCCCTTCTCACTTTGCAAAGGGATCAGTGGCAGGTAAAAACAGTTGACAGCCTTGCTAACAGGAGAAGAAATAGCTGAAGACAGAAAATGAAAAGCAGCCAAATAAATCATCAAAGAGAAGTGGACCCAATCAAACACAAACCTTTAAAAGTGGATGCTGACAATTAACAAGTGAAATAGCTGCCCACTGGGTTTATCCCTGGTATGCAGGGATGGTTCAACATTCACAAATCAATCAATGTGATTCACCACATTAACAGACTGCAGAAGAAAAACCATATGATTATCTCAATAGATGCAGAGAAAGCATTCGATAAAATTCAGCACCCTTTCATGATGAAAACTCTAAGCAATGTGGGTATAGAAGGAACATTCCTCAATATAATCAAAGCAATTTATGAAAAACCCACGGCCAGAATCCTACTGAATGGGGAAAAGATGGAAGCATTTCCACTGAGATCTGGCACCAGACAGGGATGCCCACTCTCACCACTGCTATTTAACATAGTTCTGGAAGTTTTAGCCAGAGCCATCAACAAGAAAAAGAAATTAAAGGAATACAAATTGGGAAGGAAGAACTCAAACTATCCCTCTTTGCAGACAATATGAGTCTTTACTTAGAGGATCCAAAGAACTCTACTAAGAGACTATTAGAACTCATAGAGGAGTTTGGCAAAGTGGCAGGATATAAAATCAATGCACAAAAATCAACAGCCTTTGTATACACAAGCAATGCCACGGCTGAGAAACAACTGCTAAGATCAATCCCATTCACAATAGCTACAAAAACAATCAAATACCTTGGAATAAACTTAACCAAGGATGTTAAAGATCTCTACGATGAAAATTACAAAAACCTTAAAGAAAGAAATAGAAGAGGATACCAAAAAATGGAAAAATCTTCCATGCTCATGGATTGGAAGAATCAACATCATCAAAATGTCCATTCTCCCAAAAGCAATTTATAGATTCAATGCAATCCCAATCAAGATACCAAAGACCTTCTTCTCAGATCTAGAAAAAATGATGCTGAAATTCATATGGAGGCAAAAGAGACCTTGAATAGCTAAAGCAATCTTGTACAACAAAAACAAACCTGGAGGCATCACAATACCAGATTTCAGGACATACTACAGGGCAGGTGTAATCAAAACAGCATGGTACTGGTACAGAAACAGATGGATAGACCAATGGAACAGAATTGAAACACCAGAAATCAACCCAAACATCTACAGCCAACTTATATTTGATCAAGGATCTAAAACTAATTCCTGGAGCAAGGACAGTCTATTCAATAAATGGTGCTGGGAAAATTGGATTTCCACGTGCAGAATCATGAAGCAAGACCCCTACCTTACACCTTACACAAAAATCCACTCAACATGGATGAAAGACCTAAATCTACGACCTGACACCATCAAGTTGCTAGAGAACATTGGAGAAACCCTTCAAGATATTGGCACAGGCAAAGAATTTCTGGAAAAGACCCGGGAGGCACAGGCAGTCAAAGCCAAATCAACTATTGGGATTGCATCAAATTGAGAAGTTTCTGTACTGCAAAAGAAACAGTCAGGAGAGTGAAGAGACAACCGACAGAATGGGAAAGAATATTTGCAAACTATGCAACAGATAAAGGGCTAATAACCAGAATCCACAAATAGATCAAGAAATTCCACAAAAAAACAAAACCAACAACCCACTTAAGAGATGGGCCAAGGACCTCAATAGACATTTCTCAAAACAGGAAATCCAAATGGCCAACAGACACATGAAAAAATGTTCAAGGTCATTAGCAATCAGGGAAATGCAAATCAAAAGCACAATGAGGTTTCACCTCACTCCGGTTAGAATGGCTCACATACAGAAATCTACCAACAACAGATGCTGGCGAGGATGTGGGGAAAAAGGGACACAAACCCACTGTTGGTGGGAATGCAAACTGGTCAAGCCACTGTGGAAGTCAGTCTGGAGATTCCTCAGAAACCTGAAGATAACCCTACCGTTCAACCCAGCCATCCCACTCCTTGGAATTTACCCAAAGGAATTTAAATTGGCAAACAAAAAAGTGGCCTGCACTCTAATGTTTATTGCAGCACAATTCACAATAGCCAAGACCTGGAACCAACCTAAATGCCCATCAACAGTAGACTGGATAAAGAAATTATGGGATATGTACTCTTTAGAATACTATACCGCAGTAAAAAACAATGAAATCCAGTCATTTGCAACAAAATGGAGGAATCTGGAACACATCATGCTGAGTGAAATAAGCCAGTCCCAAAGGGACAAATATCATATGTTCTCCCTGATCAGTGACAAATGACTGAACACCAAAAAGGAAACCTGTTGAAGTGAAATGGACACTATGAGAAATGGTGGCTTGATCAGCATAGCCCTGACTGTTAATGAACAACTTAATACATTATCTCTCTTAGTAGTTTTTTTTTGTCTGTTCTACTTAATATGACTGGTTTAATTCTGTAATTAATACACAGTTATTCTTAAGTGTTGAAATTTAACTGAAATGTGATCCCTGTTAAACATAAGAGTGGGAATAAGAGAGGGAAGAGATGTACAATTTGGGACATGCTCAAGCTGACTTGCCCCAAATGGTAGAGTTAGAAACATACCAGGGGATTCCAATGCAATCCCATCAAGGTGGCATGTACCAATGCCATCTCACTAGTCCCAGTGATCAATTTCAGTTCACAATCGATCATAATGAAAGGACTAAGAGTCAAAGGGAGCACATAAACAAGTCTAGTACCTGCTAATACTAACCGATATAATAAATAAAGGGGAGAGTGAACCAACATGGAAAGCGAGATACACAGTAGACTCATAGAATGGCAGATGTCCTAAACAGCACTCTGGCCTCAGAATCAGCCCTTAAGGCATGCAGATCTGGCTGAAAAGCCCATGAGAGTATTTCAGGCATGGAAAGCCAAGACACTCTGGCAAAAAACAACAACGACAGCAACAACAACAACAAACCCTAAATGAAAGATCTCTGCGAGTGAGATCCCAGTGGAAAGAACAGGTCTTCAAAGAAGGAGGTACCTTTCTCTGAAGGGAGGAGAGAACTTCCACTTTGACTATGACCTTGTCTAAATAAGATAAGAGTCGGAGAACTCAAAAGGCTTCCATATCCTTGGAAACTCATGACTGGAGCATAGGGAGATTACTGATGCCATAAACAGGAGTGTCAATTTGTAAAGTCAACAACAGGAGTCACTGTGCACTTACTCTTCATGTAGGATCTCTGTCCTTAATGTGCTGTACATTGAGATTTAATGCTATAATGAGTACTCAAACAGTATATTTCACTTTGTGTTTCTATGTCGGTGAAACTGTTGAAATCTTTACTTAATTTATACTAAACTGATCTGTATATATAGAAAATTGAAAATGAATCTTGATATGAATGGAAGGGGAGAGAGAGCAGGAAAGGGGAGGGTTGTGGGTGGGAGGGAAGTCATCGGGGGGTGGGGTAGCCAATGTAGTCCATAAGCTGTACTTTGGAAATCTATATTCATTAAATAACAGTTAAAAAAAAAAAGAAGAAACAGCTGCCCACTGAAATCTTGTCTAGGGAGGGAAGATGTCCTAAGTTCTGCTTCTGTAAACTCCAGTCATAAATCTGTCCTAATAAATCTGTCCCTGGCATCTCTTTTACAAACCTACTGGACCCACTGACCATTGGAAATGTGGTCCTAAGTCATGTAGGCTGCCATTTAAACCCACCAATGCTGTAACAGCTAAGAAACTTGAATTTGATGCTCAATTCTCAGGAAATCATTCCAGCTGAGCCTAGGGCCATTAATACAAACTCCTTGGATCCTCCACTGTCTCTGTGCCTGTTTGAAAGAAGGGAGTTTTCCCACCCCAGGTTTCTGTAACAGCTTCAAATTCCAGATTGGAAAAATCTGATAATACTTGAGAGGGATCAATACACAAAGCAGCTATTCGTGCTTCACACTGCTCCCTCTGGGAAAAAGCTGAACACTCAGGCCACACCCAGCAGATGTGTCTGCAGGGACCCCACCAGGAAGATGAGGTGCAGGATGAGAGCAGTGGGGCAGATCCTAGTCAGATCCTCCTTCCCACCCCCTCTGCTGCCCCAGGCTCCCTGCTGAAGGCCATCCAGCCCCACCCTGCAGGAACCAGCCCAGGAAACATCAAGAGGCCCAGCCAGACTGCATTCTGTGACCACCCACAGTGGGAACCTGGCTTATTTAACTGTGGAGAGCGGGAGTCTTTCTGACTTCCTTCCCTGCATGTGCGGGTTCCCAGAACGCTGCCCTCTCTCTCCTGTAAGCACTAAATAAAGCACATTAGGGACAGTTTGGGTGAGGTTCTGCAGGAGAGAGTCTGGGCGCTGGGAGCCTGGGAAGCAGAGGTGGGAGACAGAACAGCCCGGGTCCCAGCCCTGACCTTGGGGGAAACTGCCCTGATCTCTGGCGCCCAGACAACCACCCTTCTCCCACACACGTCCCCGCCCCTTCCTGCACACCAAACCTGCAGCAGAAAGTCCCGGGAGCAGGTACCCTTTCTTCAGGACACACAGGATAGTGAAGCTGGGAATGTGGGGAAGAGAGTCCCTGGCACGTGGGACCCACAGGCGGAGGATTAAGAGGGAAGATACAGCAGGAGGCAGGCTCGGGGTGAGTGCTCGGAAACTGCCTGGGATCGCACGTGCAGAGCAGGAGATGTAGTAAATGCCAGAGAAGGAGCAGCACAGCCCCCAGGGCTGACCCTGATCAGGGAATGAACTCCCTCTGGTCCAACTCAAAGCCCCAGGGGCTGGCACTAGCATGCACATGCGCACAGGCATTCAGAAGGTAGAATATGTCCGAGCTCCTGGGAACTCTGGGAAATGGAGTTCAGGCATCCCTAGAGATTCCAGCTGGCTCTCCCCAAGGGCTGCAGTCTGGGGTGGGTGCCCACAACCAGAGGGCATTTGCTTTTGTTAAGTCCCTCCTTCCTTTCCTTCCCACCCCAAAATCTCAAGGATCAGTTGCTGTTCTTCCTTTCCTGAATCAAATCTTAAAGAGTGACACTCACTGCTGCTAACTGACCCCAAATCCTGGCTCCCTCATAACCTCTGTCTCTTCCTGAAAAATCTTATTTACTACTTTGGCCCTAGAAATCATAAATGACTATGATAGAATGTAACTTTTAACAGAGGTGTAGAAGGCAAGGTTTAATATCCAGTTTTGAGAATACAATTTTCATTTGTGTTTTATTGATGTTTATAGTTCTTTTAAGATTTATTGATTTATTTGGAAGTCAGAGTTACAGAGAAGGAGAGGCAGAGAGAGAGAGAGAGAGAGAGAGAGAGAGAGAGTTTTCCATCTGCTGGTTCACTCTCCAATTGGCAGCAGCGCCACAGCGCCGACCCCTTAGAGTTCTTTTCAAATCATTTTACACTGTCTTTTTATTCATCTAGTACAGAGACAGAAGAATGGACACAGAGCTAACATAGCTGAGTATTCAAGGAGACAGGTTAAGGGGTTAAATGCCTTATATCATATCATTTATACCTTAGATTAATTCTGGGGACAGTATTATCTGGAGTTTACAAAGTAGAAACTGAATGAAAAGAGCTTAGAAAAACATGGTGTTTTTTAATATCATTAAAAAGTCTAAGTTAAAGGCCTCTCAAGGGGCCAGCACTGTGGCATAGCAAGTAAAGCTACCGCCGGCATTGACAGTCCATATGGGTGGAGGTTGAGTCCCGGCTACTCTGCTTTTGATCCAACTCTCTGCTATGGCCAGGGAAAGTGGTGGAAGATGGTCCAAGTCCTTGGGAAGCTGCACCTGTGTGGGAGACCCAGAAGAAGCTCCTGGCTGCTGGCATCGGATCAGTACAACTCCAGCCATTGTGACCAATTGGTGAGTGAACCAAAAGATGGAAGATCTCTATCTCTCTCTCTCTCTTTCTCTCTCTCTCTCCCCTTCTACTCTGTAACTCTGACTTTCAAATAAATAATCTTTTTTAGAGAGCCAGTCAACATATAATAATACTAGCTTAAAAATCTTTCTTTTGTCTTGGGTCTCAGTTTTTAAAATCTGATTTCTCAAAGGGAAAAAATGTGAGAGAGATGAAGAGTACCTACAAAAATAATTTACTGTAATGATTTACTGTAATTTACTATAATAATTTACTGTAAAGAACCACATAGGATTATAGCTTGTCTAGAAAACAAAGGAGATTCAAAGTTGCTATTATTTCATGGTTATTTTTCTTATTTTTAATATCAAGATAGTATATAAATATTATGCACTCCTAGGTATTTGTGTGTTGTTTAATATGTTTTTTTTTAAGCAGAAATTCAAAGAGATAACTGGGTAACATGGAGTTCTGTGTTTCTGATTACTTCTCTCAATTAGAGATCATGGGATTAGAGTTGGTGCTAGATTAAGAATGCTTAAATCTTTATCCACTGACTTCACACCAGCATTTACTATGTTAAACAATATTCTTTGGGTAGATTGCTCTTTCTTGCCAGACTGTAAACCTCATGGGGTCTAGAAACATATTTGCTTTGACACTAAAACTCAGCATGCTGACAGTCAGTCATTTAGTTGAATAAATAAATGATATACAAAATAAATATTTCTGCCCCTCAAGAACTGCCTAATAGAGAAGAAAATAGAAATCAATTTGATGACTCTCAGTATTAGGTGAATATATAATTTGTTGTTCTGACATAAGCTTGGTCATAAAAAGGGAATATTAATATTTACACAGAGTTGAAGTGTATGAACACCTAGGGCCAAGCGGGTTAAATGTTCACCCTAGCTATGTAAGGCATTCCATGTCAATAGGAGAGGGAGGAGGAAGAGGGGAGGGAGTGTAGGTGGGAAGGTGGTTACAGTGTGAAGAATCACCATGCTAATTAATTAGCAGCAAAGAGAGAATCTGTGATCATTTGTTGCTTAAGAAATGGTGATAGGCATTATTTAATTATAATGCAGGCATCAGTGTTTTCCTGTCTCTGAAATAGGAAGTCTATAACTCAGAATTCCTTGCTGTTTCATCAAAAACAATTCAAAACAAAAACCTAATTAAGCATAAAAGGAAGTTATGCATTAGAAGTCTATTCTAATCTCTAGGAGATTCAGGGGTTGAAAAATTCATCCAAAATCTTGCTGCAAAGTTTCCCATACATTTTCCATGACCACTACCCATAAGCATAAGCTCTTTTAAAAAAAAGATTTATTTATTTGAAAGTCAAAGTTACACAGAGAGAGGAGAGGCAGGGAGAGAGAGAGAGAGAGAGAGAGAGAGAATCTTCCATCTGCTGGTTTACTCCCAATTGGATGCAATGGCCAGAGCTGAGCTGATCCAAAGCCAGGAGCTAGGAACTTCTTACTGGTCTCCCATGTGGGTTCAGGGGTCTAAGGACGTGGGCCATCTTCTGTTGCTTTCTCAGGCCATTGCACAGCTGGATCGGAAGTGGAGCAGCCGGGACTCAAACCGGTGACCATATGGGATGCTGGCACTGCAGGTGGCAGCCTTACCTGCTACACCACAGCACCAGCCCCCATAAGCCCTATCTTCTGCAGAACCAGCACCCCACTACGCTAAGTGTCTCAGAACAGCCTAAAGACTTGGGCCATCTTCTACTGCTTTCCCAGGCCATAGCAGAGAGCTGGATCAGAAGAGGAGCAGCCGGGACTAGAACCGGAGCCCATATGGGATGCTGGCACTTCAGGCCAGTGCTTTAACCCGCTGTGCCATAGCATTGGCCACAATGTAGTATTTCTAATAGAAGAGTTGGTTAAGTCATTAACTCCTCTAAAATACAAGTAAAGTATTAGTTTTTAAACTTTGATTCATTCATGAGAAAAATAAAAGGTTAATTTTCTCTCTTTGCTTCTGGGTATGTAAATTTTATTCTAAGAAATTAATCATGACTTTTACATCTCAGACCCTATTATGAGTAAGTAGAGAATATTGTGGGGTCATATGCTCATTCTATCAAAGGAACATTTCTCCAATTAAAGCAAACATGATGGGCATCCCATATGGGCACTGGTTCAAGTCCTTGCTGCTCCTCTTCTGATCCAGCTCCTTGCTATGGCCTGGGAAAGCAGTAGAAAATGGCCCAAGTGCTTGGGCCCATGCACACGCATGGGAGACCTTGAAGCTCCTGGCTCCTGGCTTCAGATGAGCCCAGCTCCAGCCGTTGCAGCCAACTGGAAAGTGAAACAGCAGATGGAAGACTTCTCTCTCTCTATGTAACTCTGCCTTTCAAATAAATAAATAAATCTTTGGAAAGAAAAAAAAAAATGTCCAAGTCTTACATCAGAGTACTGGGGTTCAGTGCCTAGCTCTGGTTCCTAACTCCAGCTTCCTGCAAATACCTATCCTATAAGGCAGCACTGATGGCTCAAGTATTTAGGTTTCTGCCCACACATGGGAGATTAAGATTGAGTTCATGGGCTGGCACCATGGCTCACTTGGTTAATCCTCTGCCTGAAGCACTGGCATCCCATTTGGGTGCTGGGTTATAGTCCTGGTTATTCTTCTTCCAGTCCAGCTCTCTGCTGTGGCCCGGGAGGGCAGTGGAGGATGGCCCAAATGCTTGGGCTCCTGCACCTTCATGGGAGACCAGGAAGAAGCACCTTGCTTCTGGCTTTGAATTGGCATAGTGCCAGCTGTAGTGGCCATTTGGGGAATGAGACAGCAGATGGAAGACCTTTCTTTCTGTTTCTCTCACTATCTTTATCTCTACCTGTCAAATAAATAAAAAGAAATTGAGTTCACACTCTTGGCTTCAGCCTGACCCAGTTCTGGCTGTTGCAGGCATTTTGGGGAGTAAAGCAGAGAATCAGAGAGCATTTTCATTCTCTCTCCCTCTGCCTCCCAATTAAGTAAAAAAATTAAAGAAACTCAAACTGGACTAAAGGTAATAATATAGGTAAGTGTCCCACTTCTTTCATATGACCAACCACTAGGTACTAAAAGTTCTCATTTTTCCACTCACCACATCCTTTTCCCATGGCATTTAATTTCCTAGGTTTTAATTTTTCTTTTCCCTAGGTAAAACGTGACCACTTGGTGCCAGTGCTGTAGCATGAGGTAAGATGCTGCCTGAAATGCTGGTATCCCATATGGGTGCTAGCTGAGTTCCGGCAGCTCCCCTTCCAATCTGGCTTCCTCCTAATGGTCCCAGAAAAGCAACAGAAAATAACTGGGGCCCTGCCACCCACATGGGACACCCGGATGAAGTTCCTATCTTCAGTCTGGACCAGCCCAGGCCACTGCGGCCACCTGAGGAGTAAACCAGCAAATAGATAATCTGTCTCTTCCACTATGCTACATTTTCAAATACGTGCATGAATCTTCCTTTAATAAATAAAAATAAAAACCACTTAAACTTTCAAAGGTATATAAGAAAGAAGCTTACAGCACTGAAAAAAGGGACACTAACCCACTGTTGGTGGGAATGCAAACTGGTCAAGCCACTATGGAAATCAGTCTGGAGATTCCTCAGAAACCTGAAGATAACCCTACCGTTCAACCCAGCCATCCCACTCCTTGGAATTTACCCAAAGGAATTTAAATTGGCAAACAAAAAAGCGGTCTGCAGCCTAATGTTTATTGCAGCACAATTCACAATAGCTAAGACCTGGAACCAACCTAAATGCCCATCAACAGTAGACTGGATAAAGAAATTATGGGATATGTACTCTTTAGAATACTATACTGCAGTAAGAAACAACGAAATCCAGTCATTTGCAACAAAATGGAGGAATCTGGAACACATCATGCTGAGTGAAATAAGCCAGTCCCAAAGGGACAAATACCATATGTTCTCCCTGATCGGTGACAACTGACTGAACACCAAAAAGGAAACTTGTTGAAGTGAAAGGGACACTATGGGAAACGGTGACTTGATCAGCATAGCCCTGACTGTTAATGAACAACTTAATACATTATCCCTCTTGGTAGTTTTTTTGTCTGTTCTACTTAATATGACTGATTTAATTCTGTAATTAATACACAGTTATTCTTAAGTGTTGAAATTTAACTGAAATGTGATCCCTGTTAAACATAAGAGTAGGAATAAGAGAGGGAAGAGATATATAATTTGGGACATGCTCAAGCTGACTTGCCCCAAATGGTAGAGTTAGAAACATACCAGGGGATTCCAATTTAATCCCATCAAGGTGGCATGTACCAATGCCATCTCACTAGTCCAAGTGATCAATTTCAGTTCGCAATTGATCATAATGAAAGGACTAAGAGTCAAAGGGAGCACATAAGCAAGTCTAGTACCTGCTAACACTATCCGATAGAATAAATAAAGGGGAGAGTGATCCAACATGGGAAGTGAGATACTCAGCAGACTCATAGAATGGCAGATGCCCTAAATAGCACGCTGGCCTCAGAATCAGCCCTAAAGGCACTCGGATCTGGCTGAAAAGCCCATGAGAGTATTTCAGGCATGGAAAGCCAAGACACTCTGGCAAAAGATCTCTGTGAGTGAGATCTCAGTGGAAAGAACAGGTCTTCAAAGAAGGAGGTACCTTTCTCTGAAGGGAGGAGAGAACCTCCACTTTGACTATGACCTTGTCTAAACAAGATAAGAGTCGGAGAACTCAAGGGGCTTCCATAGCCTTGGAAACTCATGACTGGAGCATAGGGAGATTACTGATGCCATAGACAGGAGTGTCAATTGGTAAAGTCAACAACAGGAGTCACTGTGCACTTACTCCTCATGTAGGATCTCTGTCCTTAATGTGCTGTGCATTGAGATTTAATGCTATAATGAGTACTCAAATAATATATTTCACTTTGTGTTTCTATGGGGGTGCAAACTGTTGAAATCTTTACTTAATGCATACTAAACTGATCCTCTGTTAAAAAAAAAAAAAAAAAAAAAAAGAAAAGAAAAGAAAAGAAAAGAAACTATCAACTCCCAACTTGACTCTCACTGGGATTAAACATGACAATAGGTCTGATCTGATTTCATCATCATTAAAAAAAATCATCTATTATTTTTCACTTTATGTTTCTGTGTGGGAGCAAACTGTTGAAATCCTTACTTAATGTATACTAAGCTGATCTTCTGTATATTAAGATAATCGAAAATGAATCTTGATGTGAATGGAAGGGGAGAGGGAGTGGGAAAGGGGAGGGTTGTGGGTGGGAGGGACGGTATGGGGGGGAAGCCATAGTAATCCATTATTCGTACTTTGGAAACGTATATTCATTATATAAAAGTTAAAAAAAAAAAAAACCACTTAAACTTTCAAAGGTATATAAGAAAGAAGCTTACAGCACTGATAAATTCAGGACCTAAAACATCTTAATGATTGAAAAAAGCAAAGTAAAGAGCAATATACAGAATGATACTGCGTGGGTTTTTAAAAGCATATATTTTGGTCCCTAAATTTCTAAACCATGAACATGATTATTACATAAATATATTTATATATTTTTAAGATTTATTTTATTTACTTGAGAAAGGTCTTCCATCTGCTGGTTCACTCCCCAAATTACTGAAAACCTGGGGCTGGGCCAGGGCAAAGCCAGGAGTAGGCGCCAGTGCTATGACCAGCAGATTAACACCCTGGCCTGAAGCACTGACATCCCATAAGGGCACTGGTTCAAGACCCGGCTGCTCCACTTCTGATTGAGCTTTCAGCTTATGGCTTGGGAAAGCAGTAGGAGATGGCCCAAGTCCTTGGGCCCCTGCACCTAAGTGGGAGACCTGGAAGAAGCTCCTGGTTCTGGGCTTCTGATCAGCGCAGCTCCAGCCATTCCAACCAGTTGGGGAGTAAACCGTCAGATGGAAGGCCTCCCTCTCCCTCTCTCTTGTGTGTGTAACTCTTTCAAATAAATAAACAAATCTTTAAAAAAAAAAAGCCAGGAGTCAGGGAAATTTCATCCAGGTCTCTCACTTCGGTGCAAGACCCAAGGATTTGTACCATATTCTGCTGCTTAATCGATAATTAATTCCCCAAAATCAAGTTTTACTTTGATTTTCAGGTAAATTTAATTTGTTTTCCAAAGCCAGTCAGCTGGGAGGGGTGGATGAATGTGGAAACACCCAGCTTCCTTGTGACTAAATCAAGCCCAATATCAAAAAGGACTCTTGCATTTCTTTGGCTTTTTTCACATTTTTCTTATTTATCATGGTGTGTAATGAATTTTCTAATGTGAGCTTTGATTTTGAGGCTGGAATATGGAGTTCAAGACACGGAAGGAATGGTCTTTTTCAATCAGGGCACAGCTGTTGGCTTGCTCCAATTCTGGCTTTCTGTCATTGTTTTGGGTGCCTCAACCGACTTTTGGTTTCTTGAGCGGCAATTTCCTAAATGATTTCTGGGTCTGAGTTGGTTTTGCCTTCTTCCTTCCCAAATTTTGTATTCTGACGCAATACAAACAAGAGTTTAGACAGCGGATCCATTATGAAATAAAAAACACAACCAATTGGCGTGTCATGCTTAGAAATCTACAGGCAACATGATCAAGATGAGTTTTTGTGTTTTGGAAAAAGAAATGGAAACCTTTTGCAGAGGGGAACAATAATTATTTCCCCCAAATCAAGTTTTATCTCAATTTTCAGGTGAATTCAATTAGTTTTCCAAAGCCAGTCAGCTGGGAGGGTTGGATGAATCCGGAAATAGCCGGTTTCCTTGTGACTAAATGAATCCCAGTATCACAAAGTACTCTTACACTTTTTTGCCTTTTTTCCCATTTTTCTTATTTATCATGGTGTGTAATGATTTTCTGATGTGAGCTTTGATTTTGAGCCCCGATAATGGAGTTCAAGACACGGAAGGAATGGTCTTTTTCAATCAGGGTACAGCTGTTGGCTTGCTCCAATTCTGGCTTTCTGTCATTGTTTTGGGTGCCTCAGCCAAGTTTTGGTTTCTTGAGCAGCAATTTCCTAAATGATTTCTGGGTCTGAGTTGGTTTTGCCTTCTTCCTTCCCATTTGTTGTATTCTGATGCAATACAAACAAGAGTTTAGACAGTGGATCCATTATGAAATAAAAAACAAAACCAATTGGTGAGTCATGCTTAGAAATCTACAGGCAACATGATCAAGATGAGTTTTTGTGTTTTGGAAAAAGAAATGGAACCCTTTTGCAGAGGGGACCGATGATTAATTCCCCCAAATCAAGTTTGCCAGCGATTTTCAGATGAATTCAATTAGGTTTCCAAAGCCAGTCAGCTTGGAGGGTTGGATGAATCCGGAAACAGCCAGTATCCTTGTGACTAAATCAAGCACAATATCACAAAGGACTCTTCCATTTCTTTGGCTTTTTTCACATTTGTCTAACTTATCACAGTTTGTAATGAATTTTCTGATGTGAGCTTTGATTTTGAGGTTGCAATATGGAGTTCAAGACACGGAAGGAATGGCCTTTTTCAATCAGTGCACAGCTGTTGGCATTCCCAATTCTGGCTTTCTGTCATTGTTTTGAGTGCTTCAGCTGACTTTGGTTTCTTCAGTGGCAATTTCCTAAATGGTTTCTGGGTCTGAGTTGGTTTTGCCTTCTTCCTTCCCAAATTTTGTATTCTGACACAATACAAACAAGAGTTTAGACAGCGGATCCATTATGAATAAAAAATACAACCAATTGGAGTGTCATGCTTAGAAATCTACAGGCAGCAGGACCAAGATGAGTTTTTGTGTTTTGGAAAAAGAAATGGAACCTTTTTGCAAAAATGACCAATAATTAATTATGCCAAATGAAGTTTGATGGCGATTTTCAGGTGAATTGAATTAGTTTTCCAAAGCCAGTCAGCTGGGAGGGGTGGATGAATCCGGAAACAGCCGGTTTCCTTGGGACTAAATCAAGCCCAATATCACAAAGGACTCTTGCATTTCTTTGTCTTTTTTCACATGATTCTTATTTATCATGGTTTGTCATGAATTTTCTGATGTGAGCTTTTATTTTGAGGCTGGAATATGGAGTTCAAGACACGGAAGGAATGGTCTTTTTCAATCAGGGCACAGCTGTTGGCTTGCTCCAATTCTGGCTTTCTGTCATTGATTTGGGTGCCTCAGCCGACTTTTGGTTTCTTGAGGGGCAAGTTGCTAAATGATTTCTGGGTCTGAGTTGGTTTTGCCTTCTTCCTTCCCAAATTTTGTATTTTGACGCAATACAAACCAGAGTTTACAGCAGATCCATTATGAAATAAAAAACACAACAAATTAGCGTGTCATGCTTAGAATTCGAGAGGCAGCATGACCAACATAGTTTTTGTGTTTTGGAAAAAGAAATGGAACCCTTTTGCAGACGGGAACGATAATTAATTCCCCCAAATCAAGTTTTCCAGCGATTTTCAGGTGCATTGAATTAGTTTTCCAAAGGCAGTCTTCTGGGAGGGGTGGATGAATCTGGAAACAGCCTGTTTCCTTGTGACTAAATCAAGATAAAAATCAAAAAGAACTCTTCCATTTCTTTGGCTTTTTTCACATTTTTCTTATTTATCATGGTTTGTATTGAATTTTCTGATGTGAGCTTCGATTTTTCAGCTGGAGATGGAGTTCAAGGCATGGAAGGAATGGTCTTTTTCAATCATGGCCCAGCTGTTGGCTTCCTCCCATTCTGGGTCTGTCATTGTTTTGGGTGCCTTAGCCGAGTTTTGGTTTGTTGAGCGGCAAGTTCCTAAATGATTTCTGGGTCTGAGTTGGTTTTGCGTTCTTCCTTCCCAAATTTTGTATTTTGACGCAATACAAACAAGAGTTTAGACAGCAGATCCATTATGAAATAAAAAAACAAAATCAATTAGCGTGTCATGCTTAGAATTCTAGAGGCAGCACGACCAACATGAGTTTTTGTGTTTTGGAAAAAGAAATGGAACCCTTTTGCAGAGGGGAATGATAATTAATTCCCCCAAATCAAGTTTCTCAGCAATATTCAGGTGAATTGAATTAGTTTTCCAAAGCCAGTAAGCTGGGAGAGGTGGATGAATCTGGAAACAGCCTGTTTCCTTGTGACTAAATCAAGATAAAAATCAAAAAGAACTCTTCAATTTCTTTGGCTTTTTTCACATTTTTCTTATTTATCATGGTTTGTAATGAATTTTCTGATGTGAGCTTCGATTTTTCAGCTGGAGATGGAGTTCAAGGCACGGAAGGAATGGTCTTTTTCAATCATGGCCCAGCTGTTGGCTTCCTCCCATTCTGGGTCTGTCATTGTTTTCGGTGCCTTAGCCGAGTTTTGGTTTGTTGAGCGGCAATTTCCTAAATGATTTCTGGGTCTGAGTTGGTTTTGCTTCTTCCTTCCCAAATTTTGTATTCTGACGCAATACAAACCAGAGTATAGAAACCGGATCCATTATGAAATAAAAAAACAAAACCAATTAGCGTGTCATGCTTAGAATTCTAGAGGCAGCACGACCAACATGAGTTTTTGTGTTTTGGAAAAAGAAATGGAACCCTTTTGCAGAGGGGAATGGTAATTAATTCCCGAAATCAAGTTTCTCAGCAATATTCAGGTGAATTGAATTAGTTTTCCAAAGCCAGTCAGCTGGGAGAGGTGGATGAATCTGGAAACAGCCTGTTTTCTTGTGACTAAAACAAGCCCAATATAAAAAGGACTCTTCCATTTATTTGGCTTTTTTCTCATTTTTCTTATTTATCATGGTTTGTCATGAATTTCAAATGTGAGCTTTCACTTTGAGGCTGGAATATGGAGTTCAAGACACAGAAGGAACGGTCTTTTTCAATCAGGGCACAGTTGTTGGCTTGCTCCAATTCTGGCTTTCTGTCATTCTTTTGAGTGCCTTAGCCGAGTTTTGGTTTCTTGAGCGCCAAGTTCCTAAAGGATTTCTGGGTCTGAGTTGGTTTTGCCTTCTTCCTTCCCAAATTTTGTATTCTGATGCAACACAAGCAAGAGTTTAGACAGCAGATCCATGATGAAATAAAAAACAAAACAAATTAGCGTGTAATGGTTTGAATTCTAGAGGCAGCACGACCAACATGAGTTTTTCTGTTTTCAAAACGAAATGGAACCCTTTTGCAGAGGGGAACGATAATTAATTCCCCCAAATCAAGTTTGCCAGCGATCTTCAGGTGAATTGAATTAGTTTTCCAAAGCCAGTCAGCTGGGAGGGGTGGATGAATCTGGAAACAGCCTGTTTCCTTGGGACTAAATCAAGATCAAAATCAAAAAGAACTCTTCCATTTCTTTGGGTTTTTTCACATTTTTCTTTTTTATCATGGTTTGTAATGAATTTTCTGATGTGAGCTTCGATTTTGAGGCTGGAATATGGAGTTCAAGACACGGAAGGAATGGTCTTTTTCAATCAGGGCACAGCTGTTGGCTTGCTCCAATTCTGGCTTTCTGTCATTGTTTTGGGTGCCTCAACCAACTTTTGGTTTCTTGAGCGGCAATTTCCTAAATGATTTCTGGGTCTGAGTTGGTTTTGCCTTCTTCCTTCCCAAATTTTGTATTCTGACGCAATACAAACAAGAGTTTAGACAGCAGATATATTATGAAATAAAAAACAAAACCAATTAGCGTGTCATGCTAGGATTTCTAGAGGCAGCAAGACCAATATGAGTTTTTGTGTTTTGGAAAAAGAAATGGAACCCTTTTGCAGAGGGGAACGATAATTAATTCCCCCAAATCAAGTTTGCCAGCGATTTTCAGGTGAATTGAGTTAGTTTTCCAAGGCCAGTCAGCTGGGAGGGGTAGATGAATCTGGAAACAGCCTGTTTCCTTTGACTAAATCAAGCCCAATATCACAAAGGACTCTTCCATTTCTCTGGATTTTTTCACATTTTTCTTTTTTATCATGGTTTCTAATTAATTTTCGGAAGTGAGCTTTGATTTTGAGGCTGGAATATGGAGTTCAAGACACGGAAGGAATGGTCTTTTTCAATCAGGGCACAGCTGTTGGCTTGCTCCAATTCTGGCTTTCTGTCATTGTTTTGGGTGCCTCAGCCGACTTTTGGTTTCTTGAGTGGCAATTTCCTAAATGATTTCTGGGTCTGAGTTGGTTTTGCGTTCTTCCTTCCCAAATTTTGTATTCTGACGCAATAGAAACCAGAGTTTAGACAGCAGATCCATTATGAAATAAAAAAACCAAAACCAATTAGCGTGTCATGCTTAGAATTCTAGAGGCAGCACGACCAAGGTGAGTTTTTGTGTTTTGGAAAAAGAAACGGAACCCTTTTGCAGAGGGGTCCGATAATTAATTCCCACCAAATCAAGTTTGATGGCGATGTTCTGGAGAATTCAGTTAGTTTTACAAAGCCAGTCAGCTTTGAGGGGTGAATGAATCTGGAAATAGCTGGTCTCGTTGTGACTACATCAAGTCCAATATCAAAAAGGACTCTTGCAGTTTTTGACTTTTTTATTTATCATGGTTTGTAATGAATTTTCTGATGTGAGCTTTGGTTTTGAGGCTGGAATATGGAGTTCAAGACACGGAAGGAATGGTTTTTTTCAATCAGGGCACAGCTGTTGGCTTGCTCCAATTCTGGCTTTCTGTCATTGTTTTGGGTGCCTCAGCCGACTTTTGGTTTCTTGAGCGGCAATTTCCTAAATGATTTCTGGGTCTGAGTTGGTTTTGCCTTCTTCCTTCCCAAATTCTGCATTCTGACGTAATACAAACAAGAGTTTAGACAGCGGATCAATTATGAAATAAAAAACAAAACCAATTCGTGTGTCATGCTTAGAATTCGAGAGGCAGAATGACCAACATGAGTTTTTGTGTTTTGGAAAAAGAAATGGAACCGTTTTGCAGAGGGGACCGATAATTAATTCCCCCCAAATCAAGTTTGATGGTGATATTCAGGTGAATTTTATTAGTTTTCAAAGCCACTGACATTGGACAGGTGGATGAATCCGGAAACAGCCAGTTGAATGTGACTAAATCAACCCCAATATCAGAAAGGACTCTTGTATTTTTTGGATTTTTTCTTATGTATCAGGTTTGTAATGAATTTTCTGATGTGACCTTTGATTTTGAGGCTGGATTATGGAATTCAAGACACGGAATGAATGCTCTTTTTCAATCAGTGTACAGCTTTTGGCTTGCTCCAATTCTGGATTTCTGTCATTGTTTTGGGTGCCTTAGCCGAGTTTTGTTTTCTTGAGCGGCAATTTCCTAAATGATTTCTGGGTCTGAGTTGGTTTTGCCTTCTTCCTTCCCAAATGTTGTATTCTGACGCAATACAAACAACAGGTTAGACAGAGGATCCAGTGTGAAATAAAAAACACAACCAATTGGTGTGTCATGCTTAGAAATTTACAGGCAGCACGACCAACATGAGTTTTTGTGTTTTGGAAAAAGAAATGGAACCCTTTTGCAGAGGGGAACGATAATTAATTCCCCCAAATCAATTTTGACGGCGATTTTCAGGTGATTTAAATTAGTTTCCAAAGCCACTCAGCTTGGAAGGGTGGATGAATCCGGAAAAAGCCGGTTTCCTTGTGACAAAATGAAACCCATTATCACGAAACTCTTGCATTTCTTTGGGTTTTTTCACATTTTTCCTATTTATCATGGTTTGTTATGAATTTTCGGATGTGAGCTTTGATTTTAAGGCTGGGATATGGAGTTGAAGACATGATAGGAATGGTTTTTTCAACAAGGGCACAGCTGTTGCCTTGCTCCAATTCTGGCTTTCTCTCATTGTTTCGGGTGCCTTAGCCGAGTTTGGGTTTATTGAGCGGCAATTTCCTAAATGATTTCTGGGTCTGAGTTGATTTTGCCTTCTTCCTTCCCAAATTTTGTATTCTGACGCAATACAAACAAGAGTTTAGACAGCCGATCCATTATGAAATAAAAAACAAAACAAATTAGCCTGTCATGCTTAGAATTCTAGAGGCAGCAAGACCAACATGAGTTTTTGTGTTTTGGAAAAAGCAATGGAACCCTTTTGCAGAGGGGAACGATACTTAATTCCCCCAAATCAAGTTTGCCAGCGATTTTCAGGTGCATTGAATTAGTTTTCCAAAGCCAGTGTGCTCGGAGGGGTGGATGAATCTGGAAACAGCCTGTTTCCTTGTGACTAAATCAAGCCAATATCAAAAAGGACTCTTCCATTTCTTTGGCTTTTTTCTCATTTTTCTTAGTTGTCATGGTTTGTAATGCATTTTCGGAGGTGAGCTTTCATTTTGCGGCTGGAATATGGAGTTCAAGACATGGAAGGAATGGTCTTTTTCAATCAGGGCACAACTGTTGGCTTGCTCCAATTCTGGCTTTCTGTCATTGTTTTGGGTGCCTCAGCCGACTTTTGGTTTCTTGAGCGGCAATTTCTAAATGATTTCTGGGTCTGAGTTGGTTTTGCCTTCTTCCTTCCCAAATTTTGTATTCTGACGCAATACAAACAAGAGTTTAGACAGCAGATCCATTCTGAAATAAAAAAACAAAACAACTTAGCGTGTCATGCTTAGAAATCCACAGGCAGCATGACCAACATGAGTTTCTGTGTTTTGGAAAAAGAAATGGAACCCTTTTGCAGAGGGGAACGATACTTAATTCCCCCAAATCAAGTTTGCCAGCGATTTTCAGGTGCATTGAATTAGTTTTCCAAAGCCAGTCAGCTGGGAGGGGTGCATGAATCCGGAAACAGCCTGTTTCCTTGTGACTAAATCAAGCCCAATATCAAAAAGGACTCTTGCATTTCTTCACGTTTTCACATTTTTCTGATTTATCATGGTTTGTAATGAATTTTCTGATGTGAACTTTGGTTTTGATGCTGGGATATGGAGTTTGAGACTTGGAAGGAATGGTCTTTTTCAATCAATGCACAGCTGTTGTCTTGCTCCAATTCTGGCTTTCTGTCATTGTTTTGGGTGCCTCAGCCGACTTTTGGTTTCTTGAGCGGCAATTTCCGAAGTGATTTCTGGGTCTGAGTTGGTTTTGCCTTCTTCCTTCCCAAATTTTGTATTCTGACGCAATACAAACAAGAGTTTATACAGAGTAGCCATTATGAAATGAAAAACACAAATCTACAGGCAGCAAAACCAATATGATTTTTTGTGTTTTGGAAAAATAAATGGAACCCTTATGCTGAGGGGATAGATATTAATTTCTCCAAATCAATTGTGAGTGTGCTATTCAGATGTATTCAATCATAATTTTAAAGCCAGTCATCTGGGAGGGGTGGATGAATTCGGAAACAGCCTGTTTCCTTGTGACCAATCAAGCCCAATTTCACAAGGGGCTCTTGCATTTCTTTGGCTTTTTTTAAATTTTTCTTATTTATCATGGTTTGTCATGAATTTTCTGATGTGAGCTTTCATTTTGAGGCTGGAATATGGAGTTCAGGACACGAGAGAAATGGTCTTTTTCAGTCAGGTCACAGCTCTTGGCTTGCTCTTATTCTGTCTTCCTGTCATTGTTTTGGATGCCTCAGCTGACTTTTGGTTTCTTGAGCTGCAAGTTCCGAAATGTTTCCTGAGTCTGAGTTGGTTTTGCCTTCTTCCTTCCCAAATTTTGTATTCTGACACAATACAAAGAAGAGTTCAGACAGAGTAGCCATTATGAAATAAAAAAAATGAATTGCTTTTTCATGCTTAGAAATCTACAGACAACACGATAAAGATGAGTTTTTAGTTTTGTAAAAAGAAATGGAACCCTTTTGCAGAGGGGACTGATATTAATTCCCTTGCCTATCAAGTTGAACGAAGATTTTCAAGTGAATTCAATTAGTTTTCCAAAGCCAGTCAGCTGGGAGGGGTGGATGAATCTGGAAACAGCCTGTTTCCTTGTGAATAAATCAAGCCAATATCACAAAGGACTCTTCCGTTTCTTTGGCTTTTTTCACATTTTTCGTATTTATCATGGTTTGTCATGAATTTTCTGATGTGAGCTTTCATTTTGAGGCTGGAATATGGAGTTCAAGACACGGAAGGAATGGTCTTTTTCAATCAGGGCACAACTGTTGGCTTGCTCCAATTCTGGCTTTCTGTCATTGTTTTGGGTGCCTCAGCCGACTTTTGGTTTCTTGAGCGGCAATTTCCTAAATGATTTCTGGGTCTGAGTTGTTTTGCCTTCTTCCTTCCCAAATTTTGCATTCTGATGCAATACAAGCAAGAGTTTAGACAGCAGATCCATTATGAAATAAAAAACACAACCAATTGGTGTTTCAGGCTTAGAAATCTACATGCAACCCGACCAGTGCTTAAAGGATCTCTCTTCTTCTGTCTCTCCCTCTCTAACTCTGCATTTCTAATCAATTAATCTTTGAAATATATACATATTTTGCCCCTCATAGTAGCTCAGTGTGTAATGCTACTGCCTGCTCTGGTGCCATGCAATATGCGCGTTTGTTCAAATCCCAGCTGCTCCACTTCCAATCCAACTTCCTGCTAATGTGCCTGGGAAAACATCAGAGGACAACTCGAGTGCTTGTGTCCCTGCATTCCTGTGGGAGACCTGGAAGAAACGCCTGGCTTTGGATTCTCTCAGCGCAATCCATTGTGATAATTTGGGGAGTGAACCAGTAGATGGAAAGTCTGTCTCTACAACCTCTCTGTAACACTGCCTTTCAAAAAAATCAAAAATGAGGAAGAAAAGTGCATTTCTGTTGCCTTCCTCATTACCTAGAGTAACATAATCAAAATCTGTTAGGCAAGTGAAGGCAAATGAATAAGGGAAATTCTGAGATCTATGTTGACCACAGAAGAGAACAGTTTCCCTGTATGTCTTCTGCAAGCCCATGTGAGTTGGAAGCAAAGAAAAGATGACAAAAAAGGGGGAGGCCCATATTCTCCATTTGTCTTCTTCCTTCATTGGTGCAGTAGAGAGTTGAGTAATGTAACATTGGTGTTTGTCTCCATACAGTTCACTTCTATTTAGTTGGTTCTTAATCCTCAAAAAGGGATTTTGGTCGATGTTCTATTCTCATCAAAGACCTTGATGTTTAATAAAAGATTCTGTTAGTAATTTTAACCCTGGGTAGTTCTAAAGATGTGCTGTGACTTAGGTTTAGAAAAGAGCATCTTCCTTGCCACCCTCATCTCAGCTCTGGGGCTGTCAGCTTTACCTGCACAGACACAGAAATGGACGCTTCTTCTCTACTACTACTACTACTTATGTTGGTCTTAATTCCAGTTATCAAAATCAAATCAACTCACACCTGGACTCTAAGTATTCAATGACATTATTTATCAAAATAAATGTATTCAAATATTCAAAGACCACTTCAAAGATTAACTGCCTTCAAGAGTTTTTGGTACTTGGAGCAGCCACTGTGGTTTTCTACACACGAGCACGCACTATTTTATATACCATTTAACAATTCAAACATCATTTCAGGTTCAGCAATACACAACAATAGCATGGAAGATCTGGAGTCACAAGAACTTTAGTACTCTTCTACATAGTAAACATGTTACTTTAGTTGGGACTCAAAACCAAAAACTAAAACCACTATGTGGTAACATGAACTGATTTAAGGAAAGATGTAGAGCTAGGTAGCTAAGGCCACAGAATCCCAGACCTATTGATTTTAAGTGAGTCTAGATCAACAGCATTCATTTGCATTATCTTCTATCTCACAGTCCTGCTTTTCCAGTGAGACCCACCCCACTCAGACCACATATTTCCTGACCCCAAAAAACAGGGATAAGAGATCTTCCTGGGGATGGTGCTGTGGCAGAGCAAGTTACACTGCTGCCTGTAGCACTAACATCCCACATGGATGCCAGTTTGAGTCCTAGCTGCTCCACTTCTTCCCCAGCTACCTGCTGGGTAAAGCAGCAGAGGATCACCCAAGTGCTTGGTCCTCTGCCCCTACATGGGACACCTGGAGGAAGCTGCTGGCTTCAGCCTGGCCCAGCCCTGGCCATTGTGGCCATATAGGGAGTAAACTAGCAGATGGAAGATCTCTGACTCTCCCTCTCTTTTGCTCTCTGTAACGCTGCCTTGCAAATAAGTAAAACATCATGCTGTACACCCTTTTCCAGGCAGTTGTAAGGCTGGGAGTCATAGCTTCTTGTATATTTTGGATAATAAGAGTTTTGGTTTGAAACCATGTTCATCTGGAACAAAGAAAATCATTCATTATCCTTTGTTAGGGAAGGGAGCTCTGCTCTTTGAACATAAAAATCAGAAGCTGTAATGTGTGAAGAGCTTCACCAGCCAGGTCGGGGGATACTTATTTGAAAGACAGGACACCAGGAGAGGAAGCTTTTCAGATTTCCTGGCCCTTGCTTTAGTCTTATGTCTTTACTTCTTGTGTTGCTTCTTGGTGCCAAGGGTGTACACTTTATGCTGAAATGAGGAATTGTGTCACCTCTTTTGGGGCTTTTTCTAAGAAGAGTGTATATATTTATCATGATTTTTTTTAACTTTTATTTAATGAATATAAATTTCCAAAGTATGGCTTATGGATTACAATGGCGTCCCCCCATATCGTCTCTCCCACCCGCATCCCTCCCCTTTCCCACTCCCTCTCCCCTTCCATTCACATGAGGATTCATTTTTGATTCTCTTTATATACAGGAGATCAGTTTAGCATACATTAAGTAAAGATTTCAACAGTTTGCTCCCACACAAACATAAAGTGAAAAATAATAGATGATTTTTTAAATGATGATGAAATCAGATCAGACCTATTGTCATGTTTAATCCCAGTGAGAGTCAAGATGGGAATTGATAATTTCTTCTTTTTTTTTTTACAGAAGATCAGTTTAGTATATATTAAGTAAAGATTTCAACAGTTTGCACCCCCATAGAAACACAAAGCGAAATATACTGTTTGAGTACTCATTATAGCATTAAGTCTCAATGTACAGCACATTAAGGACAGAGATCCTACATGAGGAGTAAGTGCACAGTGACTCCTGTTGTTGACTTTACAAATTGACACTCCTGTTTATGGCATCGTAATCTCCCTATGCACCAGTCATGAGTTTCCAAGGCTATGGAAGCCTTTTGAGTTCACCGACTCTTACCTTGTTTAGACAAGGTCATATTGGAAGTGGAGGTTCTCTCCTCCCTTCAGAGAAAGGTACCTCCTTATTTGCTGACCTGCTCTTTCCACATGTGTTCCACGTGGAGTTTCTTGATCTCTTTGTAGATTCTGGTTATTAACCCTTTATCTGTTGCATAGTTTGCAAATATTTTTTCCCATTCTGTCAGTTGTCTCTTCACTCTCCTGACTGTTTCTTTTGCAGTACAGAAACTTCTCAATTTGATGCAATCCCAATAGTTGATTTTAGCTTTGACTGCCTGTCCCTCCCGGGTCTTTTCCAGAAATTCTTTGCCTGTGCCAATATCTTGAAGGGTTTCTCCAATGTTCTCTAGTAACTTGATGGTGTCAGGTCGTAGATTTAGGTCTTTAATCCATGTTGAGTGGATTTTTGTGTAAGGTGTAAGGTAGGGGTCTTGCTTCATGCTTCTGCACGTGGAAATCCAATTTTCCCAGCACCATTTATTGAATAGACTGTCCTTACTCCAGGAATTAGTTTTAGATCCTTGATCAAATATAAGTTGGCTGTAGATGTTTGGGTTGATTTCTGGTGTTTCAATTCGGTTCCATTGGTCTGTCCATCTGTTTCTGTACCAGTACCATGCTGTTTTGATTACACCTGCCCTGTAGTATGTCCTGAAATCTGGTATTGTGATGCCTCCAGGTTTGTTTTTGTTGTACAAGATTGCTTTAGCTATTCGAGGTCTCTTGTGCCTCCATATAAATTTCAGCACCAATTTTTCCAGATCTGAGAAGAAGGTCTTCGGTATCTTGATTGGTATTGCATTGAATCTATAAATTGCTTTTGGGAGAATGGATATTTTGATGATATTGATTCTTCCAATCCATGAGCATGGAAGATTTTTCCATTTCTTGGTATCCTCTTCTATTTCTTTCTTTAAGGTTTTGTAATTTTCATCGTAGAGATCTTTAACGTCCTTGGTTAAGTTTATTCCAAGGTATTTGGTTGTTTTTGTAGCTATTGTGAATGGGATTGATCTTAGAAGTTCTTCCTCAGCCATGGCATTGTCTGTGTATACAAAGGCTGTTGATTTTTGTGCATTGATTTTATACCCTGCTACTTTGCCAAACTCTTCTATGAGTTCCAACAGTCTCTTAGTAGAGTTCTTGGGGTCCCCTAAATAAAGAATCATGTCATCTGCAAAGAGGGATAGTTTGACTTCTTCCTTCCCAATTTGTATCCCTTTAATTTCTTTTTGCTGCCTAATAGCTCTTGCTAGAACTTCCAGAACTATATTGAATAGCAGTGGTGAGAGTGGGCATCCCTGTCTGGTACCCGATCTCAGTGGAAATGCTTCCAACTTTTCTCCATTCAATAGGATGTTGGCCGTGGGTTTTTCATAGATTGCTTTGATTGTATTGAGGAATGTTCCTTCCAAACCCAGTTTGCTTAGAGTTTTCATCATGAAAGGGTGTTGTATTTTATCAAATGCTTTCTCTGCCTCTATTGAGATAATCATATGGTTTTTCTTCTGCAGTCTGTTAATGTGGTGTATCACATTGATTGTCTTGCGCACATTAAACCATCCCTGCATACCAGGGATAAATCCCACTTGGTCTGGGTGGATGATCTTTCTGATGTGTTGTTGCATTCTATTGGCCAGAATGTTATTGAGGATTTTTGCATCTATGTTCATCAGGGATATTGGTCTGTAATTCTCTTTCAGTGCTGCATCTTTTTCCGGCTTAGGAATTAAGGTGATGCTGGCTTCATAGAAAGAATTTGGGAGGATTCCCTCTTCTTCAATTGTTCTGAATAGTTTGAGAAGAATTGGAGTTAGTTCTTCTTTAAATGTCTGGTAGAATTCAGCAGTGAATCCATCTGGTCCTGGGCTTTTCTTTGTTGGGAGGGCCTTTATTACTGTTTCAATTTCTGTCTCAGTTATGGGTCTGTTTAGGTTTTCGATGTCTTCCTGGTTCAATTTAGGTAGGTTGCATGTGTCCAGGAATCTATCCATTTCTGATAGGTTTCCCTGTTTGCTGGCATACAAGTCCTTGTAGTAATTTCTGATGATTCTTTTTATTTCTGTGGTGTCTGTTGTTACATTTCCTTTTTCATCTCTGATTTTATTGATTTGGGTCTTTTCTTTCTTTTTTTAGTTAGTTGGGCCAATGGGGTGTCAATTTTGTTTATTTTTTCAAAAAACCAGCTCCTCGTTTGGCTGATTTTTTGTAATGTTTTACTTGATTCAATCCTGTTGATTTCTTCTCTGATTTTAATTATTTCTCTTCTCCTAATAGATTTGGGTCTGGTTTGCTGTAGGTTTTCTAGATCCTTGAGGTGAATTGAAAGCTCATCTATTTGGTGCCTTTCCAATTTCTTGATGTAGGCACCTATTGATATAAACTTCCCTCTTAACACTGCTTTTGCTGCGTCCCATAAGTTTTGGTATGTTGTGCTGTTATCCTCATTTACTTCCAGAAAATTTTTGATTTCTCTTTTGATTTCTTCTATGACCCATTGTTCATTCAGGAGCATGTTGTTCAATCTCCATGTGTTTGCATATGCTCTAGGGATTCCTGAGTTGCTAATTTTCAACTTCATTCCTTTATGGTCTGAGAAGCTGCATGGTATGATTCTAATTCTTTTGAATTTGCTGAGACTTGCTTTATGGCCTAGTATGTGGTCAATCCTAGAGAAGGTTCCATGTACTGCTGAGAAGAATGTAAAATCTTTAGCTGTAGGATTGAAAGTTCTGTAGATATCTGTTAGATCCATTTGGGCTATAGTGTCGTTTAAATCTACTGTATCCTTGTTGATCTTCTGTCCTATTGATCTGTCTGTTTCTGAGAGTGGAGTATTGAAGTCCCCCAGTACTATTGTATTGGGGTCTAAGTCTCCCTTTAAGTCCATTAACAAATCTTTTAGATAAACTGGTGCCCTGTAGTTAGGTGCATATACATTGATAATTGTTATATCTTCCTGTTGAATTGATCCCTTAATCATTATGTAGTGCCCCTCTTTGTCTCTCTTAAAAGTTTTTGTGGTAAAGTTTATGTTGTCCGATATTAAGATGGCTACGCCCGCTCTTTTTTCATTTCTGTTGGCATGGTATATCTTTTTCCAGCCTTTCACTTTCAGTCTGTATGGATATTTGTTGGAAAGATGTGTTTCTTGTAAGCAGCAAATAGATGGGTTTTGTTCTTTAACGCAATCAGCCAATCGGTGTCTTTTAACTGGACAATTCAGGCCATTCACGTTCAATGTGACTAATGAAAAGTGGTAACTTTGCCCTGCCATTTGCCAAAGATAAGTTCTAATATAGGCTTTGAATTCCCTGTGATCTTTTGCTGTGAGGTTTCCTTCATTTACCTTCTTTCATATTGATGACCATGTTTCTGTGTTTCTGTGTGCAACACATCTTTAAGCATCTGTTGCAGGGCTGGACGAGTGGCAACAAATTCTTTCAATTTCTGTTTGTTATGAAAAGTCTTTATTTCACCTTCATTCACAAATGAGAGCTTTGCAGGATATAATATTCTGGGCTGGCAGTTGTTCTCTCTTAGTACCTGGGCTATATCTCGCCATTCCCTCCTAGCTTGTAGAGTTTCTGATGAGAAGTCAGCTGTGAGTCTGATTGGAGATCCTCTGAGAGTAATCTGACGTTTCTCTCTTGCACATTTGAGGATCTTCTCTTTATGTTTCACTGTGGAGAGTTTAATTACAACGTGTCGTGGTGAGGATCTCTTTTGGTCGTGTTTATTAGGGGTTCTGTGAGCTTCCTGTACTAGGATGTCTCTGTCCTTCTCCAAACCTGGGAAATTTTCTGCTAATATCTCACTAAAAAGGCCTTCTAATCCTTTCTCCCTCTCCATGCCTTCAGGAACTCCTAGAACCCGAATGTTGGGTTTTTTAATAGTATCCTGAAGATTCCTGACAATATGTTTTAGATTTCTAATTTCCTCTTCTTTTCTTTGGTCTGACTGTATCCTTTCCTGTTCTCTGTCTTCTAAGTCTGATATTCTCTCTTCTGCTTCTCCCATTCTGTTTGTAAGGCTCTCTATTGTGTTTTTCATTTGATCTATTGAATTCTTCACTTCAGTCACTATCCCAGTTTCCTGTTGTACTAGTTGTTTCGTTTCATTTTGATTCCTCCTTAATATTTCATTTTCACGAGAGAGATTTTCTATCTTGTCCATTAAGGATTTCTGTAGTTCAAGAATTTGTTTTTGAGAACTTCTTAATGTTCTTATCAATTTTTTGAGATCTGCTTCTTGCATTTCTTCTATGTCATCATCTTCATAATCTTGAATTGGGGTGTCTTTTTCATTTGAGGGCGTCATGGTGACTTCCTTGTTTTTATTACCTCGGTTTTTGCGTTTGTTATTTGTCATATTGGAGATATTTGGTTTCTTCACTGTGGTGCTTTTTCTTGTTATACTATGACTCTAGATTAAGTGGACTATCTGTTTTTGATGGAGCCTTAGGGCTTGAGATGGGTGTGGCCTGAGAGCTCTGTTTGGTGTGCCAAAGGTGACACTCCCAGGTTAGGCATGGTAAATCTCTCTCTCTCTCTCTCTCTCTCTCTCTTTCTTTTTTTGATTCAAAAGGGAAGTAATTCCGCACAGCTGAACGAAGTTGGAGGTAGTTAGCAGGCAAATGATATACCCACAGGAGCCAGAGATCGGAAGCTCTTTCCCAAGGACCACACAGGGAATCTGTTTGGCCCTCAGAGTGGGCTCAGATTCTCCTTCAGTATCCCACTGGGTTGGCAAAGTTACGGAATTGTAGCGTCTCTGGAGAGTGCTCACGTGAATTCCGTGAGTTCTCTCCCCCACCGTCTCTTTTTTCAGTCTCAGTTCAGTAGCACCACAAATTTACTAGGTCCTAATCTCCTGTTAATTCGCCCCGCCCAGAGTCAGGTTTTTCTGCTAGGCTCAGGGCCAGTGCAGACCTGAGGTCGCTCTGCTTATGACGTATGTCCAAGATGGCGCCTGCTCTTTGTCTTGCTCGCCCTTGAGAGGTGGGCGGAGAGAGAGAAACCCGTGTCCGTACCAGTCACCTTTTTTTTTTGTCTCTCTCTCTTCCAGTTAGCCTGGTGAACTCCCCCCCCCGGGGGTCGTTCCCTCTAGTCTCCTCTCTCCGCTTGCCTGCCGGTGTCTCAGGCTATTGAGGTTGGGCTCACCTCGCGTTCCAGCGCTGGTGTGTTGAGTCTGCCGCTGGTGTCCCGAACTGTGGGCTCCCACGCTCTCCACGCAGGTCCGCTGTGAATCACGCGTTCCGGAAGAGTTTCTTCTGCTGTTTCCTCCCCTACTCTTCCTTGAACCTGCAGTATCTCCACTTTTATTAAACTATCTCTCCCCGGACTATCAGTGTGCTCCCTTCCTATTCCGCCATCTTGCCTCCTCTCCCTGAAATTGATATCTTAAAGAGAAATCAAGGCCGGCACCGGGGCTCAGTAGGCTAATCCTCTGCCTTGCGGTGCCAGCACACCAGTTCTAGTCCCAGTCGGGGTGCCGGAGTGTTTCCCGGTTGCCCCTCTTCCAGGCCAGCTCTCTGCTGTGGCCCGGGAAGGCAGTGGAGGATGGCTCAAGTGGTTGGGCCCTGCACCCCAAGGGAGACCAGGAGAAGCACGTGGCTCCTGCCTTTGGATCAGCGTGGTGTGCAGGCCGCAGCACACCAGCCATGGTGGCCATTGGTGGGTGAACCAACGGTAAAAGGAAGACCTTTCTCTCTGTTTCTCTCTCTCACTGTCCACTCCGCCTGTCAAAAAAAAAAAAAAAGAAAGAAAGAAAACAAAATGAAATCTTGGATATGAACAATTCAATAGAACAAAGAAAAAATACAATGGAAAGCCTTAAAAACAGAACCAGTGAATTAGAATAAAGAATATTCAAATTAGAAGACAAAGCACAGTAAATTATAGTCAGACCAAACACAAGAGGAAGAAATTAGAAAACTAAAAAAACACTCTTGGGAATCTATAGGATACTATCAAATGACTCAACATATGGGTACTAGGAGTTACTGAAGGCCTGGAGAGAAAGGATTAGAAGGCCTTTTTAGAGAAATACTTAGAGAAAATTTCCCAATTTGGAGAAAGAAAGGGACATACACGTACAAAAAGCACAAAAATCTCCTAATAGAAATGACAAGACAAGATCTACACCACAACACTTTATAATCAAAATCACCACAGTAAAACATAGAATAGACTGTAAAATGTACAAGAGAGGAATGTCAGATTACTTTCAGAGGATATCCAATTACTCACAGCAGACTTCTCATCAGAAACACTACAGGGCAGGAGATAATGGTGAGATATATTCCAAGTATTAAGAGAAAAAAAAAATCTGTCAGCTCTGAATACTATACCCTGCAAAGTTTTCATATGAAGAAAGCTGAAATAAAGACCTTTCATGACAAACAGAAACTGAAAGAATTTGTCACCACCTGTCCTACACTGCAAAGATGCTTAAGGATGCACACAGAAACACAAAAACATGATCATCACTACAGAAGATGTCAAAGGAAGAAAATCTCCCACTAAGAGTACAAAGGAAATCAAAAGTAAAAACTAGGAATTTTTATAGAAAAATGTCAGGGCAAAGTCATTACTTATCAACAGTCACCTTGAATGTAAATGGATTTAATTCTTTAATTAAAAGACACAGAATGGCTGAATGGATTAAAAAACAACACCCATCTATTTGCTGCCTAAAAGAAATACATCTCACCAACAAAGATGCATTCAGACTGAAAGTGAAAGGATGGAAAAAGATAATACATGCTAATGGAAACAACAACAACAAAAAGCTGGTGTAGCCATCTTAATATCAGACATAATAGACTTTAACAGAAAACTGTTACAAGAGACAAAGAAGGATACTATGTAATGATTAAGGGATCCATTCAACAGGAAGATGTAACTATTATATATGTATGTGCACCCAATTAAAGGGCACCTAGCTTTTTAAAAGAAATGTTAAGTAATCTAAAGGGAGACATGGACTGCAAAACAATATTAATGGGGGATTTCATCCCCCTTTCAGCAATGGACAGATCAACCAGACAAAAAATCTGCAAGGAAACAGTACAGTCAGTTGACACCATAGGCCAAATGGGCCTAACAGATATCTAAAGAATTTTACATATTGCATTTGCATAATATACATTCTTCTCACCAATGCATGTAAGCTCTAAGATGGACCACATGATAAGCCATAAAGCGAGTCTCAGAAAATTAAAAACAAAATCGAAATCATACCATGCATCTTTTCAGACCACAAGGCAATGAAGCTGGAAATCAGCAACTCAGGAATCTCTAGAACATATGCAAACACATGGAGACTGTACAACATGCTCTTAAATGAATAGTGGGTCTCTGAAAATATCAAAAGAAAAATAAAAAATTATGGAAACAAAGGAAGATGACAATACAACATATCAAAAATTATGGGATACAGCAAATCCAGTTTAAGAGTAAAGTCCATAGCAAAGAGTGCCAACACCAAGAAATTAAAGGCACCAAATAAATCAGCTATCAATGCATCTCAAGTAAATAGAAAAACAAGAGCAAACCAAACCAAAATTGTGGGGGAGGATAGAAATAATTAAAATTAAAGAAGAAATAAAGAAAATTGAATCCAAAAAGTAATACTAAAAATAAGCAAAATGAAGAGCTATTTTTTGAAAAAATAAACCAAATAGACACACCATTGGCCAAACTAAGCAAAGAAGGTGAGAGAAGATCCCAATTATTTAATTAGAGAAGGAAAATAAAATGTAAAAATAGAACCAAAGATAATCATCAGAAATTAGTACAAAAAGCTGTATGCCAACCAACCATGAAACTGAGAAGAAATGGATAGATTACTGGACACATACAACACACCTACTTGAAACATGAAGACGTAGACCAGGAAGAAGCACCTGGCTCCTGGCTTCAGATCGGTGCAGTGCACCAGCTGTAGCAGCCATTTAGGGGGTGAGCCAACAGAAGGAAGACCTTTCTCTCTGTTTCTCTCACTGTCTGACTCTGCCTGCAAAAAAAAAAAAAAAAAAAAAAAAAAAAAAAAAAAAGACAGAAAACCTAAACAGACCCACGACCAAGACAGAAATTGAATCAGTAATAAAGACCCTCCCAAAAAAGAAAAGCTGGGGACCAGATGGCTTCATTACTGAATTCTACCAGACATGTAAGGAAGAACTAACTCCAATACTTCTCAAACTATTAAAAACAATTGAAAGAGAGGGAATCCTCCCAAATTCTTTCTATGAAGGCAGCATCACCTTAATTCCTAAACTCAGAAAAGGTGTAGCAGAGAAACAGAACTACAGAACAATTTACCTGATGTACATTGCAATAATCCTCAACAAAATTCTGGCGAATCAAATCCATCAACACATCAGAAAGATCATTCACCCATACCAACTGCAATTTATCCTTGGTATGCAGAGATGTTTCTGCATTCACAAATCAATCAATGTGAAACATCACATTAACAAACTGGAGAACAAAACCATATGATTATCTCAATAGATTCAAAGAAACATTTGATGAAATACAACACCCTTTCATGAGGAGAGCTCTAAGCAAATTGGGAATAGAACAAACACTCCTCAACACAGTCAAATCAATCTATGACAAACCCGTTGCCAGCATCCTATTGAATGGGGGAAATGTTGGAAGCATTCCTACCGAGATTCAGAACCAGACAAGGATGCCGACTGTCACCATTGCTGTTCAGTAGCATCCTGGAAGTTTCAGCCAGAGCCATTAGGCAAGAAAAAGAAATCCAAGGGATACAAATGGCGAAGGAGGAAGTCAAACTATCCCTATTTGCAGATGATCCCCTTTAATTAGGGGATCCAAAGAACTCCACCAAGAGACTATTGGAACTCATAGAAGAGTTCGGGAAAGTAGCAGGATGTAAAATCAATGCATAAAAATCAAGAAAGCCTTGGTATACAAAGAAAATGCCATGGCTGAGAAGGAACTTCTTATATCTACCCCATTCACAATAGCTACAAAAGAAATCAAATTCCTTGGAATAAAAGATCTGTATGATGACAATGACAAGACATTAAAGGAAGAAATAGAAGATACAAAAAAATGGAAAAATCTTCCATGTTCATAGATTGGAAGAATCAGTATCAAAATGTCCATACTTACAAAAGCAATTTACAAATTCAGTGCAATACTAAGAATATTTCTCTGATATATAGAAGAAATGATGCTGAAATTCATATGGAAACACAGGAGATGCCGAAAAGCTAAGGCAATCTTATAGAACAAAACAAAACTGGATGTATCACAATACCAGATTTCAATTCACACTACAGGGCAGTTATAACCAAAACAGTCTGAACTGGCACATATGGGTAGAACAATGAAAAAGAATAGAAATGCCAGAAAACAATTAAAGCATCTATAACCAACTTATATTTGACAAATGATCTTAAGCCAATCCCTGGAGCAAGCAGAGTCTCTTCAACAGATGGTGCAGGGGAAACTGGATTTCCACATGTAGACATATGAAGCAAAACCCTAACTTACACCTTACACAAAAATCAATTCACAATGAATTAAAGAGATAAAACTATGACCTGATACCATCAAATTATTAGAGAACATTGGGAAACCCTGCAAGACATTGGCACAGGCAAAGAGTTCATGGAAAAGACCACAGAGGCACAGGCAATCAAAGCTGAAATTAACACATGAGATTGAGAAGATTCTGTACTTTAAAACAAATATTCAGGAAAGTGAATAGCCAATCAACACAATGAGAGAAATCATTTGCAAACAATGCAAAAGATAAAGGATTAATAACCAGAATATATAAAGATATCAGGAAACTCAACAACAAAACAAACAACCCAGAGAAGAAATGGGCAAAAGACTTAACAGATGTTTCTCAAAAGAGGAAATGGAAATGGCAACAGACACATGAAAATATATTCAGGATCACTAGCCATTAGGGAATTGCAAATTTAAACCACAGTGAAGTTTCACCTACTCCAGTTAGAACGGCTTTCATACAGAAATCAACAAACAAATGCTGGTGATAATGTGTGGAAAACAGTACCCTAATTCACTGTTGGTGGGAATGTAAACTGGTAATACCACTATGGAAGTCAGTTTGGAGGTAAATTAGAAATCTGACTATAAACCTACCACGGACCCAGCCATCCCACTTGTGGGAATTTACCCAAGGGAAATGGAATCAGCATATGAAAATGTTATGTGCACACCCATGTTTATGGCAGCTCAATTCACAAGAGCTAAAATATGGAATCAACATAAATCCCCACCAACTGAAGGGTGGATAAAGAAATTATGGGATATGTACTCTCTGGGATACTACACAGCAGCAATATATATGAAATGCAGTCATTTGCATCAAAATGGATGAAATGGAAAATATCATACTTAGTGAAATAAGCCAGTCCCAAAGGGACAAATTCCAAATATTCTCTCTTATGTGATAACAGAGCACCTAAATGGAAATCTGTAGAAGTATAATTGACAATTTGAAAAGCAATGACTTGAATATTTCTTGTCTTAACTGCTGAGGAACAGTTTTTTTTTTTCTTAATGGTGAATATGACTGTTGGGAGAGGGAGGAGGAAGTGTGGGAGGGTGGGTATGGTAGGAAGAATCACTATATTCCTAAAGTTGTATTTATGAAATTTGTACTTGTTAAATAAAAATTTTCTTTGGGAAAATAAAAACAAGACCCCAGTTCTAACAATCAAATTGAAAATTAATGCTTTCACATACGAATTTCCTGGGGATGGGGTCTGTGAGGCACAAACTTTCAGTTCATAGCATCTGTGTTGGGAATGTTTTATCACTTCAACTTGTTGTATTCACCTATTAAACAACTATTAAAATCCTATGGAGAAAAACCTCTAGGCATTTCTTCCTCAGTTTATTTTAGTGATTCACATAATACTTGGTAATCTCCGTGTTTCCAAAACAAGCTTTTCCCCAGCACATAATATGTATTGAATATTCAAAAAGGCTTTTCCCATGTTCAGAAATAATGTCTCTCCTCGGTGATTACTGATGTCATAAATAAGAGTGTCAGGACTCACTGTGCACCTACTCCCCATGTAGAATCTCTGTCCTTAATGTGTTGTACTATGTGAATTGACAGTAGAACTACTACTCAGACAGTACTCTGTGTGGGTGCAAACTGTTGAAATCATTACTTAGTATATACTAAGTTGACCTTCTGTATATAATGATAATTGAAAATGAATCTTGATGAAAAATGGGATTGGAGAGGGAGTGGGAGATGGGATGGTTGTGGGTGGGAGAGATGTTATGGGAGGAAAAGCTGCTATAATCCAAAAGTTGTAGTTTGGAAATTTATATTTATTAAATAAAAGTTGGAAAAAAATAAATAAATGAGTGTCAATTGTTAAATGAACAACAGGAGTCACTATGCATTTACTCCCCATGTAGGATCTCTGTCCTTAATGTGTTGTACTATGCGAATTAATGGCAAAACTAGTATTCAAACAGTACTTTATACTTTCTGTGTCTGTGTAGGTGCAAACTGTTGAAATCTTTACATAGTATGTATTAAGTTGATCTTGTTAAGTTAACTATAAAGACAATTAAAAATGAATTTTAATGAAGAATGGGATGAGAGAGTGAGTAGGAGATGGGATGGTTTGTTGGTGGGAGAGTGGTTATGGGGGGAAATCTGCTATAATCCAAAAGTTGTACTTTCGAAATTTATATTTATCAAATAAAAGCTTTCTAAAAAATAAGTATTCAGGATGGGAAATACACACACACATGCACATGCACACACCATTACTCATACTATGGCAAACTTCCTCCAAATTCTCTTAGCTGAAATACTAGTACACATAAATCAAGATGTCATATACAACACATTTTACAGAATTCTGAGTCTAGTATTTTAAAATTTATTATCAGTCATGATTTTGAAAGTCTGATTATAATATCTATACAAGAAAAATATAAGAAGCTTCAAAAAATTCATTAGTGTCCAACACTGTGGCATAGTGAGCTAAGACTGGGCATGCAGTGTCGGCATTCCATATGGGCACCCATTCTAGTCCCAGCTGCTCCTCTTCCAATCCAGCTCTCTGCAATGGCCTGGGAAAACAGTAGAAGATGGTTCAAGTATTTGTGTCCCTGCACCCACATGGGAGACCTGGAGGAATCTCCGGCCTCCTAGCTCTAGGCTTCAGATCAGCTCAGTTCTGGCTGTTGCTGCCATTTGGGGAATAAACCAGTGGATGGAAGACCTCTCTCTCTCTCTCTCTTTTTTTCTCTAACTATGCTTTTCAAATAAATAAATAAACCGTTAAAAAATTCATGGGTAAATGGAACTATGAAATGTTTATTTTGGGGTAAAAAAATTTTTGTGACACAATCCTAATTTTAATCTTTAATTTTTTATTTTTAAATAAATAAAACAGATTTCATGTTGTTCATATGTACAGTGTTAACTCCATAAGGATACTTCCCTCACTCCCTTCCTCCTCCTTCCTTCCCATTGCTTTTAATTTTTTATGATAACATCCTTTCAATTTACTTGATTAAGTGGATTGCATGGCTTGGTCCAAATAACCTAATAAACTATTTCAAAATGTATTAGGATCAAATCAGGATTTTCAGTGTTAATTTTCGTGTATCTTACACGTGACTTTTTCTAACATTGCATTATGATTCATGTAAGCCTTTGAAAAATGTCTACAAAAGCAATTATGTTAAAATAGTTATTATTTTAGTGATATTTGTATTATAAAATTGCATATGGAGTCATCAGGAAAATATGTAGCTGCTTAATATGAAGGAATATAATTTGATACATTTCTGTTGATGTGAGGGTCATTTCACGAACATTTCCTTTTCTTATAAAGCATTTCATTGACCCTGTCATCAGTCTAAGATCAGGGACTTTGACAAAACTATTGTATCTTTCCATTGTCTTGTGCTTCCTAGAGACTCAATGTGTTTCTTTGTTTTCGAGATTCAATCAATTAAGAAAAATACATCTATGTAAAAAAAAAGGAATAATATCTCCTTTGCTTCATCTATTCCTCCTAATAAAATAATTTTTAAAACGTACACAAAGACTGAATAAGACAAGCCAGTCCACACACATTCAGTTCCCCCAATACAACGTCTATGATTCTGATTACATAGAATTATAGGAAATCAAACCTGATCTACTTTTCAGAACGTTTGCTACCTGGGCAGAGGGCATGGTGAGGGGAGGCGGCTCTGCATACAGACCTGAGTGTAGGAAGACAGCCACAGAAATATTTAGCAGGCTCTAGTTAATATGCAGAACCTTGCTAGACATATTTATTATTGTATGTAATTCTAAGTCCTTATAAATAGTATACTTCACACATATTTTGGAAAATTGTGATTTTGTAAAAACTCATCAATGGATAAGTGATGGATAACACTCATACAATGAATAAAACTATGATTAACAAGAAGAATCCATATTAAAATCTACAATCTCTTGCTAGGAATACCTTTCAACTAACTGCATTCTTTCAAAAGATGTCAGAGATACATGGGGGCCTCTGATCACTATGAAAACAGACAGTAAAATGTGTGTCTATTTACTGCAAGTTAAGATCTCATTTCCACCTAGAAAACTCACTGCACCCAAAGAGGACATCTCTTAGACTGGCATCAAGGGCCGCAACAAAGCATGTAGCTCTGGGTGGGATGCAATCTCACCCGTTCATCAACTTCCCCACTCAGGAAATCCTACTACATGGAGATTCTTTGGTGACCCTCAGAGGCCAAATTGCAAATGTGACCACTGAAGGAGCAGCGTTCTCCTCCCCACTTGACAGCAGGACGCTGGACTCTGAGTCGTCACCCTCTTACCCTGCCACGCGTGTCTTTGCGGGGGAAGGAGCTCCAGGGCACTCCGGAGCAGGGCGTCACCCTCGCTGGTGGGGCTGAGGGGAGTCGGGCAGGGGCGGGAAGATCCTACCTCTGTCTGCCTCACGCAGCACCTGGGCACGGAGTCTCCGGGCAGGAACGAGGCGACTCAGAACTGGGACCCATTCGCCTCCTGCACCTCACGGAGGGTCTGTGCCTCCGCAGGCACCCAGAGCCTCAGCTGCGCCCGGACCCTAATGCGGGACTCTGCTCCTCTCACCAGGCCGCTTGGGCCTCTGTGCCAAAGTCAGTCGTCACAGACGCCGTGATGACGTCAGGTTTCCTTGGCAACCGTGACGCCTGGGTTCGCATCCTTCACGCGAGACTTGTGTCACAATGGCACTCTGTTGCCGCCTTTTGGTGAACGCCCACCACCGTGACTCCTCAGACCACCTCTTTCGAAAGCGTACTAATGACACAAAGTCAAAAGCACGGTGTAGACCCCAGTTAACAACTGACGAAACCAGCGGTTTTTAGTTAGGGGATCCAAAGAACTCCACCAAGAGACTATCGGGACCCATAGAAAAGTTCGCGAAAGTAGCAGGATAAAAAACCAATGCACAGAAACCAATATAGCCTTTGTATACAAGCAAATGCCATGGCTGAGAAAGGACTTCTAATACCCATTCCATTCAGAACAGCTACAAAATAAATCACATTCCTTGGAATCAGTGTAACCACGGATGTCAAAGGTCTGTATGATGAGGATTACAGAACATTAAAGACAGAAATAGAAGATAGCAACTAATGGAAAACTCTTCCATGTTCTTGGAAATAAAGAAAGTTTTCTACAAGAAAAGTAAGTGTTCGGGAGGGCAAATACATACACGCATGCACATGCACACACCATTACTCCCACTATGGCAAATTTCCTCCAAATTCTCTAAGCTGGAATTCTGGTAAATACAAATCAAGATGTCATATACAACACATGGTACAGACTTCTGAGTCTAGTATTTTAAAATGTATTATCAATCGTGATTTTGAAAGTCTGATTATAATATCTATACAGGAGAAATATAAGAAGCTTCAACAAATTCATTAGGGGCCAGCACTGTGGCATAGGCAGCTAAGCCTCGGCCTGCCATGCTGGCCTCCCATAGGGCCACCCGTTCTAGTCCCGGCTGCTCCTCTTCCAATCCAGCTCTCTGCAATGGCCTGCAAAAACAGTAGAAGATGGCCCAAGTATTTGGGCCCTGCACCCACGTGGGACACCTGGAGGAAGTTCCTGCCTCCTGCCTCCTGCCTCCTTCCTCCTGGCACCTGGCTTCAGATCCGCTCACTTCTGGCTGTTTCTGCCATCTGGGAAGTGAACCAGCAGATGGAAGACCTTTCCCTCTGTCTCTCTCTCTCTCTCTCTCTCTCTCTCTCTCTCTACCTCTCCGTAACTCTACCTTTCAAGTAAATAAATAAACCTTTACAAATTCATGGGTAAATGGAACTAAGAAATAAATATTTTTGGTGTAAAAACATTTTGTGACACAATCTTAATTTTAGTATTTAAAGTTTTATTTTTAAATAAATAAAACAGATTTCATGTTGTTCATATGTACAGTGCTACCCCCATAAGGATATTTCCCTCCCTCCTTTCCTCCTCCTTCCTTCCTATTCCTTTTAATTTTTGTGATAACATACTTTCAATTGACTTCATTAAGTGGATTGCACGGCATGGTCCAAATATCCTAAGCAACTATTAAAAAAGGTATTGAATCGTAAACACACAAAAAATGCATTGAGTCTCTAGGAAGCCCAAGACAATGCAGAGATACAAAAGTTCTGTCAAAGTCCCTGATCTTAGACTGATGACATGGACAATGGAATGCTTATACAATGCACAGCGACAAATCTTGGTACCTTGATCCTCAGATCAACAGATATGTATCCAATATATTCCTTCATAGTAAGCAGCCACCTAGTTTCCTGATGGCTCCATTGGCAATTTGAATGCAAATAGCATTAAAATAATAACTATGCAAACATACTTGTTTTCCTAGATGCTTTTCAAAGGCTTACATGAATCATCATGACACCATGCGAGAAAAATAGCCATGTACAAGATAAACGAAAATGTAGAACTGAAAATCTGATTTGATCCAATAGAGAAAACTACACATATGTGACACAAGAAATAATGTCTCTCTTGCTTCATCTATTCCTCCTAATAAAATAACTTGAAACAAGTCCACAAAGACGGAATAAGACAAGCCAGTCCTCACGCTTTCAGTTCCTCAAGTACAAATTCTCTGATTCTGCTTGCATAAAGTTAGAGTAAATGGAACCTGATCTACTTTTCAGAACGTTTGTTTGCTGGGCAGAGGGCATGGTGAGGGGAGCCGGCTCTGGGTACAAACTGAGCATAGGAATACAGGCACAGAAATGGTTAGCAGGCTCCAGTTACTGTACAGAACCTTGCTAGACATCATTAACATGGCGAAAATGACAGATCATTATTATAGTGTGTAATCCTAAGTCCTTATAAACAGTATGCCTCCCGTGTACCTCGGAAAATTGAGATGCTTTTAGAAACTCATCGATGGATAAGTGATGGATACAACTCATCAATGGATAAAACTCACACAACGGATAAAACTATGGTTACCAGCAAAGAATTCACATTATAATCCATAATCTCTTGCGAGGAATCCCTTTCCACTAACTGCGTATTTCAACAGCTCCGTCTCAGGCCAGAAGGGGCTCAGACACACCCCAGGGAGCTCATGGACAGTTCCCACTGGCCAGCGACGCCCTAGCCTTCCGCCCTGCAGAGCCCAGTGCAATGATTCTTCCAGCGCCAACACAGGGCCTCCGTGGGCTGCAGCTTCCTGCCAGGGCTCAGTAGACACAGCCCACTGCCCACCTGATGTCCATGTCCTCCCACTATGGGTGGGCCTGTGGGGTTTGGCATCTGCCCAAATCCTCTGGGTTCCAGAAGCTTCCCGCCCTGGAGTTTTGTCTCCTAGGAAGCCTGGGCATGCAGTCAGCCCTGACAACCCTCACTCCTGACACCCACCCGCTGTGTCCACAGGTTCTGTCCCTTTGGGATCCAGGGATCCTGGCCCTTGTGGCCAGTGGACTGTCCTGCTGGCTACTACTGCCCTCTGGGCACCCAGAGCCCCACCCAGCACCCATGTCCTGGGGGCACCTTCCGAGAGAGGCCTGGAGCACCCAGCGTCAAGGACTGCAGACCCTGCCCTGCAGGGCACTTCTGCACTGACTCAGGTGACCAGTGAGAACTCTCTGGGATTTTCAGGTCCCAAACAGGCCCACCTCTCCCAGGGGCCTCTGGCCAGCATACGGGCTTACATCCTAGGTGCCCTCATATGCAGTACGTATGACCTACAGCTGAGTGTGGCAGGCGCAGGGCCAGGAGGGAGGGCAGAGGGAGGGATGGAGGAGACCCAGCAGCCACGCCCAGCCCAGGACATGCTGAGCTCCATGTAGCAGGTGCTTTAATGGGGGCCTGGACAAGGTGTCTGGTGGGTGCGGAGGGCGTTGGGACTGCATACAAGGGGAAGGCTCTGGGCTTCACAGTGACTGAGGTCTGGGGCAGTGGACCCCAGGGAAGAGGAAGGCCACAGCCAAGGCGAGGCCTAAGGAAGGAAGCAGGGTTCAGCCTAGGCAGGAAGCAGGAGGGGCAGGACCTCAGGGGTCTCTGCTAGGATTGTGCCCAAAGGTGGGAGGGTGGGCAGAGCAGTGACCATGCCTGAGGCAGGAGAGGCTGATGTGGGCTTGACCGTCAGCTGTCTCCGCCATCTGTTCACAGACCACCTAGGTAGTACGAGGCCTGGTGGGTGCAGTGGGAGGAGGAAGGAAGAGGGCCAGTCCTTGGGGGTTCCCAAAAGCATCCTGTGTCACTCCACAATCAAGTGGGGGATGGGAGGCCTCAGCCCATCACCTGCACCCAGACAACCCCACAGGGGGCCTGCATGTCCAGGTTCCTAAGTCAGGGCCCCTCCCTTGGGCTCAGATGATCCCCTGGGGATGACCACATCTACCTTGCAGCTCCTCAGTCCTCACGGTGGGGCTGCTTCCTCCACAGGAAAGCCTGAGCTCAGGGGGCCCTGCACAGCCGTACAGGAAGTGGGCAGCAGGGAGAGAGGAGAATCAGAGCCAGAGGGGACAGAGTCCGGCTCTACAGCCTCATGCTTTGATCCCTAAGGCGCCTGCACCTCCAGGCTGGGCCCAGCCGGGGCGCTGCTTCCCTCTATCTCATGTGAAGCCAGGCCCACTGCCTGGGACAGAGCCTGTGTGCCCATCTCTCCACAGGGACCGGGAATCGCCTCCCCAGTGGGCCATGCTCCACGGGCTATTACTGTCCCCCTGGCCAGACCTTGGCCACCCCTCCATCTTTCCGGTGCCCTCGTGGCTTCTACTGTCCCGAGGGCTCTCCCCAGCCAAGGGCCTGTGAGAACGGAACCTTCCAGCCCCAGGAGGCCCAGGGCACCTGCAAGCCCTGCCCTGAGGGCTTCTACTGTGAAGCCTCTGGCTCAGGTGGGTTCGGGGCTGGCACTAGACCCCGTCAGGGCTCTGGATGCCAGGGGCTTGGTTGCCACAATGTAGCACAGTGCTGGAACACACACGGAGCACTTGAGCAACTGATGGGTGGGAGAACCTGAGAAAGGCCACGTCCAGGGGAAGAGCATGCCCTGTCCCCACCTCCTCACACCTTCCATGCCTAGACCAGCCCTGGGCCTTGTGGGCGGGGACACTGAGTGGGTCAGGATGGGCCAGTCTGAGCCAGGCCCCTTGTTGGCCATTGGCTGACTCATTCCTCAGTTGTGCAGTGCACACCAGGTCAGGGCATGGCCTGAGCAGAGGGGGTGGGGGGTTGCAGGCTGCTGAGGCAGTGCTGGGGGTGGTGGCCCCTGGTGGCCAGCGTGGGCAAGTGCACCCATCCATGCCCTGGAGAAAGGGGCTCTGCACCCCCTGGGCAGGGCTCCCCAGGGCTGCCAGCTTCCTGGGCCTTGCACCTCCTCTGCACACATCAGTACCATTTGGGCCCCTCCCACCAGCACACCTGTTAAGCAAAGAAGGAAGCATCTGGACTGGGGCCCCAGGCCCTGGACCAGGATGCTTCAGTCAGGCTGACCTGCCATTTCCCCCTGGACCCTGCAGCCCACAGCCCCAGCCTGTGCTTGCAGGGCTACTTCTGCCCCCGAGGATCCCACTCAGCCACTGCACGCCCATGCCCTCAGGGGACATTCGGGCCCAGGAGAGGGGCTGCAGCAGAGGAGGACTGCGAGCTGTGCCCGGCACGTTTGTGGTCTCTGGAGCGACTGTGGCCCCAGGGGGGCCTAGGCTGATGTGGGGAGGAATGAGGGAAAGTGGCAGGAGGGAGTGCCTGCTCCGGGAGCAGCACCCAGGAGTCCCTCGGCTGCTCAAGCCCATGTCAATGCCCTGAACTTGGGTTGGCCTGGCAGCTCCCACAAAGGCCCTCAGTCCCACTGCCCCTGGGTTCTCACAGCCTCCTCATCCCCAGCACCTGCATCAGAGGCCCTTGGGCCCCCAGCAGCCAGGTGCTGCTGGAGAGAGCAGACTGCCCTTCCTGAAGCATCTCTCTAGCTCCTTCTGCCCGCACCCCCCACCACGTCCTCACCCTGCCCAGCAGCCACCCTGTGCTCCTCTGGGAGGCCTGGGGGAGGAGCATGTGCGGGAGGGGGTACAGGTGAGAAGGGGTGTAGGTGGGGAGAGGTCAGGGGGTGGAGCAGGGTATGGAGGGGGGTGCAGGTGAGGGAAGGTGCAGGTAGGGGGAGGTGCAGATTCTGCTAGGTCACAGCCCCAGAGGGACAGTTTCTCTGCTGGAGCAGGAAGCAGCCAGGGTCCCTCTCTCACCTGCCTACCTGGGTCTCTTCTTCCCAGGGATGTTCTGCTCATCAGAAGGTCTGCCCCAGCCGTCAGGGCTCTGCCACTCAGGCCACTACTGCACAGGGGGGGCTGTGTCGCTCACCCCCATTAAACACAAGGTAAGTGACGCTAAGCCCCAGGGAACCCCAGGTTCATCTTGGAACACCCAGAGTGTATTGGTTCAGGACCTAAAAGCTAACCAGGGGCTCCTCCCTCCCCCAGGGTTGAAACTCCCTAAGGACAGACCCTCCCCACCTTAAGGTCCCCAGGCCGAGCACAGGGTAGGATGATAGCTCATTCCCACTGAGTCCCATCTGTGTGTCTTCCTCACGATTAACATCCCTAAAATGAGCAGCATGGGTCCTGGCCTCTAGGACCAGAGCTGGTGATGGTCTTCTGTCATGTGGCTCATGAGATAAAAGCTCATCTTTCAACAGGTGGCATCGGTTTTGATGACCCGAGGCAATGACAGTAGGCAACACGCACAGAACGTGGGCTCTAGAAGGGTGGTATTGGGTGCATGTGCACACAGGGCCCTGGGGCAACACCCCGGGGTTACCGCATCTTACATGAGAAGAACAGGAACTCACAGGGCATCAGATTTCTGGAGGCCACGTCCGGGAAAGCCTCTGTCTGTGCTGAGTCAGATTCTGTGCTGTCAGAGGATCAGCTGGGAGGATGGACACCCACAGGGGGACAGTCCTGTTGATTGGTCACTGGCTTGCTGTGACCTGGGACATGCATGGCCCTTGCCCTCTCTGGGTTCAGCCCCTGGTTTAAAATGGACAGATCTTCCCGGGTGGGCATTGAGCAGAGCAGTTAGCAATCTGATTGGGATGCCCACATCCCATAGCAGAGCGCCCGGGTCCCAGCCCCAGCTCTGCCCCTGATCACAGCTTCTTGCTAATGCACACTGGAAGCAGTGATGCCTCAAGTATCTGGCTTCCTGCCATCCACGTGGAAGACCCGGGTGGAGATTCAGATCTTGGCTTAGGCCTGGTCCAAGCAGGAACATTTGGGGAGTCAGCCAGTGGGTGGGAGAACTTTCTCTCTCTCTCTCTCTCTCTCTCTCTCTCTCTCTCTCTCTTCGAGTACATAAAATAAATAGATATGTTAAGTGAAGGAAATGAAACAGACTGCTGTTCCTTCTGAGATTCTACCCCAGCACCACAAGGGAGAGAACAGGCAGGGGCTGGAGGGAGTGAGGAGGCAGAATCTAAGAGGTCAGAAGTCTCCACGCAAGGTGCTCCAGGCTCCTCTCCCAGGCCTCTGCGTGCAGGGAAACCTGGCCTCAGCGACAGGGCCTGCCCGTGACCTTGTCCCAGTGCAGCAATGCAGCGACTCTGCTGTGCAGCCCTTTCTGCCCTCTCCCCCTGCACAGGTGGAGGCCCCCGGACTGTCTGGAAATGACATCTGCCCCCCAGGCTTCTTCTGCCCCAGGGGAACAGGCTCTCCAGTGCCATGCCCGCCTGGGTTCTACTCCTCTCTCCCTGGCCTGCACAGCGAGGACCAGTGCCAACCGTGCCCTGCAGGGCGCTCCTGCAGCCAGCCCGGGTTTTCCCGTGTCCTGGATACAGGGCTTTGTGATGCGGGGTGAGGGGACTCTCAGGACGAGGAGGGAGGGGACCCCGAGCTCTGACCTAAGCCTGCCAGGGCCCTCATGGCACAGATCTATCCTGCAACCCCAATGTCTTCCCCCAGCCCCTGTGAGAGGCACTGGCCAGGATAATCACTCCCCAGGGCATATGGGCCTGGACACATGCTCTGGCCCCCATCCGTGACCTTCCACAGCCCCAGGGCAGCCTCTGCACAATCCATGGGCATCTCTGCCTCAGACACCTGACCTGCCCAGCAGCCCAGGGCCCAGGGCCCAGGGACAGAATGTTTGGGGAGGGAGTCGAGCTTGTTCAGGAAGACTCTGGGCCCTTCCCGAGACTGCCTCCTGAGGCCTACTACTTAGCTTCCCACTGCAGAGGCTACAGCCTGTATTAGGGTGAGGGCCTGGAAGAACACCTGCCACATTTGGGACCCTCTCTGGTCCCCAGGATGGCCCTTGGCTGTGGCCACATGGGCCTCTTCCCTAAGCACATGCCTGATGTCCTGGACCCTGACAGCTGGCTGACCCTGGCACTCTGGAAAAGGCCCAGCCGTGATCCTTGTGTGCTCTCAGGTACATCTGCCTGGGAGGCAGCATCAACCCCTCCCCCTCCGACCCGACCCAGGGATACAGATGTCCTCCTGGCTTCCGCTGTCCTCCAGGGGCCCACCGTGAGCTGCCCTGTGAGCCTGGCACCTTCAGCCCACTGCCTGGGGCTGACTCCTGCTGGCCGTGCCCAGAGGGCACCTCCTGCCCCCAGGCTGCCACTGTGGAGCCCACCACCTGCCCCACAGGTAACCCCAGCTGGCCTCCTCCTCACTCCCTGCCTACCTTGGGGAACCCCTGGCTCTTCTCAGCTCCATCCCACAACTCCACCCCTGGTGCTGCTTGAGACCCACCTCCCTGCACACCAGATATAAGAAATGGGCTCACAGTGTACGCCCCACCCTCCTGCCCACCTGAGCCCCCAGTGGGCTCCCCGGAGGATGAGTATGCACAGTGCTCTGCCTGCCAGGCACGGGGAGGAGGTCCCAGCCTGGTGGGCAATGAGCTGACTCCTTAAGAAACACCCATCCAACCCCCCAAATGGCACTGCTGTAGGTGTAGTTTGAGACTCTGGGTCACCTCTCCAGTCCCATGGCCAGGCTGGTGCCCTCAGGGGTGCCCATGAAACCCAGAGGAAATGCTGGAGTGATGGAGCCCATGGCCCCACTGTCTCCAGGACACAACTCCCCGTCCCTGCCCTACAGAGCAAGAGCACACCTGCCACTGGTGCACCTGTCCCTACAGAACAACTCAGAGCTCAGGGCTGGCACACACACACTCCCAGCCCACACACTTGCTCTCACAGCCACACTCACACTCACACAGCCCCTACCCATGTCCCCTGGTACCCCATGGCAGCAGCCTCTGCACCCTCAGAGCTGCCTGGCCCCTGTGTTACATGTGACGGAAAGGTTGGGGGGGGAGCTGCTGAGTTGGATACTCCCAGCTCATGCCAGCCTTGCCCACAGGCCACTACTGCCCAGCAGGGACGGCCTCTGCACGCCCCTGCCCAGAGGGAACACTGAATCCACGGGAAGGCGCCTTCTCCTCCGGGGCCTTCCAGCCTTGCCCAGCAGGGAAGTACTGCCCTGGAGAGGGCAATGGGCAGCCTGAGGGTAGGTCCTGAGCTGCGTCCTGCCACTGCCCCCTGTACAGTCCCCGCCCCTCAGCCTTGTGCAAGTGCAGGGTTCTGGAACCACTGCAGTCACCCTAGACTGTACTCAGCGATTCTGGACAAGTCCCGCGAAGCCCCCAGCCTCAGTCTCCTCTCCTATAAAATGGGAGACAACAGGACTCACCTCCCACAGTCACTCAGACAGAGGCCGTCACGATGGGCGTAGCTCAGGGGTCCTCTTCCACCTTCCTCCTCCTGCCTCTGGGATCCTCCCCATCACCGAGAGCCATCAGTCCCGCAGGCCCAGGACTCCACAGCTGTTCAGGGATCCACTGTGTCCCCAACTTTTTCCTCCTTTGAGTTCCAGGATGCTCCTGGGCTCCAGGCAAGACCCCGGCCATCCCCAGTGCAGGCAGGGCTCAAATCCAGGCTCTGGGGTTTCTGCTGCTGCCCTCGAATTCCACGTGTTTCTCTATCCAAGGACCCTGTGCAGCTGGCTACTACTGTGAGGGAGGGGCTGCCAGCCCCACACCCTGGAGAAACCCGGCCTTCCCCCTCAATGGGCCCTGTCCCCGAGGCCACTACTGCCCACAGGGGACTCTGTACCCAGTGCCCTGCCCCCCGGGGACAATACGGAGCAGCCCAGGTAAGTGCCTGTCCTGTGCCCTCCTCTTTCTGCCTGCAACTGCCCCAAGTGGCTTCCTCCACGTGGTGTCTGGGGCCATGCCCCACGCTGGCTCCACGGACCCCAGGGACACCACAGCACGAGAGGATCTGCTGGCCCCGTTCCAACTGCCACTGCATGGCTGGGTGTGCTGCGTGGTCTGCCCCTAAGACCTGGCACACCGCCAACTAATAGGCTGCAAACTTGGAATGCCAGGGGCTGCTTCTTTCACCAGACTGTGCTATGCTGGGTTCCAGGTCTGGGGCAGGGTGAGGAGCCCAGCGGTTGGCATTCCAAGGTGAGGACAGGACACTACATGCACTCTGCCCCTTCCCGTGCAGGGGGCTCCTCAGAGGGGAGCTGCAGGCCCTGCCCAGCCGGCTCCTTCTGCCCAAGCCTGAGCCTCGGGTCACCTAACGGGACATGCTCTGCTGACTCCAGCTGCCCCTCGGACCCCAGGACCTCCAGCCCCACGGCCTTCCCCTGCCCCCAGGTACCTTCTGGGAGCTCCCAGCAGGTAAAGCCCAGTCCCCAGAGCCCCAGGTCCAGCCCAGACTTCAGGCAGGTGCTCTGCCCTCCCACTGTGGGCAGGAGTGTGGCTCTCAGTAGCTGCAGTGAGGAACCCCAAACCCACATCTCCCAGGCGGGTTAGCTTTCTCCAACTGCCCCCATCCCAGTCTCCAAACCTCCTGCGCTCCAGGTACCCCAGCCTGACCAGACTGGCCTGACCTCAGAGATGTCACCTTGTATCCGATGTCCAGGGTCACTTCTGCCAGACAGGAGCTGCTTGGCCTTCTCCATGCCACCACGGACTGTATCAGCCTGCCCTGGGCTCAGACACCTGCCTCCCGTGTCCACCGGGCTCTTTCTGCCCACATCCCGGCACTACAGTGCCCAGGCTCTGCCCAGCACACACCTACTGCCCAGCCGGTATGTCCAGGATCCCTCACCTCCCCGTGCCTCCCAGCCCCACACCTCCCAGGCCCTCTTCCTTCTCCCACACCCCTGCCTGCTGTCCATTCATTCATTCACTCACTGAATCATTCATTCATTCAAATGCCACAGAGTGCCTCTGACCCATCAGGCCATGTGCTCTCACTAAGGCCCCCAGTATGAATGCACTGCCAGGCTCAGCCTCCTCTCACTGTGCCCACACCTCACTCCTCCCCACCCACCTTGCTTTCTTCCCTCCATCTGAGACCTGCCCATCCCTCCGGCCCTGAGAGCTCTGGCTGGTTTGAGTCCCATTGCTCTGAACACACCATGCATGAATCCCCCTCACACAAGCACACCGCCCCCAAACACACACCCGCATATGCAGGGTGTGCACAGGCAAATGTTGTCATGCACAGACTTGCATGTGAACACACACAAGCAAACATGCTCACATGGACACGTGTGTCTATACAAGCTCACCCTTCAAGGGAAGATACATGCATGCACACATGCACATACACATATATGCACCACCCCCAGGCAGTCGGCAGACAGAGGTGTGCACAGAGGTTCACGACCTTGGCTGTGTCTTAGGGAATCCACCTGCCACTCTTGGGGACTGTGCGCGCTGGCCCAGTGTCCCTACAAGTCTCTGGGACTCTAGCTGAGCCACGCTGGCCGCCATGTGGGGAGGCAGGGACCCTCCCACCTGGCCCTCACCTGGCCCCTCACCTAGCTCCCCAGCTATGTGCTCACTGCCCCTCTCTCCGTGGGCATCCAGGCGCTCCCTCAGAGCTCTCCCCGTGGGCAGAGTCCTCCTCGATTCCACCTGAAGCGTGTCCTCGCTGTGCACCTGGAATATACCAGCAGCCCATGTGCCCCAAGCACATGGAAAGCCAGGGGCTGCTCTGGGGCTGTGGTCCTGGATGTGGCAAGTGGCAGGGCTCTGCGCAGGAGGGCGCTGCAACCCTAGGAGGGCACGGTGGCTCCCAAGTGACAGCTGCCCAGGTGGCACACACAAGGCCTAGACTCAGTCCCAGCGAGCCTACAGGGTACTTGGTGCACAGTAGGCACCTCACTGGGTCCCTTGGCTGGAGATGTGGCCCCCTCCACTTGGGCGACTCCCTTGTGACAGCTGCGGGCCTTGTCCTCTGTGTAAAAGACAATCACCTTGGGGAGAGACTGAAGACAGCACCAATTCGCTGTGCCAGAGCCCTGAGAAGCCAGCAGGGGGAGCCAGCAGGAGCCAGGCCCGCTGATATGAGGGTGGGGGCCTTGGAAGAGATGTGCTTCAGGGAGTGGAGGCAGAGGGTGGCCCAGTGCTGGTGTGCCCCGAGCCCCCAGGGCCTGCCTACATCTGCTCCACCCCCACTCCGTTTGCAGGAACCTGGGCCCCCACTCTGTGTCCTCCTGGGACCTTCACTCCCCAGGATGTATCCGGTCTTCAAGAAGAGAGGGCCTGCTCCATCTGCCCCCCTGGTCACTACTGCAGGTCAGTCCTCTCCTGCCTTTGTGTCACAGGCACTCTAGGTGGGGGTGGGGGTACAGCTGCAATCCAAGCATAGCTGTCAGGGCCAGCAGTGAGACCCCGCCCCGCCTGGACGCCCAGGCCTGAGCACGGACGATAAACCTACCTGCTAGGGAAGGAGGCCAGGGCACAAAACCGCAGCTTCTGTAAACAGAAAAGACAAGGGCAAAAGGCAATGGAACGCAGCGAGGATCAGCCTCAAGGAAGAAACAGCTCTGCTCAGTTGCTGCCATAGCACAAGCACGCTTCTCACAGGGGCCGCCAGGGGGCGCCAGAGCTCTCTGAGCGAAGGGGGACAGTTCTTCCTTCCGCTTCCGGTGGTCTGGGCGAGGTAATGAGCGGTGCCTTTAAAGAGGAGGCTCGGAGAGCCTGAGGGCCTCCCCGCGAGGGTGCACGGGACACGCCTGCACGGCTCCACACCTGTGCATGAGGGCATTCTCACCCGAGAAACCCCTGGGGCAGCTCTGGTCTCCAGGGCTGGCTCGGGAATTCCGCGGCTCTCCAAGTGGCCTAAGGCCCTCGCCGGACAGTGAGCCAGACTGGCAGGGAAGCCTGTGTGTGTGTTGGGGGGAGGGTCTCCTTCCATGGTAAGTCCCTGCGCTCGCTGAGGACGAATGCCCAGCAGCTCCCCTGGAAAGGGGGCAGGCGTCCTCCAAGGAAAAGGCGCAGAGGCTCCCTGCGAGAGTGAGCTGCTCTGAGGCAGGTTCTTACCCTGCCCGGAAGGTTTGTCTCCCCCTGCTGGGAAAGTCCTTCCCTAGGTCTAGCTGGCCTTCTCCCGCTGGGCAGCCTGGGGACAGGAAGCTGGTGGGATACCTGCCTGTCCCCCTCTGCCCCCTGTTGCACAGCAAGGGCAGCAGGGCCCTGAGCTACCCCAGGAGGACTCTCCCTGCCGGCGGCAGCCCCAGTCCTGACCCTGATCCCCCCGCACACCCAGCCATGGGCGCTGGGGAGAGAAGCAGGAGCCAGGCTCAGCAGCGAAGTGCAGAGGGGGCTGCAGGCCCCACGCTGGGCCCAAGCCCTGGTCACAGCCTCCTCTGCTTAGTGCTGTCAGTCGCACTTGTGTGTACGGCGTGTGGCACATTCCCCGGCTCTCCCGCGGCCGAGGGGAAGTCCTCCACACAGAGCCGCAGTGAAAACTCTCAGCTCCTACAGGGCCAGGTGCAGGCTCCAGGCTCAGAGGGTCCCTGCACCCACCCCAGGCTCCTGGCCTTTCTCCTCTCCCTCACTGTAGAGGACAAGTGTGGGGGAAGTGTCCTGCCAGCTACTGCAGAACCTCTCCCCCAGCCTGGCCCTTTGGAGCTGAGCTCTGGACATACCCTGCTTCCTCTGCTGTGTCCTGCGCTGGCTTCCTACTTCACCCCCCATTCTCACAGTCACTGCCTCCAGGAAGCCTTCCCTGACCTGCTCCCTAACCCTCACCCCAGCAGGAGCCCCAGTCATCTCACAGGCAGTCACCTTGTTTCCTGTGGCTTCTGTGGGTTCCCCTTACCCTGGAGATCCTCCCAGTCTGAACACACTCACTACATGGGTTCCCCTGAGGCCCTGCCCAATGATTCCAGAATGTTCTCTGACACCAAGAACACCCCCTTGGGGCCTGTGTGGGCTTCAGGACCAAAGCTTTCCTCGGACACCCTCCCAGGTCGCCAAGCGCTGCTCCCCTGGAGACGTCCGCCTGGCTGCCACCAGAGAGTGCGCGTCCCCGCACCAGCACAACTGCAGCTCCTTCTGCCTCTCTGGGGGCGGGGAGCTCAGCACGGAGCTGGGCGTGTGAGTGAGAGAAGCCGCCGAGCGCAGAAGGAGCGGCCTACTCCAGACGGGTCCTCCCCACCCCCACAGGGCCCCACCCCAGGGTGTTGGTGGGACCCAGCCCTGGTGGGAGATGGAGCAGAGGGCAAGCTCTTTCCGGAAGCTGCCACCGGTCAGAGTTCCCCAAGGTGACCCCAGTAGTGATGCGGGGCAGCAGCACAGGGCTGGGGAGGTGTAGGTCCCACAGTAAAGTGTGTCCACACCCCATATCCTGAACCGACTGCAGATGCTGGCACTGACCCAGGCCCAGCAGTGGGTTGGTGGCGGGGGCAGGGTGGGGACAGTTCTGTCCCTAGCTCTGATCATCCTGCTGGCTGTGGATTGGATGCAGAGTGGCCATCCTCTGAATCCAGAATATTCCAGGCTGAGCAGCTCTCTCCCCTGCTGCCTCCTCAGGACACCCAGAACAAAACTGCTGAGTGCAACCAACAGTCCTTTGTCCCGCATTTCCCTGGGGCACAGCCCACATGGTGGTGGGAGGCAGGGATGGGAGGGGGCCCCATCAGCCTTTGTCAGAGACCACAGCTCCTCCTTAGGGAGGAGTCGCTTTCCTTGGGCAGAGGGCAGAGGGCCATGCAGGAGAGACATTCGCAAGGGCAGGCCCTGAAGGGCTGAGCCTGCTCCTGCACTTGGAGAGAGACTGATGGGGGCCCTCCTTTCCAAGAGTTCTGAGGGCCTCAGGGGCCAGGACAGCCCCTCCATGCCCCCGAGGCACCCCCACCCCCCCACCATCTCTCCTGTCCTGCAGCTGCCGGTGCAGGGTGTACGTCTCAGCCGAGGAGATCTGTGATGCTCAGTGCCTGGCTAGTGCCCCCCGGCTGTCCCTGGCCTGGGGCCCCAGCAGGAAGCTGAGCCTCAATGTGATGAGCCAGGCTGGGGACAGCATCCAGAGGGTGAGTCCCGCTCGGGAAGGGGCAGGGACGGGGGGGCAGCCTGTGCCCGCTGGAGACTGGGATGATGCTGCAGAGGAATCAGGCACGGAGTCTAAAGAACCCAGCGGTGGAGGGGCAGCCCATGGCCAGTGGCCTTTCCCACCTTGTCTTGCTGTGTGCAGAATTCTCCTTCCGGTGGATGGAAGGGCAAGGCAGCCAGCGGTGGGGAACAAGGTTACTCTAGAATGGCAGCCATCCAGTTTTGATGCTGGAAGGGGACTTAGAAAGCATCAGCCTCTCCTTGCAGCCTGTGAAGGGAGGCCTAGAGGTGGTGGTGCACCCCTCACCATGGTCCTGCGAATGGCATGAGCCCTGCCTGAGCCCACCCCGAGCCTCCGGCTCCCAGGCTGGAAATCTGGCCACAGGGCCAGGCTGCATCTTGGGGCCACCACAGGAGAGGCAAGTGACCCAGAAGAGGGCATGGATGGACACAGGGCGCTTTCTGAAAAAGGGCTCAGGGCCCATGAGACCATGTGGGAGAGATTGGTGAGGAAGGAGATGACACTGAGGGAGGACGGAGGTGAGAAATCTGAGCCCAGGTGTCTTCCAGGGCCACCTAAGGGCCCTGTCCCGGCTCAGGTCCCTCCATCTCTGACACCCTTCCCCAACCCTGGCACATCACACTGTGTCTTAATAGGAGGTCCTGGGCACTCTGGGCCCAGCCCAGCTCTTCCCAGCGAGCGCCAGGGTTCACCTGGTCCAGTTTGGCCCCCAAGGCATCTTTGGCTTCATCGTCAGCACAGCAAATGTGCTCAGCCCCTTCCTGCAGGGTAAGCAGAAGGGCGGACTTCCTGGGGGGAGTAGGGGAGCTGGGTGCTTCCAAGACAAGCAAGTCAGAGGGTGCAGGGCCCACAATGGCCTCTGCACCCTGGGTGTTCTGGAGACCTGAGTCCTGCCCAGGGCACAGAAAGCCATGGAAGATAGACATCCACAGGGGCAGGCCCTGGAGGGCTGAGCCTGCACCTGCATGGGAAGGGAGACTGATGGGGGCTGGTGCCTCCCAGGCAGCCCAGGCCCTCAGTGTGCCATCCCCAAATGCTTCCAGGACCACTTGAGAAGAGCCCCCCACTGCAGTGGAACTCTAGGACCAAAGGCCCCAGGCCTCTCAACACTGAGCACCGCAGCATTGGTCCCCATATTCCAAACCCAGTGATCTGCCTGGTGGTAGGGGACGTGATCCTCTTCCAGCTTCACATTCTTCCCCACAGTGAGTTCCCCCTGTCCTGCATGCTCCGCTCTGTTCTCCCTCCCCTGCCTCTCCTGCACAGACAATGCCTTTGCAAGGCTGGGATGCTCAGGCCTGCGCTGTCTCCGTGCTCTTGGCCTGAGTCTTCCTTGGCCCCCATTTCCTCATCTGCAACAACAGGGAGCTGAGCAATGCTCCAGGGCCAACAGAAGGTGATTCCTCCCTGAAGCCTGTGGGACTGCGTGGTCTCTGAGCCTTGAATTGGTGAGGACACCCCCTGCCCAGGGCCCTGGCCTCCTGCACACCATCTCAGAGACCATGCACATAGTCATCCAAAACAGGGCTGAATCCCTATGGGCTGCCCTCAGAGCCCCAGCATTGAGTGGATGAGAAAATGCCCAGCTCAAGCCTGCTTCCTCTGTACACACAGCCCTGCACTGATGGGGGACACCCTCACGGCCTTGGTTTTATTCTTTCCATGCCGTGCCTCTGGGTCTCTTTCCCTGAGATCTGCTATACTGAGTACTGGGTCCTCATCCATTCTACTGAGCAGTGCTTTTTGGAGCACTGCTATGGGGATGGAACTGTGGCATCTGGAACCCCTGTCACTGCTCACACAAAGTGACACAGAGTTGGTGGGTCCCTCTGGATACCCTGAGATGCCCAGTGACTTGGCTGGATGAGACAAGGACAGGCCCAAGGGAGCTGCAGCCCTGGAGGAAAGAGGCAGAGACAGGCGGGCAGGAGCCCAGGGAGTAAGGGTGGCCTGTGTCAGAGGGAAACAAACCCATAAAATGACCCCCATAGAGGACTTTGTGGGACTGGGACCCAGACTACCATAACCCAGTGAGAGGGGCATGACCCCACCCTCTCGAAACCTTGCATTTGTAACTGTGTGGAGAGTCCAGGTACACTCCCCGTTACCACCCTCGAGCCCCATCTTGGCAGTGGGGGCTCAGGAGGAAGAGCTGCTAGCCATTCTCAGGAAGGCCTCCCGGGCACAGGGAATGACCAGGCCTGGCTGCCCTGGGTTCCTGCCAGAGGCCCCATCTGCCCCTCAGCCATCCCTTCACTCAACCGCCGCCCAGCATGCATTGAGTGCCTACTGCATAACAGTCCCATGATGCACAGTCCCACGTCTGAGCACGCGGGACTTGGGCTGTGTTCTCCACAGTGGGCAGCAGGCCTGGTGGCCCTGCTCAGAGTGGACAACTCTGTGAGGGTCTCTCTGGGTGGAAGGAAGAAGGGCTTGACCTGACACGGCTTCATTGCAGACATGTCTTAGTCCCCCTGACTCACCAGAGCTCAGAGTGCTAAGCTCCTTGACTCTGCCTTACCCTGGGCAGGGACTGGGGTGGCCCCCGGATCCCAGTCCAAGCCCATGTCCACCCCCCAGACCGCTCAGCCAGTCACTTCCCTGTGTACCAGAGGCAGCACCTGTTCAACAGCAACCCCCACTGGGACTTCGGGGCCTTCAGGAGACTGGGCCTCCTGGTACGAGAGACTCACCTCCACTTCTCAAGGTAATTGGAAGTCATGCAGCTAACAGCCTCTTTGTGGATGAGCAGTAGGGGGACATGGGAGGCTGTGACCGTGTGGGAGGCAAGGACAGAGAGACCGTGGCCAGGCGTGGCCTCCTGTGCCTGGTGTTGTGGGCAGCTTTGCTAAGTCACCCCGCATTGCTCCCATGTGTGGGGGGAGGCCCAGCCATGGCCCCAGGACACCCAGACCTTGCCTGATGTGTGAGCCCCTCCAGACCAACTCCCAACATTCTGTCTCTACCCCTCCCCTGTGCCACCCCCAGGTTTGCCCATCAGTTCCTAGATCCGGGTACATACGTGTTTCAGGACAACGGCCGGCCTGAGAGCACGGCTGTGGTGCTGGTGAAAGAGGAGGGTGTGGCCTGTGGCCCTGGGCTGTCTCCCGTGCAGCCCCCCTCCCCGTATCAGCTGGGCAGGCTTGGCATCCTCAGGCACAGGCCAGCAAACCTGGGCCCAGACTGGACAGCGATCACAGGTGTGGTCCAACAGAGCAGCCCGGGACCCAGGGGTGAGAGGATGCATCTCGGCCCCCGTGTGAGCCAGCCACATCTGTGGCTCCGGGCATGGCCCCGAAGACTGCAGATGGGCCCAATGACACTAGCCTGGTGCAGTGGTCCTGGAGCTGGGGTTCCAAGTGCAGAGAGATAATGCAGTGTCCTCCATGGGGGTCACCCTTCACCCCTCCCCCTCCCTACCCCTCTCACCCTTTCAGTCCTTAGTGGAGATGGGGTGGCATGGACACCCAGCAGACACCCCTCCTTCCTTCCTGCTTGTCTGTCAGCAATCTGCTAGGTGCCTCCAGGCTGGGCTCAGAAACAGAAACACAGCCTTCCTGGGGGGGCAGAGAGAAATCAACCCTGCCATGACTAAGGCTCTGGGGCCCTGAGCTGGGAATGATGGCTCACATAGACGCATACACATACATACACACACACTCATACCTATATCACACCTATACACCAATACCTACACTCACACTCATGCATGTGTACTCACATACTCCCCACATACACGTACTCACCTTCACACACTCATACACACTCCTACATACATTAACACACACACTTGCACTCATACATACTTATACACATGCACTCTCACATACATACATACACACTCTCACACGGAAATGCTCTTCTACACACACAGGCATGCACACTCATACATACACATGTGCTAGCAAACTCACACACATTCTCACACTCACACAGTCACATACATGCACAAACTCACACATGCTCTAGCACAGTCCTAAACTCACACATCCATAGTCAAACACACACATATTCAAACTTTTAACACACACACACACTTGAGCACAGGAAGACACAGGGTGAGGGAGAGTCTCCCAGATGGAGACTCACAGGGAACTCCCTGGAGCACGAAGGCATCTGTGAGCTAAGGCCCAAGGGCAGCATCTCAGAGGTCAAGCTCACTGAGGCAAAAGCCAGACCCCATGGCCCTCACATGGCCCGGCCCCCTCCTGCCTGCCTTCCAGGGACGTTGCTGGCTAGTGGCTTGGCTACCACACTGCTGACAGGCTTGGTTCTCCTGCTGAGACCTCCAGTGCCCCAAGTTTGCCCCATGAGGGCCTGGAGACCCCAGTGGCGAAGCCTGGGGCAGCCTGCCATTCCTGCTGAGTACATCCTCCTCAGGGATAGGTGAGTCTGCCCCCTGCCACACATCCCAGCCCTGCTCCCCCCCCCACATACATCTCCCAGCCCTGCCTCCCTCCACACACACACACATACACACACACACACCCCAGCCCTGTCCCCTCCACATGCATACATAGCCCTGCACCCTCCTTGCACATACACACACACACACACATTCCAGCCCTGCCCCCTGCACACACACACCCCCCAGCCCTGCCCCACCCAGGGCCTGTTGCAGCCATCTTGGCGCAGTGTGGTCTGGGCACTGAGGCCTGCTCTCCTTCCAGCCTCGTGATCTATGAAGACCGTGGTGCTTGGAGCTCTGGGGAGGGAGCTGATTTCAAGGAGAAGGCTGTGACCCAGGGCGCAGGTACCAGGCTGGGTGTGGTGAGTCCCCTCCTCTCTGCCTGTCCCCTCACCACCACCAGGCCTGCACCCAGGCTTCCACTCAGGAACCCAGCCTGGGCACAAATGTCTCAAGTGCCTGTGGCATTGACAGCTCATGAGACACATGGTGCTGCCCATGTGACACTAACAAAGTCACCTGCAAGAGGGTAGCTTTTGCTGTCTCATTTTACAGACAGACAGACTGAGGGGCAGGAGAATGAGTGCCCTGCCTAAGGTCCCCAGGGCTGTGGCCATCTCCTTCCTGTGCTGGTCAGTTCTCCAGGACCCAAGGGCAGCTCCCCAGTCCAGGCTGCTTTTCCTTTGTCCACCTCAGGGGCAGCAGTGGGGACTGTCATGGAGGGCCATCACCTGCACCTGCCAGCTGCTCCCTAGAGCTCAGGAGGACCTGGGGACTCCCCACTGCCCATCACTTGGCACCAACCATCAGCAGGAATTGTGAGCAGAGGGGCAAGGGAAAGTCACTCCTAGGATCGGGATGCTTCATCTACTTAGGGCTCTGTTTCTCCACACCCCCTCCACACTTGTTATTTTATGTTTTTTTTTTTTTTTTGAGTAGTCGCCCTAATGGATGTGAGGTGCATCTCACTGGGGTTTTGGTTTGCATTCCCTTAATGCTTTGTGGTCCTGAGCATCTCTTAATGTACCTCTCAGATGTTTGTGGGTCTTTTCTGGGGAAATGTCTGTTCAAGTCCTTTGCTCATTTTTTAACCACATTGTTAGATACTTCATTGTAGTTGAGTTTTTTTGATTGGACAGTTTAATTCACCTAGATCTCAAGTAATTACAGATAAGGAGGAACTTACTTTCTTCTTTTTTACTTGTTTTCTGCCCTGTAGTTCTTTTGTTCCTGCATTACTACCTTTTTGTGTTTAATTGGTTTCTGTAGTGAATGCTTTCATTTATTTCTCATTTCCTTTTCTGTATATTCTATAGGTATTTTCTTTGGGGTCACCATGGGGATATCCTTTAACATCTGAAAGTCATCACACCCTGATCTGTGTCTGTAACAGCTCAGCATCAATAATGTCCAAGACCCTGCTTCCCACACAGCTATGTCCACCCCGTTGTCATTGGCAACATCATAGAATTACATCTTTGTACACTGTGGGCCATGAAACATGAGCTAAGTCTTTTTTTTTAAAGATTTATTTATTTATTTGAAAGTCAAAGAGTTACACAGAAAAAGAAGGAGAGTCAGAGAGACAGAGAGAGAGGTCTTCCATCTGCTGGTTCACTCCCCAATTGGCCGTAATGGCCAGAGCTGCGCCGATCCAAAGCCACAAGTGAGGAGCCAGGAGCTTCTTCCAGGTCTCCCACATAGGTGCCAGGGCCCAAGGACTTGGGCCATCTTCTACTGCTTTCCCAGACCATAGCAGAGAGCTGGGTTGGCAGTGGAGCAGCCGGGACTCAAACCAGTGCCCATATGGGATGCCAGCACTGCAAGCAGTGGCTTTACAGCTACGTCACAGCGCCGGCCCATGAGTTAATGTTCTTTAAGTCCCTCTTGTGGAATTAACAAGCTAGAGTTATAATACTACCGGCTTTTAGATCAATCATTTTTAACAGTGTATTTATGTGTTAAATTGTGTGGAATACCAATTATAGAGTTTCAAAACTTTGCTACAACAATGCTAGCGTTTCTCGTTGCCCAAATCTCACCTTCACTGAGAACTTTACTCTTCCTGGCATTTCCAGTTCCCATCTGGTGCCCTTTCACTCCAGAGCTCCTGGGAGCATTTCTTGCAGGGAAGGTGGGAATGAGCTCCTCAGCTTTTGCTTACCTGGGAATTCCCTAATGTCTCCCTCACTGTTGAAGGACAATTTTGCTGGACACAGAATTCCTGGGAGACAGCCTTTTCCTTAACCCCTTGAACAGAGCAGTTGGGAAGGGGCCTCCTTCACGGCTGTCCTACCTCAGGTGGTTGGCCATCAAGGTACCACGGGAAGGATCTGCAGAACTTGGGAGCTACTTGGGCAGAGGCTAGGCGGGGGACTGCCTGGATGGAGACCCCCAATCCCTGCTCCCATGAAGCCAGGAGCCCCTCGGCCAAGCAAGTGCCTGCCAAACAGATGCCTGGGCTTGGGGATGTTGGAAGAGCCAGCTGGACATGAGTCTGTGGCACAGTGGGGAAAGATAGGGCGAGAACAGGGGAGTGTGGGGCAACTGTGGGAACTGGAGACAGAGATGGACACAGGGAGAGGGCAGGACAGACCTAAAGCCTCAGGGAAAGTGTGGGCAGACCCTCAGGAAGGTGGTTGAGGACTGGGAGACCCACCCTTAGGGGAGGCAACTGCCTGCCCAGCTCTGCTGCCAGCTCTTGTCAATCACAGCTACTCAGAGGAGGTTCTTCCTGTGGCCCCTGCTGCCGCCTTTCCCTGGAGTGTCCTTCCTGCCCTGCTCACATCGGGCCTCATCCCACTTTCCCTCTCCGTGGGGTCCTCCTCCCCATAGCCTGCCTCTTCCTGCAGGCAGGCCTCCCTCCTCTTCCTGCAGCAGGCCTACAAGTCCCAACCTCTGAGTAAGGGAAGAAGGGGCTAAGTCACTCCCAGCCGGGACCACTCCCAGCTGCTCATCCCAAAGTCTCACTGCCCAGACCTCTTCCTGCAGGAGCACCAGTCCTGGCCCAGACCTTGGAAGACTTCAGCATCCGCACACTCTACGACAAGCTTGAGGACCAGAGCCTGCACATGGCAGCCCAGCTGAGCAAGCACAGGAGTGACGCATTGACCTTCTACAAGACTGCCAGCCAGCAGCTCCAGGGGCTCCAGGTCAGCTGCATCCCCAGAACCTGGATCTGGACTGAGCTCAGAAGGGCACAATCCCAGATCACTGATGCATCCTGGTTCCCTCAGGACTTTCTGCAGGGCCTCCATGCAACAGGGCTGCAAGCTCTGGGCAGTGGCCAAGACTCTGAGAAGGGGGCCAAAGCCACTGCCCAGACTGACGCCCAGCAGTGTGAGGAGGCTGGGGGCAGCCACACTGCAGCTTCCACCCCGAAATGCCAGCAGCCACTGACAGGTGAGAGAGGGGTGGCCCGGCAGGACAGCAGGTGGACGGTTATGTTATCCACTCACATTGATCATCTCACTCGGTGCTCAGCAGCAAGGTCGTCACCAGACACCCCCACCCCAGTCCCAGAAGGCAACACAGGGCCCAGAGCCTTGGGATGCGATGGGCCACATGACCCACTTATCCTGTAAGCTCCCATGGAAGAGAGAGCCCACGCAGCTCTCTCCTCTGCTAGAGGAGGGAGCCAGCCCAGCCCTCCTACACCAGAGGCAAGACCCTGGGACCCCAGTGTCTCCAGGGTGGTGTCCTCCCAGCCTCCTGGATGCAGCTGTAAACACAGGATAGTATCACCTCACTGAACCCCTGCAGCTGTCCCAGGAACCCTGTGTGTGATGTGATCATCAACTCCATTTATAGTGGAGGGAACTCGGGCTTAAGGAGGCCAACAGTCCTGCCCGAGATCAGGCCAGAAACCCATCTCAGCTCCACACCCGCCTCCCTCTGAAAGGCTACAAAGTCACTGACCTTACCTGACCCGAGGCCCCAGGCTCCCATTCCCACACCCAGCCTCAGGCCTCCAGGAGCTCCTGATCCTTTCAGGGAGAAGGGCCAGCCCCGCCTGCTGAGTCACATCCCCCATTTCCTCAGTGCAGGTCGCCCTCCAGGTAGGAATGGGCCCCTTGGATGTGTGTTTGGGCCTCAGGTTCCAGCACTGGGAGCCCATATGGGGTCCTCAGATGCAGGGGCCTCCAGATGCAGGCCCTGGAGAGGGGCCCTGGGGAGCAGACCAATGCCAGAAGCCTGCTCGTGCTGTCCATTACCCAGCCTGGGGCAGGCCTTCCATGAGCTTCTCTTCAAACCAATCCCCCTTTTCAAATGTTCTTTGGAACGCACCTGGCTGGGACATGTGGCCCAGTGAGTGGAAAGGACCAAGACAGCCACGTTCCTCTGAAACCTGCCTGAGACTGTGTAACCCTTTCCTAAAAATGCCAGACTCCTCTCTGCTCATGGCTCAGCACCAGGCCAAGCTATCACTAATGACAAAACAGAGGATTCATTTTTTTTCCTATTTTTTTTTTTCAAAAAATTGGAGATGATGAAAATTCAATTTAATAACAATAAATTAATAATAGTAAAACAATTAAGCAACATTTTAATCAATTACCCTATAATCTGGAAACCCCAAACATCCCACTGCTGACCCAGGAGACTGTCCTCATGTAGCTCAGGTGGGCGTGGGTGCCACTGGCAGCTGCAGGCTCCAGGCTGTGAGCAGAACACAGTATATGGCAGGAGGGAGTGGCACCATGAGAAGTAACAGAGGGGACAGAAAGGTGGGGAGACCTCTAAGCATTTCTGGGCCTAGAGAACAAGTGAGAAACAGATGAGACGCACAGGTCATCAAGAGATGGTGTGTGAAATTAAAGTGTTCACATACAACCATGGTCACATGTTGCCCAAGGTCCTGTGCACGTACATCAGGATGGAGCACGGCCATCTCAGGTGAGGGGGAGGTGGAAGTGCTGCTGCACAAGAGGGAAATCAGAGTTAGAAGGTGTCATGTGCAGGATGCCACCATGGGGAATGGTAGGAGTGGTAGGAGGAGATGTCTGGGAGAACGAGGGCCCCATGTCCAGCTCACTCTGTCCTGTGTCCTACTTCTGCAGGCGGCACCCCCAGCACCTCTCCCCCGGGCTTCCAGCCGGAGCTCGACTGAACCATTGCTGCCCTGGCTTCTGCTCTTTCCCATGCATGCTGGCCATCCATGGGGGCCGGCAGGAAGGTGAGGGATGTACGGGGCAACGGGCACACCTGTGTGTGTAGAAAAGGTACACACCCAACACACACACTCACACACAAACCACACAGCCACATACCCATGTGCGCATTCACACACACACACATACACACCTTCCCTGGGACCTCCCCCTCCCTGCATTCAGATTCCCAGGGGGCTCTCCCTGTGCTTATAGATTAAGCCCCAGTTTCAGCCCTGTCTCTCCTCCTAGGCTGTCAGTTTTCTGGCCCATAGCATGTGGTCAAGCAGCGACAGGACTCCTGACTCGTGGCTCAGAGCAGCCTGTGCAAGGGCAAGTGCACACTTGGACTCCAGGCAAGAGACCCGGCCTGAATGAGTCAGGGCACACACTGCCACTCACTGGAGCCCCCTAGGGCAACAACATCCCAGAGGCCTGGGACACTAAGGGACAGGCCACAGTCCATATCAGGGTTTCACTGCTACCAGGCAAGTGCTAGGGCCCAGGAGCACCTGAGGGTTGGTAGCCACACACATCAGGGCACTGCCTCCAGGGCTCCAGCAATGCTGCTCTTCTGTCCATCTGTCGCTGTACTTTTCTGGGCCCCGTACCCTGGAGGAAAAGTTACAGAATTGTCTGTTTCTCCAAGGCCTCCAATCAGCTTGCTGAGCAGACTCTGTCCACCTGCCAGCCGGACATGCTCCTGATGGCCCAGCCTCCACCTTCAGACCAGTTCATAAGGTGAGGCAGAAACCAGCGTCTCAGGAGCAGGTGAGCTCTCAGGGGCTTCACCTAGCACCCGGCACTGACAGTCTGGTTGTTCAAAACAGAATCCATTCGAAAGCCTGAGTCCATTTGTTTGCAGCTACTAGGTTTCAGGCTCCCCCTGCCCAGGACTGTCCCATTGCTGTGGACACCCTGGCTTGTCACAGGGTCCAGTGACTGAGTCATCCAGAACACAAGTACTCTATTGTTCTGTCTCCACACTTCAGAACAGGGCCACTTCACACTGATGGAGCCCAGGCCTCATCCTCAAGCTCTTTATCATCCTCCTCCTTCTTCTACCTCCTCTGGGGTTATGGCCACAGGTTCTCTGCTCTTGTCCACGTCCACCCCAAGGCTGGTGTCATTCTTTTGTTGCTTGTGTTTTGACTTTATTTATCTTAGCAACTTTAGTCTATTTTTCCTTTCATTCACGTTTTCCCCTGAAACCTTTTATTTAAGGAATACAAACTTGATGTGCTTCATATATACAACTTTAGGAACATGATTTTTCCCTCTGTACCTGCCTTCCCAACCACACTGCCACTCTTCTTCCTCATCCCTCTACTATTCCCATTCTTATTTTTTACTAAGATCTATTTTCCATTAACTTTATACACATAAGATTAACCCTATTCTAAGAGTTCAACAGGTAGCATAAAAACACCGTTCCTTAACAGTTGAGACATGGCCTGTTCAAAATCATTGCATTTTGAAGTGTAAATTTTACTTCTATAGATTACTTTTTAGGCGCAGATTAGGGAGAATGTATGGTATTTGTCCTTTGGGGACTGGCTTATTTCACTAAGTATGATGTTTTCCATTTGCATCCATTTTGTTGCTAACAACAGGATTTCATTTTTTTACTACCATGTAGTATTCCATGGTGTACATATCCCATAATTTCTTTATGTAGTCTTTGTTTGACAGACATTTGGGTTGATTCCATATCTTAGCTATTGTAAATTGAGCTACAATAAACATGGGGTACATATTGTCTTCATACATTTCCAGAAATTTCTTGATTTCCCTTTTGATTTCTTCAAAGATATTCAGGAGCATGTTGTTCAGTCTCTGTGTGTTTACATGTTTTAGAGATTCTTGAGTTGTTGATTTACAGCCTCATTCCTTTGTGGTTAGAGGAGATGCATGGCATGATTTTGATATTTTTGAATCTGCTGACTTGCTTTGTGGCCTAGCTTGTGGTCTATCCTAGAGAAAGTTCCATGCACTGGTGAGAAGCCCATCTTTCACTTTTAACAGCAGAAAGTGTAATAATTGCTGGCTGCTTGTATTTACTAGGTGCTAAGATGAGAACATTATCTGCTATCTCATTTCATCTCACCACCCTAGGAGGTAGATGCTATTTGGATAAAATGGCAGTGAAGAAAGGCAACCACTGTTCTTGTCTGACAGAAAGAATTTCCACGCAGACAATGCAGTGAGCAAAGCAATGTTTATTTAAGTCAGAAACCTCCTGCCACAGCAGCCAGGAGGGGGGATCCACAAAAAGAAGATGCAAGAATATATAACAGTCAAGTCTTTCAAACACAATTTTTGGGCAAAAAACAGAACAGCACCAACAATCAATCAGAGAGTGGAGACAGAACCCAACAGAAGGCCAGAATCCTAATCCTGTCTGGCTTGCTCATGATAATACAAGAAAAAAAAAGGGTGTGACTTTGTATTCTCATGATAAAATATAAACTCAGAAGGGTGGAATCAATACTCCCTTGGATTGGCACTTTCATCTTGCTAAAGGCAGTTTCTGGGAAGAAGCATTTTCTACCCTCTTAAAGAGACTTCCCCTTTCCTCATTCTGACCAAAACCCAACCTAACTGCCTACTGGTCCATCTACCTCTCACATAAGCATTAGCCAGTTTAAGGATGAGCATGTCGGGGCTCCCAAGGTGTGGGGAGCAACTCGGACTAGACTAAGTTACTGGAATTGACTTATTCTATGCATCTGCTCTCCCACAATATGGCGCTGGGAGAAGAGTAAACAACTTCTACACAGCTGCCTCCAGTTCGACCAATAACCTGCAGGAGCTGATCCTGCTCCTGATTGGAGGAGAGCAGCGTACTCGGCGTGTGGGTAGCAGAGTTGGGATTGGTGGAAGAGGACTATAAAGGAGGAGAGAGACAACATGCACCAGGAACACCTGAGGAACCCCTGAGAGAGCAGGCCGGCGGTGTGCCGCTCCCCTGCGGAAGTGGGGAAAGTGGCAGGGGGAGCCGCCCTTCCACGGAGGTGGAAGGATCGGCAGCCAACCCGGGAAGAACCAGCAGCAAACCCGGGGAGGGCCGAGCAGACGAAAGAACAGCGCAGGGTCCTGTGTCGTTCCTCCATGAAGAGGGGGAGCGACACCAAGGGGCTAAGTTGCTGGAGGGAGCTGGGACACCAGCTCAGGGAATCTGAACCCCAGAGCCCAGCCTGCACTGCTGGCCTGCACAGGCTTCCTCTAGCCCTCCACTAACCCCACAGCCCATGCACTTGGGAACCCCCGTGATCATTTCTTTCTTTGGGGGGCTTTAAAAGTTTGTACAGAGAACTGGTGTCTCCTGCAGGCAGGAGGAGAGGAATCTGGACTCTCCTTCTAAAGTCTCAGAGTCTGGGCCCCAGAGGACCAGGAACATCAGAAAAAGGATTCCACAAAGGAGAGGAGAGTTAAGAATCCTGTGATGCAGATGTCATGGGAGCTAAGCAAATTCTTTCTCCGACAAGTCCCATTAATGAAACACTTGCCTATTTTTGGTGCAGGCAGCGTGCAGAGGGTTTGAGGCTGAGTGAGTCAGGAAGAACAGCTCTGAGGATGTCCATGACTGTAAGAAAAGACAAGAAATTGCTTGTACAGTGCCAAGGTTCTAGAAGTTTAGAGATTTCCGTCAGATCAGTTAAAGGAGCTGTGGGTTTCTTGGGATGGGTTTTGAAATGAGGTAGGATCCAGCCCAGCAGAAGCGAGAGGAGGGTGCTCCTTGACTAACTCACGGGGGACAGAACTAGCTGTGGCTCATGGACTGATCAAGCCCAGGGCCCCCAAGGCTCCTCATTGCAAGCCTGGAGACAGATCTAGAACTGAGCTACCCGAGGTGACTCTGCAGGGAACAGCACTGCCTGGAACAGGGTCACAGCAGGACACAGTGGACACATCCACGTGGAAAATCTGGACCACACAGGAGGTGTGGCAGGGATGTGTAACCACACAGCTGACAGCCCCTGTTCCTGGGCCTGGTGTTGAGCGCAGTCACTACATGCTGCCTGAGGGAGGGAGGGAAAATCCTTCTCCACCCATCTCAGGCTCTCTCCTTGGCCTGTAAATTAGACCAACAAAAGACAGATCAGCAAGAGACAATCAAACATGATCCCTTCTGCAAAGCATGCATTGGGCTGCCCACGGGGACAGCCAGGGAAGATGCCTCAAAGAGGGGGAGGGATTTCCTGAACTCCCAGGATGGCACCATCCCTGGATGGTAGGTTCCAGGGTAAACACAGGCAGACAAAGGCCAGTAGCGGTAAAGTGTGTTTTGTGTTTCTCAGCGTGTCTCCGTGCACAGTGATAACCTCCTAGCCCCCCAACCCCAGTGGAGAGGAAGGGGGACACCCTCACAAGTGTGTGCTCCACTTTTAGGCAGTGGAGAAGGCAGAGGGGTTTCCTGTATCTGCTTCTACTCAGTCGTCCTCAGGTCAAAATAACCAGTGTGCACAGGACAGCCAGGGAGGGGTCAGACTGCTCCACTCCGCTTCCCTGAGTAGGGCACTCTGCTGTGCAGTGGGCAGACTGTGAGTGCCTTCATCCCGCTCCAGGGAGCCAGAGGCTTATCAGTTTCTCTGGGGCATTAATATCTCATCCTCCTGATTTCAGACTCACTGTGGGGAACCAACAGTGGTCAGTGTTCTCGGGGTGTCACCAGGATCTGAGGGGCCTTTCTTTTCATTCACCCAGCCCCCAGCAGGACACGGGACCCACGTGGCACCCCCAGGGCTATGCGAAAGGAGGAGCTGCCCAGAGCCCTGGCCCTGAAGAGTTGATCTGCTGGACCTGGCCAGACCACGGAGCCCTTCCTGAGCTGCAGGTAGGGATGGGGCCTTGAGACCAAGGTCATGTCCACCATGTAGTGCTTGTGTTGAACATGTGTCCCATGGCCCTTTCAGAAGGTTCTGTGGGTCCAGCTGAACTGCCTGCCAGCCCCACTTTGTTGCCCACATGCCTCTCGGAACTCTGGGAGACAAAGATCAAACATGAAGTTACAGAAAACATCACTGGGGGGGCACATTTGGTGGAGAACAAAATTACAACTGGAATGTATTGGGGAGGGGAATTATTCATCCAGCCACCCATATCCAGTGACTCTCGACGTATTTAGCAGTATTTGCTAAAGGCAAGAGGTAGAAGCTCGGGAAGGTTTAAAAGAATCTTCAAACAATCAAAGAAATCCAAAAAGTAAGCAGCAATGGATACGGTCAAATAGCACAAAACAGAATTTCTGAGGTAAGAATGGTGCATTACTAGATAATTTCACTCTATTAGAAAACAGATAAATAGTCCTAGAATGAGAAATTACAAACAAGTAAAATGATATTCATAATGTTCAAAGAACAGTAGGGATGCTAATTAAGCTGGATGTCTCACTGCTTCAACCTGAAACATTTAGGCGAAATACTGATTGTGAGATTAAAGAGGTCAACATTCCAATACTCAGCTGCTTGAAGGAGAAAAGATAAGACTCTGGGGAAAACAAGTGGCAACTTTAATCAAAAGCCTCTAAAATCTTCATCTCATTTGACTCACTAACTCTGATTCTGAGAAATTCTCCAAGCAAAATCACTTCAGCAAATACAGAAATGTGAAGACACACTCATTGTAGTGTTTTGTAATCTTAAAATGAATGGGGGCTTATCTAGTTTTCCAATAATAAAGTAATGCAAATATAAATATCCAATAATACCTGAATTCTGATAAAGCCCTACCATGAAATAGCAATGCCCTTATTAAAAATTATGTTATAAAATTTTTAGTGTCATTTAAATAAAGTATGAGAATTGGGAACAATAAAAGATAGAGGTAGATGATAAATGAGGAAGTACACAGGGAGATTAGGTAGGATTAGATGAACTGGAAGATTTACCACAATGTCTCCCTCTGGCCATGCATCTTACTTATCAATCCAGTATGCCCACCTTCTCATGATGCAGCATTTTTTTAAAAGATTTATTTACTTATTTGAAAGGCAGAGTTACAGAGAGGCAGAAAGAAAGAGAGAGATCTTCCAACCTGTTGTTCACTCCCCAGATGGCCACAATGGCCAGAGCTTGGCTGATCCAAAGCCAAGAGCCAGGCACTTCCATGCAGGTGCAGAGGCCCCAGGACTTGGATCATCTTCTACTGCTTTCCCAGGCCATAGAAAAGAGCTGGATCGGAGCAGCTGGGACAACAACTGACACCCATATGGGATGCCAGCACCACAGGCAGCAACTTTACCTGGTACGCCACAGTGCCAGCCCCCATGTGGAAGTTAAAATTCACGTAGAGGCACCAACAAAACTACCATTTTTGTACGTTTAGTTAGGGAACCACCCTCTGTCTCATAAAAGGGGTTGTTAGACAAGAAAGTGGCCCTTTTTACCTTTTGGCTTCTTGTTCTTGCTTTTGGTCATTGGTTGATCTCCTCTCACTTGTCCTCTCTTGTGGGCATCTCACTGGCACTCTCATGGCAGATCTCTCCGTGTGGGATCCCACACTCATGTGTGAATGTATATTCAATCTCTTGCACATCAAATAAATCCTGCTCTCCCTAATGCACCTTATTTATGCCTCTGCCTTGAATGCTTATCTCTCTGGGGGCAAGAACCCAGGCAATAAAATTAAGACACACATTCCCATAACAAGGGTACTTTGAAAAGTTCATTAAAAATGAAAATTAAAAGATAAATTTGTTTTAAAAAATGTTTGAAGGAGCCAGCATTGTAGTATAGCAGGTAAAGCTGCCACCTGAGATGCCAGCATCCCATATGGGTGCCAGTTCAAGTCCGAGCTGCTCCAGTTCTGATCCAGCTCTCTGCTAATGGGCCTGGAAAAACAGTGGAAGATGGCCCAAGTGCTTGACCCCTGTACCCACATGGGAGACCCGGAAGAAGCTCCTGACTCCTGGCTTTGAATTGGCACAGCTCCAGTGGTTGCGGCCAATTGAGGAGTGAACCAGCGGATGGAGGACCTCTGTGTGTGTGTGTGTGTGTGTGTGTGCATGTGTGTGTGTATCTCCCTCTCTCTCTCTCTTCATAACTCTGCCTTTCAAATAAATAAATAAATATTTAAAAAATTTTTGAGGGGCCAGCGCTGTGGCACAGCAGGTAAAGCCACAGCCTGCTGTGCTGGCATCCCATATGGGCGCTGGCTCAAATCTCAGCTGCTCCACTTCCAATCCCACTATCTTGCTATGGACTGGGAAAGCAGTGGAAGATGGCTCAAGTCCTTGAGACTCTGCACCCACCTGAGAGACCCTGAGGAATCTCCTGGCTCCTGGCTTCAGATTGGCGCAGCTCCAGCTGTTGCGGCCAATTGGGGAGTCAACCAGTGGATGGAAGACCTCTCTCTCTCTCTGTCTCTCTTTCTCTCTGACTTTCAAATAAATAAATCTTTTAAAAAATGGCTGAAATACATATACATGAGGGTTCTTCAAAAAGTTCATTGAAAATATGTATTATGAAAAAAGTACATGCATTTCAAAAGTTTTCCAAAAATTAACTTATCATTTAATCCTATTTTCCACAAACTTTCTGAAGTACTCCCATATGGCATGTTTTCAAACATGAGTCTACGAATATTCACAGAAAGAGAGAAGGGACAACAAAGGACCACACGGGCAGGAGAAAGACTGGCTTGGGGAAAGGAAGATAAACAGGGATGAACAACCCCAAAGGTAAGCATGGCTACTGGGGGAATCCGTTAGCGTCCTTTGAAGGACAGACAGCACAAAACCACAGTAGCCAACATGATAAGCACCCAACGCTTCTGCCAGCATGAGGGGTCATGGGACAGACATCTGCATTCTAAACAGGCCGGCCCCAGGGGTGGGAGGGGGGGTGCACTTCTGCTGGGGCAGCCAGATCCAGCAGGCCATCCTGGGCACATCCATTTCATGGCCCCTGGAGGCCCAGGCTCAGAGCTGGCACAGCACAGCTTCTGCCTCACCCTGGTAGCCAGAGCAAGCTGGAAGATGAGCCCTGTCGCCCCCTCTCTTCGTGGAGGAACGACACAGGACCCTGCGCTGTTCTTTCGTCTGCTCAGCCCTCCCTGGGTTTGCTGCTGGTTCTTCCCGGGTTGGCTACCGTCCCTTCCACCTCCGTGGAAGGGCGGTTCCCCCTGCCACTTTCCCCACTTCCGCGGGGGAGTGGCACACCGCCGGCCGGCTCTCTTGGGGGCTGCTCAGGTGTTCCTTCAGATAGATGTTCCCCGGTGCATGTTGTCTCTCTCCTCCTTTATAGTCCTCTTCCACCAATCCCAACTCTGCTACCCACACGCCGAGTACGCTGCTCTCCTCCAATCAGGAGCAGGTCCTACAGTTTATTGGTTGAACTGGAGGCAGCTGTGTAGAAGCTGTTTCTCCCTTCTCAGCGCCATATTGTGGGAGAGCAGATGCATAGAATAAGTCTTAATTCCAGTAACAGTATAGTCCGAGTTGCTCCCCACAGATCCCCCTTTCTTTTTATTTTTGGCGTTGATACGCGCCTGTCTTCGGTGCCCCACGGCGCACACTCTGCTCTGCTTGCTAGAGTTGCCCACAGGTGCTTACAAGCCCTACCAATCAGGCAAACCGAATCTGGGTCCTCTCTTCGCCATGTTGTGAGGAGGTTTTTAGGCACTGATGCATGCCTGTGTTCGGTGCCCTGCAGCGCATGCTCTGCTCTGCCAGAACTGCCTGCAGGTGCTTACAAGCCCTACCAATCAGGCAAACCGAATCCGAGCCTTCTCATTGCGGTATTGTGGGGAGACTTATTGATGTTAATTCGTGCCTGTCTTCGGTGACCTGCAGCCGCCCACAGGTGCTTATCATCTTACTAATCAGGCAGACCGAATCCAAGCTCTCTCATTGCCGTGTTGTGGGGAGGCCTTATTTTTCTCTATTTCTCTATCTCCGGGCATTCCTATTTCTCCCATTTTACTTCTATCTGCCAGCATTCCTATTTCTCTCATTTTACTTCTAAACTTCTGTTTCTCTTATCCCCGCGGCTTCCCGGTGCCCGCCCCGAGGCTGCTTCTTGGCACCTCGCCCCGCGGCGGCTTCTCGGCTTTGCGCGCTCCGCGGTCTCCACGCCCTTTGCGCCCGCACCACGGCCTTCGTGCTAGCCCCGCGTTCCCTATCTATTAGCGCCCCGTGCTCTCTCTGCACGCGGCGGCTTCCGCGAATCACACAGCCTAGCTCACGTTTCCGCCACCGGTATTCAGTCTAAGTTCCCTGGGCTAACCTGGCGAATTCAACCTAGCTCACGTCTGCGCCTTTCGGTTTGGCTTCCCGTCTTTTGCTCCCCAGGCTAATCTGACGGATTCCAACCTGGCCCACATCTCCGCCTCTGGTTCCAGATTTTCGCCCCTTGTTCCCCGGGCTGACTCGACGAATCCCAACATAGCTTACGTTTCCGCCTCAGCCTGCCCCCACGGCTTCATCCTCCCTAACATTTTTCTCTACCCGGTATGTTTCCTAACTTTTCTTCCAACAAAATTCCCCTCTCATTTCTCCTGGCTTCTCCCCACAGTCCGTATCCAAGTCTGTTTCTTCTAGCTTTCACTTTCACTTTCAACCCTAACGTCCAATCCTAACTTCTTTCCCACAGTCCGTATCCGAGTCTATGCCTAGGCTTTCAATAGCTTCTTCCAGCACCTTTTCCATCCGGCTTTTCCCTAGGCTCTTTGCTAGTCTCTCTGGTATTTTCCCGCTTCTTCCCTCTTCTTCCCTCCTAGGTTTCCTATCCGAGTCACGGCACCAATATGTCGCTCCCCCCTCTTCATGGAGGAACGACACAGGACCCTGCCTAGGCTTCATATCCGAGTCACAGCACCATTATGTCGCTCCCCCCTCTTCGCGGAGGAACGACACAGGACCCTGCGCTGTTCTTTTGTCTGCTCGGCCCTCCCCGGGTTTGCTGCTGGTTCTTCCCGGGTTGGCTACCGTCCCTTCCACCTCCGTGGAAGGGCGGTTCCCCCTGCCACTTTCCCCACTTCCGCGGGGAAGTGGCACACCGCCGGCCGGCTCTCTTGGGGGCTGCTCAGGTGTTCCTTCAGATAGATGTTCCCCGGGGCATGTTGTCTCTCTCCTCCTTTATAGTCCTCTTCCACCAATCCCAACTCTGCTACCCACACGCCGAGTACGCTGCTCTCCTCCAATCAGGAGCAGGTCCTACAGTTTATTGGTTGAACTGGAGGCAGCAGTGTAGAAGCTGTTTCCTCCTCTCCCAGCGCCATATTGTGGGAGAGCAGATGCATAGAATAAGTCTTAATTCCAGTAACAGTATAGTCCGAGTTGCTTCCCACAGAGCCCTGTGTCAAGGGCTGAGCAAAAGAGCTCCACCCACAGAGGTAGGGCACTGGAAAATTCCAAGGCAAGGGCCCCAGCACAGAAGGCCCACAGTGCCTTCTGCCTCTGTGGGTTGTGGATGACATTCATTTACTTGTTGAATGCTACATTCACTAATACCCTGCCTTGAGCAGCAGCCACCTTCTAAAACTAGAAAAACAAAAGAGAGAGGCTTCTTTCTTCTGGCACATTTTTGTCTTTGTTTTTCCTTTTTTTCAAAAGATTTATTTATTTATTTATTTATTTATTTTGAAAGGCAGAGTACAGAGAGGGAGCTGCAGAGGCAGAGGGCGGGGGGGGTCTTCCATCCGCTGGTTCACTTCCCAGATGTCTGCAACAGCCAGGGCTGGGCCAGGCCGAAGCCAGGAACCAGGAGCTCCATCTGGGTCTCCCATGTGGGTGCAGGAGCCCAAGAACTTGGACCATTTTCTGATGCTTTCTCAGGCACATTAGCAAGGAGCTGGATCAGAAGTGGAGCAGCCGGGACTCAAACCAATGCCCATATGAGATGCTGGCTCTGCAGGAGGTGGCTTTACCCACTACGCCACACAGCCAGCCTTTTTTTTTTCTTAAGATTTTTTTCTATTAGTTGAAAGGCAGACTGACAGAGAGGCAGAGATGGAGTGAGAAAAAGATCCTCCATCTGTTGGTTCATTCCCCAAACAGCAAAAATAGCAAGGGCTGGGCCAAGCTGAAGCCAAGAACCAAGAACTCCAACATGCTGTACCATATGAGTGACAGGGACCCAAGTATTTGGGCCATCACCTCTTGCTTTCCCAGGCACATTAGCAGGGAGTGCCAGGACTCCAACTGTCACTGTGATACGGGATGCCAGCATCCCAGGCAGCAGCTTCACCCAATGCACCACAATGCCAGCCCTTTCCATCCTCTTCATAATCAAAAGGTGGGAAGAAGCTCTGATGTGGAAGGGAACACACAGTGGCAGGAGGCCTGTGAGACCTGCTTTCCACCACTGGGCCAACCTCAGCCCTCCCTGCATTTGTTCCCAGGGGTGCCACAGACCCCATGGATTTTAGGGAATGGCTTCCCCAAGAATCCCATGCTGAGGACAGACTGGGCTTCACTCCGTGGGAGAAGCTTTTCCTTTTCTGTCTTCATGAGGGTGGAGCAGCAGGTATGGGGTGTGTCCAGGGTATATGCGGGACAGATGGGGCTGTGTGTCCCAGGAAGATGTTAGTGTCCACAATGGAGAGCTGCTACCTTGTCCATCCTTCCCATGAATCCAGACGTGATTAGTTTTCTTTCCACCCAATACACAGGCACCAGGTCAGTGTCAAACCCCAAGCAGGTGGCAGTGGACAGTGTTGGTCACTGCAAGCTTCCCAGGAGCCAGGTAGCCCCAGATCTACTCTCCTATCCCTGTTCATCCTCAGATGTGCACTAGTTCATAAACAAGGAGGGGACAGCACTGTGACATAGTGGGTTAAGCCTCCAGCAGCGCCGGCATCCCATATGGCCACCAGTTCTCATCCTGGCTGCTCCTCTTCTGATCCAGCTCTCTGCTTTGGCCTGGGAAAGCAGTGGAAGATGGTCTAGGTACTTGGGCCCCTGAACATGCTTGGGGGACCTGGAAGAAGCTCCTGGCTCCTGGCTTTGGATCAGCGCAGCTCCAGCCTTTGTGGCCATTTGGGGAGTGAACCAGCAGATGAAAGACCTTTCTCTCTGTCTCTCCCTCTCACTGTCTGTAACTCTACCTCTCAAATAATAAAATCTTACAAAGAAAAAGTAAGTGGGAAGGAACTTTGCCAGGAGACTCTTAAATCCCAACATGTGCTTTGCTGCTGGGTCATGTGCCTGAGCTCATTAAGAAGCAACCAGGAGCCATGGAGCTCCCTCCTCCCACCTGACTGTGTGCTGACACCTGGTATCCAGCCTCCCTCACCCTTCCCAGTCTACAATAATGACTATGCTAAGTTCAGATCACACATATGAGAGAGAACATGTGCTGTTCATTATTCCATGTCTGGACTGTGCCGTCTGATATAATGACCTTCAGTTCCATTCATTTGAATTGGAACAGAGGAGCTGGTTGGCTCCAGAGAAGATAAGGAGCTGGATACACCACGTGCCTAGTCAGATCAGTTTACACTCCATACATGTACTGCAGTGTTGCATGGTACACATAAAAATGTATAAATATTGTATGCTAATTGAAAAAATTAATTAAAAGTGTTGCCAGTTTGAGATGAAGTAAAATATAATTTTTAAAAGAAAAAGGAAACACTGAGGCAGAGAGTGAATCTTCCCCAAACTGCTTTGTTCCATCCCCCATGCAGGAAGCTGAATGACTTAATGCCCAGAACAAGAGTGGACATTGATCTAGTGGATAAGAATCCCAAGGCCCTTACCAGGGTGCCAACTCCTGCCTCCCGTGTCCAGCATTAATGTGCAACCTGGGAGGCAGCATCGATGGGTCAAGTACTCCGGTTTCTGACACCCACACGGCCGATCTGCACTGAGTGTCCAGCTCCTGGCTCTGACTTGGCCCAGTCCCTGCTGTTGTGGGTATTTATGAGGTGAACCAAGGATTGGGAGGTCTCTCTCTCTCTCTCTCTGCCTTTGAAATAAAGTTTCTTTAAAGATGGCAAAACACACCCAGCACAATGTGTAAAATGTGTGTACAGAAAGGCACCATCACTCACAGCCATTGCCTGCTGTGTCTTCACCTCTTTGTTCCTGTCTGTGTACCTCTCTATGCTGCTTGCCTGGCAATTCTTCAGAAGTTTCTACAGCCTCCTGCAGCCAGGATTACTTATAATCCAGCATTCGCAGTATGGTTTTAGTAATGTTTTCTCATCCCTACGAATTTCTCTTTTGTACAGTGGCCCCGTTCTTCTATTACAAATTCCATTCCTCCTCTTACCTTTCTCTGCACTTGAACAAGCTTATTCTGTGGCCCTCCCCAGACCACACTGTAACATTCCATTTCCTGAGTGTTTTTTTGCTGTGTGTGACTTACATCATTAGGCTTCCTGGAAGGCTTTGCATTTTCAGCTCTGAGCTCTTCTTCAGCGGGATTTTCTTCTGCACTCTCCTCCCAGTGGTTGCCTTGGCTTGCACATTGTGGAGTTGGTGTTTCCAGTCCTGTTCATGGGTTCTGGCCTCCTGTGTTATGCTTCAGAGCCTCCTGCATCCTGAATCTCACATCAAATCTGTGCCACACACAGCCCTGAGTAAGAAGTTTACTCAGCTAAAGGCCGCATTCCCAGATCAGATGGAAGTTTAAATCCAAGTTCAGAGAAGGGACAATCACTTCTTGGTCCAGATGTTGCTTGAGCATGGTAGACCAGTTCCCCCAAGGTAAGTGCACACGACCTCAGGACCTCCCCAAGGTGGAATCAACACCTTGGTCTCTAAGAAGGAAGACCCCAGTGCTATGTGCCTTCAACTCCTCCTACCCTGGCTTATCTCTTGACTCTCGCATTGGGAAGCTCTTTCAAACACTGTATTAGCACATGGGATACCCTACATCTACATTTGTAGGATCTTTTAACATTTATTCTTTTATATATTCAAGGAGAGAGAGAGAGAGAGAGAGAGAGAGAGAGAGAGAGAGAGAGAGAGAATGAGAATAAGAATCTTCTGTCCCATCCACTGGTTCAGTCTCCAAATGACATCAACAGCCAGGGCTGAGCCAGGTTGAAACCCAGAGCTAGGAACTCCATCTGGGTCTCCCATGTGAGTGGCAAAGACCCATGAACTTGGGCCATCATTCACTGCTTTCCCAGGTGCATTAGCAGGAAGATGGATTGGGAATAGAGCAGCTGGCACTCAAATTGACACTGCAATGTGGGATGCCAGGGTCACAAGCAGCAGCTTCACCTGCTGTGCCACAACACCAGCCACTCTGCTTGTGTTTCTATTTCATCTGGAATTTCATGTTTGGAAGAATAGGTGGACTTTCTGTGAGCTGAGCAGAGTGCACCATGACATTGGCATTGTATTAGCATGTGGGGTCCTATACAACTAGCTTAATTTCACATGTTCAAAAGCAAACCCATGGGACAGGGTTGTGGCACAGCAATTAAGATGCTGCTTGGGATGCCCACATCTCACACCAGTGTTCCTAGGATCCAGTCCCACCTCCACTTTCAATCTAACTTTCTGCTAATGCACCTGGGAGGCAGCCAATTATGCCCCAAGTGCCTGGGTTCCTATCTCCAATGTGAGAGACACTAATGGGCTTCCTGGCTCTAGATTTTGGACTGGCACAACCCTGACTATTGCAGGCATTTGGGGAGTGAGCAAGTGGGTAGATGATTCTCTCTCTTGCTCGCTCCCTGTTTTCCTTCACTATCACTTTGCACTCCAAATTAATTAATTAATTATTTTTAAAGATTGATTTATTTATTTGAAAAGCAGAGTGATAGAGATAGAAGGACACAGGGATCTTCCATCTCCTGGTTTACTTCTCAAACGGCTACAATGACCATAGCTGGGTTGGTCTGAAGCCAGGAACTAGGAGCTTCTTTCAGGTTCCCACATGCCCAAATGCTTGGGCCATTCTCCGCTGCTTTCCCAGGCACATTAGCAGGGTGCTGGATCAGAATCAGAGCAGCCAGGACTCAAACCAGTGCCTATAGAGGATGCTGGTGCTGCAGGTGGAAGCTTTACCTGTTACTCCACAACACTGACCCTAATTAACTAACTTTAAAAAAAAAAAAGCAAACTTGGTGGATGGTGCTTGGCATAGCTGGTAAACCTGTCACCTGCAATGCCAGCAACCTATATGGGTTCATGTCTCAGCTGTTCCACTTCCAGTCCAACTCTCTGCTAATGGCCTGGGAAAAGCAGCAAAATATGGCCTACTTGGGCCCCTGCTATCCATGTGCTCCCAAAGAGGAAGCTCCTGGCTCCAGGCTTCAGCCTGCCCAGCCATGGCCATTGTGGTCATCTGGATAGAGAACCAGCAGATGGAAGGTTCTCTAACTCCCTCTCTCTCTCTTTCAAATACATAAATATTTTTTTTTGTAAAAAATCCCATCAGCATCCATGGTGTCCTCTGTTTTCATGACTCAAGAACATGACATTCATCTTCAGTTCACTCACAGCACAAGATGGCTGCTGGGGGCTAAAGGGGACTCTGCTTCTCTTCTCCTCTCACGGAGCTCTTCGTGAGCCCTCCCCCAACCACTTTCTTTTACGCCTCTTTGGCCAAGACTTAACCACGTGATCATCTCTATCTTCATGAGAGCATGATGAGATCAGTTATTTTTCAACTGGGCCCCTGGCCCTAAGAAGAAAGGGAAGGTTCTGTTGATGAGAAAGGCTATGCCATGGCAGCCCCACAAGTTCCAAGAAGACCCCACAGTTCCAAGAAGAGCACACAGGTCCCTGTGTGGCTGCTGGCCCCATTTCTCCAACATCAGCTCCTTCTGCCCTTCCAAATTCCATGCTACTGACAGACTGAACTTTGACTGCTTTCCACAAAACCTGACATTCTTTCAGGTAACACAGGTCACACCCATTTACTAACCCTGTCTTTCTTGATACTTTCGAAACATCATGGACTTGCACTAAAGCAGTCCCAAAACTGATCACTGATTTCATATATGCTGGGTGCTCAACAAATCCTTTTTTGTGAGTGCATGAATTGATGGTAGGTGGGTAGAAAACTGGATGGGAGCATGCATGGGTGGGTGGGTGAGTGGGTGGATTGATGTGTCAGTGGATGGATGCATGGATGGGTGGATGGATGGATAAATGGATGAGTGGGCACATGGATGTGTAAGTAAGTGATTGGGTAAGTGGGTGAGTGGGTGGGCAAAGGGATGGATGGATGGAGGGAGGAATGGATGGATGAACAGTAGTGTGAATAAGAGTGGGTGGGTGATGGATGGGTGCATAGGTAGATGGATGGATGGATGGATGAATGCTTGCTATGCTGTCTCAAATCTGTTTTCCTATACATTATTCCCTTTGCCTAAAATACCCTTCTCCACTCTTCCAGCAGCTAACATATGTCCATCCCTTAAAATTTAACTGCAGTGCTCTCTCTTCCAGAGCTCTCCCTGAACACACCTACTGAGCTGTGAGTCCTGCTTTTTGTTCCTGTAGCACCCAGAGCATCCCCCCACTATACCCTTCACTGCTTTACTATGCTGGACATAGGTCTGGGTTCCCTCATCAGGTTCTGAGCTTTCTGAGTGCATCACTCAACTTTGACACTATATGTCCAGCTCCAGCCCTGCATGCAGCTGCTGTGGAACAGGAGTACAAGAAATTATGCTGAAATTAGAATAAAAATGAGACTAATGAAGACAATCTATCCCTTGCCCCTAGAGAAGATCCAGCAAGTGGAAAACACTGTGGATGAGCTGAACGAGGAGTTTCTCAAGCTCAGCACCCAAGCCCTGGAGCTGCAGGAAGAAGATACAAGCCAGATCAACTGCTCTCAGGAGAAGGTGACACCTTTGTGGTAAGCCCAACAGACGAACGTCCTAGCTCCTGAGGTATTCACAGGTGGGACCCATGGGGTCACATCTCTTTTATAGAAAGAGGGTGGGACCAGAACAGCCAGCTCCAGTCATGGAGCCAGAACAGGTGCTGCATGCTTGGTTTGGTGAGAGGAAGACTAAGCCAGGAAGACAGAGCAGAGATTGCAGATGGGGAAGCCCATGCCCTCAGTTGGAGGTCACAGAGCCCAGTAAAATCATAGCTGCAAAAATTGCAGAAGACCATGGAAAAGAAACAACAAGAATAGCTGTTGTAGATGTGGCCTGCCTAACAGCATCTGCTTTGGCACCTGGAGGGTTCTACAGCTGCATCTGCAGTGAACTCAGTGCAGATTTATCTGCTAAACCAGCAGCCAGTTTGATTGCTGTAATTCTGCATAAAACACTGTCTATCCTGACTTGAGGGTTTTGGTGCCTCCTTGGGCTATTGTCTCCTCTTTGTCCTCACTTTGATTTCTATGCCACCCTCCCTCTGGATTGTCAACTCCCTTGGATCTCTAACCAAGCCCACTGCCTTCCTCATCCCAACTTAATTCCTGCTTTACAGAGTTGCTAAAAATTGGTACTTTCACGAGCCTTCCTAGAGTGGGCATTTGGGCTGGGAATCCTCTGTGTGCAGGCAGAGCCCCCTGGGGTGGGATCAAGGAGGCTGGACGTGGGTTTTCTTCTCACAACAGAGGCAGGATCCTCCCTGATCCAGGGAGTTCCAAGAGAATGTTGAGGTCTTGTTGTCAGGAGGTCTGGGCTATCAGTTCTTGGTGAACTGACCCTCTGCGGAGAGGGCACCTGTGCTCAACACCACCAAGGGGAAATGCACCCTATAAGCACACAGCCAAGGCAGGGCCAAAAAATGCACAGAGCTCTTCCCTGTGGGGCTGCAGGGAAAGTCTCCCTGTGCCCTATGGAATCCTTGCATTCCCAAGTGGGTCCTCCCTGTGAAACCCAAACATAACCTCCTCTTGGGTCCCTCTCTCAGTGTGCTCACCATTCCTGCTAGAGTGGAGGGAGGGGCTCCTCTCTAACCCTCACCCCTCTGCCTTCTATGGGCAGCTCCACCACAGAGGGACAGATGCAGGGACCTGTCCTGAGCTGTGTGGAGATAGTGACTGCATGCAGAGACAATAGCTTCATTCTTGAAAAATCACAATCTATATAAATATCCTGTTGTTATGGAAGGAATAAGCAGGATGAGGTGAGAGGGTATAAAATGCAATCTGAGTTAATGATTCAGTAATTGTTCCAAGTCATCCATCATGATGATTGTGCAACAGTATAATTGGCTGTTGTGCATTCATGTGGCAATGTAAGCCGGGAGACATTGCTGTCCTTGGTTAATCCTCAGGCCAGTCCCTGGAGGAAGCTCACAGGCATGTCCCAAGTTTGGTAGGTGTTTGGAGCCTCTACCAAGTCAGAGGGATGAGGGTCATGGCCCAGGGCGGGGAGCTAGGACCTTCAAAAGTCACATCTTCTTTCCAGATGGCTCCGGGCATCTCCCCCAGAGGGTTGCGGGAAGGCAGACTTAACCCAGTGGAGACAGGCAGCCCAGGCAGAGAGGAGCTGGCAACTTGGGCCCTACAAAGTGAGCAGGCCCTGGTGCTGGAGGTGAGGAGGATCCACCTGGCCCAGAAGATTGAGAATCTGGAGTGGGAGCTCTCTCTTCTCCTCCAGGTGGAAGCAGATGGCAGCACCAACCTGGGCAGCCCAGGCAGCCCTGAGTCCCTCAGGACACAGCAGTGGCCACCTGTGGGACGTGCTTTCTCCACCAAGACATGACCAGGTTCCCCTGGTAGGAAGGGGTGGGAGTCTGAGGTTGCAGTGCTGGTTGGTGATGATATGTTCCCATTGGAAGCACCTGGATCACTGTCAGAGCCCACAGCACAGCACCTGCTGGATTCTGCCTTTGTCCCTTTGCAAATAAAGTAGTATGGACTGAGGGACTCCATATGCACTCCACTGCCTGGCCTGTCCCCCAGTGGTCTTCCTTGGGCACTGACCATTCAGCCCCACATTCAAAGTGCCCCCTGGGGTACCTGGCTTCAAGATGGGAATAGCTTGGGATGGGGTCAAAGAATGTAGGTGCAACCACAGCACATCTGGAACCCTATCTGCCATCCCGTTTCTTGCAGAGTGTCCAAAGCTCCCAATGTGGCTTGTGGGGATCCCGAGTGGCCATGTCCCCTTCCAGCTCCCTACCCTCAACCCCATGGATGGCAGTGTGTGTGGGCACAGTCTCCCAAACCACACTGGGGCCGCCAATGCCAGACAAGACTCCCAGAGGACAACCAGAGCCATGAGTCACTTGGAGCTCTGCCACCAGAACACCTGAGCTCATGCCTCTGTGCCTTGTGAGGCTGCTTCCTTCTTAGAAGGTCTTTGCTCCTTTTCCCTGTCCCCACATGGAGCTGCTTTGCCTGGGAGTGGCCCAACCAAGGCCACTCAGGCCACTCACTCCCCAAGTCCTTCATGCTCTTTCGCCCATCATGCTGCTGATTCCCAGGTGGCCTGTTTGTGCTGTGAGGTAGCTGCCCTCTAGACTGAGCTCAGAAGGAAACATGCATTTGCACACACACATCACAGGACTCTCTCTCACATGCACACACTTACACACTTATGCAGAAACACACACACCCATGTATAGAGATGTGCACTCATATACACACAGCACATACTCACAAACACAGACACCCGGGCACACCCACACTGAGCACACAGCTCCACAGGTGCAGGGTATCGGCTGGCCCATGAGTGATGCATGTGACAGATGTGTCCCACTGTGAGACCACAGGAGCACTGATGGGACTGACCATGAGATGGCACAGAACTGAGTAGCAAATATGTGGACTCACTAGGAGAGGCCAAGGGACCTGGATACTGAAGGAGGTGGAGGAGAGGAGGGAGAGGGAGCACCAGGGAGCCCTTAGGGAGTTGTCCAGGAGGGCTGGGCCGACAGGCTAACATGGATGTTGGTGAGGGACAGGGAGAAGGGACCATGTCTGATATTGGGTGACTAAAGAGAGCAATATGCAAGGTACTGGTTGAAATGGGTTGGTGGCCTTTGATAGGAGGAGGATGCCACAGGGGAGGGGACAGAGAACCAACCCAAAGCCCCACCCCCCACCACTTCCAGTTGCTCATGAGTCGATCCCCTGACCCTCCACATTCAGGGAGGGAGTCACTGTGGCCCTAGGACTGTGGGTGTCCAGGGTTTTTTCCCCCATGAGATCCTGCAAATCAGAGTGTCAGGCCACCAGGAAGAACCCGGGGTGAGGAAGGGCCCCACTGACAGCTGGCTGCCTCTACTTTGCCAGCTGATCTGACCTTCTTGAAAATGCTACCATGGGATCTCACAGAAGGGAGTGACCCCTGACCCCTTAGTAGGAACATTGCCTGGGCCAGGACAGAGGGTGTCACACACACTTCAACTAAATAACAAAAGAGCCCCCAGGAGGTCATCTCCCCACTGCCACAGGCAGCTCCCTATATATTCATAATGATGCCTACCAGCCTCAGCTGGATACTGCTGACCCTGAGTGACCTAGAAATCCCATCCCACCACCATCAAATCCCAAACACAGCCCAAATAGCAGGCATACATCTGCCCTTATTCAGTCATGGAGACACAGCTCAGGGTCACTGCCCCCTGGGGACTGCAGAAGTCAAACTCCTATGGGGGTCGTGTGTGTGGGTCTGTAAGGGTCACCTGGCATGAGCCCACAATGGGGCTTGCTCACAGCAGCAGAAGCCATGACCCAGACCCGAGCCTAAGGCCACCTGTCATGGTCCCTGAATCAGCCATTGGTCCAGCCAGATCTTAGCAAACTTGGAGATACCTGGCACTTCCCAGAGGGATGCAACAAGAAAGCAGCAGAGCCTGACTGGAATCCAGGCTCCTGGCTCATAGGCCCAGGTACAAAGGCCCCCAGGGAGGCTCTGCAGCACCAGGACTGGGGCCTCCACACCAAGAGAAGTGAGTGACCTTAAAGGTTCCAGCTCCACATGTTGGAGGACTTCCCAGATCTTATTCAAATGAGAGCACCCAATGCTACAGGCCAGTCACTGGACTGCAGATCTCACTTAGTTTTCTGCCATAGGCCCTGGAAAGAAGAGTGCATCTGTTCTCAGGTCAGTGAATACCGGTGGGAAGCTGTAACCCAGAGAGTAAAATGTCTAGGGGTCCCCAGGTTTGGAAGGGCCTGAGGCAGTTCTTAGATTCTGTATATTTCCAAGTTGGAGCTCCATCCTGATACCCCCAGTACATCGCAAGGTGGACAACTGTGTGTGTGACTCAAACTAAGGGTGAGTCAGAGGTGATGAGAGCACCTGCACAATGCCTGGCCCACACAGAACCCAGAGCAGTCTCTCCCTCATCATCAGAGCCTTCAGTATACCTGGCCTGGTGGGAGAGGTGTGGCTAAAGCAGGTTTAGCCTCTGCTTGGGACACCAGCATCCCATGTTCAAGTGCCAGTTTGAATACCAGCCACTCCACTTCTGATCTCACTTCCTATGATGCCTCCTTGGATACAATAAATGATGGCTCAAGTGCTTGGGACCCTGTCATCCTTGCAGGATACCAGGATGGAGATCCAGGCTCCTGGCTTCCGCTTGGCCCAGGCCTGGCTGTTGCAATCATTTGGAGAGTGAACCAGCAAACAGAAGCAGATGACTTTTCTCTTTCTCCCTTTCAAGTAAATGAAAATAAACTAACTGATTCTTTTTCATTGAACAGCCTGAGCGGGAGCTCTGAATGCAGGATCTTGATTAATCCTCGCTTGTGGGCCGGCGCTGTGGCATAACGGGTAGCCTGTGGCTCCGGCTTCCCATGTGGCTGCTCCACTTCCTATCCAGCTCCCTACTAATGTGCCGAGGAAAGCAGTGAAAGATAGCTTGAGTGCTTGAGTCCTGCATATACATGGGAGACCCGGAGGAAGATCCTGGCTCCTGGCTTTGATCTGGCCCAGCTCCAGCCATTGTGGCCATTTGGGGAATGAACCAGCGGATAGAAAATCTCTCTCTCTCTCAACTTTGCCTTTCAAATAAACATTAAAAAAAAATCCTCCCATGGAGCCATGTTCCTGGTGCCCCACTTCATACTCCCTATGTGAGGACCATGGGTGGAGCCATAGAAAACAAGTCACAGTGGCTGATTCATCTTCTGGCTGGCTAACAACAAAACTCATGCTCTCAGATCCATCTGAGAGCAACAGGAAGCTGTGGATCCCCCAGGGAACTTCTGGAATCACCAACTTCACAAACTCAACACTTGCCCACAGAGTCCCAGAGGAAGGGGACACACAGCTCTGGACAGTAGCGCTGACTTCCTGGGACAATGATTCCCAATCCAGGCTCACTGGAATCCCAAGGCTCACCCTGCACCAATGTCCAGGTGCTCAACAAGGATGTCGGCTCCCTTTCACTTTCTGAATAACATTTACCAATTATTTCTAAGTTAACAGTTCAGAAAATACATTCAAAGATATGGTAGCTAATAACCTTATACTGGAGCTCTCTGAGGTTTGAACCTGAAGCACTGGGTTATTGTTTATTAAGTAGTTACCCAGATAAATCTCCTGTGCAGCTCACTTTTGAAATATCTCAAGATGTGTTTAGAATGTTGGCATTTCTAACAGTGGGTCTGAGTGGACCTGGAATTTTCTTCGTGATGTGCCATCAAAGAGAGGTGACGGGTGTGGCACACACCTGCCTCACACACACCATGGGGGCTCCCAAGGAGTCTGCTTGTTCCACCTGGGCTACTTTACAGCCAGGTGATGGAATGAATTTGAACACATGAAATAGTTCAAAGTATTAAAAGGTGGCCATTTTCTGATTTCATACACTGCCTCCTCTTAGGACTTGGGAGCCTCAAGGCCAGTGCTGGCAATCCTGCGGCCAGGCTGGGGCCTGTCTGCCCTCAGGAGAAGCCCTGGCCACTGCTACATCCGTGCTGAGGGCCACTGTCCATGGACATGGGCAGGGCATGGGGAAACACCAAGCATTTCCTTTTGGGAGGAGCCCTGACTCCAGCATGCCTGGCCCCACACATGAGACCTCAGGCTGTGGCTCTATCTACCTGGTTTGCATTCCACTGTGTGGACACAGTGACACAGTGAGCAGCTAGGTGACAGTCACAAGGACAAACTGAACACCCAGGACAGCAAGACCCCCACCATTACACACTGACCACTTTTAGAGAGCAGCCCATGGGTGATGACCACCACAGATAGTATGTCCTATACATGACACTTCTCCATGATCACCAGGACCAGTCCAGCCCTGTGGGTGATGTCACCATCATGCTAGGGACAGGAGGGCATATACTAGGAGCACACGATGCCACCACGTGGCAATGGACAAGAAGTGGAAGCCTTTGTATTTCACACACGTGGGAAGCTGGGAGGGGAAGGGCACTTCCCCCTAGAGTGCAGGACTGGGGACCAGGGATGCCTCTTCCACAGGAGACGGCCATCATTCATAATCTAGTATTGAAGTGTCTTATTCTTTGGGGAGCGTCACATTGTTTTCCTTATTCTTGTTTCTTGGATTGTAGCATTTGTTGATCAGCATTTGTGGAGATACACACTGGTTTCTTTTTTTTTTTTTTTTTTCCTGCTGTGGTGGCTTTTATCATTGTACTATGACTCTGTAAATAAGTGGACTCTCTGCTTTCAGTGAATCTCTAGAGGCTTGTAGGGGGTGTGGCCAGAGAGCTCTTTTCAGGTCTTCAGGGTTAAGGGTGAACCTAAGGTGACACACCCAGGTTTGGTGTGGTAAATCTTCTCTTTTTTTAATCAGAGGGGAAGTATATTTTGCTCAGCTGAGCTTTTCTCCATGATGGAGACCAATGCCTGTGCACTAGCCCCAGTTGGTGTAATACTCATCTTCTCTGTCCCAAGGACCACACAAAGGATCTGTGCATTCTTCAATGTATGTTCAGATTCCCCAGCAATGTCTCTCACCAAGTAACAAGGAACCCACAAGTTTGTGGTGTCTCCCACTGAGACTGCTCAAAGACTCAGCCACATTGTGAGTTCTCCCACACATGCTCAGTTTTGTTTTTTTGTTTTTTTTTCCCCACAGTCTCAGTTCAGAAATTTCACACAGTCACAAGCTCCTAGCCCCCTGTTATTTCTCCCCACCAGAGTCAGGAGTCTCCACTCGGGTAATTGCCAGGCACAGACAGGAGCCGGTGCAGTTGTTACATATGTCCAAAACAGTTCCCGCTCTACTGGCTTGTATGCCTTTGTAAGGTAATCGGAGAGAAAGAAACCTGTCTGTACCTTTTTTTCTTTCTCTTCTCTAGTTAGGCTGGTGCACTTTCTGCCACGGGGCTTCAAGCCTCCTTCCTCTAGACTCTTTCTGCCACTCTTTCACCAATGGCTCAGGCTACTGCGGTCTCATCTCACCTCACTTTCTAGCACTGGTTTGTAGGCTCTCAGCTCTTGGAGTCCCAAGCCATGGGCACCCACGCCCTCCACATAGGTCCTCCATGTCCCAATAATTTCAGTAGTGTTTCCTCTGCCATTTATTCCCGAACTCTTCCCTGAGACTACACTATCTCCTCTTTTATAAAACTGTCTTCTCCTGGGCTAGAGCAGTAAGCTCCCTCCCTACACTGCCATCTTGGAACCCTACCAATAAAAGTTAATATTACACCATTATGTGGACTGGTGGGAGTCAGCCACAGAAGAATATAGGTTGTGTGATTACAGGACATTCTCTGCTAGACTCCCAGTGGAGTTTGAAATGGGACTGACCTAGGCAATAATTCTAAGTGGAATCTCAGTCTGCACCAAATGCTAAAGAAGTCACTAAGTCACCATGGTAACTGTTCTGGCCAAGGAGAAGCAGGAAAGAAAGACAACAATCACCTGCTCTTTCAAAAATACCCTAGGAACTAACTGAGACTCATGTGACATTAACACACCACAAATATTCCTCACAACATGTTCTGATGGCAAATTCAGAGACATAAGCATATAATCACATTTTTGAAAATAAAGAAAACATCCAACAACTACAGGACAATTACAAAAAATATAACTTTCTTACAGGTAGTAGCTGGAGAAGAACGAAGGTAACAAGAGCAATATTTGAGGTCACAATGAGTGAGAATTTCTGCAATTTAATATCAAGCACTGTATTCAAACTTCAGAAAATTAAAGAAAAATCTTGAATGAATTCAAAATTCAAATAATATTTTTTTTTGACAGGCAGAGTGGACAGTGAGAGAGAGAGACAGAGAGAAAGGTATGCCTTTGCCATTGGTTCACCCTCCAATGGCCGCCACAGCCGGCACGCTGCGGCCGGCGCACTGTGGTGATCCGATGGCAGGAGGCAGGTACTCATCCTGGTCTCCCATGGGTTGCAGGGCCCAAGTACTTGGGCCATCCTCCATTGCACTCCCTGGCCACAGCAGAGAGCTGGCCTGGAAGAGGGGCAACTGGGACAGAATCTGGCGCCCCGACCGGGACTAGAACCCGGTGTGCCAGCGCCGCAAGGCAGAGGATTAGCCTAGTGAGCCACGGCGCCGGCCTGAAAGGACTTCTAAGATCAATCCTATTCACAATAGCTACAGAATACATCAAATACCTTGGAATAAATTTAACCAAGGATGTCATATATCTCTACAATGAGAATTACAAAACATTAAAGAAAGAAATAGAAGATACAAAAAAAGAGTCAGAATTAGACAGTGAGAGAGAGACAGAGAAAAGGTCTTTTTTCCGTTGGTTCACCCCCCGAATGGCCACCATGGCTGGCGCTGTGCTGATCTGAAGCCAGGAGCAAGGTGCTTCTTCCTGGTCTCCCATGTCGGTGCAGGACCCAAGGACCTGGGCTATCCTCCACTGTACTCCCGGGCCACAGCAGAGAGCTGGACTGGAAGAGGAGCAACTGGGATAGAATCTGGCACCCCAACTGGGACTAGAATCCTGGGTGCCAGCGCCACAGGTGGAGGATTAGCCAAGTGAGCTGCGGAGCCAGCTAATACCATTGAATTATTAGAGAACATCCTGCAAGACATTGACACAAAGAGTTTTTGGAAAAAACCCCAGACACAGGCAATCAAAGCTGAAATTAACAGATGGGATTACAGCAAATTGAGAGGCTTCTGTACTTCAAAAGAAATACTCAGGAAACTGAAGAGGAAACCAACAGAATGGGAGAAATTATTTGCAAACAATGCAACTGATAAAGGATTAATAACCAGAATATATAGAGAGATCAAGAAACTCAACAACAACAAAACAAGCCAGTGAAGAAATAGGCATAAGATTTAAACAGACACTTTTCAAAAGAGGAAATCCAAATAGCCAATGGACACATGAAAATAGGTTCAGGGTCACTAGCTGTCAGGGAAATAAAAATCAAAACCGTAATGAGGTTTCACCTACCCCAGTTAGAATGGCTGTCACACAGAATTCAACAAACAAATGCTGGTGATGATGTGAGGAAAAGGGCACCCTAATTCACTGTTAATGGGAATATAAACTGCTAAAAGCAGTATGGAAGTCAGTTTGGAGATACCTCAGAAATCTGAATATAGACCTATCTTATGACACAGCCATCCTGCTCCTGGAAATTTATCCAAGGGAAATGAAATCAGCATATGAAAGTGTTATGTGCATCTCGATGCTTATTGCAGCTCAATTCGCAATAGCTAAAACCTGGAATCAACCTACATGCCCACCAGCTGAAGACTGGATAAAGCAATGATTGGATGTGTACACTCTGGAATACAACACAGCAGTAAAAAAAAAAAAAAAAAAAAAAAAAAACCTAATCTAGTCATTTGCAACAAAATGGGTAAATCTGGAAAGCATCATACTTAGTGAAATAAGCCAGTCCAAAAGGGAAAAATATCTTAAGTTCTCCCTTATCTGTGATAACAGAGCACCTAAAAGGAAATCTGTAGAAGTTTAATTGACACTTTGAATGGCACTTAACTTCAATATTTCTTGTTTTGAATGCTGAGGAACAGTTTTTTTTTTTTTTCTTAATGGTGAATGTGATTGGGTTGGGAGAGGGAAGAAAAGCGTGCTGGGAGGGTGGGTATGGTGGGAAAAATCACCATATTGCTAAAGTTGTAATTACCAAATTTGTATTCATTAAATAAAACTTTTCTTGGGGAAAAAAAAGAACTCAGTTCTGAAAAATCAAATTGAAAATTAATGCTTTAACATATAAATAAGCTGGGGATGGGGTCTGTGAGGCACAAATATTCAGTTCATAGCCTCTGTCTTGGGAATGCTTTATCACTTCAACTTATTGTATTCACCTATGAAATAAACACTAAAATAATATGAAGAAACATCTCTAGGCATTTCATCCTCAGCTTACTCCAGTGATTCACAAAACACTGTGCAATCACCATGTTTTCAAAACATAACGTTTTAATAGCAAATACCGTGTATTCAATATTCAAAAAATATTTTCGCAAGTGTTCAGAAATAATGTCCCTCTTGATTCATCTAGTCCTAATAAAATAACTTGAAACAAGTACACAAAGACGGAATAAGACAAGCCAGTCCACACGCTTTCAGTTCCTCAAGTACAAATTCTCTGATTCTGCTTGCATAAAATTAGAGTAAACAGAACCTGATCTACTTTTCAGAACGTTTGTTTGCTGGGCAGAGGGCACGGTGAGGGGAGCCGGCTCTGGGTACAAAACTGAGCATAGGAATACAGGCACAGAAATGTTTAGCAGGCTTCAGTTAACATACAGAACCTTGCTAGACATCATTAACATGGTGAAAATGACAGATCATTATTATAGTGTGTAATCCTAAGTCCTTATAAACAGTATGCCTCCCGTGTACCTCGGAAAATTGTGATGCTTTTAGAAACTCATCGATGGATAAGTGATGGGTACAACTCATCAATGGATAAAACTCACACAACGGATAAAACTATGGTTACCAGCAAAGAATTCACATTATAATCCATAATCTCTTGCGAGGAATACCTTTCCACTAACTGCGTATTTCAACAGCTGTCGGAGATACATGGGGGCCTCGGATCACCATGAATATAGACAGTAAAATGTGTGTCTATTTACTGCAAGTTCAGATCACATTTGCTTCCGGACAGCTCACTGCACGCAAAGAGGACATCTCTTAGACTGGCATCAAGGGCCGCAACAAAGCATGTAGCTCTGGGTGGGATGCAATCTCACCCGCTCATCAACTTCCCCACTCAGGAAATCCTAGTATATGGAGATTCTTTGGTGACCCTCAGAGGCCAAATTGCAAATGTGAGCACTGAAGGTGCGGCGTTCTCCTCCCCACTTGACAGCAGGACGCTGGACTCTGAGTCCACCCTCTTACCCTGCCACGCGTGTCTTTGCGGGGGAAGGAGCTCCAGGGCACTCCGGAGCAGGGCGTCACCCTCGCTGGTGGGGCTGAGGGGAGTCGGGCAGGGGCGGGAAGATCCTACCTCTGTCTGCCTCACGCAGCACCTGGGCACGGAGTCTCCGGGCAGGAACGAGGCGACTCAGAACTGGGACCCATTCGCCTCCTGCACCTCACGGAGGGTCTGTGCCTCCGCAGGCACCCAGAGCCTCAGCTGCGCCCGGACCCTAATGCGGGACTCTGCTCCTCTCACCAGGCCGCTTGGGCCTCTGTGCCAAAGTCAGTCGTCACAGACGCCGTGATGACGTCAGGTTTCCTTGGCAACCGTGACGCCTGGGTTCGCATCCTTCACGCGAGACTTGCGTCACAATGGCACTCTGTTGCCTGCCTTGTGGTGAAAGCCCACCACCCCACCGTGACTCCTCAGACCACCTCTTTCGAAAGCGTACTAATGACACAAAGTCAAAAGCACGGTGTAGACCCCAGTTAACAACTGACGAAACCAGCGGTTTTTAGTTAGGGGATCCAAAGAACTCCACCAAGAGACTATCGGGACCCATAGAAAAGTTCGCGAAAGTAGCAGGATAAAAAACCAATGCACAGAAACCAATATAGCCTTTGTATACAAGCAAATGCCATGGCTGAGAAAGGACTTCTAATACCCATTCCATTCAGAACAGCTACAAAATAAATCACATTCCTTGGAATCAGTGTAACCACGGATGTCAAAGGTCTGTATGATGAGGATTACAGAACATTAAAGACAGAAATAGAAGATAGCAACTAATGGAAAACTCTTCCATGTTCTTGGAAATAAAGAAAGTTTTCTACAAGAAAAGTAAGTGTTCGGGAGGGCAAATACATACACGCATGCACATGCACACACCATTACTCCCACTATGGCAAATTTCCTCCAAATTCTCTAAGCTGGAATTCTGGTAAATACAAATCAAGATGTCATATACAACACATGGTACAGACTTCTGAGTCTAGTATTTTAAAATGTATTATCAATCGTGATTTTGAAAGTCTGATTATAATATCTATACAGGAGAAATATAAGAAGCTTCAACAAATTCATTAGGGGCCAGCACTGTGGCATAGGGAGCTAAGCCTCGGCCTGCCGTGCTGGCCTCCCATAGGGCCGCCCGTTCTAGTCCCGGCTGCTCCTCTTCCAATCCAGCTCTCTGCAATGGCCTGCAAAAACAGTAGAAGATGGCCCAAGTATTTGGGCCCTGCACCCACGTGGGACACCTGGAGGAAGTTCCTGCCTCCTGCCTCCTGCCTCCTGCCTCCTGGCACCTGGCTTCAGATTCGCTCACTTCTGGCTGTTTCTGCCATCTGGGAAGTGAACCAGCAGATGGAAGACCTTTCCCTCTGTCTCTCTCTCTCTCTCTCTCTCTCTCTCTCTCTGCCTCTCCATAACTCTACCTTTCAAGTAAATAAATAAACCTTTACAAATTCATGGGTAAATGGAACTAAGAAATAAATATTTTTGGTGTAAAAACATTTTGTGACACAATCTTAATTTTAATCTTTAAAGTTTTATTTTTCAATCAATTAAACAGATTCCATGTTGTTCATATGTACAGTGCTACCCCCATAAGGATACTTCCCTCCCTCCTTTCCTCCTCCTTCCTTCCTATTCCTTTTAATTTTTGTGATAACATACTTTCAATTGACTTCATTAAGTGGATTGCACGGCATGGTCCAAATGTCCTAAGCAACTATTAAAAAAGGTATTGAATCGCAAACACACAAAAATGCATTGAGTCTCTAGGAAGCCCAAGACAATGCAGAGACACAAAAGTTCTGTCAAAGTCCCTGATCTTAGACTGATGACATGGACAATGGAATGCTTATACAAATCACAACGACAAATCTTGGTACCTTGATCCTCAGATCAACAGATATGTATCCAATATATTCCTTCATAGTAAGCAGCCACCTAGTTTCCTGATGGCTCCATTGGCAATTTTAATACAAATAGCATTAAAATAATAACTATGCAAACATACTTGTTTTCCTAGATGCTTTTCAAAAGCTTACATGAATCATCATGACACCATGTGAGAAAAATAGCCATGTACAAGATAAACGAAAATGTAGAACTGAAAATCTGATTTGATCCAATAGAGAAAACTACACGTATGTGACACAAGAAATAATGTCTCTCTTGCTTCATCTATTCCTCCTAATAAAATAACTTGAAACAAGTCCACAAAGACGGAATAAGACAAGCCAGTCCTCACGCTTTCAGTTCCTCAAGTACAAATTCTCTGATTCTGCTTGCATAAAATTAGAGTAAACAGAACCTGATCTACTTTTCAGAACTTTTGTTTGCTGGGCAGAGGGCACGGTGAGGGGAGCCGGCTCTGGGTACAAAACTGAGCATAGGAATACAGGCACAGAAATGTTTAGCAGGCTTCAGTTAACATACAGAACCTTGCTAGACATCATTAACATGGTGAAAATGACAGATCATTATTATAGTGTGTAATCCTAAGTCCTTATAAACAGTATGCCTCCCGTGTACCTCGGAAAATTGTGATGCTTTTAGAAACTCATCGATGGATAAGTGATGGGTACAACTCATCAATGGATAAAACTCACACAACGGATAAAACTATGGTTACCAGCAAAGAATTCACATTATAATCCATAATCTCTTGCGAGGAATACCTTTCCACTAACTGCGTATTTCAACAGCTGTCGGAGATACATGGGGGCCTCGGATCACCATGAATATAGACAGTAAAATGTGTGTCTATTTACTGCAAGTTCAGATCACATTTGCTTCCGGACAGCTCACTGCACGCAAAGAGGACATCTCTTAGACTGGCATCAAGGGCCGCAACAAAGCATGTAGCTCTGGGTGGGATGCAATCTCACCCGCTCATCAACTTCCCCACTCAGGAAATCCTAGTATATGGAGATTCTTTGGTGACCCTCAGAGGCCAAATTGCAAATGTGAGCACTGAAGGTGCGGCGTTCTCCTCCCCACTTGACAGCAGGACGCTGGACTCTGAGTCCACCCTCTTACCCTGCCACGCGTGTCTTTGCGGGGGAAGGAGCTCCAGGGCACTCCGGAGCAGGGCGTCACCCTCGCTGGTGGGGCTGAGGGGAGTCGGGCAGGGGCGGGAAGATCCTACCTCTGTCTGCCTCACGCAGCACCTGGGCACGGAGTCTCCGGGCAGGAACGAGGCGACTCAGAACTGGGACCCATTCGCCTCCTGCACCTCACGGAGGGTCTGTGCCTCCGCAGGCACCCAGAGCCTCAGCTGCGCCCGGACCCTAATGCGGGACTCTGCTCCTCTCACCAGGCCGCTTGGGCCTCTGTGCCAAAGTCAGTCGTCACAGACGCCGTGATGACGTCAGGTTTCCTTGGCAACCGTGACGCCTGGGTTCGCATCCTTCACGCGAGACTTGCGTCACAATGGCACTCTGTTGCCTGCCTTGTGGTGAAAGCCCACCACCCCACCGTGACTCCTCAGACCACCTCTTTCGAAAGCGTACTAATGACACAAAGTCAAAAGCACGGTGTAGACCCCAGTTAACAACTGGGGAAACCAGCGGTGAAGAACGGTAGGGCTGGGGGCTGCTGATCTTATGGCTCATGGGAAAAGCCATATGCTGTTCCTCTGGTAGCTTTCTACTAGTGGTTTTCCCTGGGAATGCACTGAAGGATGGCCATCATGTTTAGACCCCTGTTATCCACATCGGAAAGCCAGTTGAAGTGGCTCCCAGCTTCTGCCTGGCTGGCCCTGTCCCCGTTGCTGCAGCCGTTTGGAGAGTGAACTAGAGATGGAAGATCTCTTGCTTGTCTCTGGCTGTGCATTTGTCTCTATGTCTCTGTAACTCTGACTCACAAATAAATAAAGAGATCTTTAAAAATAAGAGTGGCAAAGTCACAAAAAACAGTCTGGCAGCTCCTCAAGATTCCGTTATACCTGGCAGTTCCACCTCCAGGTACTAACCCCCAAGAAATGAAAACCTATGTTGCCAGGAAGACTTGCACACCCATGAATTTTAGGCAAAATAGCCAAAAACTGGAAACAAGCCAGTTGTCCATCAGCAGGTGAGTATGTGAACAAAACCTTAAAGTACTTTTCAGGTTTTAAAAGGAGTGTTGTTCTGAAGTACATTAAAAGTGTGGACAAGTCTTGAACGCGTTTTATTATGTAATGTACACAGAGTGACATTTCTGAATGTATGTGCATCTCAGTAGATCCTCCAAAGGAGTTTTCCAGTGTGGTCTTTCCATCTACATTGATCCATTAGACTGTGTCTCACTTTATCTACACCCTTAACAGCACTTAGGGGTTTTTTTCCTTTTTTTTTTTTTTTGTATTTGGCATTTTATGGTAATGTTATTGGAGCTCTAAGTGTAATTTGTATGAAGAAGTCATCTTTTTTAAGACCTACTTCAATAATTTGAAAGACAGAGTTACAGAGAGAGTGGGACATACAGATCTACCCACCCACCCACATATACACACAGAGAAAGAGAGAAGAGAGAGAGAAGACAGGGGTCTTCCACCTGCTGGTCACTCTCCAACTGTCCACAAAGTCTGGGGGTAGGCCAGGCTGAAGCCAGCAGCCGGGAGCTTCATCCAGGCCTCCCACATGAGTGCAGGGGTCCAGGCACTTGGGCCATTCTCCACTGCTTTCTCAGGCACATTAACAGGGAGTTGGATTTTGTTTGAGTGGTTAGAACTTGAACCAGCACCCATTAGGGATGCTGGTGCTGTAGACCACAGTGTAACCAGTTATCCCACAGCACCAGCTCTTTTTTAATTAAAAAAGAGGTCATCTTTTTTAATTAAAAGAAAGTCTCTCCCTCCCTTTCTTTCTGTCTCTCTCTCCCTCTCTCTCTCCTCTGCTCTAGCTCTATCTCTCCGCCCTCTTTCTTTTTCTCCCTCTCCCCCCATCATTTGTGTTACTAAACTACTACATATATATACTTATATATATATATATATATATGTGTGTGTGTGGATGTGTGTGTGTGTATATATATATATATACATATATCTTAGGCTGATCACAGGGAATAATGTTGACTGAGTAAGAGGCTCCAGTGAGACTCCCTACTGAGATGCCAATGTGAACAGCTGTGCATACACAACAAGTTGCCTTCATGAGAGCTAGGTGTGAGATCACAGGACCTTGTCTTGTTATAATCATCAGAAAAGTTTCATTGAAAGAAAGCAAGAAGAGAAGAGTTGCCCATATCACCTCTCTTCTAACTCCTAGGATGTTTGTTTGGAAAGATGCCTCTGGCTTCAGAGAGCTAGAATGAATTGAATCCGAGAGCCAGGCCCGTAGTGAAGAAGATCAGACTGGGCCTCCTGCTCTGAACCTTTGGCTTCTATCTAGGAGTGAATAGTCAGTGAACAGTGGCCTCTGACAGCCCTCCCCTGAATGCTGGGAAAAAGCAAAGCTCTAGCCTCACACTGAGGCCAGGAGAGAAAGTTTAGAACCACAGCTTAGAGCTCAGAGCCTAGTTTACCTTGCAAATACGCATCACCTTTTAAAACCTGACAGCCTCTAACCCTGGATGGTGGTCACATATTGAGGCTGTAGACTTTCCCAGCAATAAGCAGAACCTGTGTTCCAGGGACAAGGACAGAGATAATTTTTGTATGTGTTGCTGGCAGAGTGCTGGACTTGTCAAACACCTTTGGGGTATCTGTGACTGTGGGAACAAGTTGTGAACAGTCTGGGGTTAAATAGGTTTAAGATTCTCTAAGCTGCAATAGAAAAACAGCAAATAACCAGTAAAGGAAATCCCAATTCACCTGACTGAGACTTCTCAACAGGAACCTCAGAGACCAGAAGGGAATGGAATGCGACTTTTCCAGCACTGAAGGAAAAAATGCCACCCAAGTATATGGCACACATCAAAGCTATTCTTCACATATGAGGGAGAGATAATGACATTGCCAGACAAATAAAAGCTGAGTGAATTTATCACCACTGGACCTGTGTTGCATGATATGCTAAAATGGGAGTACCTCAAGCCTAAAGGAAGAAAGGCTAACAAGTAAAAAGAAATATGAGAAGGTAGAAAACTCACAGGTAATAGTACCTTTACAAATTCAAAATCCTCTAATATTATAAGCTTTGTGTCTGAGCCATTTATATCTTTATTATAAAGACTAAAAATTGTAAAAATTTCATTAGAATGTTAAGACAGGCTATATTGGAAGAAGTCAAATTTAGCATCAAAATTTAAAAAGTTGTATGAATGGAGCAGAAATGTAGAGTACTTTATAGTATCTCTTTTTTCCCAGAAAAAGTTTTATTTAAGGTATACAAATTTCATGAGATTTGTAAATACAACTTTAGAAACAGTGATTCTTCCCATAATACTCACCCTGACACCCTTCTTCCTCCTCTCTCTCATCTTCCCATTCTTGTTTTTTACTAAGACCTATTTTCAATTAACTTCATACACATAAAATTAACTCTGTACTAAATAAAGTGTTCAACAAATAGTTTGAAGAAAACTGTCCCTAAACAGTCAAGACAAGGGACTATTACTCATCTACAAATAGGTTGAAATCCTCTCGTTTTCAACAAAATGAATGGAACTGGAGATCACTGTGTTAAGTGCAATAAGCCAAGCATAGGAAGACAAATATCACATGATCTCACTGACATGGAGTCTGAAAAATAGGTTTTCTCATAGAATTTAAAAGTATAGTATGGATACCAGAGGCTGCTAGGGGAGGGCAGGTGGGAGTGGGGAGAGAGCAGTGGGAAAGTTTATAGTCAAATAGGGTTAAACTGGCCGGCGCCGCGGCTCACTAGGCTAATCCTCCGCCTAGCGGCGCCGGCACACCGGGTTCTAGTCCCGGTCGGGGCGCCGGAGTCTGTCCCGGTTGCCCCTCTTCCAGGCCAGCCCTCTGCTGTGGCCAGGGAGTGCAGTGGAGGATGGCCCAGGTGCTTGGGCCCTGCACCCCATGGGAGACCAGGAAAAGCACCTGGCTCCTGGCTCCTGCCATCGCATCAGCGTGGTGCGCCGGCCGCAGCGCGCCGGCCGCGGCGGCCACTGGAGGGTGAACCAACGGCAAAGGAAGACCTTTCTCTCTGTCTCTCTCTCTCACTGTCCACTCTGCCTGTCAAAAAATAAATAAATAAATAAATAAAAATAGGGTTAAACTTGGTAGGGTTAAGAAGTTTTGCTAGGTAGGGTTAAGCTAGATAGGTTTATAGCTAGATAGGGTTAAAAGGTTTGGCATTCTGGATCATATGCCATATAATCCAGAAATCTAACTGCTGGGTATATACCCAAAAGACATGAAAACACTGTATCAAAGAGATACCTGTACCACTATTTATAGTAGCACCATTCACAGTAGCTAAAATTTGGAATCAACCATGATATCCATCATCAGATGAATGGATAAAGAAAATGTAGTATATATACACAATGGAATATTATCCAGCAATTAAAAAAGTGAAATTCTATCATTTGCAGCAAAATGGACACAACTGGAGGACACCATGTTGCGTGAACTAAGTCAAACATAGAAAGACAAATACTGCATGTTCCCCTTTATAAGTGGGAGCTACCATTTAAAAAAAAAAAAAAAAACAAACAAAAGAAGAAAGAAAAAAGAAATGTCTGTGTGTATCAGTATTGCTGCAAATATGGTTTTGTAAAGCTTTATTTGGTACTTTTGTCAAACCAATGGTTAAGAATGTTACACGGCCAGTGCCGCAGCTCACTAGGCTAATCCTCCACCTGCGGCACCGGTACTCAGGGTTCTAGTCCCGATTGGGGCGCCGGGTCTGTCCCGGTTGCTCCTCTTCCAGTCCAGCTCTCTGCTGTGGCCCACCAGGGCAGTGGAGGATGGCCCAAGTGCTTGGGCCCTGTACCCGCATGAGAGACCGTGAGAAGCACCTGGCTCCTGGCTTCAGATCGGTGCAGCGCACCGGCCGTATCAGCCATTTTGAGGATGAACCAATGGAGGAAAAACCTTTCTCTTTGTTTCTCTCTCTCACTGTCTAACTCTGCCTGTCAAAAAAAAAAAATATTACGCTATTATAATTTTAATGATCTGTGATTATTTTGAAATTTGTTATATATTCAATTACTGTTTATAGCCACTGTCTATATTACCACTAAACTAGGGATATTTGCTTTTTGCTTCTTAAATGACTTATTCAGTGAAGTATTAAGCCTTTTCACTGCAATGTAAATTTAAAATGTTATCTCAAAAACTAAAAAAAGAAAAAAAGGAAAGGGAGAGGGAGGGAGAGGGAGGGAGAGTAGAAGGAAAAGAGGGGGCGAGAGGGACAGAGGGACTGAGGAATGGAGTATCACTGTAGGCTTAGAATTCTATCCATGAATTATATTGAATCTCTTTTAAAAATCTAAAACTTTAAATTTAAATTTAAAAAGATTGCTGGTCAGTAGTCTTTAAGACTGAGTAAACTTATTTTTAGAAACCAGAGGTCTGGTTTTTGAAAGCTTTGGATTTTGAAACTTTCCTTGTACTTCATTGGGTAAAAGTCATTTCCATAACTCACCACCTATTTTTTGAACTTAGTATTCTTTTATTTGGTAAATTATGAACTGGTATAATTTTACAGTTAAAGCATAGTGATAATATCAATGTTGTTTAAATTTCTAAATTTTGAATGAGAAATTTTTTCTTGTACCTTGGCAAAAAAGGGAGAAAAAGAAACAACTCCTATATTAGAGTTCAGCAGAGTTATGACAGGAAGGGATTTTATATTTTGGGAGATGCACCAAATATCTTGCTAGCACCTGGCCAAGGAGTTTCTCTCCTAAACTCCCCACAATGCTCCCTTGATTTTGAGGATTGTATTTATATGTGTATGCATGTACTAGAACCTATACCAGCCCTTCTGCTTCTCAGATGTTCCATGTGCTCTAGAACTACACCACTGGCACTCTGAGCACTCCAGCTATCCTACCGCAGATCTTGGAACATCCTGGTCTTTATAATAACAAAAATAAATTCCTTTAAATTATTCATATATATAATCTTTTAATTTTTTATTTTTAAATTATAACAGACATATATAATTGTACATATTTATGGGGTTCTATGTGCATATTGTGTAATATCCAACCAGAGTAAATATATTTAACCTTTCAAGCATTTGACACATCTGCATTATGAAAGTTTCCAAAATCCTATCTTCTGATTTTAATAGAGAAAAATATAGTACATTAGCATTAACTATAGTTTCCCTACTGTTAAATAGAACACTAAAACTTTTTCTGTAATTCATGACTTATATAAACATATTTATTTTCTTTCTATTGTCATTTCCTATCAATTGACTTAAAAACTTGGATATTCACATAAGTTTTATATTTTTCTATTGTAACATGTATGAAGATACACAAAAAGATGAGTTGTTGAAGGAAGTTCAGCGTTTGGATATCTTCACAAGGGTAATAATACTGCAGAAAACTTACAGCTTGTTTTATATTTTATCAAAAAATTATTTAATTTTTATTTTTAATTGTTTTTAACAGATTCAATGTAATTTGTACATACAATTGAAGAACATGATGATATTCTACCTGACCTTCCACCCTTCTCCCCTTCCCTCCCACCTCCCTTCCATCTTCCTTTTTTTTTAGTTTTTGAGATAACATAGTTTTAATTTACATTACTGTAAAAAGGCTTAATACTTCACCAAATAAGAAGCTCACTGTGTTCTTAAGTCTGTATCTATGAAATTCATTAAGTTCCTATTTCTATTCATTAAATTTATATTTCTACTCATTAAATTTCTTTTTAAAAAGAAAGCAAAAAAGAAGCTTAATATGTAAAAATCAAAAAGACCCTAGTTTAGTGGGAATATAGACAATGGCTACAACAATGATTGAATGGAAAAATGACCACTTCACCCATATAAATTTTAAAGTAATCATAGATCATTAAAATTATAATAAGTAATATTCCTACCTTGGTTTTAAAAATGTATAAAACAAAGTTTCACAAAACTATATTTGAATTAATACTGACACACATGGGAATTTATTTCTTTTTTGAAAACTTTTTAGTGCTTACATATAAGGGAGAATATGTCATATTTGTCTTCCTGGGTCTGGCTTATTTCACTCAACATGATGTCCTCCAGTTGCATCCGTTTTTCTGCAGGTGGTAAAATTTAAATTATTTATAGCTGAATAATATTCCAATGTGTATGTGTTTATATATATAACATATATACATATCTATAACATATATACATATATGTGTGTGTATATATATATATATATATATATATATATAAACATTTTCTTTATCCAGTCATTTGATGATAGCTACCTTGGTTGATTCTGAATTTTGGCTGTTGTAAACAGTGCTGCTATAAATATGACAGTGCAGGTATCTATGATACAATGTGTTCATTTCTTTGGTTATACACCCACTAGTGAAATTGCTGAATCATGTGGAAAGTCTATTTATAGTTTTTAAAGAAATGTCTACACTATTTTCCACAGTTGGCTTTATGCATGTGGAATGATTTCTATTCTGTTCCTTTGATCTTTGTATTAATTTTCATGCCAGTACCATGCTTTTTTAATTACTATAGCTTTGTAGTATGCTTTGAAGTCATATGTTGTGATGTGTTCACTTGATTTTTCTTGCTCAGAACTGCTTTGGCTATTCTGAGTCTTTTGTGATTCCATATGAACTTTAGGACTGCTTTTTCTAATTCTGCAAAGAATGTCATTGCTATTTTGCTAAGGATTATACTGAATCTGTAGATTTCTTTAAGGAGTATAGACATTTTAATGGTTTTAATAATATTGATTTTTCCAATCCGTGAGCAAGGACTATCTTTCCTTTTTTGTCCTTGATAATTTCTTTCATCAATTTTTAATAATTTCCATTTTAAATATCTTTCACTTCTTTGGTTAAATTTATTAATAAATATTTGATTTTTGGTGGCTATTGTGAATGGGATTTCTCTTTCAGTGAGTTGATTATTAGCTTATAAAAAACAGCTGTTTTTTGTATGTTTATTTTGTAACCTGCAACTGTACTGAATTGGTTTATCAATTCTCATAGGGTTTTTTTTTTTTTTTTTGGTGGAGTGTTTAGGTTTCTCCATGTACAAAAAAAAATGTAATCTACATACACGGATAATTTGACTTTCTGCTTTCTTTGCATTATTTCTCCTCCCCAATTGCTCTTGCTAGAGTAAGAGTGGCAAAAGTGGACATCCTTGTCTTGTTCCAGTTCTGAGGGTAATTGCATTCAGCTTTTCCTCATGCAATATTGGCTGTTGGTTTGTCAAATGTAGCCTTTATAATTTTGAGGTATGTTCCTCCTATAACTAATTTGTGTGTTTTTTTTATCATGAAAGGTGTTGAATCTTATCAAGTGCCTTCTCTACATCTACTGAGATGACTGTATGGTTTTTGTTCTTCATTCTATTGTTGTGGTTTATGATGTGTATTGATTTATGAATGTTGACCCATGCTTGCATTTCTGAGTTAATCCCACTTTGTCATGACGTGGTTTTTGGATTCATTTTGCTATCATTTTGTTGAATATCTTTGCATCTGTGTTCATTAAGTGCATTGTCCTGTAGTTTTCCTTTGTGTTGTGTCTTTGCTTTTGGTATCAAAGTGATGTTGGCTTCATAAGGAGTTCATAAAGAGCATCCTGTTCAATATTTTGGAATAGTTTGAAAAACATTGGAGTTACATTCCCTTTGAATGTTTTTTAGAATTTGGTAGTAAATCTTTTAGATTCCAGATTTTCCTTGATGGAAGACTTTTGATTACTGCTTCAATATCTTTGCTTAAATATAGGTCTGTTTACACTCTGGCCTCAGAATCAGCCTTTAAGGCATTCAGATCCGACTAAAAAGCCAATGAGAGTATTTCAGGCATGGAAAGCCAAGACACTGTAGAAAAAAAAAAAAAACCTAAATGAAAGATCTCTGTGAGATCCCAGTGGAAAGTATGGGCCATCAAAGGAGGTACCTTTTTCTGAAGGGAAGAGAGAACTCCACTTTGACTATGGCCTTTTCTAAATAAGATCAGAGTTGGCGAACTCAAGAGGCTTCCATAGCCTTGGCAGCTCATGACAAGAACCTCGGGTGATTACTGACGTCATAAATAAGAGTGTCAATTGTTAAATCAACAACAGGAGTGACTGTGCACTTACTCCCCATGTAGGATCTCTGTCCTTAATGTGTTGTACTGGCATAACTAGTACCAAAATAGTACTTTGTGTGTCTGTGTGGGTCCAAACTGTTGAAATCTTTACTTAGTATATACTAAATAGATCTTCTGAATATAAAAATAATCGAAAATGAATCTTAATGTGAATGGGATGGGAGAGGGAGCAGGAGATGGGAAGGTTGTGGGTGGGAGGGAGGTTATGGGGGGAGAGCCACTATAATCCAAAAGTTGTATTTTGGAAATTTATATTTATTAAATAAAAGTTTTAAAAAATGGGTCTGTTTAAATTATCTATATTTCTACTTAATTTAATTTTGGTAGGTTATATATGTATCTAGAAGTTTTATCAAGCTTTCCCAGTTTATTAGCATATTTTGTAGACTTATTAGCAATTTTGTATACTTTGTATTTCAGTAGTGTTTGTTGTAATGTCTCCTTTTCAGCTCTAATTTTATTGGAATTTTTTTCTTTTTTAATAAATGCTACACTAACTAAAGAATACAAAACATATGAAGAAAAGAACACTATTTCTCAGTAGTTGAGACAAAGGCTGTAAACAATCACTAAATTTCAAAATGTCAATTTTACTTCTATAGGTTACTTTTCATTCTACTAGTTACCAAGTTTCAGGGAAAACATATGGTATTTGTCTTGTTGTATGAATGTTGAACTATCCCTGCATACCAGAGATAATACCACTTGGTCTGGGTGAATTATCCTTCCTAAGTGTTATTGAATTCAATTAGCCAGTAATGTTGTTGAGGATTTTTGTGTCTATGTTCATCAGGAACATAAGTCTATAGATTTCTTTCTCTGTAGTGTTTTTTTCTGGTTTAGCAATTAGGGTGATGGTGGTTTCATAGAAAGAGTTTGGGAGTATTCCCTCCATTTCAATTGTTCTGATTGGCTTGAGAAGAATTGGAATTAGTTCTTTATATTTCTGATAGAATTCCACAATGAAGCAACCCAATCCTGGGATTTTCTTTGTTGGGGGGGGGGGGTATTTATTACTGATTCAATCTCCATCTTAGTTTTTGGTGTGTTTAGGTGTTCTATGTCTTCATCACTAGTTTGGTAGTGTATATGTCCAGGAAATCTATACATTTCCTCTAGGTTTTCTGATTTTTTGACATAGATCTCTGTGTAATAATTATTGATCTTTTTTTTCCTGTGCTATCTGTTACATTCCCTTTTTCATCTCTGATTTTATTGACATGGGTCTTCTCCCTCTTGTTTTTGGTTAGTTTGGCCAGTGTTGTAAAAATTTTGCTTATTTCTTCAAAAAAGCACCTCTTGGTTTCACTGACATTTTGTATGTTATGTGGTTTCAGTTTGTTTATTTAGTCTTTAATTTTAGTTATTTCTATCCTCCTACTAATTTGGGGTTTCATTTGTTGTTTTTCTTGATGTAGGTACCAGTTTCTATAAACTTCCCTCTTTACACTGCTTTTTCTGTATCTCATAAGTTTTATATGTTGCATTATTTTAATCTTTTTTTTAACTTTTATTTAATGAATATAAATTTCCAAAGTACAGCTTATGGATTACAATGGCTTCCCCCCCCATAACATCCCTCCCACCTGCAACCCTCCCCTTTCCCACGCCCTCTCCCCTTCCATTCACATCAAGATTCATTTTTTATTTCCTTTATATACAGAAGATCAGTTTAGCATATATTAAGTAAAGATTTCAACAGTTTGTTCCCACACAGAAACATAAAGTGAAAAATACTGTTTGAGTACTAGTTATAGCATTAAATCTCAATGTACAGCACACTAAGGACAGAGATCCTACGTGAGGAGTAAGTGCACAGTGACTCCTGTTGTTGACTTAACAAATTGACACTCTTGTTTATGGCAAGGCATTATTTTAATCTTATACCTAGAAATTTTTTTAGTTCAGTTTTGATTATTTCTATGACCCACTATTCATTCAAGAGCATGTTGTTCGGTGTACATGTGTTTGCATATGTTCTAGAGATTCTTGAGTTGTTAAATTCAAGGGGAAAATAAAAGGGGTGAGATAAAGATGCCTCTTTTTTTCACTGAGTCATTGGGTACCCTTTCCCCCTTAGAGCTCACATAGACTCACACTATGCTCTCCCTCTGCTTATATTACCAATGGCATGTGCTGCTGAAGTCTGTTCTCATTTCACTCTCCAAAGCTGGCACTTCCTCCGGCTCTCGGCTGCCTGTGGTCATGTGTTGTGATTGTGTTTGTGCAGTATGACTGCACCTTCCACACCAATCCATGGCATTCCTCTTCCTTCCATAGAATTTCCATTTTCCATTGCAGTTTTTTCTCTAAGTCTCCCCCGAGTATGTACTTCCTACACTTGTTATTGTCGTGGACTGTTTTGTTTTGTTTTCTTTTTACTATTTACTCCTAGTCTAGAGTCTTTCACCCTTCTCTTTTCTGCCATGTTGGAATCTTCCCAGGCTACAAGAATATATTTTGGAGAAATGACTATCTCTTTCAGTGGCAGAAAATGTGGGTATCTGTATACAGAAGGATGATTCTGTCTCTCACCATATACAAAAATTAAATAAAAATCAATTAAATTCTTCAATTAACATCGTCATTACTCATTAGATAAAATGAAAAGCAAAACCACAATGAGATACCATATTAACACCTACTAGGAAGGCAGGATATCAATAAAAACATAAAGATTTATGTGTACACATAAATCATCAAGCATTGGTAAGTATCTGGAAAATCTGGAAGATTCAAATGTTGCTAGTACAGATGTACAATAGTACTATCACATTGAAAGGGTTTCCCAGTTCCACAAACATGACATTTCAAATTACATTTGGCCCAGCAATTCCATTCATAAATACAAATATTTCTTCAAAAACTTCATGGAGGTACATATTTTGAAAAAACCATACAAGAATTTCAAAACTATTTTTTTGCATTTTTAAACTTTTATTAAATAAATATAAATTTCCAAAGTATACCTTATGGATTACAATGGTTTCCCCCCCCATAACTTCCCTCCCACCTACAACCCTCCCATCTCCCGCTCCCTCTCCCATTCCATTCTCATCAAGATTCATTTTCAATTCTCTTTATATACAGAAGATCAATTTAGTATATATAAAGTAAAGATTTCAACAGTTTGCACCCACACAGAAGCATAAAGTGTAAAATACTGTTTGAGTACTAGTTATAGCATTAATTCACATTGAACAACACATTAAGGACAGAGATCCTACATGAGGAGTAAGTGCACAGTGACTCCTATTGTTGACTTAACAATTTGACACTCTTGTTTATGGCATCAGTAATCTCCCTAGGATCTTGTCATGAGTTGCCAAGGCTATAGAAGCCTTTTGAGTTCGCCGACTCTGATCCTATTTGGACAAGGTCATAGTAAAAGTGGAAGTTCTCTTTTCCCTTCAGAGGAAGTTACCTCCTTCTTTGATGGCCCATTCTTTCCACTGGGATCTAACTCGCAGAGATATTTCATTTAGGTTGTTTTTTTTTGTTTTGTTTTGTTTTTGTTTGTTTGTTTGTTTGTTTGCCAGAATGTCTTGGCTTTCCATATCTGAAATACTCTTATGGGCTTTTAAGCTGGATCCGAATGCCTTAAGGGCTGATTCAGAGGCCAGAGTGCTCTTTAGGACATCTGTCATTCTATGAGTCTGCTGTGTATCCTGCTTCCCATGTTGGATTGTTCTCTCCTTTTTAATTCTATCAGTTAGGTGGTATCATCTCATAAAAATGTCTTGATCTTGATAGAGCTTAAATTGAGAAATAAAGTTCATATTTTTAATTTTAGTTTTTTTGTTCAATTTCTCTATAAGAATTTTGAAGTCAAGAACTGAAAACAGGGGCTCAAATGAATACTTATACATAATTGTTCACAGTATCACTATTTCTAACAGCCAAAAGGTGGGAAAAAGTCAGATTTCCCATCCCATAAGTGAATAAACAAAAAAAAACATAGTCATATAGTAGTATAGTATTAAGACATATAAACAAGCAAATAAATAAATAAACATTTTATGTGTACTCAGGACCATATATATATATTTATGTATATATATATATTAATTAGTTTGGTCTATAGCCAGATTGCCCATATTTGAATCCTAGATCTCCTTCATGTGGTGTAATTATGGTCAAGATGTTTCTTAGTTCTTTACTCATTGGATTTCTGTAAGAATTGTGAGACATTGCATCTTCAGTACAGTTACCACCACATAACAAATACAACATTATAAGCATTGTTATGCTACCTCTAATGCATACTACATTATTGTTATTATTAATTACATTAATTTTACATTTAACATATTTATGAAAAAATAGACTACTTCACTATCCCTGTGCCAAACAAGAGAGTCATGTGTCATGTATGAATAAAGCCAATGAACTTGGGGCAAATTTCTTTTTAACAGGGATTCTAGGTCAAAGGTTCCACCAGAGAAGGCAAGCTAATTGTATTTGCTCTAACAAAATTCTCTGAGGATTATACCCCAGAGGCCACAGAGTAAGGTATTAATAGCCCCATGGTGTTTATGTTGCAATGCTACCTAAGAAAACATGCTCTTCTGTCATAGCCTCACAACAAAGGTGAAGCAACAGTCAGCCAACAACCTTGGAAACCTGACATGGGGTTGTGGCCCTGGGACCTGAATGAAGCCCAATGCCACCAGTCAGGTAAGTTAATCAGAAAGACAAGGTGAATGGAAGCTTCTCAGTGAAATGACCCTGAAACTGCCCTCCAGAGGTTGAGGGTATGCTTTGCTTGACTTCTACATGGGCTGTGAATGCTGAACATGAGACTCTTGTGGGTGGGCAGCAAATTGTGTTAAGTACGTACTGGAACAGAGCTTAGGCAGGACCCAGTTCTGTATAGTAGTTAGAGCTTTGAGCCTTAGTTGCCTGCATCATGAAGTTATTGAGGGTTAGACAATTAGAGGGTGTGATGTGTCAGGTGTCTCACTCATGGATTGGCTTGTGCTTTGTATCAGATAAATATCATTGCCCTGCCCAAAGTTAGAGGGTTTATGTAGGTACTGAGAAAGGACAGAGCAGCGGGATTTAATTTTTGCCAGTACTTCTCAACTGGGGAAAATACTGGCACCTTCAGGGCCTTCAAGATTATTTTGCTTTTTGAAACTTGAGCAGAAGAGGTGCTACTAGCATTTAATGGATCAAGTCCATGGATGATAATGAGCATCACACAAGGCCTGAGGTAGTACTCACTGCATGAAATGGCTTAACCTCAAACGTTTGGAGCAGAGCCTTTGCTGAATCCTTGTTCCATTCAGGAGTTATATTTTGAGCACCAGGTTTCTGCTTCATGCAGTTGTTCATGGGGCAATTTGTGTTGTCTGGCACAATGGCCAGTATGTAGTTTGCATCATTGTCCTGTTCAAAAGCCCACAGATATACCCAATAGTGAAGATTCCTAGAACAATATCCCTGTAGACAACTAGAATTAAAACAGTGCCATTTTCATTATACTTTCTCTTTACTGGTATCTTCTGTATCATTTGAGGTTCAGGTCGGAAAATGGAAAATTCCCAGACTGGAACACTGACCTACATCAAGTAGCTCTAGTCTTCTATTTATTGGAGTGATCCATTCACTTCTCTTTTTTAAAAAAAAGTTTTATTTTCATAGATATAAATTTCATAGGTACAGCTTTTGGAATATAGCAGTTCTTCACCCCATACCTGCCCTCCCATCCCCACTCCCATCCCATCTCCTACTCCCTCTTCCATCCCATTCACATTTATTTTTAGTTATCTTTATATACAGAAGACCAACTCTGGGGGTATAGCTCAGTGGTAGAGCATTTGACTGCAGAAGACCAACTCTATATTAAGTAAAGATTTCAACAGTTAACACCCAAACAGACACATAAAGTGTAAAGTACTATTTGTAGACAAGTTTTACTGTTAATTCCCATAGTAAAACTCATTAAGGACGGAGGTCCTATATGCCGAGCAGGTGCACAGTGACTCCTGTTGTTGATTTAACAATTGACACTCATTTATGACGTCTGTGATAATCCGAGGCTCTTTTCATGAGCTGCCAGGGTATACGGAACCCTTTTGAGTCCACAAACTCCGACATTATTTAGACAAAACCATAATCAACATGGAAGTTATCTCCTCCTTCAGAGAAAGGTATCTCTTCTTTGATGGTCCCTTCTTTCCAGCGGGATCTCTCTCACAGAGATCTTTCATGTTGGTCGCATTTTACTACAGTATCTTGGCTTTCCATGCATGAAATGCTCTCATGGACTTTTAGCCAGATCTGAATTCTTAAAGGCTAATTCTGAGGCCAGAATGCTGTTTAGAACATTTGTCATTCTATGAGTCTGCTGTGTGTCCTGCTCCCCATGTTGGATCATTCTCCCCTTTTAATTCTACCCAATGTTATTGAAAGACACTTGGTCTTATTTATGTGATCCCTTTGACAGTTATTCCCATCTTTATGATCAGTTACACACTTAAAATGATCACTTAAACTAGTACGATGGCATTAGTACCACCTAACTTAAGGATTTGGAGTCCCAAGGCAAGTTTTTAGCTTTACCCATAGGGGTAAGTGAGTGGGAACATGTGGCAAACTGCACATTTCCTCCTTCTTCTATTCCCACTCTTATTTTTTACAGGGATCAATTTTCACTTTGATTTAAACACCTATGAATAATTCTGTATTAAGTAAAAAGTTCAATCAATGGTATTAAGTAGAACAAGAAAATACTAAAAAAAATAAAATAATAGGCTGTTCCTCGACAGTAAGGATAAGGGCTGATCAAGTCATTGCTTCTAATAGTGTTAATTTCACTTCTACAGGTTTCATTTTAGGTGCTCAGTTAGTTGTCACAGATCAGAGAGAACATTTGATATTTTTCCGTTTGGAACTGGATTATTTCACTAAGTATAATGTTTTCCAGATTCCTCCATTTTGTTGCAAATGACCAGATTTTTGTTACTACAGTGTAGCATTCCATAGAGTACATATCCCATAATTTCTTTATTCAGTCTTCTGTTGATGGGCATTTAGGTTGATTCCATGTCTTAGCTATTGTGAACTGAGCTGCAATAAACAGTGAGGTGCAGATAGCTCTTTTATTTGTTGATTTATTTTCCTTGGGTAAATTCTGAGAATGGAATGGCTGGGTCTTGTGGTAGGACTATATTCAGATTTCTGAGGTATCTCCAAACTGTCTCCCATAGTGGCTTTACCAGTTCACATTCCCAGTGACAGTGGATTAGGGTACCATTTTCCCCACATCCTCACCAGCATTTTTTGTTTGTTGATTTCCGTATGAAAGTCATTCTAACCAGAGTGAGGTGAGACCTCATTGTGGTTTTGCTTTGCATTTCTCTGATGGCTAGTGACCTTGAGCATTTTTTATGTGTCTGCTGGCCATTTGGATTTCCTCTTTTGAAAAATGTCTGTTTAAGTACTAGCCCACTCTTAAGTGGGTTGTTTGTTTTGTTGTGCAGTTTCTTGATCACTTTGTAGATTCTGGTTATTAAGCCTTTATCTGTTGCATAGTTTGCAAATAATTTCTCCCATTTTGTAGATTGCTGTCGCTCCCCGTCTTCGTGGAGGAACGACACAGGACCCTGCGTTGTTCTTTCGTCTGCTCGGCCCTCCCCGGGTTTGCTGCTGGTTCTTCCTGGGTTGGCTACTATCCCTTCCACCTCCGTGGAAGGGCGGTTCCCCCTGGCCACTTTCCCCACTTCCGCAGGGGAGCGGCACACCGCCGGCCGGCTCTCTCGGGAGCTGCACAGGTGTTCCCCTTAGGTGTTCCTCTTAGATGTTCCTGGTGCATGTTGTCTCTCTCCTCCTTTATAGTCCTCTTCCACCAATCCCAACTCTGCTACCCACACTCCGAGTACGCTGCTCTCCTCCAATCAGGAGCAAGATCAGCTCCTGCAGCTCAGTCAATCAAATTGGCGAGAGGCAGCTGCGTAGAAGTTGTTACTCCCTTCTCAGCGCCATATTGTGGGAGAGCAGATGCATAGAATAAGTCTTAATTCCAGTAACTTAGTCTAGTCCGAGTTGCTCCCCACAGATTGCCTCTTCACTTTCCTGATTGTTTATTTTGCCATATAGAAACTTCTCAATGTGATCTAATCCCAGTTGTTAATTTTGACTTTGGTTGCATGTGCCTCTGGGGTTTTTTTTCAAGAAGTCTTTGTGTGTGCCAATATCTTGCAGGGTTTCTCCAATGTTCTCTAATAATTTGATGGTGTCGGGTCATAGATTTAAATCTTTAATCCATATTGAGTGGATTTCTGTGTAAGGTGTAAAGTAACTGTATTGCTTCATACCTCTGCATATGGAAATCCAGTTTTCCCAGCACTATTTGCTGAATAGACTGTTCTTGTTCCAGGGATTGGTTTTAGCTACTTGATAAAATATAAGTTGATTGTAGATTTTTGGGTTGATTTCTGGCATTTCTATTCTGTTCCATTGGTCTATCCATATGTTTTTGTACAAGTACCAGGCTGTTTTGATTATAATTGCCTTGTAGTGTGTTTTGAAATCTAGTATTGTGATGCCTCTGGCTTTGTTTTTGTTGTATAAGATTGTTTTAGCTATTTGAGGTCTCCTGTGCCTCCATATGAATTTCAGCATCCTTTTCTCCAGATCTGAGAAGAATATATTTGATATTTTGATTGGTATCTCATTGAATCTGCAAATTGCTTTCTGAAGAATGGACATTTTGATGATATTGATTCTTCCGATCCATTATCAAAGCCTTTTCAATTTTTTGTATCTTCTTCTATTTCTTTCCTTATTGCTTTGTAATTCTCATCATAGAGATAGTTGACGTCCTTGGTTAAGTTTATTCCAAGTCCGGCTGAAAAGCCATGAGTGCAGTGGAGGATGGCCCAAGTGCTTGGACCCTGCACCCCATGGGAGACCAGGAGAAGCACCTGGCTCCTACCTTTGGATCCGCGGCGGCCATTGGAGGGTGAACCAATGGCAAAAGGAAAACCTTTCTCTCTGTCTCTCTCTCTCACTGTCCACTCTGCCTGTAAAAAAAAAAATGAAAAAAAGAGAGTATTTCAGGCATGGCAAGCCAAGACATTTTGGCAAAAAAAATTACCTAAATGAAAGATCTCCGCAAGTGAGATCCAGTGGAAAGAACTGGTCATCAAAGAAGGAGGTACCTTTCTCTGAAGGGAAAAGAGAACTTCCACTTTTACTATGACCTTGTCCAAATATGATCAGAGTCGGTGAACTCAAAAGGCTTCCATAGCCTTGGCAACTCATGACAAGGGCCTAGGGTGATTACTGATGCCATAAACAAGAGTGTCAATTTGTTAAGTCAACAACAGGAGTCACTGTGCACTTACTCCTCATGTAGGATCTCTGTCCTTAATGTGCTGTACATTGCGATTTAATGCTATAACTAGTACTCAAACAGTATTTTTCACTTTGTGTTTCTATGTGGGTGCAAACTGTTGAAATCTTTACTTAATATATGCTAAACTGATCTTCTGTGTGGGGAGCAACTCGGACTAGACTAAGTTACTGGAATTAAGACTTATTCTATGCATCTGCTCTCCCACAATATGGCGCTGAGAAGGGAGAAACAGCTTCTACACAGCTGCCTCCAGTTCAACCAATAAACTGTAGGACCTGCTCCTGATTGGAGGAGAGCAGCGTACTCGGCATGTGGGTAGCAGAGTTGGGATTGGTGGAAGAGGACTATAAAGGCGGAGAGAGACAACATGCACCAGGAACATCTAAGAGGAACATCTGAGGGAACACCTGTGCAGCCCCTGAGAGAGCCGGCCGGCAGTGTGCCGCTCCCCCGCGGAAGTGGGGAATGTGGCAGGGGGAACCGCCCTTCCACGGAGGTGGAAGGGTCAGTAGCCAACCCGGGAGGAACCAGCAGCAAACCCGGGGAGGGCCGAGCAGACAAAAGAACAGCGCAGGGTCCTGTGTCGTTCCTCCACGAAGAGGGGGAGCGACATTCTGTATATAAAGAGAATTGAAAATGAATCTTGATGTGAATGGAAGGGGAGAGGGAGCAGGAAAGGGGAGGGTTGCAGGTGGGAAGGAAGTTATGGTCGGGGAAGCCATTGTAATCCATAAGCTGTACTTTGGAAATTTATATTCATTAAATAACAGTTAAAAAAAGTTTATTCCAAGGTATTTGATTGTTTTTGTAGCTATTGTGAATGAAATTGATCTTATAAGTTCTTTCTCAGCTGTGGCATTGCCTGGGTATACAACGGCTGTTGATTTTTGTGTATTGATTTTATATCCTGCTCCCTTACCAAACTCTTCTATGAGTTCCAATAGTCTCTTAGTGGAGTTCTTTGGATTCCCTGTATAAAGAATCATGTCATCTGCAAATAGTTTAACTTCCCCCTTCCCATTTGTATCCCTTTGATTTCTTTTCTTGCCTAATGGTTCTGGCTAAAACTTCCAGTACTATATTGAAGAGCAATGGCGAGAGTGGTCATCCCTGTCTGGTACCAGATCTCAGTGGAATGCTTCCAACTTTTCCCCATTCTATGTGATGCTGGCCAATAAAAGGTGAGTTTTCTGGGAGGAGGAATGGGTGTGCCCAGAGAGCTCTGTTCAGTTCTTCAGGGTTAAGGGCAGGCCTAATGTAACACATCCAGGTTTGGCATGGTAAATCTCTCTCTCTTTTTTTTTTAATCTAAGAGGAGGTATATTCTGCTCAGCTGAGCTCCCCTCCTCAATGGAGACCAGTGCCTGAGTGCTAGCTCCAGTGGGTATAATATTCCTCTGCTCTGTCCCAAGGACCACACAAAGGATCTGTTCAGTCCTCAGTGTATGTTCATATTCCCTAGCAATCTCTCACCAGATAACCAGGAACCCCCGAATTTGTGGAGTCTCCCACTGAGACTGCTTAAAGTCCCAGCCACACCATGAGTCCTCCCACATGTCCTCAATCACAAGCTCCTAGCTCCCTGTTAGCTCTCCTCACCAGTCAGGAATCTCCACTCAGCTGGTTGCCAGGTACAGACATGAGCTGGCACAGTTGTTATGTATGTCCAAAATTGCACCCTCTCTATCGGCTCACTACAGGACACCATTGTAAAGTGATCAGGGAGAAACATGTCCATCCCATTTCTTTTTTTTTTCCTCCTCTAGTTTGGCTGGTACACTTTCCCCCACAGGGCTCAAAGCCAGGTTCCCTCTAGGCTCTTCCTGCCACTTTTTCACCAGTGACTTGAGCTGTTGTGGTCTGGTCTCACCTCACTTTCCAGCACTGGTGCATAGGCTCTCAGCTGCTGGAACCCCAAGCCATGGGTGCCCATGCCCTCCATGTAGGTGCACCTTGCCCCTCTAATTTTGATAGAGTTTCCTCTGCCATTTTCTCCCTATCTCCACTTTTTAAAAACTGTCTTCTCCCTCCCTACTCTGCCATCTTGGAACCTCCTTAGACTCCATTCATTTCTAATGAAAGAAATATTGTAGGATTAATAACATCAGCTACATGAAAACTCTTGAGTAAACAATAGCTTTGCTGGTACTCAGGGAAAATTTGTCTCAAATAACAGGAATGTGTAATATGAGTGAGAAACATATTCATATTGCTCAGGCTGTAAAAAGCAAGTCTGGAATTTCACAAAGGTTTTTGGGGTGCTATCTTTAAATATGAAAAAATAGGCGTAAATTCTCCTTTAGCCCATTTAAGGTTGTGTGTTTCTTATTTACTCACTTTTTCTTTGAGTTGCATTTTCTTCTCCACAAAATGAGAATGTTTCAGTCTTTCCTGCTAGCCTGTATTTACAACTAAATTAACTTTTTCATCTCATTGATATCTCATCTTAGGGCTGGAGTTGGCAATGGTGCCAATCTCCCCAGGTGATTGCTGTTTTATGAAAGAGCTCAGTACATAGTGAGTACTTGGTAAATCAGACTTCTGTGTCCAAGCAATATAGACAGCCTCAGTTCAAGAACCTGAAGATTGATTCTAAATGAAATAATTGTCCTTAATGTAGCATTTTTGAAAGAATAGGTATAAAATTGTTTGTTGAACTTATTTTCAGCTTTTTAGCTTTGGCAAATGTAGCTACAAGACATGATTTTAACAACAACAACAAAAAAACAGCATTTGAGAGTTTATCTATTAATGAGAAGTAACAGATTTTAGAGAAGAAAACAATCATATTGAGATTATGAGAATTTGTTCCAGTCCAAGTACCAAGCAGTAAAATGCTAACTCTTGTCTTTAATTTTAGTTTTGTGTTATTTGAGAGAGAGCGAGAAAGATAGAAAGAGAGTGCGAGGGCTTGCATTCACTGCTCCCCAAATTACTAAGAGGATCAAGCTCAAGTAAGTTTCTGGAAACTCAATTTGGATTCCCCACGTGGGTGACAAAGACCCAAGTATTTGAGCTGTCACATGCTGCTTTCAGGTTGTACATAAGCATGAAACGGGAATCAGGAGAAGAGTTAGGCCTTAAACCTCAGGCATTGTTATGTGGGATATGGTTACTTTCACCTGTGTCTTAATCACTAGGCCAAATGACTGCCCCTAAAATGCTTATTTTATGAAAAGAGGGCTCAGAAAAATAAATAAGACAGCCCAAGCTAACTGACAGTAGCTTCTGCTATAAGAAACTTTGTTTGCTTTTACTTCCCCAACAAGTTCTACTCTATTCTAGTTCTCTTCTATTGTCTTTCTGCACTTAGGAAAATAAAAAGAATTTTTCTTGAACTGACTTTTTTCTAATCAAATTCCTTTGCACATATTTCCCAGATTTTTCTAGAGTAATATTTTCTTTTCTCTCCATACTTATTCTCTATCTCTTTCTTTAAAAATTTATTTATTTAAGAGTCATAGTTGCAGAGAGAGTGAGAGACAGATCTTCCATCTGCTGTCTTTTTTATTTATTTGAAAGAGTTACAGAAAGAGAGTAAGACAGAGATATCTTTCATCTGCTGGTTTACTCCACAAATGGTTACAACAGCCAGGGCTGGGACAGGCCAAAACCAGGAGCCATAAAATTCATCTGAGTCAAGCACATAAGTAGCAGGGCTCCAAGTACCTGGGCCATCTTCTGATACTTCCCCAAGCACATTAGCAAGAAACTGGATCAGAAGTGGAGCAGGCAGAACTTGAACTGGTGCTCCTATGGGATTCTGGCATTGCAGGTGGCAGCTTGACCTGCTGTCAAACATTGCCAGCTCTCTTATTTATCTCTCTTAATGGAGCCTGCTTCCCAGTCTCCCTGCCTCTGGACTGACCTCCATTGAAATGCTAGGATTTACCGGTTTCCATGTTGTTGATACCCACCCTTGGGTTGAGAAAACTAAAATGATATACAGTAGCACACAATTAGAATGTATTTCCAGAATGCATGTGGTCAATAGCTATCAGGATTCTCAAAAGCCTTCATATATGCATAAATTTACTACCATTTTTTGTGTTCTGGATTTTTTTCAATTTCTTGCCACTTAATATTTAAGAATATTATCTCCAAAAGCTTCTGAGACTTTGACTTTCAGATAGAAGAATCAATCTCCTTGTAGACTTTCAGATAAAAGAATCAATCTCCTTATAATCTGTATTTGGATATAGCTAGGCTAATTCCAAGATGGATGAATAGGAAAAAGTCATGCTGATTTTGAACACAGGAAGATACTAGAAAAATAGGGTAGTATCTGTGTTCCTGGAAGTTAGTTGGAGAGTTTTCAGTGAAAAGTCTACAGAAAGAAGAGCGATTCCATGGAGCAACAAAGATTGTACAGACATAAAGCAGTTTGTGGGACACTACCAGCTATTCCAGATGCTGGTGGCTGGTGGGGAGGCCATGTTCGCATAGCAGGGTGAAAGGAGTCTGAATTAACTTGTGCTCCACTGCCGATTTTATCTGGGGACAGCCTCCCACTCCCCACTTTGAGTCCAGGAAGACGAATTGGTGGAGTATAGGGTGGGCCCCTTAACTCTGTGAATAGAAGGCACATCACCTTCCTCCCCTCCCCTCCCCTCACCAGGACTATGGCAGCCCCTGTACCTCTGGTGGATTTTGTCAGAGAAATCCACAGTCCCCACTGACCTCGAGTCTGGGTAGATGAGCTGGTGGGGGGCAAGGTGCCCACTTAACTCTGTGAATGGAGGGGCGTTGCTTCCCCCTTTTCTTCCCACAAGGTTCCTGGCTGCCAAAAGGGAAGCACCATCTTCCCAGAATAAGCTAAGTGGAGTCCGGGCTAGAGATTTGGCCGGGGGGGGGGGGGGCAGGGTGCTCACTTGTTATGTTTCTCTACTCATTTTCTCCTAATAAAGCAACAGATGCAAGGATGAGGTAGCTCTCTGGATGGAGAAGCTCAAAGAGCAGAATGTGAATCTCCTGCAGCCTGTGAACCCAGGAACCCTACATCCCATAATTATTGAAATTCTGAGACTCTGTGATAGGCCAGAAAACCTATAAAGGCATGGGATGATCTAGGGTTTTGGGCAATTAGTGAACCTGACTCCAGAAACTCAGAATTTTTTGCATTATGGCAAAGGACATCACAGAGGACTCCATGCATACAATGGAGCACATAGATTCTTTGTGAGTTCATGCAACTGAGTGAGTTGGGGCACAGGCACAGAGAGATTCGACTTAACATAGAAAAGCCAAAGATTGGGATCATGCCAGCCAAGACAATCATTCCCTTTCCCATACTGATTATAGAGGATATCTACCACATGTAACTTGGGTATTACCCTGGATATTTACACAATCCACAAACAGTGGTCAGAGCTCCCTGACCCCACCCAGCATATACCTCTTGATATCTTGTGAAGATGCAGGCATCCCACTAAACCTAGAGGCACATTCCCAAGAACAAAGACTTCAGAGGTGATATCAACAAGGGTTTTTGTAGATGTATAAAAATAAGCATAGAAATATAAGAAAGATGAACAAGGATGACAATATGACCCCACAAAAGGAACACAGTGATACTTCAATATTAGAGTGTGAAGATGAGAAGACTGATGAAATCTCAAAAAAGAATTCAAAAGAATGATTGTAAGATTATGAAAAACACAGAGAAGAAACTATATGAGTTAAAGAAATCTGTGAATGACATGGATCAGAAATTCTGCCAGGAAATAGAAACAGTAAATAAAAATCAAACTGGTACATTAGAAATGAAATCTTTAATATGTTAAATAAAAATACAGTGGAAGGCTTAACCAACAGGCTTAAACAGGCAGGATAAAGAATATCTGAGTTGGGCCAGCACCGCGGCTCACTAGGCTAATCCTCCGCTTTGCGGCACTGGGTTCTAGTCCCGGTCGGGGTGCCGGATTCTGTCCCGGTTGCCCCTCTTCCAGGCCAGCTCTCTGCTGTGGTCAGGGAGTGCAGTGGAGGATGGCCCAAGTCCTTGGGCCCTACACCCCATGGGAGATCAGGATAAGTACCTGGCTCCTGCCATCGGATCAGCGCGGTGCGCCGGCCGCAGCACGCTGGCCACGGAGGCCATTGGAGTGTGAACCAACAGCAAAGGAAGACCTTTCTCTCTGTCTCTCTCTCTCACTGTCCACTCTGACTGTCAAAAAATAAAAAATAAATAAATAAAAGAATACCTGAGTTGGAAGTAAGAATTTATGGAATATCTCAGAAAAAAATTAGAAAAACTGAAAACAGTATTCAGGATCTATGAGAGACCTTCAGACAACAAAGTATACATGTCTTAGGCATTCTTGAATGAGTGAAAAAACATAGTGACTTAGGAAACTTTTGCAGTGAAATAAAGCATAAAATGTCCCTAATTTGGACTAAGATGTGAACATCAAGGTAGAAGAAGCTTGTAGAACCCCAAATAGACATTGTCAGAGAATATTTTCACCAGGCCAAATGACATTCAAAGTTTGAAAAGTGAAAAACAAATATTTTAAATGTGCAAGAGATAAATGTCAGGTTATCTTGAAAGAATCCCCAATTAGATTGACATCATATTTTTCATCAGAAACCCTACAGGTTAGGAGAGAATGGACAGGTATAGTCCAAGTCCTTAAAGAAAGAAACAGCTGTCAGTCCAGAATACTGTATCCAGCAAAGCTCTCATTTAAAAATTAAAAGTAAAACAAAGATCTTCCAAAACATAAAAAAGTGAAACAATTTGTCACCACTCAACCATCCTTACCAATGATACTTAAGGATGTACTACACACAGAAAGATAACCATAATCATAAAAGAATGTGAAGACTGCAAACCTCCAAATAATAGTGAAAAGAAGATCCAAAACAAACAATTGGAATATTTACAGAAAAAATGCCACAACCAAATCATTGCTTATCAATAATAACATTGAATGTAAATGGACTACACTCTCCAATTAAAAGATACAGATTGGCGGGATAGATTAAAAAGCAAAACCCATCTATATGCTGCCTACAATTAACCTAACTCACCAAAAAAAGATACAAACAGATTGAAAGTGAAAGGCTGGAAAAAGATACTTCCATTCAAATGGAAATTAAAAAAAAAAAGAGCAGGAGTGGCTATACTATCAGACAAAACAAACTAAACACAAAAACTGTTAAGAGTCAAAGAAGGTCGTTTTTGGGGCCGGTAATGTGGTGTAGTACACTAAGCCTCCACTTGCACAAACATTCCATATGTGCACCGGTTAATGTCCTGGATGCTCTTCTTCTAATCCAGCTCTCTGCTATGGCCTTGGAAAGCAGTGGAACACAGCCCAGGTGCTTGGGCCCCTGCACTCATATGGGAGACCAGAAGAAGTCCCTGGCTTCTTGCTTTCGATCTGTTCAGCTCTGGCCGTTGCAGCCGTTTGGAAAATGAACTAGCAGATGGAAGACCTTTCTCTCTGTCTCTTTCTCTCTGTTTGTAACTCTACTTCTCAAACAAATAAATAAATAAATAAATCTTAAAAAAAAGTTCATTCTGTAATGAATAAGACACCACAGGAAGATGTGACAAGTAAATGTTTATGCACCCTATGGTAGAACACACAGATATTTAAAACAAATGTCAATAGATCTAAAGGAAGACATATGCTCTAAATCAGTGATGCTGGGTGACTTGGACAACTCACATTAATCAATGAACAGATCAACTAGGCAAAACATTGACAAAAAACAACAGCTAATCTACACAACAGACCAAATTGCTCTAATGGATATTTACAGAATGTTTCATCTCACAGCTGCAAAGTATTTATTGTTTTCATCAGTGCATGGAACATTCTCTAGGGTAGACCATATGCCTATACATAAAACAATTCTCAACAAATGCTTAAAAAAATTGAAATCATACCATGTATCTTTTCATTCTGGAATGAAGCTTGAAATTAACAACAAAAGAAACTCTAGAAAATATAAAAACACATGGAGAGTGAACAACACCACCCTCCATTAACAGTGAATAATTGAAGAAATCAAAAGGTAAATAAAAAATTCCTTGCAGCAAATGAAGATCACAACAAGACACATCAAAACTTTTGAGATACAGCAAAAGCAGGGGTAAGAGGAAAGTTTATACCAATTAGCACCTACATCAAGAAATTTGAAAGATATCAAATACCAATGCATCTCAAGTACCTTGAAAGACAGGAACAAACCAAACCCAAAATTAGTAGGAGGAAAGAAATAATAAAAATTAGGGAAAGAAATAAAATTGAAACAGAAAATCATATGAAAGTACGGTGAAATGAAGAGCTGGTTTTTGAAAAAAAATAAATTGACAAACTGTTGTCCCATCTAATCAAAAAAGATAGAAATTAATAAATTGGAGACATAAAAGGAGATGTTACAACTGATGCCACTGAAATAAAAATAATCATTGGTAACTATCACAAACGCCTTATGCCAACAAATTGGAAAATATAAAAGAAATAGATTTCTGAACATACATCTGCTGATTCACTCCCTAACTGGACACAATGCTGAGGGATGGGCCAGGCTGAACCCAGGAACTTGGAACTTCTTCTGGATCTCTCATGTGGGTGTTAGGAACTTAATCTCTTGGACCATCTTTTGCTGCTTTCATAGACCATTTATAGGGGAGCTGGATCATAAGTAGAGCAGCTGTGACTCAAACCAGTGCCATAAAAGATACTGGGGTCACAGGCAGTGGCCATACCCACTACCACTACAACTCAACCCCCCCACTCTGAAAAAGATTTTATTTATTTGAGATGCAGAATTACAGAGAGAGGGATCTTCCATCTGTTGATTTATTCCCCAGATGGCTGCAACAGCCAGAGTTGGGCAAATCCGAAGCAAGGAACTGGGAACTTCTTCCAGGTCTCCCAAATGGGTGCAGGGACCCAAGCACTTGGTTCATTTTCTTCTGCTTTTCCAGGCTATAAATAGAAAGCTGGATCAGAAGAGCAGACAGGCATGAACCAATGCCTGTATTGGTTGCTGATGCCACAGGTGGAGGCTTAACCTACTACACCACAGCACCAACCCTCCGACCCTTTTTACTTTTCTAATTTTTTTGAAATTTGTAATCAGAAAACTTTAGATCAATAACCAGAGATAATTAACAAATGTTCATTAATTCATACAATGAAATACAAGGCAGCCATCTAAACCTTTCCAACCTCATACTTCATTAAAACACCTCGATCCCTGGGAGTCTCATTTCAATATCATGGCTTTACATACTATCTTTACATATATGTCCCAAAATTCTTATTTGCCCCTTTCCAACTGCCTATTCAATATCTCCACCTAATCATATAGTAGGCATCTTAAGTTTAATGTGTCGAAATTACTAACTCTGAATATTCTCATTGTCATTGTGTCTCTGTCTCCAATTCATTCTTTCCTTATTTCCTATACACATACTGCTTTTTTTTTTAAACTTTTATTTAATGCATATAATTTTCCAAAGTACGACTTATGGATTACAATGGCTTCCCCCCCATACCGTCCCTCCCACCCACAACCCTCCCCTTTCCCACTCCCTCTCCCCTTCCATTCACATCAAGATTCATTTTCGATTATCTTAATATACAGAAGATCAGCTTAGTATACATTAAGTATGGATTTCAACAGTTTGCTCCCACACAGAAACATAAAGTGAGGAATAATAGATGATTTTTTTTAAATGATGATGAAATCAGAGCAGACCTATTGTCATGTTTAATCCCAGTGAGAGTCAAGTTGGGAATTGATAATTTCTTTTTCTTTTTTTTTTTTTTTTTTTTTTTTTTTTTTTTTTTTTTTTTACAGAGGATCAGTTTAGTATGCATTAAGTAAGGATTTCAACAGTTTGCACCCCCATAGAAACACAAGGTGAAATATATTGTTTGAGTACTCGTTATAGCATTAAATCTCAATGTACAGCACATTAAGGATAGAGATCCTACATGAGGAGTAAGTGCACAGTGACTCCTGTTGTTGACTTTACCAATTGACACTCCTGTCTATGGCATCAGTAATCTCCCTATGCTCCAGTCATGAGTTTCCAAGGCTATGGAAGCCCTCTGAGTTCTCCGACTCTTATCTTGTTTAGACAAGGTCATAGTCAAAGTGGAGGTTCTCTCCTCCCTTCAGAGAAAGGTACCTCCTTCTTTGATGACCTGTTCTTTCCACTGGGATCTCACTCGCAGAGATCTTTTGCCAGAGTGTCTTGGCTTTCCATGCCTGAAATACTCTCATGAGCTTTTCAGCCAGCTCCGAATGCCTTTAGGGCTGATTCTGAGGCCAGAGTGCTATTTAGGACATCTGCCATTCTATGAGTCTGCTGAGTATCTCACTTCCCATGTTGGATCACTCTCCCCTTTATTTACTCCATCAGTTAGCGTTAGCAGGTACTAGACTTGTCTATGTGCTCCCTTTGACTCCCAGTCCCTCCACCATGACCAACTGTGAACTGAAATTGATCACCTGGAACAGTGAGATGGCATTGGTACATGCCACCTCGATGGGATTGAATTGGAATCCCCTGGTATGCTTCCAACTCCACCACTTGGGGCAAGTCAGCCTGAGCATGTCCCAAATTATACATCTCTTCCCTCTCCCATTCCCACCACCATGTTCGACAGGGATCACATTTCAGTTAATTTTCAACACTTAAGAATAACTGTGCATCAATTACAGATCTAAACCAGTCATATTAAGTAGAACAGATAAAAAAACTACTAAGAGGGATAATGTATTAAGTTGTTCATTAACAGTCAGGGCTATGCTGATCAAGCCACCATTTCCCATAGTGTCCACCTCACTCCAACAGGTTTCCCTCTTGGTGTTCAGTCAGTTGTCACCGATCAGGGAGAACATATGGTATTTGTCCCTTTGGGACTGGCTTATTTCACTCAGCATGATGTGTTCCAGATTCCTCCATTTTGTTGCAAATGACTGGATTTCGTTGTTTCTTACTGCGGTATAGTATTCTAAAGAGTACATATCCCATAATTTCTTTATCCAGTCTATCGTAGATGGGCATTTAGGTTGGTTCCAGGTCTTAGCTATTGTGAATTGAGCTGCAATAAACATTAGGGTGCAGACCTCTTTTTTATTTGCCAATTTAAATTCCTTTGGGTAAATTCCAAGGAGTGGGATGGCTGGGTCGAACGATAGGGTTATCTTCAGGTTTCTGAGGAATCTCCAGACTGACTTCCATAGTGGCTTGACCAGTTTGCATTCCCACCAACAGTGGGTTAGTGTCCCTTTTTCCCCACATCCTCGCCAGCATCTGTTGTTGGTAGATTTCTGCATGTGAGCCATTCTAACCGGGGTGAGGTGAAACCTCATTGTGGTTTTGATTTGCATTTCCCTGATTGCTAGTGACCTTGAACATTTTTTCATGTGCCTGTTGGCCATTTGGATTTCCTCTTTTGAAAAATGTTTATTGAGGTCCTTGGCCCATCTCTTAAGTGGGTTGTTGGTTTTGTTTTTGTGGAGTTTCTTGATCTCTTTGTAGATTCTGGTTATTAACCCTTTATCTGTTGCATAGTTTGCAAATATTTTTTCCCATTCTGTCGGTTGTCTTTTCACTCTCCTGACTGTTTCTTTTGCAGTACAGAAACTTCTCAATTTGATGCAATCCCAATAGTTGATTTTGGCTTTGACTGCCTGTGCCTCCCGGGTCTTTCCCAGAAATTCTTTGCCTGTGCCAATATCTTGAAGGGTTTCTCCAATGTTCTCTAGTAACTTGATGGTGTCAGGTCGTAGATTTAGGTCTTTAATCCATGTTGAGTGAATTTTTGTGTAAGGTGTAAGGTAGGGGTCTTGCTTCATGATTCTGCACGTGGAAATCCAATTTTCCCAGCACCATTTATTGAATAGACTGTCCTTGCTCCAGGAATTAGTTTTAGATCCTTGATCAAATATAAGTTGGCTGTAGATGTTTGGGTTGATTTCTGGTGTTTCAATTCTGTTCCATTGGTCTATCCATCTGTTTCTGTACCAGTACCATGCTGTTTTAATTACAACTGCCCTGTAGTATGTCCTGAAATCTGGTATTGTGATGCCTCCGGCTTTGTTTTTGTTGTACAAGATTGCTTTAGCTATTCGAGGTCTCTTGTGCCTCCAGATAAATTTCAGCACCATTTTTTCCAGATCTGAGAAGAAGGTCTTCGGTATCTTGATTGGTATTGCATTGAATCTGTAAATTGCTTTTGGGAGAATGGACATTTTGATGATATTGATTCTTCCAATCCATGAGCATGGAAGATTTTTCCATTTCTTGGTATCCTCTTCTATTTCTTTCTTTAAGGTTTTGTAATTTTCATCGTAGAGATCTTTAACGTCTTTGGTTAAGTTTATTCCAAGGTATTTGATTGTTTTTGTAGCTATTGTGAATGGGATTGATCTTAGAAGTTCTTCCTCAGCCATGGCATTGTCTGTGTATACAAAGGCTGTTGATTTTTGTGCATTGATTTTATACCCTGCTACTTTGCCAAACTCTTCTATGAGTTCCAATAGTCTCTTAGTAGAGTTCTTTGGGTCCCCTAAATAAAGAATCATGTCATCTGCAAAGAGGGATAGTTTGAGTTCTTCCTTCCCAATTTGTATCCCTTTAATTTCTTTTTCTTGCCTAATAGCTCTGGCTAGAACCTCCAGAACTATATTGAATAGCAGTGGTGAGAGTGGACATCCCTGTCTGGTTCCAGATCTCAGTGGAAATGCTTCCAACTTTTCCCCATTCAATAGGATGTTGGCTGTGGGTTTTTCATAGATTGCTTTGATTGTATTGAGGAATGTTCCTTCTAGACCCAATTTGCTTAGAGTTTTCATCATGAACGGGTGTTGTATTTTATCAAATGCTTTCTCGGCATCTATTGAGATAATCATATGGTTTTTCTTCTGCAGTCTGTTAATGTGGTGTATCACATTGATTGTCTTGCGCACATTAAACCATCCCTGCATACCAGGGATAAATCCCACTTGGTCTGGGTGGATGATCTTTCTGATGTGTTGTTGCATTCTATTGGCGAGAATTTTATTGAGGATTTTTGCATCTATGTTCATCAGGGATATTGGTCTGTAATTCTCTTTCAGTGCTGCATCTTTCTCTGGCTTAGGAATTAAGGTGATGCTGGCTTCATAGAAAGAATTTGGGAGGACTCCCTCTTCTTCGATTGTTCTGAATAGTTTGAGAAGAATTGGAGTTAGTTCTTCTTTAAACGTCTGGTAGAATTCAGCAGTGAATCCATCTGGTCCTGGGCTTTTCTTTGTTGGGAGGGCCTTTATTACTGTTTTAATTTCTGTCTCAGTTATGGGTCTGTTTAGGTTTTCGATGTCTTCCTGGTTCAATTTAGGCAGGTTGCATGTGTCCAGGAATCTATCCATTTCTGATAGGTTTCCCTGTTTGCTGGCATACAAGTCCTTGTAGTAATTTCTGATGATTCTTTTTATTTCTGTGGTGTCTGTTGTTACCTTTCCTTTTTCATCTCTGATTTTATTGATTTGGGTCTTTTCTCTTCTTTTTTTAGTTAGTTGGGCCAATGGGGTGTCAATTTTGTTTATTTTTTCAAAAAACCAGCTCTTCGTTTGGCTGATTTTTTGTAATGTTTTTCTTGATTCAATCCTGTTGATTTCTTCTCTGATTTTAATTATTTCTCTTCTCCTACTAGATTTGGGTCTGGTTTGCTGTAGGTTTTCTAGATCCTTGAGGTGAATTGAAAGCTCATCTATTTGGTGTCTTTCCAATTTCTTGATGTAGGCACCTATTGATATAAACTTTCCTCTTAACACTGCTTTTGCTGTGTCCCATAAGTTTTGGTATGTTGTGCTGTTATCCTCATTTACTTCCAGAAAGTTTTTGATTTCTCTTTTGATTTCTTCTATGACCCATTGTTCATTCAGGAGCATGTTGTTCAATCTCCATGTGTTTGCATATGCTCTAGGGATTCCTGAGTTGCTAATTTCCAACTTCATTCCTTTATGGTCTGAGAAGCTGCATGGTATGATTCTAATTCTTTTGAATTTGCTGAGGCTTGCTTTATGGCCTAGTATGTGGTCAATCCTAGAGAAGCTTCCATGTACTGCTGAGAAGAATGTAAAATCTTTAGCTGTAGGATTGAAAGTTCTGTATACATCGGTGAGATCCATTTGGGCTATAGTGTCATTTAAATCTACTGTATCCTTGTTGATCTTCTGACCGGATGATCTGTCTATTTCTGAGAGTGGAGTATTGAAGTCCCCCAGTACTACTGTATTGGGGTCTAAGTCTCCCTTTAAGTCCGTTAATAAATCTTTTAGATAAACTGGTGCCCTGTAGTTAGGTGCATATACATTGATAATTGTTATATCTTCCTGTTGAATTGATCCCTTAATCATGATATAGTGTCCCTCTTTGTCTCTCTTAACAGTTTTTGTGGTAAAGTTTATGTTGTCCGATATTAAGATCGCTACGCCCGCTCTTTTTTCATTTCTGTTGGCATGGTATATCTTTTTCCAGCCTTTCACTTTCAGTCTGTATGGATCTTTGTTGGAAAGATGTGTTTCTTGTAAGCAGCAAATAGATGGGTTTTGTTCCTTAACCCAATCAGCCAATCTGTGTCTTTTAACTGGACAGTTCAGGCCATTCACGTTTAAAGTGACTAATGATAAGTGGTAACTTTGCCCTGCCATTTGCCAAAGATAAGTTCTAATATATGCTTTGAATTCCCTGTGATCTTTTGCTGTGAGCTTTCCTTCCTTGGTTTCCTTCCTTTACCTTCTTTCATATTGATGACCGTGTTTCTGTGTTTCTGTGTGTAACACATCTTTAAGCATCTTTTGCAGGGCTGGACAAGTGGCAACAAATTCTTTCAATTTCTGTTTGCAATGAAAAGTCTTTATTTCACCTTCATTCACAAATGATAGCTTTGCAGGATATAATATTCTGGGCTGGCAGTTGTTCTCTCTTAGTACCTGGGCTATATCTCGCCATTCCCTCCTAGCTTTTAGAGTTTCTGATGAGAAGTCAGCTGTGAGTCTGATTGGAGATCCTCTGAGAGTAATCTGACGTTTCTCTCTTGCACATTTTAGGATCTTTTCTTTATGTTTCACTGTGGAGAGTTTAATTACAACGTGTCGTGGTGAGGATCTCTTTTGGTCGTGTTTATTAGGGGTTCTGTGGGCTTCCTGTACTAGGATTTCTCTGTCCTTCTCCAAACCTGGGAAATTTTCTGCTAATATCTCACTAAAAAGGCCTTCTAATCCTTTCTCCCTCTCCATGCCTTCAGGAACTCCTAGAACCCGAATGTTGGGTTTTTTAATAGTATCCTGAAGATTCCCGACAATATGTTTCAGATTTCTAATTTCCTCTTCTTTTCTTTGGTCTGACTGTATCCTTTCCTGTTCTCTGTCTTCTAAGTCTGATATTCTCTCTTCTGCTTCACCCATTCTTTTTTTTTTTTTTTTTTTTTTTTTTTTTTTTTTTGACAGGCAGAGTGGACAGTGAGAGAGAGAGACAGAGAGAAAGGTCTTCCTTTGCCGTTGGTTCACCCTCCAATGGCCGCCGCGGCCGGCGCGCTGCGGCCGGCGCACCGCGCCGATCCGATGGCAGGAGCCAGGAGCCAGGTGCTTTTCCTGGTCTCCCATGGGGTGCAGGACCCAAGCACCTGGGCCATCCTCCACTGCACTCCCTGGCCACAGCAGAGGGCTGGCCTGGAAGAGGGGCAACCGGGACAGAATCCGGCGCCCCGACCGGGACTAGAACCCGGTGTGCCGGCGCCGCTAGGCGGAGGATTAGCCTAGTGAGCCGCGGCGCCGGCTTCACCCATTCTGTTTGTAAGGCTCTCTATTGTGTTTTTCATTTGATCTATTGAATTCTTCACTTCAGTCACTATCACAGTTTCCTGTTGTACTAGTTGTTTCGTTTCATTTTGATTCCTCCTTAATATTTCATTTTCACGAGAGAGATTTTCTATCTTGTCCATTAAGGATTTGTGTAGTTCCAGAATTTGTTTTTGAGAACTTCTTAATGTTCTTATCAATTTTTTGAGATCTGCTTCTTGCATTTCTTCTATGTCATCATCTTCATAGTCTTGAATTGGGGTGTCTTTTTCATTTGGGGGCGTCATGGTGACTTCCTTGTTTTTATTACCTCGGTTTTTGCGTTTGTTATTTGTCATATTGGAGATATTTGGTTTCTTCACTGTGGTGCTTTTTCTTGTTATACTATGACTCTAGATTAAGTGGACTATCTGTTTTTGATGGAGCCTTAGGGCTTGAGATGGGTGTGGCCTGAGAGCTCTGTTTGGTGTGCCAAAGGTGACACTCCCAGGTTAGGCGTGGTAAATCTCTCTCTCTCTCTTTCTTTTTTTTTTTTTTTTTTTTTTGATTCAAAAGGGAAGTAATTCCGCACAGCTGAACGAAGTTGGAGGTAGTTAGCAGGCAAATGATATACCCACAGGAGCCAGAGATCGGAAGCTCTTTCCCAAGATCCCCACAGGGAAGCTGTTCGGCCCTCAGAGTGGGCTCAAATTCTCCTTCAGCCTCCCACTGGGTTGCCAAAGTTACGGAATTGTAGCGTCTCTGGAGAGTGCTCACGTGAATTCCGTGAGTTCTCTCCCCCACCGTCTCTTTTTTCACAGTCTCAGTTCAGTAGCACCACCAATTTACTAGGTCCTAATCTCCTGTTAATTTGCCCCGCCCAGAGTCAGGTTTTTCTGCTAGGCTCAGGGCCGGTGCAGACCTGAGGTCGCTCTGCTTATGACGTATGTCCAAGATGGCGCCTGCTCTTTGTCTTGCTCGCCCTTGAGAGGTGAGCGGAGAGAGAGAAACCCGTGTCCGTACTAGTCACCTTTTTTTTTTTTTCTCTCTCTCTCTCTCTCTCTTCCAGTTAGCCTTGTGAACTTCCCCCCCCAGGGGTCGTTCCCTCTAGTCTCCTCTCTCCGCTTGCCTGCCGGTGTCTCAGGCTATTGAGGTTCGGCTCACCTCGCGTTCCAGCGCTGGTGTGTTGAGTCTGCCGCTGATGTCCCGAACTGTGGGCTCCCACGCTCTCCACGCAGGTCCGCTGTGAGTCACGCGTTCCGGAAGAGTTTCTTCTGCTGTTTCCTCCCCTACTCTTCCTTGAACCTGCAGTATCTCCACTTTTATTAAACTATCTCTCCCCAGACTATCAGTGTGCTCCCTTCCTATTCCGCCATCTTGCCGGAATCCCACATACTGCTTTATAGTATAGTCTTTCATATTTCAGAAAACAGTAACTCAAAATCAGTTCCTTGGATGAATTTTCAGTATTCTATCTCTGATTGCATGTTCAATCTGTCAGCAAATCAAGGCTGGCTTTCCTTTTCAAATATATCCAGAATTTGGCTATTTCTCACCGTCTTTACTGCTACCACCCCAGTCTAGGCAACCAGCCGTCATCTTTCACTTAGGCGATTTCCATAGCTTATCAGTTGGACTCTCTTCATCTCTTTGCTTCTACAGTATATTCTCAATAAAGAGGGAGATTTGAAACTTTCAGAAACACATTGTATTATATCTCCTACACTCAGAGCTCTCTAATGGCTCCCTGTTTTGTACAGAAGAAACCTGAAGTTATTAAAGTATTCTCTAAAGCCCTATAACCCGAGCCTGCTTCTTCCAGGCTGACTGACCTTCTACTTCTCTTTACCTCAACCACTCTGTTCCAGTATCCATGCTGTCCCTGAAGCACAGCAATCATTTACTTGCCTGAGGATTGCTAAACTTTCATTTGTCCATCTTGGGCATCAGTGAGGCACGTTGTGTGGGATGAGGCAGAAATGTGGTGGTCCATCAGAAGGTACGCTGGTAGAATTGTTCCTTCAACTGAGTTTCATGCCCTGCTCTTCTCTCTCATTCCATTATCCAGAAGTGTCTCCTCTCTAAGGCCACAAGCATCCACAAATATTCCCATGAGTTGTCTCCACAGTATAGTTTACAGGCTATGAAATATGTGATACAAGAGAGAAGTTCAGACCTCAAGTTTGATCAGTGGAGTGGTTATGTGATGAAGTAAATTGGTCTTGGATAAATCACAGCCAATCTCTTAGATTAAATTTCTTATAATTCAAATGGATTCAAGAATAATGTGTCCACCCTTATGATTAATTCTTAGAATTAAATAGTATTATCCTGTGTACAGAAGTTGACAGTCTGGTGAGAAAAATGACTTTATATTTGCCAGCATTTTAAGATAAATTTAATAATTATTTGTGACCATCTAATGTCTCTATGTGCTAGTTTTGGGAGTTCAGAGATGGAAACACTACTGTTTCCTGCCTGTGAAGTATTTCTATGATGTTTGGAGAATGACACACAGAGAAATATTAGGGCTTTAACCAAGATATGAGCTGTATTATTCATGGGTCTCCAGAGAATCAGAGAAACAGAACCAATAGACTATAGATTGGTTATATATAAAATACAGTATTGTGTCTTGCAATTATATGACATTCCATGATCATCCCCCTACAACTTAATGACCCCAGAAATCCAGTGATGTAGTTCAAAGTCTTGAGAGCCACAGTCAGTTGGGTAAGTGCCAATCTGGGCAGAAGTGCCTGAGAACCAGGAGCACCAAGGGCCCAGAAAGATCATTGTTTCAGCTCATGCAGTCAGATAGAGTGAGCAATCAGTGAAGATACTCTGCTTTTTTATTCTATTTGGGCCCTCAAGAGAGTACATGATACCCACTGACATTAGGAGGTTCATTTTATTGACTCCAGCAATCTGAATGCTAATATCTTCCAGAAGCATCCTCAAAAACACACCCCAAAATAATGTGTAATGTGATACCATGCATCCCATGGGGCAGTCAAGTTAACATATAAAAGTCACTGACACACAGACCAAGTTCTAAGAGTACCAATAAAAGCATGACTCTTCAGTTTGAGACATATCAGCTATATCTTCCTTCATTCCTGAATCCCAGTTGTTTTTTGCCCAAGGGCAATTTTTAGACTCCTTGGGGAGATTTGGAAGTTTCTGGAGATATTTTGTTTGCACTGAAGGTGGGGGGAGATGTGCTTTAGCATCTAGTAGGTCAAGGCCAAGAATGCTGCTCAAAACTCCATGATGCACAGGAAAGCATCCACCCCCACCTGCCACTGTTATCAGTGTTAAGGATGACAAAACCTGGCCATACTCATTCAACAAACATTTATTGAGCACCTATTATGTTCCAGACATTTCTAGTCACCATGGAGTATGGCATTGAACCAATTAGACAAGATCACCAATTTCAGTGTTTGTACTTGAAAAGAGAAAAAGTAGAGATTAAAAATAATCATACAGTTGGATCTCCATACCCACAATTTATTCATCCATATATTGAAGCATCATGGCTCAAAAATATTAAACACAAAATTGCATGTACACTGTATATGTACAGAATTTTGTTGTCATTTTCCCTGAAATTATAGTAAACAACTATTTTTAATCTTGAGGTGGGATTAGCTATCTTAAATAATCTAGATGTTTTAAAGTATATGAGTGCATCCACATTCATGACATGCAAATATGCATTTTACACAAGGAACTTGAATATTTTGGGTTTTGGATTCTGCAGAGGTCCTAGAAGCAATCCCTATACTGAGGAAGGACTACAAATTACTATGCAAGTTGATTGTGATAAAAGCTAGGGAGGAAATAATTGTGTTTCATTGAAGGATTTTGAGAGAAGTGGTGATAGTATGGGGAAGTCAGCTAAGAGCTTTCTGGGAAGGAGTACTTTAGATCAGACTGGAGTGTCTGAATGTGGGGCTGGCACTGTGGTGTAGTAGGCTAAGCCTCTTCCTGTGGTGCTGGCATCTCATATGGGCTCCAGTTTGGGTCCCAGCTGCTCCTTTTCCGATATAGTTCTCTGCTTATGGTCTGGGAAAGCAGTGGAAGATGGTCCAAATGCTCTGACACCTGCATTCACATGGGAGATACACAAGAAGCTCTTGACTCCTGGCTTCTGATCAGCTCTCAGCTCTGACCATTGTAGCTATCTGGCCTAAGGTCTAGTGTGCTTTTTTTCTGCAGAAACAGTAGGGGAAGCCACTGAAGCTAGAGTTGGAAGGGCTGGTAGATAAATTTGGAGGTGAAGTAGCACCTGACCATGTAACATTGTTGGCTACTCTAGAGTTTGTACCATATTTTCAAAATGGATGGTTTCAGCAGGGGTGAAATTTTAGTATTTCCTTTTAGAAATATCTCTGGATGCTGGTTGGAGAAAGCATGGTGGTTTGGGCTGGAATAAGAAGAAAACATACACAAAGAGAGGACTGGAATTTTGTCACAACCACAAGGGGATTGTTGTCAACTTCAGGAAACGGCAGAACAAGAGAAGCCAAGAAACAAATCCCATCTCTCCAGCAGGCCTCTATCAATTAGCCTCACAACACTGGTTTCAAATTATCTCAGAAAATGCCAGGTCCTTTAAAATCTGGGGATCACCCATTAATAGTCTTTCCCAGTGCTGCTGCCTGCTAATCACCTCTCTGGGCTCTGGACCTACCTTGGGAATACTGAGAAATGTGCCACAGAGGAGGCCATTAATAAGAAATGCAAACAGCAAGGAATGCAGGGGTTGGAAACTTCAGAAAGTGGAAACTGATTCATAGAGGGGAGACCCTGATTAATGATTATAGTACTTAGCGGGAAGGCAGCCAATGCCAGTGGGCAGAGATGGGGGCTGTCTCTATTTCTGCATTATGGAGGTACAGTACCTCCAATCCTTGGCTTTATATAAACTGAATTTTTGGAATTCATCATGATTTCACCTCACCAGTTGAGTTAATGTCACTCTGTTTTAGGCCTTTTTAGGGAAAGGAAATGTAAACTTACTTTTATCCTTTGGAGAGAAGTGAGGCATGTAAGGCATTCATCTTGAGTCTCCATTTTAAATCACTGAAAAATTGAGTAATTGCAATAAATAATATATAATGCAACATTTCTCATTCAAAAATAATTTATTTTAAAATTATACATATTTATGGAGTTCTTATAGATAATTTGATACTTGTAGAATCAAAATTAATTTTTAAAATTCACAATGAACCAATAAATCAACACTTTAAATAAATACAGAGGGAATGTACTATCAGAACCCTGTATCACTTGCCTTCCCCTTGGTCAACCCCTTGGAGTCCAGAGTATGCCACTTACCCTAGCAACGTAAGTGCACTAAAGTTTACCTTCTTTGCTTGTTGCAATTTTACAAAACAACTCATATGAAGTCAAATAAATGAGTGAAAATAAGGTTTAGTTTCAGAATACAATGACAGTGATGAATCTAAAGAGGAAGTAGTCTTCATATGGAAACACAGGAGACTTCGAATAGCTAAAGCAATCTTAAACAACAAAAACAAAGTTGGAGGCATTACAATACCAGATTTCAAGTCATAGTACAGGGAAGTTATAAGCAAAACACCCTGGTACTGGCACAAAAACAGATGGATAGACCAAAGGAACAGAATAGAAATGCCAGAAATCAATCCAAGCATCTACAACCAACTTATATTTGACAAAGGAGCTAAAACCAATCCCTGGAGCAAGGACAGTCTCTTCAAAAAATGGTGCTGGGGAAATTGGATTTCCATATACAAAAATATGAAGTAGGACCTCTACTTTACACCTTACACAAAAATCCATTCACAATGGATTGAAGACCTAAATCAATGACCTGATGTCATCAAATTATTAGAGTACATTGGGGAAATCCTGCAAGACTTTGACACAGGCAAAGAGTTCTTGGAAATCACCCCAGGGGCATAGGCAATCAAAGCCAAAACGAACAAATGGGATTACCCTAAATTGAGACGCTTCTGTACTGCAAAAGAAACACTCAGGAATGTGAAGAGGCAACTGACAGAATGAAAGAAATTATTTTTAAACAATGCAACTGATAAAGGATTAATAACAAGAAGAAACTCCACAACAACAAAACAAACAACCCAATTAAGAAATGGGCAAAGGACTTAAACAGACATTTTTCAAAAGAGGAAATCCAGCCGGTGCCGTGGCTCACTAGGCTAATCCTCCGCCTTGCGGCGCCGGCACACCAGGTTCTAGTCCCGGTTGGGACGCCGGATTCTGTCCCGGTTGCCTCTCTTCCAGGCCAGCTCTCTGCTGTGGCCAGGGAAGTGCAGTGGAGGATGGCCCAAGTACTTGGGCCCTGCACCCCATGGGAGACCAGGATAAGTACCTGGCAGGATAAGTACCTGGCTCCTGCCATCGGATCAGTGCGGTGTGCTGGCCGCAGTGCACCGGCCGCCGAGGCCATTGGAGGGTGAACCAACGGCAAAAGGAAGACCTTTCTCTCTGTCTCTCTCTCTCACTGTCCACTCTGCCTGTCAAAAAAAAAAAAAAAAAGAGGAAATCCAAATGGCCAACAGTCACATTTAAAAATGCTCAGGATCAGGGCCAGTGCTGTGGCTCACTTGGTTAATCCTCCTCCTGCAGCGCTGGCATCCCTTATGGGTGCCAGGTTCCAGTCTTAGTTGCTTCTCTTCCAGTCCAGCTCTCTGCTGTGGCCCAGGAAGGCAGTGGGCAGTGGAGGATGGCTCAAGTGCTTGGGCTCCTGCACCCGCATGGGAGACCAGGAGGAAGCACCTGGCTCCTGGCTTCAGATTGGTGTAGCTCTGGCCATAGCGGCCATTTGAGGGGTGAACCAACGGAAGGAAGATCTTTCTCTCTATCACTCTCTCCTCACTGTCCAACTCTATCTGTCAAATAAATTTTAAAAAGTGCTCAGGATCACTAGCCATCAGAGAAATGCAAATCAAAACCACAATGAGATTTCACCTCACCCCAGTTAGAATGGCTTTCAACAGAAGTCAACTAACAAATGCTGGTGAGGATGTGGAGAAAAAGGTACCCTAAAACACTGCTGGAGGGAATGTAAACCAATAAAACCACTATGGAAATAAGTTGGGAGATACCTCAGAAATCTGAATATAGACCTACCCTATGACCCAGCCATCCCACTCTTGGGAATTTAGCCAAGGAAAACGAAATCAGCAAATAAGAATCATCTGCACCTCCATGTTTATTGCAGCTCAATTCACAATAGCTAAGTCATGGAATCAACATAAATGCCTGTCAACCGAAGACTGGATAAATTATGGGATATGTACTTTATGGAGTACTACACAGCAGTTAAAAAATGCAATCTGGTTATTTGCAACAAAATGGAAGAATCTAAGAAACACCATACTTAGTGAACTAAGGCAGCCCCAAAGGGACAAATACCATATGTTCTCCCTTATTTGTGATAACTAATAGAGCACCTAAAAGGAAATCTCTAGAAGTGAAATTGATATTTTGAGAAGCAATGACTTAAACAGTGCTTATCTTGACTGTTGAGGAACAGGTTTTTTTTTTCTTAGTGGAGAATGGGACTGGGAATGGGAGTGGGAGTGGGAAGGCGGGGATGGTGGGAAAAATCACTATATTCCTAAGTTATACTTATGAAATTTGTTCTCATTAAATAAAAGGCTTCTTTGGAGAAAAAAGAGGAAGTAGTTTATTTTTCTGTGATGACCCTAGGAACACTGTGACTCCTGTAAAACTAGAAGTAACCTCTGCTATTTAAAACTCTTTCAGTTTGAATTTAGACTGTTTGACAGAATATTCCCATTTATCTTTAAAGCCGTATCAAGTATCGAGCATTGGCTACACTCTAGTCCTTGTTCTTGTTACTTTAACATTGCTTCATCCATGATATCTCTGGAGAGGAGGCTCTGATCTTCTGGGATCCCTTCACATTTTGTAAGAGAGGCAAAGATTCCCATAAATATTCCTAGTTAAATACCTTGAAGCTTCTTGTGTAACCAGGGAGCTGGCATTAAAAGGAGTCATGATTTTTATGGAGCAAAAAATTTAACGAAAGTTGAGCATCCCTAATCTGAAACCCCAATATATGGAATGCTTTCAAATCCAAACATTTTTAACACTGATATGATTTTACAACTGAGAAACTCCATACCTGACATCAACTGGCAAGTTGAAGTCAAAATACAAACACACTAAAATTTTTGTATAAAGTAGTCTAAAGGATATATGTATAGGGTGTATATGAAACACAAATTAAGATTGGCTATAGAGTTGGGCCCCATTCCTATGATACCTTATTATAGATATATGAATATCCCAAAATTAGAAAAAATACAAAATCCAAAATACTTCTTTTCCCAAGAATTTCTGATAAGTGATATTCGACTTGTATTTAATGCTTTTCTACACTAATAGGTCTATTTTAAAAACCTGTAGCCAGTTTGACCAATCTCATAAGGTATCTTGCTAATTCTCTCACACTGTTTTTAACCCAACAAGAACAGTGTATTTATGATTCTGGTCTTATTTCATTGGTGCTAGCTAGAATTTGTGTTTTATTTGAAATCTTGGTCTTTCTTCATGTGGAACAAACTGGCCTCCATTCCTCATAACCCTCTGAGAAATATTCTGATTCACAGCTCCAAATTAAAGAATGAGTATAATTCTGTATTTTCCACTTTAGGGGCAAAACCTTTAGATAACTGATTTATATAATTATAGCTCAGTTTCTTAAATTTCAAAATGGAACTAATGAATCTACATAGCTTCATTGTGATTTAAAAGAATTCTTGTAAGTTAAAATTAGCTTACTAGAAAGATCTAAGGCAAATTTTTGTGTAATTAATGTAGAAAATGTCAAAATTGACCTCTTCAAAAATCACTAGGACAAAGATCACAGAGTAGTTGTGTTTAACTTTCATTTCAAATCTATGTACATATTTAAGAGGAAAAATTCCAAGTTTCCAATCTTCATAATGATAAAGAATTATCAACAAACTTACCTTGAAGTGACTATGAACACTGACACAAAAAAACATTTGAATTAGCTACAAAATTCTAACTACATTGAAAGAATGAACTATAACTATTTTTTTTTTTTTTTTGTGACAGGCAGAGTGGACAGTGAGAGAGAGAGAGACAGAGAGAAAGGTCTTCCTTTTGCCGTTGGTTCACCCTCCAATGGCCGCCGCTGCAGCCGGCGCACCGCGCTGATCCTGGCAGGAGCCAGGAGCCAGGTGCTTTTCCTGGTCTCCCATGGGGTGCAGGGCCCAAGCACCTGGGCCATCCTCCACTGCACTCCCTGGCCATAGCAGAGAGCTGGCCTGGAAGAGGGGCGACCGGGACAGAATCCGGCGCCCCAACCGGGACTAGAACCCGGTGTGCCGGCGCCGCAAGGTGGAGGATTAGCCTATTGAGCCACGGCGCCGGCCTAGAATGAACTATAACTATTAAATAAGGGTCATTTAAGAAAGACGATGATGGTTTATGTAAATAAATGATGTAGGGTGCCATTGGTATCAAATAGACTATTGTACTTGGCCCAGCAGATCAAATCAATAGAGTTTACTTACAGTAAATGAGCTTTAGTTAATTGCTGGGAGGTCTGTAATAAATTGAGCTGTGATCAATTAAACTGTTTCTACACTTCACCTCTGTATTTTTTTTATAATTCCTTTAGATCATGTTGTAGAGTTCTCTGCACTTGTCTTGGTTCTGAGGGCCACCAGATTTGTGAATAATTTTTTTCTTTTTAATTGCATAAATAAATTCAATAATTTAAAAAATCATGTGTGTTGAACACTCAAGGAAGTGCAATCAAAACCACATTGAAATGGCACTAAGATAAATATAAGTAGAAAGGTAAAAGTAAAGTATTGCTAAAGTGTGGCAAAATCAGAATACTCATGCACTGCTTATCGGAATGTAAAATGGGGCAGTTACTTTGGAAAATATACTGAAACTCCTCAAATGATGAATATGGAATTAACATAGTTATTTTGTTATATAGCAAAATAAAACAAAGTTCCACAGAAAAATATGCACATTATTGTTTATAGCATATTAATCATGATAGTAAAACCTTAGACACAATTTAAAAGCTCATTAACTGATAAATGTATAAACAAAACATGGTTGATTCATTGTGTTGAATATTACTCAATACTACTCAAATTGTGTTGAATATTACTCAACATTACTCGAAAATAATTATTCAATGATATATGCTGTATCACAGATGAACCTTGAAAAGTTATACTGACAGAAGCCAGATCAAAAATTGTATTCCATTCATATGAAATGTTTGTAATTGGCAAATTCATAAAGTCTGAAAACATAATATTGGTTGCTAGGGGCTGGATGGTAGACAGGAAAGGGTGATGATAGTTAAATTGTATAGTTTCTTTGGATGGTAATAAAATATCCTAAATTAGTGGTGGTGATAATTAACCATATATTCCAAAGGGTGAATTATATTGTATGTTTATCGTACCTCAATAAATACGTCAAGAAAAGGCCATAACTAGATGATGACAAATGATCAAAAATTGGGAACTATTACAAGTTTAATGTTAAAAAGGAAGGAAAGGTTTTTTTTTTTTTTCCCTCTGTTGGAAGCCCCCCTCTGTGCTGCTCTGGCTGGAGGTCTTTAACTCTAATACGTCTTTTTAAATCTCTCTACTTGTCTGCTTGGAAATTCTTCTTCCACGTGAGACAATGACCCGAGGTAATAATAATTTCTCCACCGCTGTTTTCCCGTCACATTTTAGTGCCATGACTTGGATTGTAACTCCAATGTGACGTGGATCCCACTTGAGTTCAACTCCAGCTAGTGTCGGATCATCCCACCAGACAGGTGAGTATGTGGACTGCTGTTGCTTTTTTTTTTTTTTTTTTTTTTCAGAAAGCCTTGCTCTCCTTCATAGTAACTCACATTTTTCTCAAAAACACCAGGTCCCTGTCAGCCACTTAAAAGCAATTAGCGGGGCTGGCGCCGCAGCTCAATAGGCTAATCCTCCACCTGCGGTGCCGGCACACCGGGTTCTAGTCCCGTTCGGGGCTCTGGATTCTTTCCCGGTTGCCCCTCTTCCAGGCCAGCTCTCTGCTGTGGCCCAGGAGTGCAGTGGAAGTGCTTGGGCCCTGCACCCCATGGGAGACCAGGAGAGGCACCTGGCTCCTGGCTTCGGATCAGTGCGACTCACTGGCCGCAGCGCACCAGCCACGGCGGCCATTGGAGGGTGAACCAACGGCAAAGGAAGACCTTTCTCTCTGTCTCTCTCTCTCCACTCTGCCTGTCAAAAAAATTAAAAAAAAAAAAGCAATTAGCATGGCATCTGGTCTTAAGACTCAGGGGCGAGGCTTGCTGATTAAGGCCAGATCAATGCCCTGGAGTTGAGACGCTATCTTCACACCTCCCCTCCCTCTTGAAAGATCAGCCCTTCTTGTGGGACTGGAAGAAGGCCTTGAGACAACTGATGAATTCTGGCTGGGGCTACACTCCAGCGTTTTCAAATGGTCTTGTGGCCAGGCACCAGACTCTGACTGCCAGAATGGTGTTGGGCTGAGAAATGCACTTTCCAGCAGGGAACAAGTCACCTGGCTTTTTGGAGTCCTCATGAGCTATAAAGCCAGAAGCTTTACTCTTCATACTTCTTGTCTCAGCTCTGAGGATGTTGGTTTCATCCAGCTCAGCTTCCTTTCATGGGGATCGGCCCAACACATGGAACTGAAAGAAAGGTTTGGAATAGCCTTAAAATTCAGGCCAGGACCACTCTGGCACTTTTCAAGGATTCCCTGACTGGATCCCAGATCCCAGTGGCCCGTTAGGGTGTCAGCCGAAAACTGCATTTTCTTCTTCCTTCCCAGAGATTAACTTGTCAGTGAGACTGGGTGCAGCTTGGAGTGGGGCCATGGGTTCTGGGCTCCATGCCTCAGTGAGTTTTTTCCTTTACCCCAGATCTTGACAAGATCTTCGTCTCTCCCTGTCTCTCTCTATGCTTCTCTAAATGCTTGCTCATCAAGTCTCCACAATCCCTACAAACTCGATTTTCTGGTCTCATTAGTGGGTATTTCCTAGATCATTTGTTCATTAGTTCTGGGTTAAAGTCTAGCTATCTTGTTTGCAGACAGGTAGTCTCTTGATCTAGACTCCCATTAGATGCAGTCCCCATGTGGCATATACAAGTCTCAGCATGTCTCTGGTATCCCCCACCTTCCTTCTCAAGTCTGTTCTTTTGGATCCCCACTGCCAGACTTTTCCTATGTAGTACTACCTCAGGGAAGTTTGCTAAGTTCCTTTATTCCTTCACCTGCCTAGTCACCAACATATGTAGTAACCAGGACTGGCACTCTTTCACCAAACTCTAGCTTACAAACACCTCTTCTAAGGCTCATGAAAGTTCATTGTCAAAATCAGGCCTATTAGACAAGACTCAAGGAGAGGCACAGAACAACTATTTTTCCTTATGTATAAGAACAAAGCAACAGTATATATTTGACCAAGCAGAGGCCCAGTCTTGCACACCACCAGTAAAGGAACTGAGCAATCCCTGTGTGTGCTATTCTTCCAGATATATACAGGTTACAGGCATGGCAGGCTGAGCAAGAGTGGGTGACACATGCTGATCCCACCCTCACCTTGCTTCCTTCCCTATGGGCTTCAGTGCACGTCTGGATGCCATAGGCAGTGAGAGAGTTTTGGGAGACCTATCAAACTCAGAGGACCTTAGACATGAAGTATGCTTCCATTTTTATGCTCTCATTCCAGCCAGGAGGCAAACCATCTACTTTATTTATTTGACACCTGAGCTTACAGATAAATGCCTCATCTTTCCTGCCAGCACTGTGGCATAGCAGGTAGAGCCACTTCCTGCAGTGCCAGCATCCCATATGGGTGCTGGTTCAAGTCCCGGCTGTTCCATCTCTGATCTAGCTCTCTGCTATGGCCTGAAAAAGCAGTAGAAGATGAACCAAGTTTTTGGGCCCCTGCACCCATGTGAGAGACCCAGAAGAAGCTCCTGGCTGCTGGCTTCGGATCGGTACAGCTCCAGCCATTGTGGCCATCTGGGGAGTGAACCAGTGGATGGAAGACTGCTCTCTCTGTCTCTACCTCTCTGTAACACTGTCTTTCAAAAAAATAAATCTTAAGAAAAATTTTGAGTAATCATTTTGTATCAGTGATCAAATCTGGTCTATATTATGTCATGAAGTTAAGGGATCCTATTACTTTTTTTTAATTGCAACTCTTTACTCATAATTACATTTTTTAAAACTTTTATTTAATAAATATAAATTTCCAAAGTACAGCTTTTGGATTTTTGCAGTGGCTTTTCTCCCCATAACCTCCCTCCCACCCACAACCATCCCGTCTCCTGTTCCCTCTCCCATACCATTCACATCAAGATTCATTTTCAATTATCTTTATATACAGAAGATCAATTTAGTATCTACTAAGTAAAGATTTCAACAGTTTGCACCCACACATACACACAAAGTATAAAGTACTATTTGAGTACTAGTTATACCATTAACTCACATAGTACAACACATTAAGGACATAGATTCTATATGGGGAGTAGGTGCACAGTGACTCCTGTTGTTGATTTAAGAATTGACACTCTTGTTTATGGCATCAGTAATCACCTGAGGCTCTTGTCATGAGTTGCCAAAGCCATGGAAGCCTTTTGAGTTGGCCAATTCCAATCTTATTTACACAAGGTCATAGTCAAAGTGGAGTTCTCTCCTCCCTTCAGAGAAAGGTACTGCCTTCTTTGGTGGCCCATTCTTTCTGCTGGGATCTCACTCACAGAGATCTTTCATTTAGGTCATTTTTTTCCACAGTGTCTTGGCTTTCCATGCCTGAAATACTCTCATGGGCTTTTTAGCCAGATCTGAATGCCTTAAGGGCTGATTCTGAGGCCAAAGTGCTATTTAGGATATCTGCTATTCTATGAGTCTGCTGTGTAAGGGATCCTATTTCAAGCAGATATTGTAAGCTTTGTGGCATTTTTGACAGACATTCAAAAAAAAGTAAAAGTTCCAAATTTTCAGACTTTGACTTTGATATTTCCAGTTGGTCCCCTGGAAATATCAAAGGATATATACCTCTCATTTTGTACAGATACCAACTAATAGGCTATTTGGATTATATTAAAGGTATTATCAAGATGTAAAGCAGTGCTAAATTTTGTTATGATAATGTAAAATGCTACTGATACAAATGTCCAATTGTTAAAAAGCCTAATGATCTTGTATTACCAGACATGATGATTATATTAATGAAAATGGCTCAGAGGCCTAAAAAGTTTAAATGTTTTATAAAATCCTACATGTACATGGAAAATACTGTGTGGAATAAGCAAGTGCCTCTTCTTGTTGGTTAATGAGTTTATAATTTTAAACATGGCTATTTAAAGCCTTTGTCATCCAAAGTTTTGTATTCTCCAAACCCTAAAAATCAAAAGGAGATGGACACCTGACTGTCGTAGAAGTGACAGAGCTATGGGTTAAGAGCAGATTGGCCAGCATGTGTGGAATGATGGCAAAGGTGTAGAGGATTTCAGAGATGGAAAGAGCACAGAGGAAGAGGTACATGGGTGTTAATAGGTTGGGCTCACTCCAGATGGTTGCCATGATGAGCAGGGTCCCCAGCAGTATGAACAGATACATAAGCAGGAACAATAGGGAGAAAATCAGCTGAAGGTGGGTGATAGAAGAAAGGCCAACTAGGATGTTTTCAGACATGGAGGTGTAGTTTAGCCCTATCGTGTCAATTGCACCTTGTTGGGGAGAGAAGAGAAAGACCCAGTGGTTAAGAACTCAGGTTTTTTATTGAATTCTACCTTGGGAGGATATCTCTGAAACTCCTTCATTTATACAAGTTATGGTTAGTTTATCTGGAAGAAGTTATTAACATGCTTGTCCCTCAGTGTCTTCAAAGGTTTAGTTCCAGGACTCTTGTAGATACCAAGACCTACAATTACTCAAATACTCTCTATTTTATGGTATAGTCATATAGTCAGGGTAGATATTCAATACAGCTGTTAACACATTGCATGGGATGCCTGCATCCAATATGTGAGTGTCTGGGTTTGAAGTCACAGTTATAATTTGGTTCTAGCACCATTTTAATGTACCCCCTTGGAGGCAGCAGTTGAGACTGAAGTGTTTGGTTTCCTGCTGCCTACGTCAGAGGTCTGGGTTGAGTTCCTATCTCTTGGCTTCCACCTGTTTCTGTACTGGCTATTATGTAAATTTAGGATTCTCTCTTTCCCTCTCCTTCTCCCTTCCTCTCTCCCACTCCCTCTCCCTCTCCTTCTCTCTGTCTCTCTCAAATGAAATAAAAATAAACAAAAGTTAAAAAACAAAATGACATATATTTGTCTATAACATTCACACATTATCCTATATACTTTGAATCATCCCTAGATGACTTATAATACATAACATATAAATACTATGTGAAAGTTATTATACTCTATTATTTATGGAATACTGACAAGAAAACCTATACTTGTCTGATACATATGTTACTATTTGGTGCTTAATTATATTTCAATCTGTAGTCTGTGTATGTGAATCCAGAAGACTTGGAGGATTGTTTGTGACAACGTGTTGAGGTTTAAATAAGATCATCTACCTACAGGATTTCACATAGCTTCTGAATGAAATGTATCAAGAATGCAATAAGTAATAACACTGATAATAACAATAGCCCTTAATACTTTTCAAAAAATCTCAGTGATGGGAATTCAGCACTCCTGTGCTGAGTGTCCACTTTAGAGATAAGGGATCCTAGGCGGATTACTATCTCTTTGTGACCTTATTTTTTCATCACTAAAAATAAGTTGATAATAATAATCCCCAAATTGCTAGATTTTATGAAGATTAAATAAGATTATGCTCATAATATGCCTACAGGACTTTTTGGAATAAACACTTAAGAAAATGAGGATAGACTTGGCAAGAATCAGGTCCTCTTAAATTATAGCAGCCCCTCGGTGTAGTTCACCATTCATTGGTGAGTTAAACTCATGTGTCTTTTTGTTAATTACTGCTGTTTGGAATTTCACTCTATAACTTTATTTAATACTTGAGATATTAAGTTTATATATAACATAAAATAGCTTTTATATATGTATTTAGCCTATATTAAATGTTTCTAAATACACACAAATGGGCACACCCTCCTTTCACCAAAACAAAAAAAAAAACACTCTCTAAGATTTTAGTTGTTTGGGTTATTTGAAAGGAAGACAGACAGAGACAGAGACACACAGAGAGAGCTCCCATTCAATGGTTCTCTCTTCAAATGCTTATGACAGCTAGGATTGAGTTGAGCAGAAGCCAGAAGCTGGAAACTCAATCCTGTTCTCCTTTGTGTGTAGTAGGAACTCAACTACCTCAGTCATCACCTCTGTCTACCAGGGTGTGCATTAGTGGAAGTTGGAATGAACAGTGGAGCTTGGACTTGAACCCAGGCACTTTACTGTGGGATGTAAGCATCCTAAGTAGCAGCTTAACCCACTGAGTGAAAGACCTTCCTTAAAGCATTCTTTTAAAATGTGAAATCACACCAAAAAAGATCTTGTACTAGACAATGAAAGAAAAATTGATAGGGGATCCAAGATGGCTGAATAGTGAAAAGATGTATTGCTTCAGACAAAGGGAAAATAGCAGGGACAAAAGTGGAAGAAGCACATTCCCAGGGGAGAGTTGGAGTGAAACCTGTAGAGGAAAGTCTACAGAAGGAAGAGGGATGTCTTAGAAGAGAGTGATAGAGGTGGATGTGCATCAGTGTGCATGGACACCACACATGATCCCCTCAGCCCAGAGCTGGAGGATACACCAGCTTTGGAGCTCAAGGTGAGCACAAACTGCAGCAGCCCCTGCTACTGTTGATATTGCCTGAGGGAGAGCCTTGTGGACCACAATGTTTCTGAAACTTAACTAGAGCCCTGATAGAGGACAGGATAACTGCATAAACCACTGATTAAAAAAAAAAAAGCATGTTTATTTCTCCCCATCCCACGTAAGTGTGCCCAGCAACTGGCAGGGAGAAGGCACTGTTTTGACACCAGTAGCTGTTGCAGTGGCTGTGTGTGTGTGTGTGTGTTTGGAGGATTTTACCAGAGGGAAAAAAATCTATTCTCCACTGACATTGAGTCTGTTTAGGGGGTTGACAGGGAGCTAGTTACCCACATAGGACTGTGAGGTGTCCCCAACTTCTCAACATATCATATGCTCTAGGGCTCAAACCATCAAGGTGGAGCACCCACAGGCAGCTGGCTCTGGGAATGTCTTTGCTGTCTCTATGGACAGAACAGGCTAGTGGGTCAGAGCAGATCCTCTGCATCCTGTGACTATAGGAAATTTGTGTGCTGAGGTAGTGAGAATTCTGTAACTGCATGATAGTACAACGGTGTAGCTGGGTCATGGGTAATCATTGTGTCCAGTGCCAGAGGCTCAGAGCTCTCTTATGCCTGGGGTGTGTCATTTCAGAGGGGACTGTGCTCAAACTAAGGACTGCATGGATCCTTTGTGTAGTTCATTTGGCAGTGCAGCTGAGGGTTGCACCCACTGTGGGCTAATCCTGGGCATTGATCACCTTGGAAGAGAGGCAGTGGGAATGCGATTATGCCAACAGAGGTTATAATTCCCTCCCCTGCTGAAAATAGAGGAAATCTACCATGCCCAACTTGGGTGTCACCCTAGATACTTTCCCCACCTTGGGGCCCTGACTAGAGCTCCCTAGCTGCACCCAGCACGCATCTTAGGGAATTCAATGACAGAGCAGACACTCCTCTAAACCACAGAGGCATGGATCAGAAATAAAATCAATCAGTGGAGAAAATCAATGAATATTTCCTAAAAATAAAATTCATAAATTCAAGATACAAGTATAAGGAAGACAACATGACTCCCCTAAAAGAACACAACAAGCTTCAGTAGTAGAATGTGAATATGAACACATTGATGAAGTGCCTAAAAAAGGAATTCAAAAGATTGATCATAGAATTACTTAGAAGCAATGAGAAGCAAATTCATGAGTTAAAGAAATCCATACATGACATGGATGAAAAAATTCCCATGACTTTTAGATTTTGAAGAGAAATCAAACTGAAATACTAGAAATGAAGAATTCGGTATGTTAAAGAGAAATAGAGTGGAAAACCTTAGAAACAGACAAGGTGAGACAGGAAATAAAAAAATACAATCTAGAAGAAGATTCTTTAGAGATATTTGTCAGACCGAAAAAAAGAAGTAATTAGATAAATTAAAAACCAGTGTTTACTACTTATGGGATATTATCAGATGACTCAAAATATGGGTCTTATGAGTTCCTGAAGGTGTGAAAAGAAAGAATGAATTAGAGGCTTGTTTAGTGATATAGTTACAGAACACTTCCCTGATTTGGAGAAAGAAAGGCCATGAAAGTACAGGAGGCAGGCAGAACCCCGAATAGATATGATGACTAAAGAGCTTCTCCAGGACACGCTGTAGTCAAACTTTCAGCAGTAAAACATAAAGACAAGACATTCATAAATGAATATACACCCAATGGCAGGGCATCTGACTATTTTAAAGAAATGTTAATGGATCTAAAGTGAGACACAGACTCCAATACAATAGTAAGGTGGGACTTTGACAATGCATTTTCTTTTTATTTTTTTATTCATTTATTTTTAATTTTATTTAAGGGATACAAACTTCATACAGCTCATATATACAAATTTAGGAACAAAGTATTCTTCCCACCCTACCCTCCCTCTCACCCACACTCTCATCCTTTCTTCCTCCTCCCTCTCTTTTTCCATTCTTTTTTTTACTAAGATCTATTTTTGATTAACTTTATACACATAAGTTTAGCCCTACACTAAGTAGAGTTCAATAAGTAGTATGAGAAGATAAAAAAAAAAAAAACCTCAACAGTAGGAACAAGGGCTATTCAAAATCATCGCATCTCAAAGCGTCAATATTACTTCCTATAGATTATGTTTTAGGTACTCTGTTAGTTACCACCAATCAGGGAGAACATATGGTATTTGTCTTTTTGGGACTGGCTTCTTTCACCAAGTGTAATGGTTTCCAGTTGCATTTTGCTGAAAATGACAGGATTTCATTTTCTTTAACCACTGTGTGATATTCCATGATGTGCATATCCCATAATTTCCTTATCCAGTCTTCAGTTGGCAGACATTTGGGTTGAATCCATATTTTAGCTACTATTAATTGAGCTGCAACAAAAGATGGGGGCACAGATAACTCACTCATACCGATTTCATTCCACTTGGGTATATTCCCAGGAGTGGGATGGCTGGGTCATATGGTAGGTCTATATGAATATTTTTGAGTTATCCCCATACTCTCTTTCACAGTGGCTGTACCAGTCTACATTCCCACCTTTGTCTATTTCTTAACTGGATTGTATGTTTTGTTGATGTTCTTGAGTTCTTTATGGATTCTAAATATTGATCCATTATCAGTTGCATAGTTTGCAAATATTTTTTCCAATTCTATAAGTTGCTTCTTCATTTTGCTGGATATATCCTTTACAGTGCAAAAGATTCTTAACTTGTGCATTCCTATTTCTCTATTTTGGCTTTGATTGCTGGTGCTTTGGGGTCATTTCCAAGGACTCTTTGCTAATGCCCATGTCTTCAGAGTTTTCACAATGTCCTCCTCTAATAATTTGATAGCATCAGGTCATAGATATAGACTTTAATCCATTTGGAGAATTGATTTTTGTATCAAGTGTATGGTAAGTGTCTTGTTTCATATTTCTTCATGCACACATCCAATTTTCCCAGAACCATTTGTTGAAGAGACTATCCTTTCTGCAGGGATGGATTTCAGCACATTTGTCAAAGATTAGTTGGATGTAGATGCACAGATTGATTTCTGGGCATTCTATTCTGTTCCATTGGTCCACATGTCTACTTATGTGCCAGTACCATCCTGGTTTAATTGTAACTGCCCTGTAGTATGTCTTGAAATCTGTCATTGTGATGGCTTTGTTTTTGTTTTTGTTTTAAATGTACTTTCTTTATTTTTTATAAAATTTTTATTTTATAAATATAAATTTTGAAAGTACAGCTTTTGGATTATAGCAGTTTTCCTCACCATAACCACCCTCCCACCCACAAACCATCCCATCTCCTACTCCCTCTCACATCCCATTCTTCATTAAGATTCATTTTTAATTGTCTTTATATATAGAAGATCAGCTTAGTTTATACTAAGCAAAGATTTCAACAGTTTGCACCCACACAGACACACAAAGTATTAAGTACTGTTGAAGACAAGTTTTACTGTTAATTCTCATAGTACAACACATTAAGGACAGAGATCCTGCATGAGGAGTAAGTGCACAGTGACTCCTGTTGTTGATTTAACAATTGACACTCTTATTTATGATGCCAGTAATTACCCGAGCTCTTGTCATGAGCTGCCAAGGCTATGGAAGGTTGAGTTCACAAACTCCAACCTTATTTAGACAAGGCCCTAATCAAAGTAGAAATTCTCTCCTCTCTTCAGAGAAAGGTACCTCCTTCTTTGATGGCCTGTCCTTTCCACCGGGATCTCACTCACAGAGATCTTTCATTTAGGGTCATTTTTCGCCACAGTGTCTTAGCTTTTCATGATGGAGAAACTCTCAGGGGCTTTTTAGATGGCTTTGTTTTTGTTGATTCAGATTCCTTTAGCTATTCGGGGGCTTTTATGTTTCTGTATGAATTTTATCATCATTTTTCTAGGTCTGACAAAAATGTTTTTGGCATTTTGGTAGAGATCACATTGAGTCTGTAAATTGCTTTGGGTACTATGGATAGTTTGATGATATGACTTCTTCCAACCCACAAACATGGAAGATTTTTCCATTTTTATGTCTTCTTCTATTTTTTTCTTTAATGTTTGTAATTTTTATTGTAGAGATGTTTCTTTTTCATTTTTTATTTTCCCCCAAAAGAAATATTTTATTTAAGAAATACAGATTTCATGCATTTCATAAGTACAACTTTAGGAATATAGTGATTCTCTCACCATACCCATCTTCCCACACCTCCTCCTCCTCCCTCTCTAATTCATAGTCCCATTCTCCTCTTGGACCCATTTTTAATTAACTTTATACACAGAAGACTAACTCTATACTAAATAAATAGTTCAACAATTTGTACCATAAAACAAACAAACAAAAAACCTGTTCCTCAACAGTCAAGACAAGGGCTATTCAAAGTTATTGCATCTTGAAGTTAATTTAACTTCTTTTCTTTAGAAAATTAATTAAATTTAAGGAAGCACCCTAGAATGATACATCTTTTGAGAACACTTAGACATAGTCATAATATCACTCTTTGTGGACAGAGGTCCTGCATGGGAAGTTAGTGCACAGTGAATCTTGTTAATTTAACTATTAACACTCTTATGTATGATGTCAATGACCACCAAAGGCCCTTGATATGAGCTTCCTAGGCTGTGGAATCCTTTTGGATCCACAAACTCTGTCAGTATTTAGACAAGGCCATAAGCAAAGTGGAAGTTCTCTCCTCCATTCAGAGAAAAGTACCTCCTTCTTTGATGACCATTTCTTTCCACTGGGGACTCACCCACTGAGGTCCTTCATGTAGGATATTTTTTGCCTCAGTGTCTTGGCTTTCCATGCTGGAAATGCTCTTGTGGGCTTTTCAGCCAGACCAGAATGCCTTAAGGTCTGATTTGAGGTAAGAGTAGTATTTAAAGCGACTGTCATTCTTTGAATTTGCTGTAAGGAGTGCTTCCCATATTGGAGCATTCACTCCTTTTTAATTCTATCTATTATTATTATTATCAGACCCTTAATACAATTCACATGATCACTTTAACACTTAAGATGGTATTTTTACCACCCAGCTTAAGGGGTTTGGAGACCCATGGAAAGATTTTAAACTGTACCCTTAGAAGTAAGTCCATAGTAATCTATGCAGAATTATACAGCTTTACAGTTACAAACTTCATGCATTTCATAATTAAAATTTTAGGAACATGGTGATTCTTCCCACTGTGCCCACCATCCCATACCTCTTCCTCGTCCCTCTCTTATTCCCACTCATTTTTTACTGAGATCTATTTTTAATTAACTTTATACACATATGTCTAACTCTATGTTAATTAAAGAGTTCAACAAATAGTATTTAAAAAATAAAACTGTTCCTCAATAGTCAAGTCAAAGGCTGTTCAAGCCATTACTTCTCATAGTGTCAATTTCACTTGTACAGATTGCCTTTTAGGTGCTCTGTTAGCTATCAGAGGTCAAGGAGAACATGTGGTATTTGTCACTTTGGACTGGCTTATTTCACTAAATATGATGTTTTCCAGATTCATCCATTTGGTTGTAAATGACTGGATTTAATTTTTTTACTGCTGTGTGGTATTCCAAAGCGTACATATCCAATAATGTCTTTGGTCAATCTTCAGTTGGTGGGTGTTTGGGTTGATTCCATGTTTAGATTTGTGAATTGAGCTGCAAAAATCATGGGGATGTTTTCTGGTGTTTCAATTCTGTTCCATTGGTCTATCCATCTGTTTCTGTACCAGTACCATGCTGTTTTGATTACAACTGCCCTGTAGTATGTCCTGAAATCTGGTATTGTGATGCCTCCAGATTTGTTTTTGTTGCATAAGATTACTTTAGCTATGTGTTTCCATATGAATTTCAGCATCATTTTTTCTATATCTGAGAAGCATGTTCTTAGTATTTTGATTAGTATTGCATTGAATCTGTAAATTGCTTTGAAATTATGGACATTTTGATGATATTGATTCTTCCAATCTATGAACATGAAACATTTTATCTTTTTTTGTATCTTCTTATGTTTCTTTCTTTAATGTTTTGTAATTCTCATTGTAGAGATCTTTGACATGCTTGGTTAAGTTTATTCCAAGGTATTTTTTGTAGCTATTGTGAATAGGATTGATCTTAAAGTTCTTTCTCAGCTGGGACATGTCTGTGTTTACAAAGGCTATTGATTTTGTGTATTGATTTTATATCCTGCTACTTTAACACACTCTTCTATGAGTTCCTGTAGTCTCTTAGTGAAGTCTTTTGGATCCCCTACATATAGAATCATGTAATTTGTGAATAGTTTGACTTCCTCCTTCCCAACTTGTATCCCTTTGATTTCTTTTTCTTGCCTAATGGCTCTGGCTAAAACTTCCAGTAGTATATTGAATAGCTATGGTGAGAGTAGACCTACTTGTCTAGTTCTGGATCTCAGTGGGAATGCTTCCAACATTTCCACATTCAATGGGATGCTGGCCGTGGGTTTGTCATAGATGGCCTTGACTATGTTGAAGAATGTTCCTTCTATACCCAATTTGTTTAGTTTTCATCATGAAAGGGTGTTGTATTTTATCAAATGCTTTCTCTGCATCTCTTGAGATAATTATATGGTTTTTCTTCTGCAGTTTGTTAATGTGGTGTATCACATTGATTGATCTGTGAACACTGAACCATCCCTGCATACCAGGGATAAATCCCACCTGGGCTGGGTGGATGATCTTTCTGATGTGTTATTGAATTTGAATGGCTAGAATTTTGTTGAGGATTTTTGTGTTTATATTCATCAGGGAAGTTGGTCTGTAGTTCTTTTTCTCAGTTGTGTCTTTTTCAGGTTTAGGAATTAAGGTGATTCTTTCATAGAAAGAATTTGGGAAGATTCCCTTTTTTCAATTGTTCTGAATAGTTTGAGAAGAATTGGAGTTAGTTCTTCTTTAAATATTAGAATCTTGCAGTGAAGTCATCTGGTCTTGGGCTTTTCTATGTTGGGAAGGTCTTTATGACTGATTTAATTTCCATCTTGGTTATGGGTTTGTTTACATTAACTATGTCTTCATGGTTCAATGTATATGTGTTGTATGTATCCAGGAAACTATCCATTTCCTCTAAGTTTCTTGGTTTTTTGGTATACACCTCTTTGTAGTAATTTCTGATGATTCTTTTTTATGTCTGTGGTGTCAGTTGTTACATTTCCTTTTTCATCTCTAATTTTGTCAATGGGTTTTCTCTCTCCTTTTATTGGTTAGTTGGGCCAATGGTGTGTCAATTTTGTTTATTTTTTCAAAAAACCAGCTTTTCATTTTGATGATATTTTGGGTCTTTTGTTCTTGTTATTGTTTCAATTTTGTTGATTTCTTATCTAATTTTAATTATTTCTTTTTTCCTACTAGTTTTAGGTTTGGTTTGCTGTTGTTTTCCTAGAAATCTTGAGATGCACTGATAGCTCATTTATTTGGTGCCTTTCCAATTTCTTGATGTAGGCACCAATTGCTATCAACTTGCCTCTTAACACTGCTTTTGCTGTATTCCATAAGTTTTGATATGTTGTTTTGTCATCTTCAGGCACTACATTAATCTCTTCATCTTCACATTCCAACACTGAAATGTTATTATGTACTTTTGGGGAGATGTCATGTTGTCTTCCTTATTCTTTTTTCTGGAATTTCTGTTTTTATTTTTAGGCATTTTTGGAGATACTTGTTTTCTTTCCCTCTGTTGGCTTTTATCATTGAACTATTCCTCTGTAGTTTAGTGGAATGTCTGCTCCTTCAGTGAATACCCAGAGGTGTGTTCTGCGTATGGCCATGTGGGGCAAGTATCTAGGGTGACATTCAAGTTGGGCATGGTATATCTTCTCTGATTAACAGAAGGAGAGTATGGTCAACTCTGTTGGTGTAATCACATTCTCACCTCCTTTCCTCCAAAGTTATCAATGTCTGGATGTTAGTTCTCAGATGAAATACTCATCTGTGCCCCTCCATGAACTGCACAAAGGATCTATGCAATCCTCTGTGACCGTAGATCCCACTGCAAAGTCTTACCCCAGCAGTCAGGGAGCAGAACTCTGAGCATGTGGAGCTGCATGCAGTGATTGCCCAGAGATGCAGCTACACACCACACCCTCTCATGCAGTCCCAGAATTCCCACAATCTCAGCACACAGGACTCCACACTCATAGATGCAGAGGATCCACTCCACCCTATTAACCTGTCCCATCCACAGAGAGCTTGAGATGTTCTCAGAGCCAGCTGCCTGTGGGTGCTCTGCATAGATGGTTTGAGTCCCATTGCCTGTGAAATGAGAGGCTGGGGTCATCCTACAGTCATATGTCTGTGACCAGCCCCTGTCAATCCTCCAAGCCAGACTCAAAAACAGTAGGGAATGTGGGTTTTTCTCCTCTGGTAAAATACATGGATCATACACATGAACAGGAGCTAACAGTCACAGACCTACTCATTTCACAATCTAGTCATCTATTTGCCGGTTGCTGGGCATGTGCAAGAGTCTCTGCAGCTGGCACTATTGTCAGATTTTCTCCTCTCCACTCACTGCTGGGTGCATGCACCCAAGCTGCTGTGGGTACCATTGCTGACTAGATGGTGTCTGTCCCTGCCAGTTGCTGGGTGCATGCACAAGAGCTGCCATAGCTGCTACCTACTTATGTCCAAATTAGCACCTGCCCTTTCTCAGCCAGCTGCTGGGCACCATTTGGAGGGGATAGGGAGAGAGAAATGTGCCCTATTTTCTCTGGGTGAGTGGCCACCCTGTTCCCCTCAGGACTCTGGGCCAGACTCAAAGACTGTAGTCTGCTAGGTTGTCCCTCCAGCTATATCACCAGTGGCATGGGCTCTGCAATGTGATCTCACTATGCTCTCCAAAGCTGGCACTCAGGGCTGCTGGGATCCTGTGTTGTGTTCATGCTCATTGTTGTGCAACCACACCTTCCACACAGATCCACAGTGTCTCTCCTTCTGCAGGCTCTCCACTGCACTTTCTGTGCAACTTGCCCCTGAGAATGTACTTTCTCCCCTTTATTTTCACCTAGCCTAGAGCAGTCTGCCCTTTCTCTATTCTACCAACTTGGAAACTCTTGTTTCTCTCCTGCACATTTTATAATATTTTATTTTATTTTACTTTTGAAAGTTTGACTACAATGTGTCACGGTGACGATCTTTTCAGTTCACCTTTATTAGGAATTCTATGTGATTCCTGTACTTGGATTCCCTTTCTCCAAATTAGGGAAGTTTTTTGTTACTATTTTCCTGCATACACCTTCTCATCTATTATCTCTTTCCACACCTTCAGGAACTCCTAAGATCCATATGTTTGGTCATTTGATAATATCTCATAAATCTTGGACATTGTTTTTAATTTTTTAAATTTCCATCTTCACTTTTTGGTCTGACTGAAAAATTTCCAAAGATTTATCTTCTAGCTTGGATATTCTTTCCTCTGCCTTACCATGTATATTGTTGAGGCTTTCCACTGATTTTTATTTGACATATTAAATTATTTATTTATAAAATTTCAGTTTGATATCTCTTCAAAATCTCAATCGCATTGAAAAATGTATTTCCATGTCACATATGGATTTGTTTAACTCATGAGTTTGCTTCTCATGGATTCACAATAATGCTATGATCATTCTTCTGAATTACTTTTCAAACATTTCATCAATTTCTTCATTTTCCCATTCGATATTGAGGTATTTTTGTGTTACTTTGGTGGAGTCATGTCTTCTTTATTCTTGATTATTGAATTGCTGCATTTATTTTTAGGCATTAGTGGAAATTCTTGTTAGTTTTCTCCTTTGGTGGATTTTATCTTTGAACTATGCCTCTGTTGCTTAGTGGAGTGTCTGCTCTTTCAGTAAATATTTAGAGGCATGTGTTGGGTGTGGCCTAGGAGTTCTGGTTGGTGTTCCAGGATTGGGTGACAATCCAGGGTGACACCCAAATTGGGCATGGTAGATCTTCCTATTGTCAGCAAGGAGAAGGTATGATCCCAGCTGTTGGGATAGTCATACCCTCATCTCTATTTCAGGGTAAATCAATAGCTGGGGTTAACCCACAGTGGGTACAACCCCCATCTATGCTATCACATGATACATAAAAAGCATTTGTGTGGTCCTCAGTATGAGCAAGGAACTTTCTTCAGTGACACCCCACAGGCCATCAGGAAGCTCTGTGCCTCTGGTACCAGACACAATAATTGTCCAGAGACCCAGTTACACCTTGCACCCTATCATGCAGTCACAAAAAAATTCCACAGTCCCTGCTGTGGCATAGTGGGTAAAGCAACCGCCTGCAGTGCCAACATCCCATATGGGTGCCAGTTCTAGTCCTGGCTGTTCTACTTTTGATCCAGCTCTTTGCTATGACCTGGGAAAGCAGTAGAATATGGGCCAAGTCCTGGGGATACTGCACCCGCATGGGAGACCCAGAAGAAGCTCCTGGTTCCTGGCTTTAGATTGGCTTAGCTCCGGCCATTGCGGCAATCTGGGGAGTGAACCAGCAGATGGAAGATCTGTCTCTCTCTCTCTCTCTCTCTCTCTCTGCCTCTCCTTCTCTCTTTGTGTAACTCTGACATTCAAGTAAATAATAATTAAATCTTTAAAAGAAAATTCCCTGGGGCCGGCGCCTTGGCTCACTTGGTTAATCCTCCGCCTGCAGCACCGGCATCCTATATAGGTGCCAGGTTCTAGTCCCGGTTGCTCCTCTTCCAGTCCAGCTGTCTGCTGTGGCCCAGGAGGGAAGTGGAGGATGGCCCAGGTGCTTGGGCCCTGCACCCGCATGGGAGACTAGGAAGAAGCACCTGACTCCTGGCTTCAGATCAGCGCAGCTCCAGCAGTAGCAGCCATTTAGGGAGTGAACCAACGGAAGGAAGACCTTTCTCTCTGTATCTCTCTTTCACTGTCTATAACTCTACCTGTCAAATAAATAAATAAGAATATATATTTTTTTACTTTTGAAATTTATATTTATTAAATAAAAGTTTTCTATAATTATAACATATCTGAATAGAGCAATACTGAGTAAGAACATTAAATCAGGAATAATGTGTTCAAATGAAAGATCAGCAACAAATATCTTCATTAATAAAATCTACAAAATTGAAAAAAATAACACCAATCTTTTGAAAAGTTAGAGGGGTAACTTTTCCAAACTCATCATATGAGGCCAGCTGGTAAAGCCATTATGGAAGTCTGTTTGGAGATTCCTCAGAAACCTGAATATAACCCCACCATACAACCCAGCCATCCCACTCCTTGGAATCCACACAAAGGAAATTAAGTTGGCAAACAAAAGAGCTGTCTATATCTTAATGTGTATTGCAGCTCAAATCACAATAGCTAAGACCTGGAATCAACCCAAATGCCCATCAACAAAAGACTGGATAAAGAAATTATGGGATATGCACTCCACAGAATACTATACAGCAGTAAAAAAAATGAAATCTGTTCATTTACAACAAAATGGAGGAATCTGGAATACATCATGCTGAGTGAAACAAGCCAGTCCCTAAGGGACAAATATCATACGTTCTTGATCGGTGACAACTGACTGAGCACCCAAGAGGAAACCTGTTGAAGTGAAATGCACACCACGAGAAAAAATGACTTGATCAGCCCTTGTCCTGACTGTTGAAGAACAACTTACTATTTTGTTCCTTTTAGCATTTTTTGTTCTACTTAATGCCATTGGTTGAACTCGTTAATTAACATGCAATTATTCTCAGGTGTTTAAACCCAACTGAAAAGTGATCTCTGCCAAACACAAGAGTGGAAATAAAAGAGGGGGGAGATGTACAGTATGGCCCATGCTCATCAGACATGCCCCTAGTGGTAGAGTTAGAAACATGCCAGGGGACTCCAATTCAATCCCATCAAGGTGGCATGCACCAATGCCAGCTCACCAGTCAAAGTGATCAGTCTCGATTCACAATTGATCATAATGATAGGACCAAGAGTCAAAGGGATCACCTAAACAAGACTAGTATCTGCCAACACTAACTGACAGAATCAAAAAGGAGAGAACAACCCAAGATGGGAATTGGGACACACAGCAGACTCATAGAATGGCAGATGTCCTAAACAGCACTCTGGCCTCAGAATCAGCCCCCTAGGTTTTAGATATGGCTAAAAAGCCCATGAGAGTATTTCAGGCATGGAAAGCCAAGACACTCTGACAAAAAAAAAAAAAAAGGCCTAAATGAAAGATCTCTGTGAGTGAGATCCCAGCGGAAAGAATGGGCCATCAAAGAAGGAGGCACCTTTCTCTGAAGGGAGGAGAGAACCTCCACCTTCACCATGGCCCTGTCTAAATAAGATCAGAGGTGGCGAACCCAAGAGGCCTCCATAGCCCTGACAGCCCATGACAAGAGCCTCGGGTGACCATTGATGCCACAAATCAGATTGTCAATTGTCAAGTCAACAACAGGAGTCACCGTGCACCCACTCCCCATGTAGGATCCCTGTCCTCAATGTGCTGCACTGTGTGAACCAATGGTAAAACTACTACTAAAACAGTACTCTATACTCTGCGTTTCCGTGTATGTGCAAACCGCCGAAATCTTTCCCTGGCATATACTAAACTGATCCTCTGTATATAAAAATAATCGAAAATGAATCTTGATGTGAATGGGATGGGAGAGAGAGTGGGATATGGGATGGTTGCAGGTGGGAGGGAGATTATGGGGGAGGGGGAAGCCGCTATAATCCAAAAGTTGCACTTTGGACATTTATATTTAGGAAATAAAAGTTAAAAAATAAATAAATAAACTTAGGTTTAATTAAGGGAATTATAAAAAGTTTTCTATAATAATAATAAAATCTCTGAATAAAGCAATACTGAGAAAGAACATTAAATGAGGAATAATGTGTTCAAACGAAAGATCAGCAACAAACGTCTTCATTGCTAAAATCTACAAAATTTAAAAAAACACCAATTTTTTGAAAAGTATTATACAAATTGTTAGGGAGGTAACTTTTCCAAACTCATTATATGAGGCCAGTTTTTCCTAAAGTGACCTGATAGATGCAAGATCTCTGTTTATCTCTGATTCTCTTTTTTCAAATAAAAACTTACAAAGCAGAGTCCCTGCTGAATATAATGCAACACTGTCATCCTGAAGTGGTGGCATCCCATATGGGTGCTGGTTCTAGTCCTGGCTGTTCTACTTCCTATCCCACTCTCTGCTCTGGCCTAGGAAAGCAGTAGAAGATGGCCCAAGTCCTTGGGCCTCTGCACCTGCATGGGAGACTCAGAGGAAGCTCCTGGCTCCTGGCTTCGGGTTAGCACAGCTCCAGCTGTTGCGGCCATTTGGAGAGTGAACCAGTGGATGGAAGACCTCTCTCTCTCTCTCTCTCTCTCTCTCCCTGCCTCTGCTTCTTCCTCTGCCTCTCTGTAACTCTGCCTTTCAAATAAGCAAATAAATATTAAAAAAAAAATAGACTGGTGGTTACCAGAGGCTGAGGAAGAAGGAGGTAAGTTTGGTGAAAATTGATAGAATTGATAGTAGACTGTAGATAGTTAGGGATAAATAGTTCTGGGATTCTATTGCATAGTAGACTGACTATTGATAATGCTAATGTGCTGTGTGCTTCTGTATTGAAAAGCTTGAAGGTAGAATTTTGTGTTTTCACTAAAAAGCAATGTTAAATGGTTAAGAGATATTCACCCTGACTGAATGTTGCACAATATATAAAAGTAAAAAATCCTATAGTTTCTCATATATATGCATAATTTTATGTCTCTAAAATTTTTAATAAAATAATAAAAACCTATTTGGCAGATATTTTATTTCTGCACACAAAATAATTTCATATATTTCTGGAGTTTCCTTTCAATGTTGAGAACTTTCGGTTCACTTGACTATAAAATCTATCCTCACTCCCCTTCTGGTGTTTTTTACTTTTTTTCTTTTGCTTTAACTTTGCATTTTTACTTGATGGTGTGTCAAGGTGTTGATTCCTCTTAATTTATTCTGCTTGCATGTTCACTTTTATTTATTTATTTTTTTTGACAGGCAGAGTGGACAGTGAGAGAGACAGAGAGAAAGGTCTTCCTTTTGCCGTTGGTTCACCCTCCAATGGCCGCCACGGCTGGCACGCTGCAGCCGGCACACTGCGCTGATCCGAAGGCAGGAGCCAGGTGCTTCTCCTGGTCTCCCATGGGGTGCAGGGCCCAAACACTTGGGCCATTCTCCACTGCCTTCCCAGGCCACAGCAGAGAGCTGGCCTGGAAGAGGGGCAACCGGGACAGAATCCGGCACCCCAACCGGGACTAGAACCTGGTGTGCCGGCGCCGCTAGGTGGAAGATTAGCCTATTGAGCCGCGGCACTGGCCTCACTTTTATTTTTGAACCTATTAATAAATATCTTCAAATCAACTTTATAAAAAATTTGATCATGAATTCTTCAAATAATCCATGAACCCCACTTTTACTTCTGAAATTTTGATTAAATGAAATTCAGCATTATCATTCCAATCTCCATGTTTACTTGCCCTCTTCTTTAGAACTTCTTCTGAGTCCATGCCAATTCATCATTTCTCCTTTTGATTGCATCCAATCTGTATTAAACTTCTCCTCACTAACATTAATTTTGAATTTGTGTTTTAAAAATGACATTTTTTTCTTTTTCACTGTTTACACTGTTTAGTCCCTGAATTTTCCAAAATTGCATTTCATCCATTCAGTTTAGTAAGCATTGTTGTTTCATACCCCCTTGCCTAGTAATTCCAAACATGAAGTCTTCATTAGTGGGCTTCTGGAACCATGGGGAACTGGGTGATTCTGAATGTGTCAATGATTGTTTCATGGTGCACTCTGATGGTCAAAAACACAGAGCTGGAGTCTTAGGCCCCCTGCATTCCATCTAAGGCTTGCTGCAGCATCTGCTGTGTGACCTTGGCCTTATTCCCTGCCCTCTAAGTACATTGGGTTCCCAGGGGCAACAATACTTGATGCTTCGTCTGAGGAGCAGGTGTCTACACTTTTTCAGACTCCTTTGCTCATGTCAGTTGACAGAAGGAACCAACCTGAAAAGTATCATAGTGGAGTCCTGTCCCATTTACTCCAAATGCCTACCAATCCAGGGGAAGAGGTGTGTGTGTGTGTGTGTGTGTGTGTGTGTGTGTGTATGATATCTAGGAGGAGGGAGGTATAGATTGATGTCTCAATGAAGAATACATCTGAGACAGGTGAGAGCAGATGCTGGGAGGAAAATGGACCCAGGCACAAACAAGAAGGCAGAGAAAGAATGAAAACAAGAAAAACAGGAGAAATGGAAGAATGGAGGAAAGAAATTTAAAAATGAAGAAATATGAAAGGAGTGAAGTGAAGAAAAAACAGAGGAAGGGAAGAAAGGATGAAAGAAGGAAGGAAGGCAGACAGGGAGGGACAGAGGGACAGAAGGGAGAAGGAGGAGGTGCAGGCATTCCCAGAGTCCCAGACATCCTCCTTGGACTTCCAGAACCATGAATTCCTCATCCTCAGAAAAGCTCTGTGGTGATGCCTTTGGGAACTTGTCACTGGGGAAGACACCTGCAGAGATAAAGCTTCCACCTCTCACACCACAGATCAAGGCACACTACATGGGTCCACCCTATGCCCCAGCAACAGGGCGTACATGCAGGTCTTCAAGGAAGGTAAGAGAAGCCCTCAGTTTCCAGGGCCACTTTCCAAGATGAAGTGCAAAAATCACGAAGGCTGGAAAGGAGAAGGCATGAGGAGCAAGGAAAACTGGAGTTCAGGGAGGATCTGAATTGGGGCCAGGAGCAAAGAGCAGGATAATAGAGGGAGGGATCTATAGCCTCAGCTGCCTGGCTCCAGGCTGGTTCAATCTATCCTGATTCCCTCTGGATATATAGATTTCAGACCGCTGGCCCCAAGAACTGTGAGAATATAATTATGTCTTGTTCTAATCCACTGAGTTATCTGCTGCCCACAGCTTTCCCCAATCTATAGTAGTCATGATCTCCAGGGTCCATTCCGGCTGAGTAATGGCCACTTTACCAGGTAAGGTGAGGGCAACTTTGAATGTGTTATTATGTATATGAATGCACTTAGTGGTAAGTGTGTACTTCTTCCTTCACTGTGTGTATGTGCCTGTGTTTTTTTTTCTTGTAGCTGTCATTGCAAAGTGACACAAATTCAATGTCTTAGAACAAGACATATTTATTTTCTCACAGTTCTTGGGGCCAGCAGTCTAAAATCCAGATGTCCAGAGGGCCACACACCCTCTTAAGACTCTAAGGGAGAATGCTTCATTACCCCTTTCAGCTTCTGGTAGCTCCAGACATTGGCTGCATCACTCCAATCCTTTCTCAGCAATCCCACGACTTCTGTGTGTCTTTTCCTTCCTGATTGTTTCCTCGGTGCCACTGTCATTGTGTCATTCAGAATCAGTGTGACTTTGGTGATTCATCTGGGTAAAATGACTTAAATCTACAACACAGGTGCATTAAAAGAGAGCTGAATGAGCTGAGTGATGTCCCCCCCTGAGGATCGAGGGCACAGGAGCAGAACCTGGGATCTAGGCTGCATTTGCACTAGCATAGGACTCTAAATGAGAGCTCTCAGCAAGAAATACAATGCCGGCCTCACAGCACCCACAATTCCAGGCTTATTCAGGGGACTTTGAGAGTCCTGCTTGTGATTTTTATCCATTGATCAAGTGTCAGAGGGAGAGAGGGAGCATAGAGGACCCTTTTGGTGATTGATTTTTAGAAAATATTTGTGTATTTCAAAGCAGGGACCCTGGAGCCTTTTTGTATCCAGGAGGGAAGAAGGAGTGAGCTGCCTGAGGGAACAGGTGCCAAGGACTAGAGGTCATTTAGAGTTTCAGAAGGAAGGTTAACTTGGAATGTTATTTAGGCCCTCTATTGCCATAGTGCCTACACAGGTTACCTAGCAGGGAAGAATGGGTGACAATCAGCTCAGCAAACAGCAATCAGCAATAAAGATAGAGCTAATGACAACAATGCCAGCTGGCATACCATGAAAACTTGTCTGTGCACTTTGCATCCCATCCACACACCCATGACAGCAAGCCTCTGCTTATTCCAATACACAGTCTGAACTTACGATTCGAGCCCTGTCTGTATCTGGTTGACTCATAGCCTATGACTTTATCAGAATTATCTCTGGCAGTCAAAGAAAGGGTCAAGCTGAGGAGAGGAGACAAGCACAGTGGTCTAGGGGGATGAGGGACATAAGCTGAGAGGTGGAGCTGTATTCATATAATGAACAAGTGAGGAGTGAGTTTCAGAGATGACTGCTAAGTGACAAGAGGAATGAAGAAGAGGATGGTGTCAAGGCTGGCTCAACTAGCTGCATCCTCTCGAGCCCATGGATGCTGGTTTCCGCATGAGGTGGTTCTTCCTGATATGACCCAAACTGTCCATTTTCTTGTGGGATTCTGAGTCTTGCAAACATTGGTGTGAATTTGCTTTGAGAGAACATTTAGCAGCAAGTCTCAAGATGGGGTTTGAGGGACTTTTTTTTTAAGATTAGCATGATCTCCTTCCTTGGAAATTTAAAACCTATTATCAAAACAGCTTCAGTTAGTCAAAGAGTATTTTTGTTGGACTTAACTGGAGATATTTGAATAAATTGTACTCATTACTCTATGACAGATTGTCATTGTTGATCTGAACAGCAATGGATATATTATTTGATTGATTCTCATTATTATCTTGCTCCACTGCTATACTCCTTGCATGACAGGACATATTACAATATGTTCTGAAAGTGTATCCTTTTATTTGCATGAATTCTTAAAATGTGTGCTGTTGTATGTAGATGCGTTCACTGTGATGTGTTGTTTATTGCTGAAGTTCTGATAATGTTTTCTAACATTTTTACTCATTACCATTTTTTCTTGCATTCAAAATTATTTTTGAATTATAAATGTTTGAGGCACAATGTGATAATTTGGCACATGTATACAATGTGTAATGACCAAATTAGTGGTAGTGAAAACTTCCATCTCTGGGCCGGCGCCGTGGCTCACTTGGTTAATTCTCTGCCTGCAGCGCCGGCATCCCATATGGGCACCGGGTTCTAGTCCCGGTTGCTCCTTTTCCAGTCCAGCTGTCTGCTGTGGCCCTGGAAGGCAGTGGAGGATGGCCCAAGTGCTTGGGCCCCTGCACCCGCATGGGAGACCAGGAAGAAGCACCTGGCTCCTGGCTTCGGATCGGCACAGAGTGCCTGCCGTAGCGGCCATTTCAGGGGTGAACCAACGGAAGGAAGACCTTTCCCTCTGTCTCTCTCTCTCTCACTAACTCTATCTGTCAAAAAAAAAATTCCATCTCCTAAACATTTACCATTTCAAATTTACATTTCAAATGTTGGGAACATTTGAAAACCTATCTTCTAGTTCTCTATAAAGTATTTAATAAATTGTTGTAAACTACAGTCACCCTTTTGTGCTATACGAGTCTAATACATGTTGCTCCTATCTAACTATATTTTTGTGCCCATTACCTGACTTCCCTTTAAGCATCCTCCCCTTCTTAATCTCTATTTCTATAATAGCAAAGGTCATTGCTTCTACATATAAAAGAGAACATACTGTATTTGTCTTTCTGCGCCAGGTTTATTTCACCTAACACAATGTCTTCTATTTCCACCCAAATTGCCACAAAATACAGGATTTCATTTTTTATGAGTGAATAGGATTCAGTTGTGTACCTGTATCACATTTTCTTTATCCATAATTACATCAATGAACACCTTGATTTATTTACTCTCTTGGCTATTGTGAGTGGCCAAAAATATGCTCACAAGAGTCATTGGGAGAGAAGGGGAGAGTGAAATATGGTTCTTCCTAAAACTGTACCCTTGAAATACATGAAATCTGCTCTCTTTATATTAATAAAAATTTAAGGAAAGAGAAAAATAATGGAACTTCAACAAATATATGTGTTAATGTAATGGGGTGCTAGTTAAGCTCGATAAAACATTATTTTAATTGCCAAAAAAAGTCATCCATGCTGCTATGTCAATGTCAACTTGTTACTAAATGTAATCTAGAATTTCATGGTATGCATTCACCACATTTTATTATTCTCCGTCAGTAGTAGGGGTTACCCATGCTTCTCCTGACTCTTTGCTTTTCCAGAAAATGCTGCAATGAATGTCCTGGATCATGCTCCCTCACTGTTCTGTGAGATATTCATTAAGGTGGAGACCTAGGAGCAGCATTTGTGAAACTTAGGAAAAGGAGTTTCTTAATTTGACCATGAACCACCAGGCATCAGTGAGAATGACTTATGTCTCTGTGTCATCACTTGTGGGCCAACATGTAACAGTATCCAATATTCTAAGTTTTTCTATTATAACATATATAAAGTGATACTTCTTTGTTGGTTTTTAAAAATTTGTTTAGATCTATATATTTTAATTGACATATTACTTAATGTGTTGTACTATGTGAATTAACAGTAAAACTACTACTCAAACAGCACTCTATACTTTGTGTGTCTGTGTGGGTGCAGTCTTGAAATCTTTACTTAGTATATACTAAGTTGATCTTCTGTATATAAAGATAATTGAAAATGAATCTTGATGAAGAATGGGATGGGAGAGGGAGTGGGAGATGGGATGGCTGTGGGTGGGAGGGAGGTTATGGGGGGAAAGCCGCTATAATTCAAAAGTTGTACTTTGGAAATTTATATTTATTAAATAAAAGTTGAAAAAAATTACATATTTATAGGGTACCATGTGAAGTTTTTTTTAAGATTTCTTTATTTGAAAGACAGAATTACAGAGAGACAGAGGCAGAGAGAGAGAGAGAGAGAGAGCTCTGTCTCTGCCTCTCTACTTTCAAATAAACTAAATTAGTAAAGAATCTTAAAGTATTTTTTGTTTTGGTGAAAGGAATGTCTGCCCATTAGTGTGTGCTTATATATACTTAACAGGCTAAATAGACATATAAAAACATAGTTATTTGCTCTTAAATACAGAAATATTTAATATCTTAATTTAAAGAGCTACAGAATGAAGTTACAAAACAACAGTAATTAACAAAAATTCACATAGATATAACTCACCAATGAAAGGGGAACTACTCTCATGGGCTGCTGTAATTTAAGAGGACCTAATTCTGGTCAATCATGCCTATCCTCATTTTCTTAAGTGTTTATTCCAAAACTTCCAGTAGGCATATCATAAGAATGATTTTATTTAATCCTCTTAAAACCCTGCCATTTCGGGATTAGTACTATAAACTTATTTTTAAGGATGAAAAGAATAGGCTGACAAAGAGACAGGAACCAACCCAAGGTCACATATCTCTAAAGTGGTTAAATACTCTGTTTCTACTACTGAGATTTTAAAATAATAATAGTAGCTATTATTATTATTATCACTATTACTGTTTGTTGGTTTCTCAATACATATCAAGAGCTGTGTGAAACCCTGAAGATGCATGATCTTATTTAAACCTAAACACATTATCATAATCAGTCCTCAAAATCAATCTACACCATAGATCCAACCAGCCATTAAACCCCAAAAGGTTGCATGCGTTTCAGACAAGCATATACTTTCTAGTCATATAACATATATACACATATGACTTTCTAGTCATGTAATAGAGCATAATAACCCTTTACATAGCATTTACATCATATTAGATATTATAAATCATCTACCAATGATTCAAAATATACGGGACAAAATGTGAATGTGAATATATAAAGGCCATGTCATTTTATTTGTTTCATTTTTATTTATTTTTATTTTTTGAAACACACACAGGAAAAGAGGGAGAGAGGAATAGCGAGATCCAGAGAGACAGAGAGAGAGAGAGAGATCCCCCCTAAAAGCACATAATAGCTAGTTCTGGGACAGGTGGAAGCTTGGAGACAGGAACTCAATTCAGATATCCAACATAGGCTAAAGGGACACATGTACTTGAGTGTTCTGTCTCCCAGGGTATGCATTATCAGAGAGCTTGAATCAAAATAGAGCTGAGACTTCAAACCCAGACACTCAAATATGGGCTTCAGGCATCCCAAGAGATGTCTTAACAGCTGCATTGAATATCAATCCTGACTACAGAATAATATATAGAGTATTTGAGTATCCACAGGTCTTGGTATCTTCAGGGATCCTGGAACTAAACCTCTGTGGACACTGAGGGACAGCTGTGTTAATGCCCTTTTACAGATGAACTAACCATGCCTTGAACAGGTAAAGGAGTAGATAAAAAAACTGTGGTACATATATGCAATGGAATACTATTCATCCATAAAAATGACTGCAATCCTATCTTTTGCAGCAAAATGGATGCAACCGGGGACCATTATGATTAGTAAAATAAACCAATACCAAAAAAGACAAATACCATGTTTTCCCTGATGTGGGGTAACTAATTAAAAGAATACCAAAAAATGTAAAGTATATGAGGAAAATTGACATATTGAGATTTGATTATTGATTAAAGTCCTTGTCTAAACTCTTGAGGAGCAGTGGATTTTCTACTTACTATTTGTTGAATTATTTATTTAGTGGAGAGTTAAGCTTGTGGTTATAAGGTAAATTGAAAGTATGTCATCAGAAAAATTAAAAGAAAAATTAGAAAGAGAAGGGAAGATGTAAGTGAGAGGGATAGGGAGGTAGAAAGTATCATTATGGGGGCCTGCACTGTGGCACAACAGGTTATTGCCCTGGTCTGAAGCACCAGCATCCCATATGGGCGCCCATTCTAGTCCTAGCTGCTCCTCTTCCAATCCAGCTCTCTGCTATGGCCTGGGATAGCAGCAGAAGATGGCCCAAGTCCTTAGGCCCCTGAACTCACATGGGCAACCCAGAAGAGGCTCCTGGCTCCTAGCTTCTGATTAGCGCAACTCCGGCCATTGCAGCCATCTGGGGAGTGAACCAGCAGATGGAAGACCTCTCTCTCTGCCTCTACCTTTCTCTGTAACTCTTTCAAATAAATAAAATAAATCTTTAAAAAAAAGTATTATTATGTTCCTAAAATTGTATATATGAAATACATGAAATTTGTTCCTTTTATATGAATATTTAAAAGTATAGAAAAATAAAATACACATGTATTCTTAATTTTAAAAAGAACTCAATAAAAAGCCTGAGCTCTTAACCATTGGATCTTCTTCTTCTTTCCCCAACTAGGTGTGACTGACATTATGGTGCTAAACCACACCTCCATGTCTGAATTCATCCTCATGGGCTTCTCCTCTTTCCCCAACCTCCAGCTGATTTTCTTCCCACTGTTCCTGCTTATGTATCTGTTCACACTGCTGGGGAACCTGTTCATCATGGCCACCATCTGGAGTGAGCACAGCCTACACACACCAATGTACCTCTTCCTCTGTGCCCTTTCCATCTCTGAGATCTTCTACACCTTTGCCATCATCCCACGCATGCTGGCTGATCTGCTCTTCACCCACAGCTCCATCACCTTTGTGGCTTGCGCCAGTCAGATGTTCTTCTCCTTCATGTTTGGTTTCACCCACTCCTTCCTGCTCACTGTCATGGGCTATGACCGCTATGTGGCCATCTGTCACCCCCTGCGCTACAATGTGCTCATGAGCCCCTATGGCTGTGCCTGTCTGGTGGCCTGGTCCTGGGCTGGTGGCTCGGTCATTGGGATGGTGGTGACACTGTCTGTTTTCCACCTGAACTTCTGTGGACCCAATGTGATCCACCATTTCTTTTGCCACGTGCCACCTTTATTGAAGTTGGCCTGTGGACGTCAGGTACAGGTGGTTGCTAAAGTCATGGGCCTGGTGTGCATCACAGCTCTACTGGGATGCTGTTTCCTCATCCTTCTATCCTATGCATTCATTGTGGCTACTGTCTTGAAGATACCTTCAGTTGAGGGGCGGCACAAAGCTTTCTCCACCTGTGCATCCCACCTTACTGTAGTAGTTGTGCATTATGGCTTTGCCTCTGTCATATACCTCAAGCCCAGTGGTCTTCAGTCTCTGGAAGGAGATTCCCTGATGGGCATAACCTACACAATCCTCACTCCGTTCCTCAGCCCCATCATCTTCAGCCTTAGGAACAAGGATCTGAAGATTGCCATGAAGAAGAGCTTCTTCAACAAACTCTTTCTCCAGAACTCCTAATGTTGCTCATTTTCTGCCTGGGAAGGTGGTGAATGGGGAGTCTTTCCTTCTTATCACTCTTCTTGTTTCTCTCCCATCATCCCTCCCCCACTCCCTCCTTTATCCCATTCTCTTTCAGTATCCATTTATTTCTTTGTTTAACCCCCTTTTTTCCTGCCTCCCTCCTTCATTCATTTTTAACAGTTAAACCAGTAATAGTTCCCATTTTTTAACTCTTTACTATCAGATAGATATTGTCTTTGTCTTGACATATTTATTGAGGTATAATTATCATACAATATATTTCACCCATTGAAAGATATATTTAATCATATCTTTTAAGGTAGTAACCTTAAAAATAAACTCTATGCACTTCAGCTATCATTGCCATTTTTATCTTTATGGATTTGCCTATTATGAACACTTCATATGAATGGAACACAATTTATGGTCCTTCATATCTGGCTGCTGTCACTCAGCATAGCTTTTCAAGGTTATTCCTTTGTGCAGCATATATCAATGCTTCATTCTTTTTGGGAGTTAAGTAATATTCAATATAATGGATCAACTACTTTTTATACATTTTTCATTGATAGCCATTTTGATTATCTCGAACTTTTTATTTTCATGAATAATGATGTTATAAACAAAAATGTGTCAGTTTTTGTGTGGACAAGTCTTCAATTATTTTACTATATACAAAGGAATGGAATTGGTTGATCACATGTTAACTCTATTTTTAATCATTTAACAAGCTTCCAGAGTATTTTTCAAAATGACTGCCCCATTTTATATTCCATTTTGAATTGACAGTGTGTGATTATTCTGATTTCTTCACATCTTTATCAATACTTCATTTTTAATTGACTTTGTCTTCTCCATGCTATATTTTTAAAAAATATTTATTTATTTCAAAAGTGAAGTTAGAGAGAGAGAAAGAAGCAAAGAGGGAAAGAGATATCTTCCAAATGCTGGTTCACTCCCCAAATAGCTACAATGGATGAAGCTAGACTGGTCTGAAGCCAGGAGCAAAGAGCTGCTTCTGGATCTCCCATATAGTTGCAGAGGCCCAAGAACTTGGTATACCTTCAGCTGCTTTCTCAGGTGCTTTAGCAGGGAGCTAGATTGGAAGTGGAGCAGCTAGAACTCGAGCCAGTGCCCACATGGATGCCTATGCCACAAGTGGTGGTTTTACCTGCTTATGTCACAGTGCTGGTCTCTCTTGGTGCTACCTTAATATGGTTTTGTTTACAATTCTCTGAAGACTAATCACAGGTATTAAGTTGCTCAACACACATGTTTTCAAAGTATAGAATTATTTAAGCAATTAAAAACAAAATAATGCAAAAAGTATTCATAAATCTAGCAGCCCTCAGAATCAAAATAGGTGAAGAAACTCCAGTCAAACATGATCTGGTGGCATTATGGAAAATACAGAGATGAATTGTAAAAGCTATTTAATTTACAATTTAATTTGTTATAGATCTTCCTACAATAAACTAAAGCTCAATGACTGTAATTAAACTCTATATTGGTTAGATCTCCTGAGTTGAGTGCAGTAGTACAGTCAATACAACTGACTTCCTACTACATTTACTTACCTAAACCATCATTGTATTCAAATTTTTTTGCATCAGTGTTAATAATAAGTTCAAGATAAGCTTTGTCAATAACCCTTTATCATGAAGATTGGAAAATTAATTTTTTCCTCTAAACACAGAGTTTTGGAAATAAAACTTTCACATAATTGCTCTGTGATCTTATCTTGTCCTAGTGATTTCTGAAGAGGTGATATTCAGGAATTTTCTATATTTACTACACAAAATTTTGTTTAGAATAAGTTTGGCAAACTAATTTTAACACACACAAATTATTTTACTTCACAAGTAAGCTCTGCAGATTTATTAATTCCATTTTGAATATGAGGAAACTGATCAAAAAGATACTAAATTAGTTAGCTAAACATTTAGCCCCTAAAGTGGAAAACTCATAATTAAACCTATTCTTTAATTTGGAACTGTCAATAAGAATATTTCTCAGAAGGCTATAGGAGGGGAGGTCAGTCTGTTGCAAATGAAGGAAGACCAGGACCATAAGTACACTGTTCTCATTGGATTAAAAACAGTGTGAGAGTATTAATTAGCAAGACACCTTATGAGTTTGGTCAAACTGATAACTGTTTTAAATAGAACTATTATTGTGGGAAGGCATTAAGTACAGGTTGAGTAACAATTATCTGAAATTCTTGGGGGAAAAAAGTGTTTTGGATTTTAGATTTTTTTCAGGATTTGGGACATCCTGATTATTATACATAGTAAGGTATCCTAGGAATGGGGCCCAATTCTAAAGCCAAACTCAATTTTTGTTTCATATACATCTTATATATATAGCCTGAAGGCTATTTTTTAAAAATATTTTTGTGGGGCTGACACCGTGTCATAGTAGGTTAAGCCTCTGCCTGAGGTGCCAGAATCCCACGTAGGCACCTGATCATATCCTGGATACTCCACTTCCAATCCAGCCTTCTGCTAACAGCCTGAGAAAACAGTGGAAGATGGCCCAAGTGCTTGGGCCCCTGAACCCACGTTGGAGACCCAGAAAAAGCTCCTGGCTCTTGGTGTCAGATCGATCCAGCTCTGGCCATTGGTGACCATTTGGGAAGGAAACCAGCAGATGAAAACCACTCTCTGTCTCTCCCAATCTCTGTGACTCTGACACTCAAATATATAAACCTATATTTTAATATTTTTGTGGGTTTCTGTTTTGACTGAAATCTGTCATATGAGGTCAAGTATGGAGTTTTTCACTTGTGGAATCATGTCAAAATTCAAAATGCTTGGATTTGAAAGTATTCCATATTTTGGATATTCATATTAGGGATGCTCAACTTAAATTATTTGCTCTATAAATATCTTGGCTCCCTTTTAAAGCCAGCTCTCTGGTTATACTAGAAGTTTTAGGGTATTTACTAGTAATATTTATGGGAATCTTTGCCTCCCTTACAAAATTTAAAGGGACCCAAGAAGGTAAACATCCCCTCTCCAGAGATATCATGGGTGAAGGAATGTTAAAGTGACAAGCACAAGGCCTAGGGTATAGCCCATGCTCTGTAGCTGATCATAGCTCTTGAGACAAATGGGAAGGTTCTGGCAAACAGGCAAGAATCACTCTGCACAAACTGTAAAGAGCTGATGGCAGAGGTAGCTTCTGGCTTATCGACAGGTATAGTCACAACGTTCCCTAGGATCATCACAGAAAGACAAACTACTTCCTCTTTAGAATCATCACTCTCATTGCATTCTGAAACTAAACCTTATTTTCATTCATTTACTTGACTTAGTATGAGTTGTTTTGCAAAGCTGCAACAAGCAGAGAAGGTAAACTTTAGTGCACCTATCAACATAGGGTAAGTGGCATACTCTGAACCCCAAGAGGTTGACAGGGGAAGGCAAGTGACACAGGGTACTGAAAGCACAACCTTGCCTTCCTTATTTATTTAAAGTGTTGGGTTTTTGGTTAATTATGAATTTTAAAAGTTAATTTTGATTCTACAAGTATCAAGTTATCTCCATGGACTCCATAGATATATATACTTCAAAAATAAATAAATTATTTTGAATGAAAAATATTACATTAAATATTATTGATCATGATTACTCAATTTTTTGGTGATGTAAAATGGAGACTCAAATTGGCTACCTCACATGCCTAATTTCCCTCCAAAGGAGAAAAAAAAGTTCACATTTCCTTTCCCTAGAAAAGCCAAAAACAGAAGTGACATTAACTCAACTGGCGAGGTAAAGTCATGATGAATTCCAAGAAATCAGTGTACATTCAGCCAGGGATTAGGAGTACTGCCCCTCCGCAATGCAGAAGTAGAAACAACCCCTATCTCTGCCCACTGGCACTGGCTGCCCTCCCCCCAGGTCCTGTCATCATTAATCAGGATCTCCCCTCTATGAATGCATTTCTACTTTCTGAAGTTTCCAACCCCTGTATTCCTTACTGTTTGCATTTCTTGCTAATGGCCTCCTCTGTGGCACATTTCTCAGTATTCCCAAGGTAGGTCCAGAGCCCAGAGAGGTGATTAGCAAGCAGGAACACTTAGAAAGACTGGTAAGGGAAGATCCCCAGACTCTAGGGGACCTGCTACTGCCTGATAATTGGAACCCAGTGTTGTGATGCTGATTGATAGAGGCCTGCTTGAGAGATGGGATTTGTTTCTTGACTCCTCTTGTTCTGCCCTTCCCTGAAGTTAACACAATCCTCTTGCAATTGTAATAAAATTCCATTCATCTCCTCATGTTTGTTTTCTTTTTTATTCCATTCCTAAATCTCCAGGTGTTTCTACCCAAATCCAAGACATTCTAAAAGAAATATTAAAATATCCCCTCTGCTTAAGCCATCCATTTTTAAAGATAACGGAGCAAACTCTAGAGTGGCCAACAAGGCCACATGGTCAGGTGCTACTAGCCCTTCCAGCTCTGACCTCAGTGGTCTTCCCACTATTCCTGCAGAAAACCAAGCACACCTAGACTTTAGGCCACTTGTACCAGCTCCAGCTTCCATCTGAAAACCCTTGATTGCTGTCTATTTTCAAATACCCTTAGGTCTATCCTAAAGTCTTCTTTCTCAGAAAGTTCATACTTGACTTTCCACACTGTTACCATCTCCATCAAATCCTTCATTGAAACACATTTATTTCCTTTACAGCTTTTATCACAATTGACACGCAATGTGATTTGTAAAGTCATTCCTCAGTATCCTTAGGGGATTTCTTCTAGGACCCTGCAGAAACTAAAATCCAGAATATTCAAAATGTTTGTGTAAAATGCATATATGCATGTAACGAATATGCATCAACCCATATACTTTTTTAAAGATTTGTTTATTTATTTATTTTTATTTATTTATTTATTTGAACATCAGAGTTACACAGAGAGAGAAAGAGAGGCAGAGAAAGAGAGAGGTCTCCCATCCTCTGGTTCACTCCCCAATTGGCTGCAATGGCCAGAGCTGCACCCATCTGAAGCCAGGAGCCAGGGGCTACTTCGAGTCTCCCATGTGTGTGCAGGGCCCCAAGGATTTGGGCCATCTTCTACTGTTTTCCCAGGCCATAGCAGAGAGCTGGATCAGAAGTTGAACACAGCTGGACTCTGGCCTCAGAATCAGCCCTAAAGGCACTCGGATCTGGCTGAAAAGTCCATGAGAGTATTTCAGGCATGGAAAGCCAAGACACTCTGGCAAAAAGATCTCTGTGAGTGAGATCCCAGTGGAAAGAACAGGTCTTCAAAGTAGGAGGTACCTTTCTCTAAAAGGAGGAGAGAACCTCCACTTTGACTATGACCTTGTCTAAACAAGATAAGAGTCGGAGAACTCAAGGGGCTTCCATAGCCTTGGAAACTCATGACTGGTGCATAGGGAGATTACTGATGCCATAAACAGGAGTGTCAATTTGTAAAGTCAACAACAGGAGTCACGGTGCACTTACTCCTCATGTAGGATCTTTGTCCTTAATGTGCTGTACATTGAGATTTAATGCTATAACGAGTACTCAAACAGTATGTTTCACTTTGTGTTTCTATGGGGGTGCAAACGGTTGAAATCTTTACTTAATGTATACTAAACTGATCTTCTGTAAAAAAAAAAAAAAAAGAAATTATCAACTCCCAACTTGACTCTCACTGGGATTAAACATGACAATAGGTCTGATCTGATTTCATCATCATTTAAAAAAAATCATCTATTATTTTTCACTTTATGTTTCTGTGTGGGAGCAAACTGTTGAAATCCTTACTTAAGGTATACTAAGCTGATCTTCTGTATATTAAGATAATCGAAAATGAATCTTGATGTGAATGGAAGGGGAGAGGGAGTGGGAAAGGGGAGGGTTGTGGGTGGGAGGGACGGTATGGGGGGGAAGCCATTGTAATCCATAAGTCGCACTTTGGAAATTTATATTCATTAAATAAAAGATAAAAAAAAAGAAGTTGAACAGCTGGGACACGAACCAGCAACCATAGGGGATGCCAGCACTGTAGGCTGTGGCTTTACCTGCTATGCCACAGCACCAGCCCCTGCTGATATACTTTAAAGTATCGAGATTATTTAAAATAGCTAATACCATCTCAAGATTACATAAGTAGTTGTTTCCTGTAATTTTAGGAAAAAAAAAAACAACAAAATTCTGTACATGTTCAGTCCACATATAATTTTATGTTCAATTTTTTAAGCCATGATTATTTCAATATGTGGATGAATAAATTGTGGATATGGAGATTCAACAGTATGATTATTTTTCATCTCTACTTTTTCCCTTCTTAAGTACAAACATTGAGATTGGTAATCTTGTCTAATTGGTCCAATGCCATATCTCCATGGTGCCTAGAAAAGTGTCTGGACATAGCAGGTGCTCAATAAATGTTTGTTGAATGAACATAGTCAGGTATGTCTTTTTTTTTTAAAGATTTTTTTGTCATTAAACCCATTTGACTTATTGGAAATGTAACCTAAGAGTTGGTCTGTGATTTGCCCAAGAATGACCAACTTCATCACATAACCACTCCACAGATCAACCTGAAGGTCAGAATTTCTTCTTTTAACTCTTGAAAGAGCAAAGTATTACGTATTTTATTTCCTAGAAACTATACCATGGAGACAAGTCATGGAAAAATTTGTGGATGCGTGGGGCCTCAGAGAGGAGACACTTCCTGGAGAACAGAACTAAGGTAGTAGGGCAGGGCCTAAAGTTCAGTTGAAGTAACAATTTTAACAGCATCACTACAATTCTGCCTCATCTGACTCCCGAGATGGACAAGCCAAAGGTTGGCACATACTGAGACAAGTATGATTTGTGTGTTTCAGGAACAGCATGGGTACTAGAGTAGAGTGGGTACTGGAACAGAGTGAGACAACAACAAGGTGAGGTCAGAGAAGAAGCAGGATCAGGTTTTAGGGCTTGGATGATACTGTAATAACTTCAGATTTTCTTCTGTATAAGACAGGGAACCATTAGAATGTTCTGAGTGTAGGAGATATGTTACTGATCACAGAGGGGAGGGCGATTGCCAGGGAAAGTATCATGGGTTCTTTTCCTCAGCTTAGTATAGAAATAAAAAGCTGGGAAACAACTTGAAAAGAGGCAGAAACTTTTAGTTGATTGGCAAGCAACAGAGAAAGCATATGTTCTGAGGGGAGACCAGGCAGAGTGCCCCAGTGGGATACTGACTTTGAGGAAATGTTCTGGGTTTTAAAGCATTATTTCTGTTCATTGTGTTATCCTATTGGGGTGCCCATTGGACAGAAGGTTTCACATACTTATGTTGATTGGTTTGGGGACCATGGAGATAGCAAGGGTCTCCTGTAGACTGTCTCCTTAGGGGCTCAGTCCCCTCCTCTGCTAGCTCTGGGTGGAAGATTGCAACTAACTTGAAGACATGGTTTAAAACCACAAGGTCACACAAGATAGCCAGGGTCTCTTGGAACACTCCCCAGCTGCTCAGCCCCTCTCCCTGCCAGCTCTGAGTGAAAGACTGCACCCACCCTGAAGGTGTGATTTAAAGCTACAAGATCACACATGCAGCACAAGAAGCTATTAATGGGGGAGATGCTGGCTGGCCTGGAGACAGGCTTTCCAGCCACAACTGGCAACCTGCTTGTGAAGGACACTCTACCTATGTCTGAATGTGCTCAGACTCCCATCCCCACTGGACAGCCTCAAGATATAATACAATGTATTTCTAAAAGGTTCAAATCTCCTTCTTTATTGAGAATATCCTGTAGAAGTAGAAGGCTGGAGAACAAGGGTCCACCTCGAAAGGTATGGAAACCATATAGGTGAAAGAAGATGGTTGCCAATACCAGGACATAGAAGTAAAGATGGTGAGAAATAGCTGAGTTCTGGGTGTATTTGGAAGGGAGAGTTAACTTTTATTTACTAATGGATTGAACATGGGGTAGGAGAAATAAAAATTGAAAATATGTCCAAGGAATTAACATTGATTTACAATTTTCTGAGCTAGGAAAGACTGTACTAGACAGAAGTATGTGTATATGAAATAAAAAGGAATCAGAGACAGAGAGACAATATCAATGAGAATATTCAAAGTTAGAACTTTGAACACATAAAATGTTGGGTGCCTACTACATAGTCATGTGGAGATACTGAGTAAGCAGTTTGAAAAGGGGAAAATAAGAATTTGTGGAATTAATGTACAGATAGTACATAAAGGCTTGATATTTAGATGAGACTCCCAATGAGGGAGGTGTTCTGATGTAGTATGAGGTTGGAAGGGTTTTAATGGCTTGTGTTTCAATGTTTAAATGAATGACCATTTGTTAAGTATCCCTTGTTATTCGTTTATCTAAAGTTTTTCTAATTACAAATTTCAAAAAAAAGAAAAAATAAAAGAGGGTCAGTTGTTTTAGTGCAATGGGTGAATCTTCCACCTACAACACCAGCATCCCAACTGTTCTACTTCCAATCCAGCTCCCTGATGATGGCCTGGGAAATCAATGAAAGATGCTCCAAGAGGCTGGGCCCCTGACACCCCCATTGAAGATCCAGAAGAGGCTCTTGGATCCTACTTCAGCCATCGTGTTCATTTCAGGAGTGAATTGGTGGATGGATTATCTCTCTCTCACTCTGTGTGTATGTGTGTGTGTGTGTGTGTGTACACCACTCTGTGTTACTCTGTTTTTCAAAAAAATAAATTAATCTTTGAAAGTATAAACTTCACTGCTTTAAGCATCTTTTTGTTTATTCAGATGTCAAATATGATGGAGAACATCAATCTAATCAGATGGGACATATAATCAGGAAGCAGGATTTGAAATCATGCAAATCTTGATCAAACATGGCCTTTAAAAGCCCCAGATAGCAATGACATTTTCAACAGAAAATAGAGAAACAATATTCTAACATTCAATGTTGAGGGTTTAAATTTCCTTTTTTTAAATTTTTTAAAGTTCTACAAATGTGTAAAATTGTACATATTCAGTGTAAATTAGTGATGCTCAATAAGGATGAGTATATTTATCCTTTTTAGCATTAAATATTTCTTTAAAAAAAGATTTTAGGGGCTGGCGCTGTGGCATAGCCGCTAAAGCCTCCACCTGTAGTGTCGGTACCCCATATGGGTGCCAGATCGAGTCCTGGCTGCTCTACTTCCAATTCAGCTCTCTGATATGGCCTGGAAAAGCAGTGGAAGATGGCCCAAGTCCTTGGGCCACTGCATCCACACGGGAGACCTGGAGGAGGCTCCTGGCTCCTGACTTCAGATTGGTGCAGCTCCAGCTTTTGTGGCCATCTGGGGTGTGAACCGGTGGATGGAAGACCTCTCTCTGTCTCTGCCTCTGCCTCTCTGTGACCCTGGCTTTCAAATAAATAAATAAATTGAAGAAGAAAAAGAGAAGGAGGAGGAGGAAGAAAAAAAATTTTTTTTAAAAAATTTATTTATTTCTCTGAGAGAAGGTCACTTTGAAGAAATCAGGTACAATGCTTAAAATTGCTGACATAAAAAAGAGGAAAATTAAAAAGTAAACCCAAGTTCTCTTCTAGAGACCTTTTCCCACCTCCTCTCAAAGTTAAAACAAATTGAAATTTTCCATTTTCCTGTGAGAGTCTTGGGGATTTGTGATGACAAGTGACATAGCAAGCAGAAAAGCATGCATTAAGTTGAGGGTGCAAAGTTTCTGGACAACTGCAGGAATGCAACAACTAGGATATAGGAAATGAACATAAATTTGTTCATGTTTCAGTGAAATTTTGATATTGCGCATGTGGTCAAAACTACCCATTTTTAAAATAAATTGTTCTATAATCTTACAGTTAATGCTGTGATTCCAGGTGGGTGAAGCTGCACTGTGCTGAGTGCCCAGGAAAAAAGCCCAAACCCTTATTAAAGCCTAATGAAAGCTTGATGAAAAATACTTGAACTTTGGCCCTGTAATGGCAGGTGAGAGAGTTGACAGAAGTGGACTGAGATGAAATACAGAGAAGAATTAATTCCATGACAGGTACTTGCTGTAAATATATGAATGCAGGACACATCACAGGCACTAAATTGATCAAAAATGTTCATGTATTTCATAGAATGTAAATAGAGATTGTAATTTAGGTGATCAGTGTTTCTGAATAGTTTTTGGCAAAGTAAATTGAACAACCTCTGAAAGATTGGTAGATACAATGAATACTCTCAAGAACTCAAATCTAGTTATAAAAATTCCTGACAAAAAAGAAAACAATTCATGAATAGCCCTAATACTAATATCTAACCCCAACTAGCCTAACACCTAACCCTGACCTAATTCTAAATTGTGATAGCTCTAACTCTACCTCTAACCCTGGTTCTGATTCTAACCCTAGCCATAATCCTAGCACTTAGGGTAGCCTAAAGCCTAACTCTAGCCATCACTGTAAAACTATCCTGATAACTAATTCTAACCTTAACCCTAATTCTCATCCTAAACCATAACAATAACTCAAAGTCTAGTCCTAACCCTAACACCAATCCTTCACCTAACCTTAAGCGTAACCCTAATGTTAACACTAACTACAAATCCAAACCTAGCTTTAAACTCAGCCTCATTCTAATCTTAGCCCTAATAATAATCCTAACCTTACTTTAGTTCTAACTATAATTCTAAACCTAACTCTCACCCTAAATTTAATCCTAACCCTCTTCCTAGCTCTAACCCTTTCTGTAAACATAACCATAACAATAATAGACCTAACTATAATCATAAAAGTAACACCATAATTCTAAATCTAACCCTAGCCCTTAACATAAACCTATATTTAACCTTAATCCTAACCAGAGCACAAACTCTAACCTTAACCCCACCATTATTAACTCTTGCCTTACTACTAAATATAACACTAAACATAGCTGTAACCCTAGTCCAAAACCTAAATATAAACCTAGCATTAATCCTTACTCTCGCCAGGTCCTAACCTGATTCCAAATCTAACCTTATACCTAACCATAACTTTAATTCTAAGTACTATTATAGCCCTGACTGTAACATTTACCCTAATCCTATGCCTCAGCCAAGCCCTAAACTGACCCTAGCCCTAAGTCTTCCCTACTCACAGACCTTATTGTACCTGTAAACCTAGTTCTTCCATAGTATGAAAACTAACCATTAACTTATCCTAAGCCCAGCTCCAATACTAAACATAACCCAAGATCTATCTATAACCCTAACCATAACCATAACCATGGCTGCAACTGAAGCCCTTACCCTAACAATAAGCTTTACTCTCAACACAACTCTAGTACATCATTGTTATAATTTAAAAAAAAAGGAAGGAAGGAGTGAGGGTGGGATCATGGGAAGGAGGGAGGGTCAGGTGGCAAGTATCATATGCTCCTAAATCAGTATACATGAAATACATGAAATTTGTTTACTTAATATAAGTAAAAAAGTTATTTAAAAAAGATCCTCACCACAACATGCTATTTCAAATTTTCAAATTTAAAACATAAAGGTTCTAAAATGGACATGAGAGTCACACAAGATTAACTTGAAAGGATCTACAATTAAATTGACATCTGATTTCTCATCAGAAACCCTATGTCTAGGAGAGAAATAGTCCAAGCCTAAAAGAAAAAAAAACCTGCCAATCCAGAATACTGCACCCAGCAAAGCTCTTATTTATAAATGAAGGTGAAATAAAGACCTTCCAAGACAAACAGAAATTGAAAGAATTTGTAACCATTCCTCCAGCCTTACAAGTGACACTTAAGGGTGTGCCACACACAGAAACTGAGAAAGACAGTCAAAATCAATAAAGAATGTGAAGGCAGAAAGTCTAGTAAAAGTACAAATGATATTCAAAGCAAACAATAGGAATATCTGTGGAAAAATGGTGAGACCAACTCATTACTTATCAATAATCTTGAATGTAAATGGCCTACATTCTCCAATTAAAAGATACTGAGTGATTGGATTTAAAAACAAGACCCAACTATTTACTGCCTACAAGAAAAACAGCTCACCAACAAAGATACATGCACATTGAAAGTAAAAGGACAGAAAAAGATATTCCATGCTAATGGAAAGCGAAAAAGAGATGGTATAAACGTCATAATATCAGACAAAATAAACTTTAACACAAAAAATGTTAAAAGAGATAAAGAAGGGCATGAGGTAATGATTGGGGATTAATTCAGTGGGGAGATATGACTATAAAAGTATATGTACCAAACCTGTGGGACACAGCAAAAGCAGTGCTAAGAGGAAAGTTTATAGCAATTGGTGCCTACATCAAGAAGCTGGAAAGGAACCAAACAAATGAACTCTCCATGCACCTCAAGGATTTAGGAAAACAGCAGCAAATCAAGCCCAAATCCAGAAGGAGGAAAGAAATGCTAAAGATCAGAGAAGAAATAAACAGAATTGAAACCAAAAAAAAAAAATACAAAAGATCAACAAAACCAGGAGCTGGTTCTTTGAAAAAATAAACAAAATCGACACACCATTGGCCCAACTAATAAAAAAAGGAGAGAGAAGACCCAAATCTGTAAAATCAATGATAGTAATGGAAATGTAACAACAGACACAACAGAATAAAAAGAATCATCAGAAACCACTACAAAGAGATGTATGCTAACAAATTGGGGAACCTGGAAGAAAAGGATAGATTCCTGGACACATACAACCTTCCTAAACTGAGCCGTGAAGATATAGAAAATCTAAACAGATCCATAACCATGGAAGAAATTGAATCAGTAATAAACGCACTACCAAAAAAGAAGAGCCTAGGACTGGATGGCTTCACCACCGAATTTTACCAGACATTTAGAGAACAACTAACCCCGTTCTTCTCAAGTTATTCAAAACAATTGGAAGGGAGGGAATCCTCCCAAATTCTTTCTATGAAGCCAATATCACCTAATTCCTAAGCCTGGAAAAGACACAACAGAGAAAGAAAACTACAGACCTATCTCCCTGATGAACATAGATGTAAAAATACTCAACAAAATTCTGGCAAACTGAATCCAACTGCACATCAGAAAGATCATTCACCCAGAACAAGTGGGATTTATCCCTGGTATGCAGGGATAGTTCAATATTCGAAAGTCAATCAATGTAATACATCACATTAATAAATTGTGAAACAAAAATCATATTATTATCTCAATAGATGCAGAGAAAGCATTTGACAAACTACAACACCCTTTCATGATGAAAACCCTAAGCAAATCGGGGTTAGAAGGAACATTCCTCAGCACAATTAAGGCAGTTTATGATAAACCAATGGCCAGCATCATATTGAATGGGGAAAAATTGGAGGCATTTCCATTGAAAACTGGCACCAGACAGGGATGCCCACTCTCACCATTGCTATTCAATATAGTCCTAGAAGTGTTAGCCAGGGCCATCAGGCAAGAAAAAGAAATTAAAGGGATACAAATGGGGAAGGAGGAAGTTAAACTATCCCTATTTGCAGATTACATGATACTGTATATAGGGGACCCAATAAACTCCTATAAGAGACTATGGAACTCATAGAAGAGTTTGGTAAAGTAGCAGGATACAAAGTCAACGCTCAGAGATCAACAGCCTTTGTATACACAGATAATGCCAGGGCTGAGAAAGAACTTCTAAGATTTACGATAGCCACAAAAACAATAAAGTACCTTGGAATAAATTTAACCAAGGATGTCAAAGACCTCTATGATGAAAATTACAAAACACTAAAGAAAGAAATAGAAGATGACACACAAAAAAATGGAAAAACCTGCCATGCTTATGGGTTGGAAGAATCAATATTATCAAAATGTCCATTCTCCCAAAAGCAATTTACAAGTAGAGTTAGAAACATACCAGGGGATTCCAATTCAATCCCATCAAGGTGGCATGTACCAATGCCATCTCACTAGTCCCAGTGATCAATTTCTGTTCACAATTGATCATAATGATAGGACTAAGAACCTAAGGGATCATATAAACAAGAATAGTGTCTGAAAATACTAGCTGATAGAATAAAAAAGGGAAAGAACGATCCAACATGGGAAGTGAGATACACAGCAGACCCAGAGAATGGCAGATGTCCTAAACAGCACTCTGGCCTCAGAATAAACCCTTAAGGCATGCGGATCCAGCTGAAAAGCCCATGAGAGTATTTCAGGCATGGAAAGCCAAGACACTCTGGGGAAAAAAAAAAAAACTTACATGAAAGATCTCTGTGAGTGAGATCCCAGTGGAAAGAACGGGTCATCAAAGAAGGAGGTACCTTTCTCTGAAGGGAAGAGAGAACTTCCACTTTGACCATGGCTTTGTCTAAATATGATCAGAGTCGGTGAACTCAGGGGGCTTCCATAGCCTTGGCAGCTCATGACAAGAGCCTAGGGTGATTACTGATGCCATAAACAAGAGTGTCAATTTGTTAAGTCAACAACAGGAGTCACTGTGCACTTACTCCTCATGTAGGATCTTTATCCTTAGTGTGCTGTACATTGAGATTTAATGCTATAACTAGTACTCAAACAGTATTTTTCACTTTATGTTTCTGTGTGGGAGCAAACTGTTGAAATCTTTACTTAATGTATGCTAAACTGATCTTCTGTATATAAAGAGAATCAAAAATGAATCTTGATGTAAATGGAAGGGGAGAGGGCGTGGGAAAGGGGAGGGTTGCTGGTGGGAGGGACGTTATGGGGGGAAGCCATTGTAATCCATAAGCTGTACTTTGAAAATTTATATTCATTAAATAAAAGTTAAAAAATTTCACATATTTAATGTAAATTTTATGAATTTGAACATGTATATATACCTGTGAAGCCATCATCACAACCAAGGCAATAAACCAATCACCTCAAAAAGTTTAAAAAAATAAAATAAAATATTAAAAAAGTATATGTACCAAATCCCAGGGTACCTGTTTATTTAAAACAAATGTTAATGGATCAAAAGGGAGACCTAGACACTAATACAATAGTAAGGAAGGAATTCAACATCACACTTCCATCAATGGACAAATCAACTAGACAAAATGCCAACAAATAAATGACAAAGCTGAGGTATAATATGGGCCAAATGGACCTAATTGGTATTTATAGAACATTTGATTCCACAGCTGCAGAATACGCATTCTTTTCATCAGTGCATGAGACATTCTCTAAGATAGACTATATGCTATGCCATAGAGCAACTCCCAACAAATTCAAAAAAATTGAAATCATACCATGTATCTTTTCTGACCACAACAGATGGTCTGAAAAATTAAACAAGAAATTCTAGAAGCTGAAAATTAACAAGAAATTCTAGAAGGGGTCAGCATGGTGGCATAGTGGGTAAAGCCACCAGCTGCATTCCCACAATCCTTATGGGCAGTGATTCATGTTCTGTTTTCTCAACTTCCCATCTAGCTCCTTGCTAATGGCCTGGGGAAAGCAGCAGAGAATGGCCCAGCTTCTTGTGCCCATGCTATCCCTTTGGGAGACCTGGAAGAAGCTCCTGGCTCCAGGTTTCAGCTTGAAGCAGCACCAGCCATTGCAGCCATACAGGAAGTGAACCAGAGGATGGAAGATCTCTCTCTCTCTCTCTCTTGCTCTCGCTCTCACTCTCTCTCTTCCTCCCCTCACTTTGTCCCTCCCCTCCTCTCTCTATAACTCTGATTTTCAAATAAATAGATAAATCTTTAAAAACAAAAAGAAAATAAACACTAGAAAATATGCAAATATGGAGAGCAAACAACATGTTCCAGAATGAACAAATCATACAAGAAATCAAAAGGGAAATAAAAAAATTTCTAGAAACAAATGAAAGATAGAGCACAAAATATCTTATGGAATACAGTAAAAGCAGTAAGAGAGAAGTTTATAGTTGTTAGGGCCTATATCAAGAAATTGGAAAGGCATCAAATAAATGAGCTATAAATGCATCTCAAGGACCTAGAAAAAGAACAAACCAAACCCGAATTAGCAACAGGGAGGCAATAATTAAAATTAGAGAAGAAATAAACTAAATTAAAACCAAAAAATACAAAATATCAGTGAAAAGAAGAGCTGATTGTTTGGAAAAAATAAACATAACTGATACACCATTTGGTCCAACTAACCGAAAATGAGGAAGAACCAAATTAATAAAATCAGAGATGAAAATGGAGATGTAGGGGGTCTGCACGCCAGTGCTCGAAGGGGAGTGCGTGCCACACAGACAACAGCGGGGAGACTTGGGACGTCCAGGGCTCCGAGTCCACACATCGGCGCTGGAAGGGGAGCGGACCTGCGTGGAGAGCGTGGGAGCCCACAGTTTGGGACACCAGCGGCAGACTCAACACACCAGCGCTGGAACGCGAGGTGAGCCGAACCTCAATAGCCCGAGACACCGGCAGGCAAGCGGAGAGAGGAGACTGGAGGGAACGACCCCCCGGGGGGGGGGACAAAAGTTCACCAGGCTAACTGGAAGAGAGACAGAGAGAAAAAAAAAAAAAGGTGACTGGTACGGACACGGGTTTCTCTCTCTCCGCTCACCTCTCAAGGGCAAGCAAGACAAAGAGCAGGCACCATCTTGGACATACGTCATAAGCAGAGCGACCTCAGGTCTGCACCGGCCCTGAGCCTAGCAGAAAAACCTGACTCTGGGCAGGGCGAATTAACAGGAGATTAGGACCTAGTAAATTTGTGGTGCTACTGAACTGAGACTGTGAAAAACGAGACGGTGGGGGAGAGAACTCACAGAATTCACGTGAGCACTCTCCAGAGACGCTACAATTCCGTAACTTTGGCAACCCAGTGGGAGACTGAAGGAGAATTTGAGCCCACTCTGAGGGCAGAACAGATTCCCTGTGTGGTCCTTGGGAAAGAGCTTCCGATCTCTGGCTCCTGTGGGTATATCATTTGCCTGCTAACTACCTCCAACTTCGTTCAGCTGTGCAGAATAACGTCCCTTTTGAATCAAAAAAAGAAAGAAAGAGAGAGAGAGAGAGGTTTACCATGCCTAAACTGGGAGTGTCACCTTTGGCACACCAAACAGAGCTCTCAGGCCACACCCATCTCAAGCCCTAAGGCTCCATCAAAAACAGATAGTCCACTTAATCTAGAGTCATAGTATAACAAGAAAAAGCACCACAGTGAAGAAACCAAATATCTCCAATATGACAAATAACAAACGCAAAAACCAAGGTAATAAAAACAAGGAAGTCACCATGAAGCCCTCAAATGAAAAAGACACCCCAATTCAAGATTATGGGGATGATGACATAGAAGAAATGCAAGAAGCAGATCTCAAAAAATTGATAAGAACATTAAGAAGTTCTCAAAAACAAATTCTTGAACTACAGAAATCCTTAATGGACAAGATAGAAAATCTCTCTCGTGAAAATGAAATATTAAGGAGGAATCAAAATGAAACGAAACAACTAGTACAACAGGAAACTGGGATAGTGACTGAAGTGAAGAATTCAATAGATCAAATGAAAAACACAATAGAGAGCCTTACAAACAGAATGGGTGAAGCAGAAGAGAGAATATCAGACTTAGAAGACAGAGAACAGGAAAGGATACAGTCAAACCAAAGAAAAGAAGAGGAAATTAGAAATCTAAAACATATTGTCGGGAATCTTCAGGATACTATTAAAAAACCCAACATTCGGGTTCTAGGAGTTCCTGAAGGCATGGAGAGGGAGAAAGGATTAGAAGGCCTTTTTAGTGAGATATTAGCAGAAAATTTCCCAGGTTTGGAGAAGGGCAGAGAAATCCTAGTACAGGAAGCTCACAGAACCCCTAATAAACACGACCAAAAGAGATCCTCACCACGACACGTTGTAATTAAACTCTCCACAGTGAAACATAAAGAAAAGATCCTAAAATGTGCAAGAGAGAAACGTCAGATTACTCTCAGAGGATCTCCAATCAGACTCACAGCTGACTTCTCATCAGAAACTCTAAAAGCTAGGAGGGAATGGCGAGATATAGCCCAGGTACTAAGAGAGAACAACTGCCAGCCCAGAATATTATATCCTGCAAAGCTATCATTTGTGAATGAAGGTGAAATAAAGACTTTTCATAACAAACAGAAATTGAAAGAATTTGTTGCCACTCGTCCAGCCCTGCAAAAGATGCTTAAAGATGTGTTACACACAGAAACAAAGAAACACAGTCATCAATATGATAGAAGGTAAAGGAAGGAAACCAAGGAAGGAAACCTCACAGCAAAAGATCACAGGGAATTCAAAGCATATATTAGAACTTATCTTTGGCAAATGGCAGGGCAAAGTTACCACTTATCATTAGTCACATTGAACGTGAATGGCCTGAACTGTCCAGTTAAAAGACACCAATTGGCTGATTGGGTTAAGGAACAAAACCCATCTATTTGCTGCTTACAAGAAACACATCTTTCCAACAAAGATCCATACAGACTGAAAGTGAAAGGCTGGAAAAAGATATACCATGCCAACAGAAATGAAAAAAGAGCGGGCGTAGCCATCTTAATATCAGACAAAAAAGACTTTATCACAAAAACTGTTAAGAGAGACAAAGAGGGGCACTATGTAATGATTAAGGGATCAATTCAACAGGAAGATATAACAATTATCAATGTATATGCACCTAACTACAGGGCACCGGTTTATCTAAAAGATTTGCTAACGGACTTAAAGGGAGACTTAGACCCCAATACAATAGTACTGGGGGACTTCAATACTCCACTCTCAGAAATAGACAGATCAATAGGACAGAAGATCAACAAGGAGACAGTAGATTTAAACGACACTATAGCCCAAATGGATCTAACAGATATATAGAGAACTTTCAATCCTACAGCTAAAGATTTTACATTCTTCTCAGCAGTACATGGAACCTTCTCTAGGATTGACCACATACTAGGCCATAAAGCAAGTCTCAGCAAATTCAAAAGAATTAGAATCATACCATGCAGCTTCTCAGACCATAAAGGAATGAAGCTGGAAATTAGCAACTCAGGAATCCTTAGAGCATACGCAAACACATGGAGATTGAACAACATGCTCCTGAATGAACAATGGGTCATAGAAGAAATCAAAAGAGAAATCTAAAACTTTCTGGAAGTAAATGAGGATAACAACACAACATACCAAAACTTATGGGACGCAGCAAAAGCAGTGTTAAGAGGGAAGTTTATATCAATAGGTGCCTACATCAAGAAATTGGAAAGGCACCAAATAGATGAGCTTTCAATTCACCTCAAGGATCTAGAAAACCTACAGCAAACCAGACCCAAATCTAGTAGGAGAAGAGAAAGAATTAAAATCAGAGAAGAAATCAACAGGATTGAATCAAGAAAAACATTACAAAAAATCAGCCAAACTAGGAGCTGGTTTTTTGAAAAAATAAACAAAATTGACACCCCATTGGCCCAACTAACTAAAAAAAGAAGAGAAAAGACCCAAATCAATAAAATCAGAGATGAAAAAGGAAATGTAACAACAGACACCACAGAAATAAAAAGAATCATCAGAAATTACTACAAGGACTTGTATGCCAGCAAACAGGGAAACCTATCAGAAATGGATAGATTCCTGGACACATGCAACCTACCTAAATTGAACCAGGAAGACATCGAAAACCTAAACAGACCCATAACTGAGACAGAAATTGAAACAGTAATAAAGGCCCTCCCAACAAAGAAAAGCCCAGGACCACATGGATTCACTGCTGAATTCTACCAGACATTTAAAGAAGAACTAACTCCAATTCTTCTCAAACTATTCAGAACAATCGAAGGAGAGGGAATCCTCCCAAATTCTTTCTATGAAGCCAGCATCACCTTAATTCCTAAGCCAGAGAAAGATGCAGCACTGAAAGAAAATTACAGACCAATATCCCTGATGAACATAGACGCAAAAATCCTAAATAAAATTCTGGCCAATAGAATGCAACAACACATCAGAAAGATCATCCACCCAGACCAAGTGGGATTTATCCCTGGCATGCAGGGATGGTTTAATGTGCGCAAGACAATCAATGTGATACACCACATTAACAGACTGCAGAAGAAAACCCATATGATTATCTCAATAGATGCCGAGAAAGCATTTGATAAAATACAACACCCTTTCATGATGAAAACTCTAAGCAAACTGGGTTTGGAAGGAACATTCCTCAATACAATCAAAGCAATCTATGAAAAACCCACAGCCAACATCCTATTGAATGGGGAAAAGTTGGAAGCATTTCCACTGAGATCTGGGACCAGACAGGGATGTCCACTCTCACCACTGCTATTCAATATAGTTCTGGAGGTTCTAGCCAGAGCTATTAGGCAAGAAAAAGAAATTAAAGGGATACAAATTGGGAAGGAGGAACTCAAACTATCCCTCTTTGCTGATGACATGATTCTTTATTTAGGGGACCCAAAGAACTCTACTAAGAGACTATTGGAACTCATAGAAGAGTTTGGCAAAGTAGCAGGGTATAAAATCAATGCACAAAAATCAACAGCCTTTGTATACACAGACAATGCCATGGCTGAGGAAGAACTTCTAAGATCAATCCCATTCACAATAGCTACAAAAACAATCAAATACCTTGGAATAAACTTAACCACGGACGTTAAAGATCTCTAAGATGAAAATTACAAAACCTTAAAGAAAGAAATAGAAGAGGATACCAAGAAATGGAAAAATCTTCCATGCTCATGGATTGGAAGAATCAATATCATCAAAATGTCCATTCTCCCAAAAGCAATTTATAAATTCAATGCAATACCAATCAAGATACCGAAGACCTTCTTCTCAGATCTGGAAAAAATGGTGCTGAAATTTATATGGAGGCACAAGAGACCTCGAATAGCTAAAGCAATCTTGTACAACAAAAACAAAGCTGGAGGCATCACAATACCAGATTTCAGGACATACTACAGGGCAGTTGTAATCAAAACAGCATGGTACTGGTACAGAAACAGATGGATAGACCAATGGAACAGAATAGAAACACCAGAAATCAACCCAAACATCTACAGCCAACTTATATTTGATCAAGGATCTAAAACTAATTCCTGGAGCAAGGACAGTCTATTCAATAAATGGTGCTGGGAAAATTGGATTTCCACATGCAGAATCATGAAGCAAGACCCCTACCTTACACCTTACACAAAAATCCACTCAACATGGATTAAAGACCTAAATCTACGACCTGACACCATCAAGTTACTAGAGAACATTGGAGAAACCCTTCAAGATATTGGCACAGGCAAAGAGTTTCTGGAAAAGACCCGGGAGGCACAGGCAGTCAAAGCCAAAATTAACATTTGGGATTGCATCAAATTGAGAAGTTTCTGTACTGCAAAAGAAACAGTCAGGAGAGTGAAGAGACAACCGACAGAATGGGAAAAAATATTTGCAAACTATGCAACACATAAAGGGTTAATAACCAGAATCTACAGAGATCAAGAAACTCCACAAAAACAAAACCAACAACCCACTTCAGAGATGGGCCAAGGACCTCAATAGACATTTTTCAAAAGAGGAAATCCAAATGGCCAACAGGCACATGAAAAAATGTTCAAGGTCATTAGCAATCAGGGAAATGCAAATCAAAACCACAATGAGGTTTCACCTCACCCCGGTTAGAATGGCTCACATGCAGAAATCTACCAACAACAGATGCTGGCGAGGATGTGGGGAAAAAGGGACACTAACCCACTGTTGGTGGGAATGCAAACTGGTCAAGCCACTATGGAAGTCAGTCTGGAGATTCCTCAGAAACCTGAAGATAACCCTACCGTTCAACCCAGCCATCCCACTCCTTGGAATTTACCCAAAGGAATTTAAATTGGAAAACAAAAAAGCGGTCTGCAGCCTAATGCTTATTGCAGCTCAGTTCACAATAGCTAAGACCTGGAACCAACCCAAATGCCCATCAACGGTAGACTGGATAAAGAAATTATGGGATATGTACTCTTTAGAATACTATACCGCAGTAAGAAACAACGAAATCCAGTCATTTGCAACAAAATGGAGGAATCTGGAACACATCATGCTGAGTGAAATAAGCCAGTCCCAAAGGGACAAATACCATATGTTCTCCCTGATCGGTGACAACTGACTGAACACCAAAAAGGAAACCTGTTGAAGTGAAATGGACACTATGGGAAACGGTGACTTGATCAGCATAGCCCTGACTGTTAATGAACAACTTAATACATTATCCCTCTTAGTAGTTTTTTTGTCTGTTCTACTTAATACGACTGGTTTAATTCTGTAATTAATACACAGTTATTCTTAAGTGTTAAAAATTAACTGAAATGTGATCCCTGTTAAACATAAGAGTGGGAATAAGAGAGGGAAGAGATGTATAATTTGGGACATGCTCAAGCTGACTTGCCCCAAATGGTAGAGTTAAAAACATACCAGGGGATTCCAATTCAATCTCATCAGGGTGGCATGTACCAATGCCATCTCACTATTCCAAGTGATCAATTTCAGTTCACAATTGATCATGATGAAAGGACTAAGAGTTAAAGGGAGCACATAAACAAGTCTAGTACCTGCTAACACTAACCGATGGAATAAATAAAGGGGAGAGTGATCCAACTTGGGAAGTGAGATACTCAGCAGACTCATACAATGGCAGATGTCCTAAGTAGCACTCTGGCCTCAGAATCAGCCCTAAAGGCATTCGGATCTGGCTGAAAAGTCCATGAGAGTATTTCAGGCATGGAAAGCCAAGACACTCTGGCAAAAGATCTCTGCGAGTGAGATCCCAGTGGAAAGAACAGGTCTTCAAAGAAGGAGGTACCTTTCTCTGAAGGGAGGAGAGAACCTCCACTTTGACTATGACCTTGTCTAAACGAGATAAGAGTCGGAGAACTCAGAGGGCTTCCATAGCCTTGGGAACTCATGACTGGAGCATAGGGAGATTACTGATGCCATAGACAGGAGTGTCAATTGGTAAAGTCAACAGCAGGAGTCACTGTTCACTTGCTCCTTATGTAGGATCTCTGTCCTTAATGTGCTGTGCATTGAGATTTAATGCTATAACGAGTACTCAAACAATATATTTCACTTTGTGTTTCTATGGGGGTGCAAACTGTTGAAATCTTTACTTAATGTATACTAAACTGATCCTCTGCAAAAAAAAAAAAAAAAGAAAGAAAGAAATTTTATCAACTCCCAACTTGACTCTCACTGGGATTAAACATGACAATAGGTCTGATCTGACTTCATCATCATTTAAAAAAAATCATCTATTATTCCTCACTTTATGTTTCTGTGTGGGAGCAAACTGTTGAAATCCTTACTTAATGTATACTAAGCTGATCTTCTGTATATTAAGATAATCGAAAATGAATCTTGATGTGAATGGAAGGGGAGAGGGAGTGGGAAAGGGGAGGGCTGTGGGTGGGAGGGACGGTATGGGGGGAAGCCATTGTAATCCATAAGTCGCACTTTGGAAATTTATATTCATTAAATAAAAGTTAAAAAAATCATCTATTATTTTTCACTTTATGTTTCTGTGTGGGAGCAAACTGTTGAAATCCTTACTTAATGTATACTAAGCTGATCTTCTGTATATTAAGATAATCGAAAATGAATCTTGATGTGAATGGAAGGGGAGAGGGAGTGGGAAAGGGGAGGGCTGTGGGTGGGAGGGACGGTATGGGGGGGAAGCCATTGTAATCCATAAGCTGTACTTTGGAAATTTATATTCATTAAATAAAAGTTAAAAAAAATCATCTATTATTTTTCACTTTATGTTTCTGTGTGGGAGCAAACTGTTGAAATCCTTACTTAATGTATACTAAGCTGATCTTCTGTATATTAAGATAATCGAAAATGAATCTTGATGTGAATGGAGGGGGAGAGGGAGTGGGAGAGGGGAGGGTAATGGGTGGGAGGGACGGTATGTGGGGGAAGCCATTGTAATCCATAAATCGTACTTTGGAAATTTATATTCATTAAATAAAAGTTAAAAAAAAATAAAATGGAGATGTAACAGCTGAGATGACAGAAATAAAAAGAATGATCATGAATTACTACAAAGAGCTATAAAACAACAAATTTGAAAGTCTGAAAGAAATGGAAGATTCCTAGGCACATTATAATCTATGAAAATTGAGTCATAAAGACATAGAAAACCTAGACAGTCCAATAAACAAGATGTAGACTGAGTCAGTAATAAAGACTCTCCCAAGGGGGAAAAAAACCTTATTACCAGATGGCTTCACTGCTGAATTCTGAACTTTCAAAGAACTAATTCCAATTGTAATCAAGCTATTCAAAACAATTGAAAGGGAGGGAGTTCTCCTCCCAAACTTCTTCTATGAGGCTAGCATCACCTTAATTTATAAACCAGATAGAGATACAACAGAGAAAGAGAGCTATAGACCAATATCCTTGATGAACATAGATGCAAAAATCTTCAGCAAAGTACTAGCTAATTGAATTAAATAGTACATCAGAAAGATCATTCACCTGGACCAAATGAGACTTATTCCTCGTATACAGGGATAATTCAACATTCAGAAATCAATAAATGTGATACATCACATAAGCAAAAATTAAAGAATAAAATTAATATGATTATCTCAATAGTTGCAGAAAAAACATTTGATACATCCTTTTTTTTAATTTTTTTGACAGGCAGAGTTAGACAGTGAGAGGGAGAAACAGAGAGAGAGTTATATAGACAGTGAGAGAGAGACAGAGAGAAAGGTCTTCCTTCCATTGGTTCACTCCCATAATGACCGCCACGGCCAGTGCTGCGCGATCTGAAGCCAGGAGCCAGGTGGTTCCTTCCGGTCTCCCATACGGGCGCAGGGACCCAAGCACTTGGGCCATCCTCCACTGCCTTCCCAAGCCACAACAGAGAGCTGGACTGGAAGAGGAGCAACCGGGACCAGTACCCGGGCACCCCAACTGGGACTAGAACCCAGGGTGCCGGTGCCGCAGGTGGAGGGTTAGCCAAGTGAGCCATGACGCCAAACGATACATCCTTTCTTGATAAAAATCTTTAGCAAACTGGGCATATAAGGAACAGGGGTTTTTTTTATTTTATTTATTTGAAAGTCAAATTACACAGAGAGAGAAGGAGAGGCAGAGAGGGAGAGGTGTTCCACCTGCTGGTTCACTCTCCGGTTGTCAGCAATGGCCAGAGCTGTGCCAATCCAAAGCAACCAGCCAGGAGCTTATTCCAGGTCTCTCTTTTGGGTGCAGGGGCCCAAGGACTTGGGCCATCTTCCACTGCTCTCCCAGGCCATAGCAGAGAGCTGGATTGGAAGTGGAGCAGCCAGGACTCGAACTGGCACCCACAGGGGATGCTGGCACTGGAGGTGGCAGCTTTACCTGCCATGCTACAGCACCAGCCCCAAGGAACACTTTTTAATACAATCAAAGCAGTGTATGTCCAAGAGCAAGCACCAGATTGAATGTGGAAAAGTTGGAAGCATTTCCACCAAGATGCCCACTCTCACCATTATTATTCAATAAAGTACTGGAAGTTTTATCCAGAGACATTAAATCAAGGGATTTAATCAAGAAATTAAATCAAGGGATATAAACTGGAAAGGAGGAAGTCAAATGATCCTAGTTTGCAGATGATATGATTTTATAGAGAGAGGAAACAAAGTCCAAACCTAAAAGAAAGAAAACTGTCAACTCAGAATACTGCAACCTGAAAAGTTCTCATTTATGAATGAAGGTGAAATAAAGACTTTGTGTAACATACAGAAATTGAAAAAATTTGTCACCACTCATCCAGCATTACAAATGATGCTTAAGGCTCTAGCCTCCTCCTCTGGTCTCCTTCTTGTCTCTGCTCTTTTCTCTTCTCCCTTCTATCTCCTGCTCACTCTCTCTTCTCTCCTCGCTAGCTCCTCTCCTCTCTGTCTCTCTCTTAGACTGTCCTTCTCTCTCTTTTTCCTTTCTTCACCCCACCCCTCCAATCTGCTGGGTTTCCCCAATAAACCCTGTCCCTTAAAAAAAAGATGCTTAAGGATGTGCTATACACAGAAAGATAGCCCTCATCATGAAACAATATGAAGGCAAAAAATCTCCAAGGAAAAATACAAAGAATATCCAAAACAAATAATAGGAATATTTATGGGAAAATGGCAGGGCCAAGTCATTACTTATCAGTAGTAATCATAAATCTAAATGGCCTATATTTTCCAATTAAAAGACTGGCTGGATGGATTTGAAAAAAGACCCATCTACTAGCTGCCCACAAGAAACACACCTCATCAACAAAGATAAACGTAGACTGAAAGTGAAAGGATGGAAAAACGTACACATTCAAATGGAGAGCAAAGCTGAACTGGTGTAGCCATCCTAATATCAGACAAAATTGCCTTTAACACACAAGCTGCTAAAAGAGACAAAGCATGACTTTATGTAATCATTAAGGGATCAAATCAACCAGAAGATATGACTATAATAAATGTATATACACCCAATGCCAGAGAACCTAGCTATTTAAAACAAATGTTAATGGATCTAAAGGGAGACAGAGACGCCAACACAATAGCAAGGGGAGAATTCATCACACTTTCATCAATGGACAGATCAACTAAACAGAAAATCTAGAAAGAAACAGCAGAGCTAATCTACACTATGCACCAAATGAACCTAATTGATATCCACAGAACCTTTCATCCCCCAGTTGCAGAATACAGTCTTTCCATCAGTGCATAGAGCTTTCATTAGATAGACCACATGCTAGGTCATGGAAGAAGACTCGGCAAATTCAAAAATATTGAAACCATTCCATGACTCTTTTCTGACCACAGTGGAACGAGTCTGGAAATTAACAATTCAAGAATCTCTGGAAAATATTCAAAAACATAAACTGAACAATAATCCAGAACCTATAAAGACCTCAAAAAACTCAATAGCAACCAGCAGACAATCCTGTTAAAAAGTGTGCAAGGACTCTGGCCTCAGAATCAGCCCTTAAGGCATGCAGATCTGGCTGAAAAGCCCATGAAAGTATTTCAGGCATGGAAAGCCAAGACACTCTGACAAAAAAAAAAAAAATGACCTAAATGGAAGATCTCTGTGAGTGAGATCCCAGTGGAAAGAACAGGTCATCAAAGAAGGAGGTACCTTTCTCTGAAGGAAGGAGAGAACTTCCACTCTGACTATGACCTTGTCTAAATATGATCAGAGTCGGTGAACTCAAAAGGCTTCCATAGCCTTGGCAACTCATGACAAGAGCCTGGGGTGATTACTGATGCCATAAACAAGAGTGTCAATTTGTTAAGTCAACAACAGGAGTCACTGTGCACTTACTCCTCATGTAGGATCTTTATCCTTAGTGTGCTGTACATTGTGATTTAATGCTATAACTAGTACTCAAACAGTATTTTTCACTTTGTGTTTCTATGTGGGTGCAAACTGCTGAAATCTTTACTTACTATATACTAAACTGATCTTCTGTATATATAGAGAATTGAAAATGAATCTTGATGTGAATGGAAGGGGAGAGGGAACGGGAAAGGGGAGGGCTGTGGGTGGGAAGGAAGTTATGGGTGGGGGAAGCCATTGTAATCCATAAGCTGTACTTTGGAAATTTATATTCATTAAATAAAAGTTAAAAAAAAGTGTTCAAGGAACTTTAACAGGCATTTCGCAAAACATAAAATTTAAATGGCCAATAGGATCACTGCTCAAGATCACTAGCCATCAAAAAAGCACAAATCAAAACCACAATGAGGTTTAACCTCATACTATTAGAATGGCTCTCATACAGATAGATAAATAAATGCTGGGGAGGATGTGGGGTAAAACATGCAAACTAGTACAGCCAATGTGTCAAACAATATGGCAATACCTCAAAAAGCTGAAAATAGCCATCCTACTCCTGGGAGTTTACCCAAACCAAATGGAATAGGCATAGGAAAGAGTTCTGAGTGCCACATATTTATTGCAGCCCAATTCACAATAACTAAAATATGAAATCAATCCAGATGCCCATCAAACAATGATATGATAAGAGAATATGGAACGTTTATACTAGGCAGTGTGGCTCAGTCTAAAATTGTAATTATTTGAATTGCAATCTGCACAAAATTTTTCCTGTGCATAACAAGTTGAGAGGAAATAGCTAAAATTTAAGTAAACTTTATAGCCAATGTATGCATTCCCACTAAACTAGTGTTTTTTTTTGCTATTAACTTGTAAAACATCTTATTTGATGAAGTAGAAAGCCCTTGTCTGTGATGTACATTTACAATATGTTATCTGAAAAATTAAAAGCAAGACAGAAAGAAAGGCAGAAGGAAGGAGTATGGGAAGGAAGGAGGGGGAATATTATGATATTCTTAGTCTGGCATCTATAAATCTTCTGGAATCTGTTAAAATTAATTAAAATTAACATAAGAGGAGGGGCTCTAAGATGGTGGAATAGGGAGGGAGCTCACTGATAGTCCAGGAAAACATAGTTTAATAAAAGTGGAGATAGTAAAGTCTCAGGGAAGAGTTAGAGAAAAAACTGCAGAGGGAACTCTTCCGGAATTAGAGGGACACAGTGGATCTATGTGGAGGACACGGTGCCCATGGCCCGGGAGCCCAGCTGCCGAGAATCTTCTCCTCTGCACCAGCACTGGAAAGGGAGGTGAGGTGAAACCGCAGGAGCCCGAGACACTGGCAGAAAAAATGACAGGAAGAGCCAAGAGGCAATGAGGCTTGAAGCTCTGTGGAGGAAAGTATACAAGCCTAACTAGAGGAGAGAAAAAAAACAAAAGGGTCTGTACATACAGGATTCTCTCTTTCCACATACCTTAAAAGGCATGCAAGACAATAGAGCAGGCACCATTCTGGGCATACATAACAGCTGCCCCAGCTAGGGGCTGTGCCTGCTCTCAGCCAAACATAAAAACTTGACTCTGGATGGAAGTAATTACAGCAGACTAAGACCTAGTAAATGTCTGGAGCTTATGAGCCGGGACTGTGAAAAAAAAAAATTTGAGGGTGTGTGGGAGAACTCACAGTGAGGCTGAGATGTGAGCAGTCTCAGTATGAGACGCCACAAACTCAGTAGCCTTGGCTACCTGGTAAAAGACATTGCAGGAGAATCTGAGCTTACACTGAGGACTGTACAGATCCTTGTGTGGTCCTTGAGACAGAGAAGACAAATATTATAACCACTGGGGCTAGCACTCAGGCACTGATTGCCATCAAGGAGAAGAGCTCAGCTGAGCAGAATTACTTCCCTTCCGAATAAAAAAAAAAAGAGGGAGAGAAGATTTACCACACCAAACCTGGGTGCATCACGTTTGGCACACCCTTAACCCTGAAGAACTGAATAAAGTTCTCTGGCCACACCAACCACAAGCCTCTAGAGATTCACCAATAGCAGACAGTCCACTTAATCTAAGTCATAGTATAATGAGAAAAGCCACCACATGGGAAAAAAGAGGAAGAAACTAAAGAATATCTCCACAATGCCAAACAACAAATGCAAAAACTGAGGAAACAAGAACAAGGAAGACACCGTGATGCTCCCAAATGAACATGACACTCCAATACAAGATTATGAAGATAATGAGATAGAAGAAATGCAAGATATGGAATTCAAAAAATTTATGATAAGAACATTTAGAAGTTATCAAAAAATGCATGAACTACAAGAATCCATACAGGACAGGACAGAAAATCTCTCTCATGAAAATGAAATCTTAAGGAGGAATCAAAATGAAATGAGGAATTTAGTAGAACATGAAACTGAGATATTGAAGAGAAATCAAAATGAAATGACGAATACAACAGAACAAATGAAAAACACATATGAGAGCCTTAAAAACAGAATCAGTGAGACAGAAGAGAGAATACCGGACTTAGAAGACAGAGTACAGGGAAGTATACAGTCAAACCAAAGAAAAGAAGAGGAAATTAGAAATCTAAAAAATATTGTTGGGAATCTACAGGATACTATTGAAAAACCCAACATTCGGGTTCTAGGAGTTCCTGAAGGCATGGAGAGAGAGAAAGGATTAGAAGGTCTTTTTAGTGAGATACTAGCAGAAAACTTCCCGGGTTTAGAGAAGGAAAGAGACATCCAAGTACAGGAAGCACATAGAACCCCCAGTAAACATGACCAAAAGAGATCCTCACCATAACACATTGTAATCAAACTCACCACAGTGAAACATAAAGAAAGATTCTTACATGTACAAGAGAGAAACGTCAGATTACTCTCAGAGGATCTCCAATTAGACTCACAGCAGACTTCTCATCAGAAAACCTACAGGCTAGGAGGGAATGGTGAGATATAGCCCAAGCACTAAGAGAAAAAAACTGCCAGCCCAGAATATTATATCCTGCAAAGCTCTCATTTGTGAATGAAGGTGAAATAAAGACCTTTTGTAGCAAACAAATTGAAAGAATTTGTCACCCCTTGTCCAGCCCTGCAAAAGATGCTTAAAAATGTGTTACACACAGAAACAAAGAAACACAGCCATCAATACCAAAGAAGGTAATGGAAGAAAATCTCCCAGTAAAAGATCACAGGAAGTTCAAAGCATATATTAGAAATATCTTTGGAAAAATGGCAGTGCAAAGTCACTACTTATCAATAGTCACATTGAATATAAATGGCCTCAACTCTCCAGTTAAAAGACAGACTGCCTGAATGAATTAAAAAACAAAACCCATCTATTTGCTGCTTACAAGAAATACATCTTTCCAACAAAGATGCATGCAGACTGAAAGTGAAAGGTTGGAAAAAGATATACCATGCCAACAGAAACCAAAAAAGATTTGGCATAGCCATCTTAATATCAGACAAAAAAGACTTTATCACAAAAACTGTTAAGAGAGACAAAGAGGGGCACTATGTAATGATTAAGGGGTCAATTCAACAGGAAGATATAACTATTATAAATGTTAATTCACAGAATTACAGGGTACCGGTTTATTTAAAAGATATGTTAAGGAACTTAAAGGGATACTTAGACTCCAATACAATAGCAGTGGGGGACTTCAATACTCCACATCCAGCAATAGACAGATCAACCAGAAGATCAACAAGGAAACAGCAGATTCCCAAATGGATCTAACAGATATATACAGAACTTTTCATCCTACACTTAAAGAATACACATTCTTCTCAGCAGTACATGGAACATACTCTAGGATTTACCATATACTAGGCCATAAAGCAAGTCTCAGTAAATTTAAAAGAATCAAAATCATACCATGCATCTTCTCAGACCACCACTGAATGAAGCTGGAAATTAGCAACTCAGGAATCCCTAGAGTGTATGCAAACACATGGAGATTGAACAACATGCTCCTGAATGAACAATGGGTCATAGAAGAAATCAAAAGAGAAATCTAAAACTTTCTGGAAGTAAATGAGGATAACAACACAACATTTCAAAACTTATGGGATACGGCAAAAGCAATGTTAAGAGGAAAGTTTATAGTAATAGGTGCCTACATCAAGAAATTGGAAAGGCACCAAACAAATGAGCTATCAGTGCATCTTAAGGATGTAGAAAAACTGCAGCAAACCAGACCAAACACAGGCAGGAGAAGAGAAATAATTAACATTAAAGAAGAAATCAATAGAACTGAATACAAAAACAAAACAAAAACAAAAACATTACAAAAGATCAACAAAACCAAGAACTGGTTTTTTGAAAAAATAAACAAAATTGGCCCCCCCTTTGGCCCAACCAACTAAAAAAAGAAAAGACCCAAATCAATGAAAAAGATGAAAAAGGGAATATAACAACAGACACCACAGAAATAAAAAGAGTCATCAGAAATTACTACAAAGAGTTGTATGCCACCAAACAGGGAAATCTATCAGAAATGGATAGATTCCTGGACAGATACAACCTACCGAAATTGAACCATGAAGACATAGAAAACCTAAACAGACCCATAACTGAGACAGAAATTGAATCAGTAATATAGGCCCTCCCAATAAAGAAAAGCCCAGGACCACATGGATTCACAGCTGAATTCTACCAGACATTTAAAGAAGAACTAACTCCAATTCTTCTCAAACTATTCAGAACAATCAAAAAATAGGGAATGCTCACAAATTCTTTCTATGAAGCCAGTATCACCTTAATTCCTAAACCTGAAAAAGATGCAGCAGAGAAAGAGAATTACAGACCAATTTCCCTGATGAACATAAACTCAAAAATCCTCAATAAAATTCTGGCCAATAGAATGCAACAACACATCAGAAAGATCATCCATGCAGACCTACTGGGATTTATCCTTGGTATGCAGGGATGGTTCAACATTTGCAAATCAATCAATGTGATACACCACATTAACAAACTGCAGAAGAAAAACCACATGATTATCTCAATAGATGCATAGAAAGCATTTGATAAAATACAACACCCTTTCATGATGAAAACTCTAAGCAAATTGGGTATAGAAGGAACATTCCTCAATACAATCAAAGCAATTTATGAAAAACCCACGGCCAGCATCCTATTGAATGGGGAAAAGTTAGAGGCATTTCCACTGAGATTTGGTACCAGACAGGGATGCCCACTCTCACCATTGTTATTCAATATAGTACTGGAAGTTTCAGCCAGTTTTCTTTAGGCAAGAAAAATCAATTAAAGGGATATAAATTGGGAAGGAATAAGTCAAACTATCCCTCTTTGCAGATGATGATTCTTTGTTTAGGGAATCCCAAGAACTCCACTAAGAGACTATTGAAACTCATGGAAGAGTTTGGCAAAGTAGCAGGATATAAAATTAATGCACAAAAATCAACAGCCTTTGTATACCCAGGCAATTCCTTGGCTGAGAAAGAACTTCTAAGATCAATCCCATTCATAATAGCCACAAAAACAAATACCTTGGAATAAAGTTAACCAAGGATGTCAAATATCTCTACAATGAGAATTACAAAGTCTTAAAGAAAGAAATATAAGATGATACCAAAAATGGAAAAATCTTCCATGCTCATGGATTGGAAGAATCAATATCATCAAAATGTCCATTCTCCCAAAAGTAATTTATAGATTCAATGTGCTACCAATCAAAATTCCAAAGACATTCTTCTCAGATCTGGAAAAATATACTATATACTAAATTGATCTTCTATATATAAAGATAATTGAAAATGAATCTTGATAAAGAATGGGATGTGAGAGGGAGTGGGAGATGGGATGGTTGCAGATGGGAGGGGGGTTATGGGGGGAAAAGCTGTTATAATTCAAAAGTTGTACTTTGGAAATTTATATTTATTAAATAAAAGTTGGAAAAAATGTCCATTTCACTCTAACACACTGCATTTTAGGTACTATATTAGTTACCCCAGATCAGGTAAAACATATATTTGACTTTGGATCTGGCTTATTTCAGCAAGTATAATGCTTTCTAGTTGCATTCATTTTGTTGCAAAAGTCAGGATTTCATTTTTTTTTACTGCTGAGTAGTATTCCATAGTGTTTATATACCATAATTTCTTTATCTAGTCTTTGATTGATAGACATCTGGGTTGATTCTATATCTTAGCTATTGTGAATTGAGCTACAATGGACATGGATAGACAGATAACTCTTTCATATGCTTATTTCATTCTTTTATGTAAATTGCTTGAGTGGGATGGCTGAATCATAGGTAGATCTACATTCAGCTTTCTGAGTTATCTCATTGCTGTCTTCCACAGTGGCTGCACCAATTTACAGTCCCACCAACAGTGGATTAGTGTACCATTTCCCCCACATCTTAAACAGCATTTTTTTTAACTTTTATTTAATTTCCAAAGTACAGCTTATGGATTACAATGGCTTCCCCCACCCATAACTTCCTTCCCACCCACAACCCTCCCCTTTCCCGTTCCCTCTCCCTTTCCATTCACATCAAGATTCATTTTCAATTCTCTATATATACAGAAGATCAGTTTAGTATATGTTAAGTAAAGATTTCAACAGTTTGCACCCCCATAGAAACACAAAGTGAAAAATACTGTTTGAGTACTAGTTATAGCATTAAATCACAATGTACAGCACACTAAGGACAGAGATCCTACATGAGGAGTAAGTGCACAGTGACTCCTGTTGTTGACTTAACAAATTGACACTCTTGTTTATGGCATCAGTAATCACCCTAGGCTCTTGTCATGAGTTGCCAAGGCTATGGAAGCCTTTTGAGTTCACCGACTCTGATCATATTTAGACAAGGTTATAGTCAGAGTGGAAGTTCTCTCCTTCCTTCAGAGAAAGGTACCTCCTTCTTTGATGACCTGTTCTTTCCACTGGGATCTCACTCACAGAGATCTTCCATTTAGGATCTTCCATTTAGGTCATTTTTTTTTTTTTGTCAGAGTGTCTTGGCTTTCCATGCCTGAGATACTTTCATGGGCTTTTCAGCCAGATCTGTGTGCCTTAAGGGCTGATTCTGAGGCCAGAGTACTTGAACACCATATTTTGTTTTTTGATTTCCATATGAGAGCCATTCTAATGGTAGTGAGGTGAAACCTCATTAAGGTTTTGATTTGCATTTCCCTGACTGCTAGTGATCCTGAGCATTTATTCAAGTGTATATTGGCCATTTGAACTTCCTCTCTTAAAAAATGCCTGCTTGTGTCCTTTGTCCATTTCTTACCTGGATTGTTTGTTTGGTTGTTGTTAAATTTCCTACCTCTTTATTGATTCTAAATATTAATCTTTTATCAGTTTCATAGTTAGCAAATATTTTTTTCCCATTCTGGAACTGGCCTGTCCCAAAAGATGAAATTTGAATGGTCAAAAAACACATGGAAAGATGGTCAGGATCAGGGCCAACACTGTGGTGCAGTGGGTTAAAGCCCTGGCCTGAAGTGCCAAGATCCCATATGGACGCTGGTTCTAGTCCTGGCTGCTCCTCTTCCAATCCAGCTTTCTGCTATGGCCTGGGAAAGCAATAGAAGATGTCTCTCTACCTCACTCTCTAACTCTGTCTTTCAAATAAATAAAATAAATCTTTAGAAAAAAATGTTCACTACCACCAGGGAAATACAAACTAAAACCACAATGATCTCTCATCTCACCCACGTTAGACTGGCTCTCATACAGAAATCAACAAATGATAAATATTGCTAAAGATATGGGGTAAAATGTTCCCTAACTCACTGTTTGTGGGTATGTAAACCAGTACAGCCATTGTGAAAGAGATAATTCAGGGGCCAAGGCTGTGGCATAGCAGGTAAAGCACCTGCAGTGCCACAGTGCCGCTATATTCCCACTAAACTGTGCATTTTGCTTTTAACTTGTGAGACTTCTTATCTGATGAAGTAGAAAACTTTTGTACTATGATGTGTATTTATAATATATTATCTGAAAAATAACTACAAGAAAGAAAGGCAAAAGCAACAAATGTGGGAAGGAGGGAGGAAGGGAGAGAATATTACGATGTTTTAGACTGGTATCTACAAACCTTATGGAATCTGTTAAAAGTTAATTAAAATAAACATAAGAAATAAAAAACAGCCATACAAATGGACTTTCCAACTCTGGGTATATTCTTTTTTAAAAGTTTTATTTATTTTAAAGGTAGTTACAGAGAGGCAGAGGGAGAGACACACAGACAGACAGACAGACAGACAGAGGGGTCTTCCATCTGCTAGTTTACTCCCCAAACAGCTACAATGGCCAGAGCTGTGCTGATCCAAAGCAAGGAGCCAGGAGCTTCTTCCAGGTTTCCCACGCAGGTGCAGGGGCCCAAGGACTTAGGCCATCTTCCACTGCTTTCCCAGGCCATAGCAGAGAGCTGGATCAGAAGTGGAACAGCCAGGACTCAAACTGGTACCCATATGGGATGCCGGCACTGCTGGCAGCAGCTTTTACCTGCTACACCACAGCATCAGCCCCAGTGGGTATATTTTTAAATGACAGGAACACATGAGATCATAGTGGTCCTTGAACCTGCGTGGTTTTTTCTCTTTTTTAATTGGATTTTTAATTTTAAAAAGTTTAAATCTTTTGGAAGATTCCAAGATGGCGGAATAGGGAAAAGATGTAGTGCTTCATAAGAGGGGAAGATAGCTGAAAATGGGGAGGAAGTGCCTTCCCAGGGGAGAGTTGGAGAGAAATTTGCAGTGGAAATTCTAGAGAAAAGGGACAGTGTGGAAAGTGAAGACGTTCAGCAATGAATTAGGACACCACACATGAGTACCACAGCAGAGTGCTGCAGGATACCCTAGCTTCATATTCAAGATGAGAGCAGACTGTGGCAGCCCATGACACTGGTGATATTACCACAGGAGAGCCTTGCGGACTGTGCTGTCTTTGAGTCTGGCCTGGGGCCCTAACAGCGGGAAGGGCAGACTACTCACCCAACCCAGGAAAAGGAAAGCATGTTTCTTTTCTCATCATCCCGCTAAAGGATTAATATCCAGAATCTACAAAGATCTCAAGAAATTCAACAACAACAAAACAAACAGCCCAGTTAAATAATTGTCAAAGGGTCAAACAGGCTTGTTTCAAAAGATGGACTTTGAATAGCCAGCAGACACATGAAAAAATGCTCAGGATCAGTAGCCACCAGGGGAATGCAAACAAGAACTGCAATAAGCTTTCATCTCACCATGGTTAGACTAGTTCTCATACAGAAATTGAAAGACAATAAATGCTGGGAGGGTGTGGGACGAAAGATTCCCTAATCTGTTGATGGCAATGTAAACTAGTACAGCCATTGTAAAAAACAGTATGATTATACCTCAGGAAGCTGAAAATAGGTCTACCATAGGACCCAGCAGTCCGATTTCTGGGAATTTACCTAAACTAAAAAAAAATCAATATATGAAAGAGTTCTCTATATCCCCATGTTAATTGCAACTTGATTCACAATAGTAATAATATGGAATCAACCCAGATGTACATCAACTGATGAGTGAATAAAGACATCGGGGATAGTAGGGAATACTACTCAGCCATAAAACAGAATGAAAGTCTGTCCTCTGCCACAAAATGGATGCAACTGTAAACCCTCCCCTGCACCAAGGAGAAGCACTTGGTCAGGTCAGAAAGGTAAGAAAGTGAAAAGGGGGAGATTGACTCTCAGACACCCTTTTGCACATTCAGGGTCCAGTTTTCACCTGGGAAATTTTTAATCTTACCAAGGCGTAACCATAGCCAGGGAACCACGTTCTCCCACCAAGTTATTCTTGGTCCCACGCATCCACTGTTTCTCTCCTGAAAGGAAAGTGGAGATGACAGGAAAGGGCAAGTAAAAGGTGAACAGGGTTTCAGCCACACAGGAACAGCTTGGCTGGGTGTTCCCTCCAAATGTGATGGGTTCCACAAGGGCCAGACAGCTCACCCACTGGTTCACCTCAGAGAGAAAAGGAAAGTTTGGAGGAAGGAAGAGTCTTGGTCATCACCCACAGAGTATCAAAGCTCCTGACATGTGATGGGCCATGATACTCCCCACATCAGGTGGAAGGAGAGGTGTACACTCAGAAAGCAGGGACTCTGATGACTGTATGAGCTGTATGAGCTTCCAAAGAACCAGGACCACAATGGGGGGGGGGGGGCATTGTAAGAGTAGGCAAAGCATGAAACAACAGCCAGACCAGGTTTATTCAAATGATAAGCCTGGGAGAATTCACTCCCAGGTGAACCTACAGCAGAGAGTTGCCAATTAACACATATCAGAGAGAGGAAGAGAGAGAGAGAACCTTCACTTTCTGACTGATGTGGTGCAATCAGCTGGAAGGGGATTGGGATGTCTGAACTAGAGCTGCTGAGACAGTGGGAGAGCTTGGGCTAAAGCTAAAGGTCCTTTGAGATAACAATATGGGCTTGGAAGGGTTTGGGCTGAGGCTGGACTCTGTGGCTGAGCTGCTGAGATGGGGGAACAAGCTTGGGAAGAATTCAGTACAGAGTAATTGGCTATCATACTGATTAGAAAATCAATATTATTACCTGCAGCATCTACAGGGTTCTAGGAAGGACTTGATTTTATGGATTTGTGGAGTCATGTGAGTTTCCAGGCTCTATCGGTCCTCAAGCAATGGCATGAGGAAACTGGGAGTCCTCCTGCCTCTTCAAGCTAAGTACAACTCCTTTTCTAATGATTCTCTCATTTATATTGAGGTTAAAAGCCGGGTGGAACTTTCAGCCAGGGACATTTCTTAGACCCATGTTCCAGCTTCTCACACCTGAAACATCCTCTTGAGTTTATTTACCATAGATGAATACCCCCTGGGCTAACCCTGAAATTACCAGGTGCTTATTACAGTGACTGCTATTCAATAAGCCTGCTGCCTAGACTGCTTCCCAAGTTGGAATACCCTTTTTCTTCAAGCCCTGTACCTATCATTAAACACCTGAAATGTATCTAGCATGTAGTTTGTGGGTGTCTGGGGTCCCAAGAATGTTTCTGAAGCTTCCTCAGAATCTCTGGGTGCTGACCAATGAAATGAAAATCACATAGAATCTATCTTTCAAAAGTGCTAGGGTATGCATTAGTATATTTCTTTAAGACTTTAATAGCCATCCCTGGAATAAAGCTGGACTTTCTTCCTTATATGTTACCTCTTTAACTTTATCATAATTTACAAGCTTGATATACTAAATAATAAAAAATAATATGGTCTCAAGTCTCCAAAGTCTTAGGGCCTCTTTGATAATTCCATTAAGGTGTTGTTGTTGGAACTGATGAAGACCCCACAACATAGCACTTAGGTTGTTCAGCTACCAGAGAAATCTACACAGACTTGGGCCTCAGATATGCTGCTTCTCTTTCAGAATGCAACAAGTAAATAAGATAATGTGCAGATCATCCCAGGTCAAGTTAAAGACAAGAGTTAGAGCCTGAAACTCCTTAGTAAATTTGATATGATCTTCTGAAAACTTCCATAGCTTTTGTTTATAGTGACTTGTCAGTCATGGAGAAAGGAACATGTACTCTGTCCCAGCATCTCCATTTACCACCTTTCTCAAGGGACAGAGCTTACTTTTTTCAGCTGGTAGGAGGCCCTACTGTGAGTGACTCGTACCAGAGGCTGTACTCTGGTAGGGGGAGACAGGATGATTTGCAGGGTAGAGGCCATGAGCGAATAGGAGGTAAAGGAGAATCATGTGCTGAGAGGGTGAGATGAGCACAGTAGTGGGATATGAGTTCAGGCTTGTGAAGGACCTGCCAATAGTCAATCATCCACCATAATTATCATTGTCTTTGAGAGCAGGGATACAACAGATCCCATAACTCCTTCTAAGAGTGGAGTTTTGAAAGAGTACCATAAAGACTTAGATGCAAACAACTTCTGGCCATTCTTGTTGCCTCATACATAAGAGGTCAGGTTGTGAGATTATGTTAAAGTTAAGATTCTGTTTAGTGGCCAGGTCTCTCCATTTCTAGTTTATCTTGGTCAGTGTTGCAAATAAGCTTCTTCATCAGAAACCAAAAGAAAATATAAAACCTTTATACTCTTGGCACCTAATTGCAAACTAACTCCAAAAAGGAGGGTGGGAGTGAGGAAGGGAGGGAGAATAGGGTGGGAAGTATCATTATGCTCTTATAATATAAAATAAATGGAATTTGCTCCCTTCATGGGTTCAAGCCCCAGTTGCTCCCTGATGATGTGCCTGGGAAAGCAGCAGCAGATGACTCAAGTGATTGGACCCCTATACCCACATGGGAGACCCAGAAGAAGTTCTGAGCTCCTGATTTTGGCTTGGCCCAGCCAGGGGAGTAAACCAGTAGATGGAAGATCTCTCACTCTCGCTCTCCCTATCTCTTTCTGTAACTATACCTTTCAAATACATAAATACATATTTTAAAAATCATTGAATAAATACAATAAAAACATTTTAATGCAATACCCTCAGCAATGCAATAAAACATTTGGCATTTAATGTTAGGTACTTGAGAAATATGTATCAATTTAATAAAGGAGGTTAATATCTCATCTTCATTTTACTTCTTAAAAATTTTATTTAAGGTATACAAATTTCATGTATTTCCTATGAACACATTCAGGAACATTGTGAAACTTTCCGCACTACCCTGCATCTCATTCATGCTCCCAAACCTTCTTTGTACTCCCTCTACAATTACCATTCTTAATTTTACAAGGATTTAGTTTCACTTAACTTTAAAAAAAATAAATTAATCCTACACTAAGAGTTCAACAAATAGTATAAAGTGTAAAAAAAAAAAAACTGTCCCACAACCATCAAGACAAAGGCTGTGAAAGTAATCTAATCACAAAATGTCACTTTTATTCCTATAGATTACCTTTTAGGTACTCTATTAGTTACCGCAAATCAGGAAAAAACATATGATATTTAGGATTTTGTTTTTGTTTTTGTCTTTTGGTGCCTGCTTATTTCACTAAGTATAATGGTTTCCAGCTGCATCCATTTTTTGCAAATGAAAGGATTTCATTTTTTAGCACTGTGTAGTACTCTATATTTCTTTATCCAGTCTTCAGTTGATGGACATTTGGGTTGATTTCACATCTTAACTATTGTGAATTGAGCAGAGGTAAACATGGGGGTACAGATAATTACTCCATAGGCTGATTTTTTGTATTTATGATGGCTGAGTCATACAGTAGATCTATATTCAGCATTCTGAGGTATCTCCATACTGTCTTCCACAGTGGCTGCACCAGTTTACATTCCCACCAACGTGGATTAAGGTATCATTTTCACCACATCCTCACCAGCATTTGTTTTTTGTTGATTTCCGTATGAGAGCCATTCTAGCTGGAGTAAGTGAAACCTCATTGTGGTTTTGGTTTGCATTACCCTGATGGATACTGATCCTGAACATTTTTATGAGTCTGTTGGCCATTTGAATTCCCTGTCTTTAAATATGCCTGTTTAATACTTTGCCCATTTTTTAACCGGATTGTTTGCCTTGTTGTTGTTGAAAAGATTCCTTGCATTCATAGTTCAAAAATATTTTCTCACATTCTATCAGTTGCCTCTTCACTTGGCTGAGTGTTTCTTTTGTGGTACAGAACCTCATCAATTAGATGTAAGCCCATTTGTCAATTTTGCTTTGATTGCCTATACTTCTGGCGTCTTTTCCAAGAAAGAATTCTTTGCCTATGCCAATATCTTGTAGGGTTTCCCGAATGTTCCCTAATAATTTCCTAATAATTTGAAGGTAGCAGCTCATAAATTTTGGTCTGTGATCCATTTTGAGTGGATTTTTGTGTAAGGTGTAAGTTACAGGTCTTGCTTCATACTTTTGCATGAGGAGATCCAGTTTTCCTAGCACCATTTGTGAAGAAATTGTCTTTACTCTAGAAATTGACTTCAGCTACTTTGTGAAAGACAAGTTGGTTATAGATGCATGGATTTATTTCTGGAGTTTCTATTCTGTTCCATTGGTTGACATGATTGTGCCAGTACCAGGCTGTTTGGATTATAACTCTCCTGTAGTATATCTTGAAATCTGGTGATGTGATTGTCAGGGATTTATGAAGAAGAAGCTGCACTCTAAGCTGCCCTGCAAGAGGAAATGGCCTAACCACAGACCGTTGTTACAACTATGTAACCCTTCTACTAGGACTACAGGGCCTAGGAGGGCAGCGTTGCTATGACTACAAGACCCTGGGAGGGTGGTGTAGGGGCAGGGTTGCTCTTCAAAAACTGTATATAAGTGGACCCTCAGACTCTGTAAAGCAGAAGTTGCTCAGCCTCTCTCCCCAGTCTGTAATGCCTTGTGCCTGCAGGGTAGTGCCTTGTGCCCGCAGGAGTTTGGCTGAGCAGTCTCTCCCTCTAGATGCCATAATAAAGTTGTGTACCTCAGTCTTCTCAGTCTCCTTTGTTGAACCCGTCGTTGGCTTCCTGGCCAGTTGCTGATGCTCAGGAAGCCAACAGTGATGCCTCTGGGTTTTTCTTGTATAAGATTGTTTTAGCTATTCAGGGTCTTCTGTGTTTCCATAAGAATTTCAACACCATTTTTTCTAGATTGTAGAAGAATGTCCTTGGTGTTTGGATTGGAATTGCATTGAATATGCAAATTGTTTTCAGTAGTATGGACATGTAGGTGATACTGATTCTTCTAATCCATGAACATGGATGATTTTTCCATGTTTTTACGTCTTCTGCGTTTTTTTAATGTTTTGTAATTTTCATCATAGAGAACTTTGACATCCTTGACTAATTTATTCTAAGGTATCTTATTTTTTGCAGCTATTGTGAATTCATCTTTTGTGAATTCAGCTATTGTGATTCATCTTTAAATTTCTTTCTCAGCCATGTGTACAAAGGCTATTGATTTTGTGTGCTAATTTTATATCCTGCCACTTTACCAAACCCTTTTATGAATTCCAATAGTCTCTCAGTGGAGTCTTTTGGATCCCCTAAATATCTAATCATGTCATCTGCAAATAAGAATAGTTTGACTTCCTCCTTCCCAATTTTTCCCTTTATTTCTTTTACTTGCCTAATGGCTCTGGCTTAAACTTCCAGGACTATATTAAATAGCAATGGTGAGAGTGGGCGTCCTTGTCTGGTTCCAGATCTTAGGGGGAATGATTCCAGCTTTTCCAATTCAGTTGGATGCTGGCCAGGGGTTTACCATAAACTACCTTGATTGTGTTGAGGAATGTTCCTCTATACACAGTTTGCTTAGGGTTTTCATCATGAAAGGATGTTGAATCTTACCAAATGCTTTCTCTGCACTTATTGAGATAATCATATGGTTTTTGTTCAGTTTGTTAATGTGATGTATCATATTGATTGATTTGCAAATGTTGAACCATTCCTACATATCAGGGATAAATCCCATTTGATCCTAGTAGATCATATTTCTGATGTGTTGTTGAATTTTATTAGCTAATATTTTTGAGGATTTTTGCATATATGTTCATCAGGGAAGTTAGTCTACAGTTCTGTTTCTCTGTTGTTCCTTTTTCTGGTTTAGGAATTAAGGTGATACAGGATTCATAGAGTTTAAGTACACCCTCCATTTCAATTGTTTTGGATAGCATGACAAGAATTGGAATTAGTTCTTGTTTAAATGTCTGGAAGAATTCAACAATGAAGTCGTCCAATCCTAGGCTTTTCATTCTTGGTTGGGTCTTTATTACTGATTCAATTTCTATCTTGGTTATTGGTCTGTTCAGGTGTTCTATATCTTCATGAGTCAATTTTGGTAGATTGTATGTGTCTAAGAATCTATCCATTTCTTCTAGGTTTCCTGATTTGTTGGCATACAGCTCTTTGTAGTAATTCCAGATGATTCCATTTATTTCTGTGGTATCTGTTGTTACCTTTCCTTTTCCATCTCTGATTTTATTGATTTTGGACTTCTCCCTCTTTTGTGGGGTAGTTGGGCCAATGGCGTGTCAATTTTGTTTATTTTTCAAAAAAAAAGCGCCAGATCTTCATTTCACTGATCTTTTGCATTGTTTTTGTTTGTTTCAATTTTATTTATTTTGTCTATAATTTTAATTTTATCTTGCTAATTTGTGGTTTGGTTTGTTGTTTTTCTAGGTCCTTGAGATGCACTTATAGCTCATTTATTTTGTGCCCTTCCAATTTCTTGATGTAGGCACTGATTGCTGTAAACTTCCCTCTTAACACTGCTTTTGCTATATTCCATAAGTTTTGTTATGATGTATTGTCATCTTCATTCATTTCCAGAAATATTTATTTCTCTTTTGATTTCTTCTATGATCCACTATTCATTCAGGAGCATGTTGTTCATTCTTCATGTGTGCATATATTCCAGAAATTTTTTTTGTCCAACTGAAAGACTTCCAAAAGTTTGTCTTCTAGCTCAGATATTCTTTCTTCTGCCTCACAAAGTCTATTGTTATGGTTTTCCAATGTATTTTTTTTGACATACAGAATTTTTCATTTCTAATATTTCAGTTTGACCACTCTTCAAAATCTCAATCTCATGAGAAGGCATTTCCTCCATGTTATGTATGGATTCCTTTAACTCATGAATGTGTGTCTCCTTGCTTATGATTAATCCTATGAGAATTCTTTTGAAATCCTTTTCAAGCATTTCAGCAATCTCTTCATCTTCATGTTCTAATATTAAAATGTTTTTGTGTTCTTTTTGGGGAGTCATGTTGTCTTTCTTATTATTGTTTCTTGAATTTACTTATTTATTTTTAGGCATTTGTGAAGATTCTTGTTGGTTTTTCCTCCAATGGCTTTATCTTTTAACTATGCCTCTGTGGCCTATTGGGATGTCATCTTTTTCTGTGAATACTGAGCGGTTTTGCTGGGTGTTTCCAGGGAGCTTTGGTCAGAGCTCCAGGTTTGGGCGGATATTCAGGATGACACTCAAGTTAGGCACATAGATCGCCTCTTGTTAACAGAAGAGGAAGTATGGTCTTCTATGTTAACATAATCACATCCTCACCTCCTCCCTTCCAAGGTGATCAATGCCCAGGTGTTAGCCATTGGAGGGTGCTTTACTCATCTATACTTCTACATGAACTGCACAAAGGATCTCTGCAGTCCTCAGTGCACAGATCTCCCTGTGATGACCCCCACCCCGGGCTATAAGGGAGCTCTGAACATGTGGAGCCACACACAGTGTTTTCCCAGAGACCCTGCTACACCTTGCACCTTTTCATGTAGTCACAGTGTCTCCACAGTCTCAACACACAGGGTTCCCATAGTCACTGGGTGCAGAGGATCCATCTGCCCCATTACCCTGTCCCATCCACAAAGAGGCAGAGACATTCCCAGAGCCAGCTGCCTGTAGGGCGCCGCACCTAGGTAGTTTGAGCTCCAGAGCCTGTGGTATGTTGAGAGGCTGTGGGCACCTCACAGTCTCATGTGGGTGCCCAGTCCCCTGTCAATTCTCCCAACCAGACTCAAAAACAGTGGGGAATGTGGACTTTTTCCCTCTGGTAAAATCCCTGGATCACACATTTCCACAAAACCCACCATCCATAGCCCTAGTCTTTTCATTGTTGTGTCTTTTCCCCACTGATTGCTGCTCATGTATCAGAATCTTTGCAGCTGGGACTAACAGTGGAATGGCTCCTTCTCCCCACGCATTGCAGGATGCTCACACCCAAGCTGCTGCACTTGCCTCTGCTGACAAGATGGTGACTGTCCCCACCAGTTACTGGATGTGCCCACAAGAGCTGCAGCAGCTGCTTCCTACTTATGTTCAAAATGGCTCCCTCCCTCTCTCGGTTTCTGGGTGCCACTATGTGTGTGGGCTGGGGTTGGGGAGAGAGAGACACGCCCCTTTTCTTTTTATTTCAATGAGCAGACACTCTGTTCCCCTCAGGGCTCTGGACCAGACTCCAAGACAGTTTAGTCTGCTAGGCTTTCCCTCCAGCTATACCACCAATGGCCCTGGCTGTTGCAATCCAAAGCTGGCACTTTCTCTAGCTCAGAGCTGCTGGGGTTATGTGTTGTATCCATGTTCATTACTGTGTGTGTGCACCTTTCACTCAGATCCATGCCATCTCTCCTCCTTCTGCAGAATCTACACTGCAGTTTTCCCTCCAACTCTCCCATGAGAATGCACTTTTCCACTTATTTAAAACTATTCTCCCCTAGCTTAGAGCAGTCTGCCCTGCCCCTATTCCACTATCTTAGACTTGTTCATCTTATTTTTTAAAAACCAAAAGCTCCTTCATGATTATAGTTACAGTTTCCCATTTAAGTAGGCACTCTGAGGGTGAGTCCATGGAATAGACATAGAATTACCCATAGCTGAGTTTCTTTGAAATCTAGGAATGGAAAGGAAAGCATGGCTCTGCTTGAGGCCAGTAGTGTTCAGACATCCATCTTGAACTCCGGCATTAGGGAAGATCCTGAATCCCAAGAATCTTCTTGCATCCCAAGCTGGGAGCTCAGTGAAACCACATGCCATTCACTTCCAGAGCTCCTTGAAGGTTGATCCATACCTTGTATTTCCTTCTAGATTCACATGTAATTGCCCAGTGCCCTGGTCATTTATGGGGGCTAGACCACAATACCCATTGTTCAACTTGAGCCATAGGGAGTGCTAAACTCCATTCAGGTGTCCTCAGGCCCTGGAGCTTCATAGTGATTGGGGTCCTGCTTGAACCTCAGGACAATAATCCACATCCAGGTGTCCTCATACAGGGGAACTAAAACCTGTGCATGAATTCTGTTTTGAACCTCAAGACTAACCCTGAAAGGAGCAGTTAGCTTAGTCATGAGAGAAACCAAGCCCTAGCTAGCTAGGAGCAGCCTGACCCATAATCTAGAACCAGGAAATTGGGTAATTGGACTTGCATCTGGAAGCTGGAAACCACACTAGCTCTGTCTTGAACAGAGCAGAATATCATGTATCAACTGCCTATAAAGCTGATACTCCATATTCCATAGCACATCTGCCACATCAAAGTCATGAGCCAGGCACTGGACTGGCTGCCCCACGCAGACATCAAACAAGCACACATCCACTGCCTCTAGGGAGCCAGTGCTTCATAGGGTCCTTAGTATATCTACCACATCAAGACTATGAGCCAGGTACTGGGCTGGCTGCCCACGCAGACATCAAACAACCCACTGGGGCTCAGGTCGGCTGACATGGTAAGAGAGAAGCATGTGCACACCCCAGGCATATGGGATGAGCAGGCAAAGCTATCCTGCATGCAGAAAGTGTGGGTGGGGTAGGGGATCAAGTTATTGTAGCCTAGGGTTGGGGAGGAGTTGTAGCTACTGCACAGGTTTCACTGGAACTGGAAGTCTGGCACCTGGTCCCACTTTCAATGGAAGCTAGAAACCAGAAGTCAGGTACCTGCCCCACCCACAGACTCCAGGCCCACCCCTGGTAACCAGATCTGTGAATCTAGTCCAGAACTGCCAGCTATCTGGGAGCAGTGCCTGAATACCAGACAGCAGGGAGGATAGGGAGTGGTAACAATGGCGCCAGCCCATCCACTTGAATATGAGGCAGCCTATGTGCTTATTTGGCCAACTGTAAATAGCCATGCCCTTACACTTCCTGCCTGCTGGAAAGCTGACTGTTTCCCCCAGCCATCTCATGGGGATGTATGTGGATGCATGTCTTCCTCAGCTTCTTTTCCCTGCTTTTCCTAGGTGGCACCTGGTGGCTGTTGGTAAATACTCTATGGCTTCAAACCTGTGGTAAAGCAGCTTCCCAATTAGTAAGAACCAAAGAAAACCCCAATTTAGCATTTCAAAGGCCTACCTAGAGTCTGTAAAGGAGGAAGGGAAAAGTAGCTTATAAGTGTGTGGGTTTTAAGTGTGCGCTGTCCATGAGGATGCCCTTATTACTCCCCAATGTCCACTGGCTAGTAGCTCCTCACTAAGATATAGGAATAAGGTCCCCAGTTGTATTTATTCAAGGTTCCTGCCTCTATATGAGCCATAAAGTGCAAGAATGGGAGGAGGATTTATTTGAAGAGGTAGAGAGTACATATTCAGAAGTGAATGTAGAGCCGGCGCTGCAGCTCACTAGGCTACTCCTCAGCCTGCAGCGCCGGCACTCCGGGTTCTAGTCCCAGTTGGGGCGCCAGATTCTGTCCTGGTTGCTCCTCTTCCAGTTCAGCTCTCTGCTGTGGCCTGGGAGTGCAGTGGAGGACGGCCCAAGTGCTTGGGCCCTGCACCCGCATGGGAGACCAGGAGGAAGCACCTGGCTCCTGGCTTCAGATCAGCACAATGCGCCGGCTGTAGCAGCCATTTTGGGAGTGAACCAACGGAAAGAAGACCTTTCTCTCTGTCTTTCTCTCTCACTGTCTAACTCTGTCTGTCAAAAAAAAAAAGTACATGTAGGCAGCCCCACGAGGAGATTCATACCAAGAGGATAGAACCCAGTTCATTGGGCCCCTTGATTGGGTAGTGGGTGGTCCTAATTGAATATTAAAATACGGTGGAGTTTGGGCAAGGTTTAGTGCAGATGATAACCTCTGGCTTGGTTTTCATGGCATCTCCACATGGCACTCTGCTTACAGGTGTTCAGCGGTATCTTTATGATGGAGGCTTAGGTACATCAAAGGAAAGTAGGTGTACTGAATTTGCATGCAGGGTGGAGCTAGAGGTGCTTGGATACAAGATAGAGACTGCTGAAAATGTCTCAATGCCTTAATTCACGTATGCCCTGTGTAACCCATGTAAGATGTACACCAACACCCTAGGCTCACTGAAGTTTTTGAGAAAGCAGGAACAGATGTTTGATGGCCAAACCACAGGTGTAGGTATAGGAAACTAGTTCAAAGATTATTGATCTCTGACTTCCTATAAATGGACAATTTAACCAAGTCAGGCTATACTGAACTTGGCAATAACTTTAGGAGCTGATGTTGTTTATGGAAAGTGAATTGCATATTTCTACAGTGTCGCTCCCCCTCTTCGTGGAGGAACGACACAGGACCCTGCGCTGTTCTTTTGTCTGCTCGGCCCTCCCCGGGTTTGCTGCTGGTTCTTCCCGGGTTGGCTACCATCCCTTCCACCTCCGTGGAAGGGCGGTTCCCCCTGCCACATTCCCCACTTCCGCGGGGGAGCGGCACACCACCGGCCGGCTCTCTCGGGGGCTGCACAGGTGTTCCTCTTAGATGTTCCCCTTAGATGTTCCTGGTGCATGCCGTCTCTCTCCTCCTTTATAGTCCTCCTCCGCCAATCCCAACTCAGCTGCCCACACGCCGAGTATGCTGCTCTCCTCCAATCAGGAGCAGGATCAGCTCCTGGAGGTCATCACTCAAGTTGGCAAGAGGCAGCTGCGTAGAAGCTGTTTTCTCCTCTCCCAGCGCCATATTGTGGGAGAGCAGATGCATAGAATAAGTCTTAATTCCAGTAACTTAGTCTAGTCCGAGTTGCTCCCCACATACAGCACCAATGCTGCAGATTTGATGAAGGACTAAGGCTAAGCCTCTTATAACTATCTGCTAAGGAACTGTAAACTTTTACTAACTCTCACCTCCTGCTGAAGGTTCCATGTCAAGCCACAAATGCAGAGTAAAACATGATTGCCAAGACTCTCCACTGACAGCAGGTGAAGTTATAACATACTTCAGCAGCAAGAAAATCTATAATGAAAATAGAGGGAAATGTGCAGCTGTGGAAATGTCACTATTGGTGCTACAACCTGAGTGAATTGGACTCACCTGTGGAATCTGAAGGGCCCTATGTACATTTCTCTGCTTCAGGCTTGTGGCTGCCAGTCCATAATACCCAGCATAACTGGCACTCTGTGAGACCTGGATAAGGGGCCCACTGAATCCTGCAGCTCCAGGACTATATTAGTCCTTATTCCTCAGAGTCCCCAAGCACTTGGGCCGTCCTCCACTGCACTCCCAGGCCACAGCAGAGAGCTGAACTTGCCTTGAATGACCTGTGGAAGAACTACTTGCACTCCACTGGTCTAGGCCCACACCTGCCAGTGCACGACCCCTTGCATAATTTGTATTCATCCCATATGATTGGGTCCAGATTCCCTATACATCTCTCAGTGCTGGAATTGGGTCTTTTGATGCTACAAGCCCAAGCAGTAGTATCTAGAGAAGGTCTTATCCACATTACAGGTTCCAGAGTCACATCTACTGGATTTGCAAGCACAAAAATCACTCAGGCTTGCCTGGTAGAATAACAGGACAACTCATTTGTGTCCCATAGTGCCAGAAACATAGGTATAACTATCACAAACCATAGTGTGATTGACATTCAACTCTCTGGGAACTGAAGACACACATCTTTGGAAGTCCATATCCACTGTGAAGTCATATTACTACCTCATGAACTGCTCCAGACTAGGCATATGCAGCACTCATAGACACTGCTGACACAGATTACAACTGAAGGAATCACTCAGAGATTACACTTCTGGGCTCACTATGAGCCAAAGCCAAAATAACTGAAGTGATAGTCCACATTCCATTTCATAAAAAGTATTTTTCCAGGGGCCACCACTGTGGAGTAGCAGGTAAAGCCACAGCTTGCAGTGCCGGCACCCCATTGGTGCCAGTTCAAGTCCTGGCTGCTCCTCTTCCAATCAAGCTCTCTGTTATGGCCTGGGAAAGCAGAAGATGACCCAAGTTCTTGGGCTTCTGCCCCTGCATGGGAGACCTGGAAGAAGCTCCTGGCCCCTGGTTTCGGATCAGCGCAGCTCCAGCCATTGTGGCCAATTGAGGAGTGAACAAGCAGATGTGGAAAATCTCTCTCTCTCTCTCTCTCTCTCTCTCTCTCTCTTTCTCACTCTCTCTCTCTCTCTCTGCCTTTCCTTCTCTCTTTGTGTAACTCTGACTTTCAAATAAATAAATCAATCTTTAAAAAATAGTATTTTTCCAACAAAACCCACCCTGTAAAGAAGAAGCTGTTATACCAAATGTGCAGACACTAACATAGGGAAACAAGAAACATGAAGAAGCAAGGAAGCATTAATAACAGGAGTCACTGTGCACTAACTCCCCATGCAGGACCTCTGTCCTCAATGAGTTGTATTATGAGAATTAATGATACTTGTTCTCAAACAGTTTCTGTGTGTGTGTGTGTGTGTGTGCAAACTGTTGAAATCTTTACTTAGTATAGAGTTGGTCTTCTGTGTACAAAGTTAATTGAAAATGAATCTTAATGGAGATGGTACTGGGAAGGAGAGAGGGAGGAGGAGGGGTGGGAGTGTGTGTGGGAGTGCAGGTATGATGGGAAGAATAACCATATTCCTAAAGTTGCACTTATGAAATTTGTATTCCTTAATTAATTAATTAATTTTTAAAAAAAAAAGAAGCAAGGGAGCATGACACCTCCAAAAGAACATGAGAGCTCTCCAGAAATAGATCCTGATTTGAAGAAAATTATACGTGCCTGAAAAGTAATTCAACATAATGGTCTTAAGGAAACTCAATGAAATGCAAGAGAATACAGACAGTTTAAAGAAATAAGGAAAACAACACATGATATGAATGAGAAAAATAAAGAGCTAGAAATAACTAAAAAGAATTCAATAAAATATGACTGAGACTTTCAACAGAATAGACTGAGCAGAAGAAATAATTTCTGATCTGGAGGAGAAATCTTTTGAAATAACTCAGTCAGACCAAAATAAAGAGAAAATAATTTTTAAGTAAAGAAAACCTGTGAGATATATGGGATAACATTAAGTGAAAACACTCATGTTGTAGGGATATCTGAAAGAGAAGAGAAAGAACAAGACATTGAGAACCAATTGAAACCAATTGAGATAAGTTGAAAATCTCCCATCTTGAAAGACATATGGGGTTCAGCATTGTGGCATAGCAGGTTAAGCCACTGCCTGCAGCACCTGCATACGATATGGGTGCCAATTATGTCCTGGCTGCTCCACTTCTGATCCAACTCCCTGCTGATATGCCTGGGAAAGCAGCAGAAGACGACCTAAATGTGTGGACCCCTGCACTCAGGTGAGAGATCCAGAAGAAGTGCCTGGCTCCTGGCTTCAGCTTCATACAGCCTGACCATTCCAGCCATTTAGGGAGTGAACCAGTAGATAGAAGATATCTCTCTATCTACCTCTCTGTGTCAGCAACTCTGCCTTTCAAAAAAAATAAATCTTTTAAAAAAGAGGACATATGCAAAAAAAAATGACCTAAATGAAAGATCTCCACGAGTGAGATCCAGTGGAAAGAACAGGTCATCAAAGAAGGAGGTATCTTTCTCTGAAGGGTGGAGAGTACTTCCATTTTGACTATGACCTTGTCTAAATATGATCAGAGTCAGTGAACTCAAAAGGCTTCCATAGCCTTGGCAACTCATGACAAGAGCCTAGGGTGATTACTGATGCCATAAACAAGAGTGTCAATTTGTTAAGTCAACAACAGGAGTCACTGTGCACTTACTCCTCATGTAGGATCTCTGTCCTTAATGTGCGATTTAATGCTATAACTAGTACTCAAACAGTATTTTTCACTTTGTGTTTCTATGTGGGTGCAAACTGTTGAAATCTTTACTTAACATATACTAAACTGATTTTCTGTATATAAAGAGAATTGAAAATGAATCTTGATGTGAATGGAAAGGGAGAAGGAGCGGGAAAGGGGAGGGTTGTGGGTGGGAGGGAAGTTATGGGGAGGAAATCCATTGTAATCCATAAGCTGTACTTTGGAAATTTATATTCATTAAATAAAAGTTTAAAAAAGGACATATGAATATCAAAGGATCTCAACTAGATGCAACCAAAAAAAAAGATCTTATACAAAGTATATTCTAGTCAAACTGTCAAATTTAAGGACAAAGAGAGAATCTTAAAGATGGAGGGAAAACCAATTTCTATATAAAGGAAAAACCATTAGACTAACAGACTTCACTGCAGAAGTCCTGCAGGCCAGAAGAAAGATGATATATTCAAGGGATGATATTTTCAAGGTCTTGAAAGAAAAAACTTCCAACTAAGAATACTATATGCAGCGAAACTACCATCGAGAAGTGATGGAGAAAGTATTTCACAAAAGCAAAAGTAGAATTCACCACCACCAGACCAGCCTTACAAGAAAACCTAAAGGGAGTCCTGCATTAAAAGCCAACATCATGAAAACACTCTACAACAGTATAAAATTCACTTCTGATCAGCCATAACCAATCAACAAAATGACAGAAGTCATTTCTTTTCTATCAGTATTAATCTTGATATGTAGTAAATTAAATTCCCCAGTCAAAATAAAGATTTACTTAAGGGCTTTAAAAAAATCAAATTATATACTGCCTAAAAGAAATCCACTTCACAGGTAAACATACACATAGACTGAAAGTAAAGTGTTGGAAAAAGATATACCACACTAATGAAACAAAAAATAAGGTGGAATAACTATACTTATATCAGATAAAACTGACTTTAAATAAAAATTATAAAAACTGACAGGAATATTATATATTAATAAAATGATCAATTCAGCAAGAAGATATAAAAATCATAAAAATATGGGCCTAACACAAGACTACCTAGATATAAAAGGTAAATAGTATTGCACCAAAAGGGAGAAATTAATTCCAATATAATAGTAGTTGGGGACTTCGGCACTTCACTGTCATCAATGGACAGATCATCCAGAAAGAAAATCAACAAAGATACATCAGAGCTGAACTATACTATAGAGTGAGTGGACCTAACAGATATTTACAAAACATTTCACCTAACAACTACAGAATGCACACTTCTCATCAGCACATGGAACATTTCCCAGGATAGACCATATATTAGGCCACAAATCAACTCAGTTTTTAGGACTGAAATCAAACCATGTATATTCTCAGAACACAAAAAAATAAAACTAGAAGCCAAAAAGAAGAAAATGAAAATTTACAAACAGATGTAAATTGAACAGCATGCTACTGAATAACTAATGGATCATTGAAAATTTATAAAGGAAGTATAGAAAGTCATTCTCTTGCTCTCTTCTCTGTGCTCTCTGCTCTCCTCTCCTCTCCCCCTCTCATCTCTCTTCTCTCTGCTCTCTCTCTTCTCTCCTCGCCTCTCTCTCTCTTATATTCTCCTTCTCTCTCTTTTTCCCTCTTCGCCCCTTCCCTCTGGTCTGCTGGGTTTTCCCCAATAAACCCTTTCCCTTACTCTGGTGTTTGGTGTGTTTTGTGATGGCCTAAAATTGATGCATTGGCTGAGAAAACCTTACATTGGTGATCCAGCGTCCCTCAGTGACTTTGTTCTCCCTTTGGGGATCTCTGAGCTGCTCTGGGGTCCTGGATTTCTGCCAGTCGCAAAACACACCCTGGAACTCCTTCCACACCACCGAATGCTCCACAATTTCCATCTATACACCGGCCTTCCAAATTCTGAGTGTTTACAGGAAGTGATAATGGAACAAACCAAGGCCTTCAGCAACCAGGCGGTCAACCAAATGCTGCTACAGGGATATAGTTGGCTCCTCACCCAGGAGACGGCGGCTTGAGACATCGCCCCATGCCAGTAAAGAGTACCTCATCACCCCATGTGAGCAGGAAGTAGCTCTAAAGACAGATTATCGCCCCTCTACCCCTCCTGGACTTTTGGAACTTATGTCATTCCATACAACTTCTGCTTTATAAAAAACAAAAGAGGGGAATGTTGGGAAAATGGTGCAGTTTTATCTATGGCGTGATCTACACACTGACACCATCCTAGGCTCTAGCCCCCACCGCCATTACTGGAAGCCAGGTGGCCCCATAGCCCAACCACTGGTGTCAGCCCCACCCCCATCCTAATGGGGATTCACTGCTCCTGCTTCCCTGCCCACCCTCTGGCAAAGTTTTAAAAGGACCTGTTCCTGAACATGTGGCTCCCTCTCACTCTCTTCTCTGTGCTCTCTGCGCTCTCTGCTCTCCTCTCCCCTCCCCCTCTCATCTCTCTTCTCTCTGCTCTCTCTCTTGTCTCCTCACCTCTCTGTCTCTTTCTTACACTCTCCTTCTCTTTTTTTCCCTCTTTGCCCCTTCCCTCCGGTCTGTTGGGTTTTCCCCAATAAACCCTTTCCTTTAAAAAAAAAAAAGGGGGCCGGCGCCGTGGCTCAATAGGCTAATCCTCCACCTTGCGGCGCCGGCACACCGGGTTCTAGTCCCGGTTGGGGCGCCGGATTCTGTCCCGGTTGCCCCTCTTCCAGGCCAGCTCTCTGCTATGGCCAGGGAGTGCAGTGGAGGATGGCCCAGGTGCTTGGGCCCTGCACCCCATGGGAGACCAGGAAAAGCACCTGGCTCCTGGCTCCTGCCAGGATCAGCGCGGTGCGCCGGCTGCAGCGGCGGCCATTGGAGGGTGAACCAACGGCAAAGGAAGACCTTTCTCTCTCTGTCTCTCTCTCTCACTGTCCACTCTGCCTGTCAAAAAAAAAAAAAAAAAAAAAAGGAAGTATAGAAATTCTTCAAATGAAGCTGAAAACATAGGATATCAAATATGAGGAATAATACAAAAGCATTTTTAAGAGGGAAGTTTGAAGCATTTAGAAATCTATTTCAAATAAACAGTAGAAAAACAAAAACAAAACAAACCCGAAGTTAGCAGAATACAACAAATAATGAGGATCAGAGCAGAAATAAATAAATTTGAAGCTAAAAAAAAATCAATGAAAAAGAAAACTTGTCTGTTTCAAAAGATAATGTGGACAAATCTTTAGCCAGACTATCAAAGAAAAAAACATTTAAAACTCAAATAGGGGCCAGTGTTGTGGCACAGTGGGTTAAAGCACTGCCTGCAATGCTGGCATTCCATGTGGGTGCCAGCTCAATTCCCAGCTGCTCCACTTCTGATCAAGTTCCCTCCTGATGCACTGGGAAAGAGTGGAGGATGGCCCAAGTGCTTGAGCTCCTGCACCCACATGGGAGACCCAGAAGCAGCTCCTGGCTCCTGGCTCCTGGCTCCTGGCTCCTGGCTCCTGGCTCCTGGCCCAGCCCCAGTTGTTGCCATTTGGGGAGTGAATCAGCAGATGGAAGATTCTCTCTCTCTCTTTCTCTCTCTCTCTCTTTCTCCAATCCTACTTTTAAAATTAAAAAAAAAAACACAAATAAAATTAGAGATGAAAAAGGAGACATTACAACTGATATCACAGAAATACAAAGGATCACAAGAAACTATAATGAATATGTTAAAAAATTGGGAAATTTCTCATAAAGGGGTAAATTTCTGGATACAACCCACTAATAATATATCAAGAAGATATATAAAGTCTAAACAAAACAAATACAAGTCATGGGATTGAAGCTATAATTATAAGTTTCTTATCAAGATTCTCTGCTTCCCAGCTCTGATGTCATGTTGGCCCCGTGTCACTCAGTTTTTGCCACTCTGTGAACTTTTGTGATTGTAGAAGCTTTCAACAGGACGCACAGACCACTCACAGACTGGAAAACAGTATCACCCTAGAGACTTTCCCAGGTCTCCAAGATAAAAAAATACATCTCCAAGCTCACATGTTGAGCAGAAATGTGCTGTTACAGGTGATGGTGTCATTTGAAGACATGCCTATGGACCTCGCCTGGGAGGAATGGCAGGGATGAGCAATACTCAGAGACTCCTTACAGGGATGTGATGCTGGAGACCTTCAGCAACTGCTGTCCTTGGAATACTGCATTACCAAGCCTGATTTAATCTTCGAGTTGGAGCAAAGAGCAGAGCCATGAATGGTGGAAAAACATCAAACCAGAGCCTCCGACTTGCCCAGAAAAAGGACCACCAGATTGGGAATAACCAGAAAAGTCAAGATTACATTTGAAGCAACATGTAATCACAAACCACCACACATCAACTCACAAGGGATTTGAATTAAGAAAGACGTAATTTAAGCTCAAACCATATTTCAAAGCTGATTTTCAAAAACAGAAATTGTTTAGGAATGAGACCTGAGGCATGAAATGTGTTTCACAATGTGCACCTCTCTAGTGGGCCTGATGAGATGCAAACTTTCCATAAATATTCTTATCTCAATAAGCATCAACAAAGCCCCACAAAAGAGAATGAGTCACAGTATTGGGTTTTTCAAATGAAGAGACAGGACACGGGAGCAACCATCCTAAGAGTGTGCCGCAATATAGCTTTGCACTAGCACTTTTATTTAGAGGGTACCAACAAGTCTACAAGCCAAAAGGCACAAAGTCATACATCAACTTAACAACTGGAAAAAGGAATTCAGTCTGGTGGACTATGGTAGAGAACAGAATGGAGGTGGAAATCTTCAAAGACAGGCCCATTCAATGCTCCTGCAAGTTTTCAAATTCCTGAAAACACCCAGGTACAAATTAACATCCATTAGACCCCTTAGGCTCCCAGTGCCACATTCCTTTGGGGACAAGTGTGCCCATCCCCTGGTTTGTATTGGTGGAGAACAGAGATTGTAACCATGCCTGTTCTGAGAGACACTTGGGCACATCCCCTGCATCACACTTCATAATACATCAGAGAATTCACACAAGAGGGAAACCTTATGAATGTGATGAGCGTGAAAAAGCCTTTTCTCACAAGTCATCCTTCATTCTGCATCAGAGAATTCACACAGAGGAGAAACCTTATGAAAGTACTGAGTGTGAAAAAGCCTTTTGCCTGAAGTCACACCTCATAACACATCAGGGAATTCATACAGTGGAGAAACCCTATGAATGTGGAAAAGCATTTGCCAGAAATCAAACTTCATAGCACATCACAGAATTCACAAAAGGGCATTCACACCTTAAGAATATTATGAGTGTGGAAAAGCACATTGCCAGAAGGCAACCCTCATTAGGCATCAGATAATTCAAAGAAGAAACCTTATGAATGTGGAAAGAAGCTGTTCCTGAAATTAACCTTCAAGAGGCATAGACATCACAAAGGTCAGAAATGTTTTGAGTGCAATGAATGTGAAAAGACTTTTTGCCAGAAGTTGAACTTCAACAGACAACAGGATGCACACATAGTAGTGAAAATGCCCCCCTAAAATTCCTATCTATTTAATGAATGGAAAAGTCTTTGCCAGCAGTGTTCATCATACATTAAAAGAGTCAAACATGAGGAAGTATGTGTCTGTAGGAGAACTTTCTGCCACAGTAACCCTTCACTTTCCATCAAACAATTCACACAGATTAATCACCCTATTAATGCAATGAAATAGAAAATTGTTTTGATACAAGGCAAGCTTCAGCAAATGTCAGCAAAATTACTGTAAAATAATGTAAAATTAATGTAAAAGTAAATTAATGAAAATGTAATGTGTGTGGAAAAACCCTTTGATTTAATCATATCTCAACAGATTTTAGGGAATTCACATGACAGAATAATCCTGCGTGACAGACTGGCTATATGTTCTTCAAAATCTACTTTTGTCTCTTAGACATAAAATCTGTATTTTTTACTTACCTTTATTATGTGTGACTATGTAAATAAGCTGTGCTTTCACAAATTTTATAAACATATTCAATCAACCATCTTCTCCAATACCATCTTCATCAATTCAGAAGTTATTTGATGTGGTGGTTTTGTTGTCTTCCCATTTCTTTCACACATTACTCTAGTACAAACCCATGGTATGGCCACAGGAATGTCATCTGACCTATGTGCCAGTCATTACACTGTCCTCCATCTCTGAATGATGAGCCTTTTGACCCAGACATGGAATTAGTACCTGTTGATCTCTATACTCATGAGATTTCTAGATTTATCTCTGCATTGCTATGGATTTGCTTACACTACTAGAGGTCTTTTTACTGGGTAAAAGAGGGGATGCCTGCAGGTGTTCTGGTGGTCTGAAGTCTAAGCAGTGTTCCTGAGATTGATTCTGTGCAGTATTTATTTTTGCCTTTGTTGGATTATTTGTCTTCCACTCTGCTATGGGTTGCTCTTGTTTATAAATAAATTCTGACTTGATTGTATTAAGAACGGTCTCTTATCAAAGAAAAGTCCAAGATCTGTTGACTTTACAATTAATTTCTATAAAACATTTAAAGAGGAAATAACTCCAATGCTTCTTAAACTTCCAAAATATTGAAAAGGGTAGAACTCTGTCAAACTCATTATATGAGGCTGATATCAAAATCAAAGACCATACACACACAATAAAAAATAACTAGAGATAAATAACTTAATAAATGTAGGTGCAAAAATTCTCAACAAAATACTGGTAAGAAGATCTAACATTTTATCAACAAGATCATAAGTCATGGCCAAGTAGGATTGATCCCAGGGAACAAGGATGATTTACTATCCACTAGTCAATAAGTGTAATAAACCAAATGAACAGAATGAAGAACAAAAATCATACGATGATCTCAATAGATGCACAAAAAGCACTTGTTACAACTCAACATCCCTTCAAGATTAAAAAAAAAAAGCTCCAAACACACTTGGTATTGAAAGAACATAGTTCAAAATTATAAAGGTTATACAACACAAATCAAAAGAAAATGTCACATTGAATGGGGAAAGACTGAAAGCACTTCCCCCAAGATAAGGAACAAGACAATGATTCTGCTTTTGCAATACAGTATTGAAAGTATTAGCAAGATCAATTAGAGAAGAGAAAGCAAAAGAGAGAATCAAAATTATAAAAGAGGAAGCCAAATATCTATGTACACAGAAAACATGAATATAAACATTCCATCAAAAAAAGAGAGAGAGAACTCTTCCAAATTCATTCCACAAGTCCAGCATACCATGGAACCAAAACCAGACACAGGCACAAGAAAAAGATAATTATAATCCAATATTACTGATAAACATAGATACAAAAAAATCTCAACAAAAAAACCAGCAAACCAAGTCCATCAGCAGATCAAAAATACATTATAATCAAATGGAATTTATCCAAGATGCAAGGATTTATTTTATTTTATTTTATTTTTTTGACAGGCAGAGTGGACAGTGAGAGAGAGAGAGACAGAGAGAAAGGTCTTCCTTTTGCCATTGGTTCACCCTCCAATGGCCGCCATGGCCGGCGCGCTACAGCCAGTGCACCACGTTGATCCGAAGGCAGCAGCCAGGTGCTTCTCCTGGTCTCCCATGGGGTGCAGGGCCCAAGCACCTGGGCCATCCTCCACTGCACTCTCTGGCCACAGCAGAGAGCTGGCCTGGAAGAGAGGTAACCGGGACAGAATCCGGCGCCCTGACCGGGACTAGAACCCGGTGTGCCAGCGCCACAAGGCGGAGGGTTAGCCTAGTGAGCCCCAGCACCAGCAGGAAGTTTCAACATATGCAAATAATTAAGTGTAATATACCACATAAGTAGAATGAAGGACAGAAATCATATGATTATCTAAATAAATGTAGAAAAATAGTTGATAAAATTATAGATCTCTTAGAGATTAAAATTCTCAAATCATTAGGTATAGAAAAGCTGCAAATGTTTTCTCTAAAATCTAGAGCAAGTCAAGGATATCCTCTTTCCCACTATTATTCAATATGATAATGGAACTCATAGAGAAATCAGACAACAAAAATAAAGACATCCAAAACAAGAAATCAAATTACCCCTCTGAGTAGAAAATAGTTTGATGTTTTAAAAATTTTTAATATAAAATATTTTAACATTTTAAATATAAAAACCTGATGATTGTTAGATTGTTAGAATGCAAAAACAAATCCAATAAAGGACATGAACAAAAAGTATATGAAAAAATAGTGACATTTTACACCAATAATAACATACTGATAAGATCAAGAAAGTAATTCTATTTACCACTGCTACAAAGATAATAAAATATCTATGAAGTGAATAACCTCTACAATGATATTTGAGAAACACTGATGAAAAAAACTTGAAGACACAAAACAATGGAAATACTTCTCATGTTCATTAACTGTAAGAACTAATATTGTTAAAATATCCATACTGGGGCCGGCGCCATGGCTCTCTTGGTTAATCCTCTGCCTGCGGCGCTGGCATCCCAAATGGGCTCCAGGTTCTAGTCCCGGTTGCTCCTCTTCCAGTACAGCTCTCTGCTGTGGCCCGGGAAGGCAGTGGAGGATGGCCCAAGTGCTTGGGCCCCTGCACCCCATGGGAGACCAGGAGAAGCACCTGGCTCCTGGCTTCAGACAGGCATAGCTCCGGCCGTAGTGGCCATTTTGGGGGTGAACCAATGAAAGGAAGACCTTTCTTTCTGTCTCTCTCACACAGTCTAACTCTATCTGTCAAATAAAAAATTTTTTTTTTAAATATCCATACTGCTGGCACCGCAGCTCACTAGGCTAATCCTCCACCTTGTGGCGCTGGCACACGGGGTTCTAGTCCCGGTCAGGGCGCCAGATTCTGTCCCGGTTGCCCCTCTTCCAGGCCAGCTCTCTGCTGTGGCCAGAGAGTGCAGTGGAGGATGGCCCAAGTGCTTGGGCCCTGCACCCCATGGGAGACCAGGATAAGTACCTGGCTCCTGCCATCAGATCAGCGCGGTGCGCTGGCCGCAGAGTGCCGGCCACGGCAGCCATTGGAGGGTGAACCAGCAGCAAAAAGGAAGACCTTTCTCTCTGTCTCTCTCTCTCACTGTCCACTCTGCCTGTCAAGAAAAAAAAAATCCATACTACCCAAAGCAATCTACAGGTTCAAATACTCATCAAAATACCAATGCATTATTCACAGGAAAAGGAAAAGGGAAAATAAGCCTAAAATTCCCTTTCTCTCTGTCTCTCTCTCTCACTATCCACTCTGCCTGTCAAAAAAAAAAAAAAAAAAAAAAAGCGGCCGCAGCCGCAGCTCAATAGGCTAATCCTCCACCTAGCGGCGCCGGCACACCGGGTTCTAGTCCCGGTTGGGGTGCCGGATTCTTTCCCTGTTGCCCCTCTTCCAGGCCAGCTCTCTGCTGTGGCCTGGGAAGGCAGTGGAGGATGGCCCAGGTGCTTGGGCCTTGCACCCCATGGGAGACCAGGAGAAGCACCTGGCTCCTGCCTTTGGATCAGTGCGGTGCACCGGCCGCAGTGTGCCAGCCGTGGCGGCCATTGGAAGGTGAACCAACGGCAAAAAGGAAAACCTTTCTCTCTGTCTCTCTCTCTCATTATCCACTCTGCCTGTCAAAAAAAAAAAAAAAAAAAGCCTAAAATTCATAGAACTAAAAAAGATTCTGGCTATCCAAAGCTATATTGAGTGAAAAGGCAAAGCTGGAGTTATCACAAAATCTGAAGACATACAACATGCTTATAACAAGACAACAAAATGCTGGCATAAAAATAAATGCAAAAACAATAGAGAATAGAGAATCCATACATAAGTCACATTCACAGATAACTTGTCTTTTGAAAGGTGCCTACAGTAAATGTTCTGGGAAAACTATATTCATGTGTAGAAAAATGAAATTAAACCCTATATCTTACTATATTTTTAAAAAGTTGTATTCAAAATGGATCAAAGACCTAAAGGTAATACCTCAAAAGCTTTAAAACCACTAAAAGAAAACATACAACACTTAAAGACAATTGTTTTAGGCAATGATATTTTGGATAATACCTCAAAGTCTCAAGCAACAAACAAAAAACAAATGGGATATTAAAACTAAGAAGCCTCCGTACAGCAAAGAAAACAATCAAAAGGATGAAGAGGCAACCTCAGAATGGGAGAAAATATTTGTAAACTATTCATCTAACTAGTCATATATATGTATATATAACTGCTTCTTGGCCTTTTGGCTAAGATCAAGTGTAGTATATGTATATTTATAGCATATATATTATAGTTTATGCATATATATAGTATTTGTATATATTATATGGTATACATGTATATTATATAGTGTATTTATATAAATAAAATATATATAGTGTGTATATATTATATAGTGTGTGCCTAATAATGTATATAATAAGCTAAATATGCATATATAATGAACCAAAAAACTATGTACATATACAATACATATAGTATATGTATATATAATATATATGATACTGGTGGATGTATATACATAATATGAATATAGAATATGTCTACATAGTGTATATATAAAATATATAGTATATGTATATATAAATATATTGTGCATGTATACATTATATATAGTGTATGCATATATAGTGTATGTATATAATATAGTGTATGTATACATATATGTATACTATATATATATAACACATAATGAATTAAATATGTACATATTATGACCAAAAAAACTATAGTGTATGTATACAATACATATAATATGTATAGTGTATGTGTATATGATAAATGTAGTATATATGTATAATATATAGCATATGTATGTACAGTGTATGTATATTACATGTATACACATAATGTATGTATACTGATAAACACATAACATATAATGAATTAAATATGTATATATAACGAACTAAAGAAACTTAACAACAAAAAAATCGCATTTTAAAATTAGCAAGTGATCTAAATGGACATTTCTCAAAAGAAAATGCAAAAGTAGCCAATGACTATATGAAAAATTGTCCAGCATCATTAGTCATCAGGGAAATGCAAATAAAAACCACAATGAGACATCATCTCATACCAGTTAGAATTGCTATAACCAACAAAATAAAAATGAAACATGTTGGTAAGAAAGTAGAAACAAGGGAGCTCTTAAATACACCTTGTTGGTTTGAACACAAGTTAGTAAAGCCATTATGAAGATCAGCATGGAGGTTCGCTATAGGTCCTCCTCCATGACCCATAATAGAAGTGATTCTACTTTCCCTGAAAACCCTCAGTGTCATGTGTGGTGTAAATACCATCCATTAAACTGCAAACTTCTTTTGAGGAAAAGAACTTTATTCATTATTTTGCCTAGCCAATGAATAATAATCACAAAACATTTGACCTTCATGGAATTAATTATGGTTCTAAAAATTATAAATTATATAGAGTGATAGTCATCCAGTACACAACAATGTGTTCACATCAGTTTTGAACTTTGAAATATTTCTCTACCAATGCTCCTTATCACCCAAATGACTCCCACAACTGGTACTTTCCTCCATAGGAGCACCTGGACTCCCACAACCTTCCAACTGAAGGGCTAATGCCTTGATTCAACCATGTGTCCCGAGTCCACTGGTGAAAGTATCCATTATGACTAATCAAAACCTATGTAGTCTTGTTGTTAACTATTTTGATAATTGCATTAGTCCATTTTTTTCTATTGCTATAACAAAATAGCTAAGGCTGGGTACTTTACAAAGTATTTAATTATTTGGTTCACAATTTTGGTGGCTGGAGGGTCCCAACCAGCATAAGCATCCTGGCAAGGAATCTCTGGCTGCACCAGAACACTGCGGTAGCACAGAAAGGAACCATCAGACACTGCAGTAGAACAGAAGGGAACCATCAGTGCCCAGGACAAGGAGACCACATGGAGCTAATTACCTCTCACTGGGCCCCACCTCTTAAAGAGCCCACCAACTCAACAGTGCCACACTGAACACCAAGCCTCCAGCACAAGAACCTTGGGGAGACACATCACATCCAAAGCACAGTAATAATCACCCCTGGTTATAAATAAGATACAATTATATAGTGTGAAAATGATGCTTCTTTTCATTGTACAATCTCTTTGGCAGCAGTGTCAGGGATAGAAAAAGGAAATGATGTTTTTTCGGTCTCTGAAAGTTTAGGGTACATTCATTAGCACTCAATCTTCATGTAAACCAGAAGATAGGCAGTTTCACGCCTAGAAAGAAGAGAAAGAAGCATCAACGTAGTAAAATGAAACATCCGCCCACAGTGAAATGGCACATTATTAATCCATGAACAGATGAGTGTCGGCAAACATTCCATTGTTGTGTAAGATCTTCATCCATCCTTCACTATCTATCCATCATCTCAGAGGGGGAAAAAATAGTGGCCTGGGAAAATAGCCTCTAAGTTGTTATTAGTTAACATCTATATTGGGATTTGATGAATGATGGGCCCATGAGCCAAGTCCAACCCCGTCTTGCAAGTAAATTTAACTGGAACACAGCCATTCCCATTTTTCATGTACTAACCACAGCTGCTTTGGGTACAAGGGCAGAGAGCTGAGTCATTTCAACAGACATATAATAATAAAAATGTAATACTAATATATAATAATATTATATATTATATTATAATGATATATATTATATATAATAATGTAGTAACAATTATAATAACATGTAATAACAGACATATAAATATAACAATGCCTAAAATATTTTCACTCTGGCCCTTTACAAAGCTTTCCAATCTGTGATCAAAATCATGGGAATATGAACAATAACTAATAATTGAGAAATATTGGGCATTTAAGAGAGAAGTTTAGAAGAAACAGAAGAGAAAGGTGAAAAGCAGAAGGTTTGAAGTGGATTTCACACTTCAGTTTCACCTAACTCACTATTTTTCTCACATTTTTCAAATGATCATACCCACCTCTTCAGCTAAGAATTGTTTCAAATATCATTTGTGGCATACATGTCACTCCTAAGGCAAAAACTCAGCTGAAAAGCTAACAGAATCTCTCTGTTGTAACTTACCCAGCTTTTTTCTATCCAGTTTCCACTCTAATTAGAGATTTTTAAAAGGATTTATTAAAATGATTTCCCCCACCCCTAGCTCATGATCTAATCTGAAAGAAAGCTATATTAGCAAATAATTAAACACAGAGTGAATCTTGCTGTAACAGACGCATGATGAAAATGCAGTGGCTGTATCCAAGAAGCCCTACAGAGCTGCTGCTTGGGTGAATCCACAAAGGCTCCCTAGAGCAGGAAAAGGTCTTGAGTACCAAAACGTAAGTGGCACTTTGCTGCATGGTAAATTAGGAGAGGGCCACACAGGCCAGAAACTGAATACAAAGATTCAAAAAGGCAGATGGAGTACATGGTGTTTCATAAGTTACTTTCTTTTTTACAAATTTTTTTTTTGACAGGCAGAGTGCACAGTGAGAGAGAGAGACAGAGAGAAAGGTATTCCTTTACCGTTGGTTCACCCTCCAATGGCTGCTGCGGCCGGCGTGCTGCGGCCGGCACACCACACTGATCCGAAGCCAGGAGCCAGGTGCTTCTCCTGGTCTTCCATGCGGGTGCAGGGCCCAAGGACCTGGGCCATCCTCCACTGCACTCTCTGGCCACAGCAGAGAGCTGGACTGGAAGAGCGGCAACCGGGACAGAATCCGGCGCCCCACCAGGACTAGAACCCGGTGTGCCAGCGCCACAGGCAGAGGATTAGCTTATTGAGCTTTGGCACCAGCCTTCTTTTTGACAATTTTTTAAAGATGTATTTATTTATTTGAAGAGCAGAATTTGAGAGAGACAGAGAAAGAGAGAGAGAGAGAGAAATCTTCCTTCTACTGATTCACTCCCCAAATGGCCACAACAGCGGGAGCTGGGCGGATCCAAAGCCAGGAGCCAGGAGCTTCTTCTGGGTCTCCTATGTGGATAGCAGGGACCAGGGATCATCCTCAACTGCTTTCCAAGGCCATTAGCATGGAGCTGGGTTGGAAGCAGAGCAGCTGGGACTTGAACAAGCGCCCATATGGGATGCCAGCATGGCAGGTAGAGGCTTTACCACTACGCCATGGTGCCGGCCCCAGGTTACGTCTTTTTTTTTTTTTTTTTTTTCTCATTAAACTTTGTTTTAATGGGTCTCAAAATTCTGTGACAGATTTTTGGTCAAGTTGTTTCCATTAAAAAGTACTGATTTTAAAAACTAATAACTTAAAACTGCCACGCACAAAAAAAAAAATGGTCCACAAAACATTCTCCTTTCCTTCTGAAGGTTTTGCGATGCATTGTTATCATTAACCAGTCTTTTACTATTAAACTTAAATGGCCAATTGGGACAAACAGTTCTGAGACTGTTCTTCCACCACTGATTAAGACTGGGGTGGCAGGTATTAGGGATAATATTCATTTAGCCTTCTGAGCTTTCTGGGCAGACTTGGTGACCTTGCCAGCTCCAGCAGCCTTCTTGTCCACTGCTTTGATCACACCCACAGCAACCGTCTGTCTCATATCACGGTCAGCGAAACGACCCAGAGGAGGATAGTCAGAGAAGCTCTCAACACACATGGGCTTGCTGGGAACCATATCAACAATGGCAGCATCACCAGATTTCAAGAATTTAGGGCCATCTTCCAACTTCTTTCCAGAACGACGATCAATTTTTTCCTTCAGCTCAGCCCAGGTTACTTCTATTTTAGCACTGCTGGAGTCTAAACTGTGAGAAAAGTGTGATGGAGTGGGAGGGTGTTGGCCAGGCTCAGCAGTCACCAGGGAGTCAACAGCAAGGAAATTCCAAGAACCCTGTGTAAGTTCACATTTTTATCACTCCAACACCCCTCTTACCAGCGGTCATTATGATTTCCAAAGGTGCACTGAATGTCTTCCCAGGACACCTGAAGTATATAAAGAGAGTGGAATCAAGCATCGCCCTGAATACATGGAACTATATTCTCCATCTTTTTCTCCTCTAGATAAACCCACCCTCAGTAACTCCCAACCCTGGAGCATCTGGCCATGTAATGTCACATACACTGAAGCATTTTTAATATCTTTATCCCTTTGTTTAAACATAATTATGCTTGGGACAGGCATTTGGCCTACCAGTTAAGATGTTGCTTTGGATACCTATGTCCCATGCTGAGGTGCCAACTCTAGCTCCTGACTGAAGATTCCTGCTAATGTACAAATGTACACACTGGTGACGGCTCCAATAAATGAGTTCCTGCTACCGAGAGAATTTTTTTCTAGTGTTTGCTTATTTACTGATTTATCTGAAAGGCGGAGTGACACAGAGAGAAACTGACAGAGATATTTCATCCACTATATCAGTCCTCAAAACCCCACATTATCTGTGGCTGGGCAAGGCCAAAGTCAGGAGCCTAGAAGTACATCAAGGGCTCCCACATAGGTGAGAGGGACCCAGGTACTTCAGCCATCACATGCTGTCTCCCAGGAAGCTGGATCAGAGCAGAGTAGCTGGGGTTCGACAGGCACTATGATAAGGGATGTATGCACCCTAAGTTGTAGCTTAACACAATGTGCCAAAATGCCAACCCCACAACCTGGACTGAGTTCCCAACTCTCAGCTGTGGCTCAGACACAGTCATTACAGGCATCTGAGATGTAAACAAGCAGATGGGAGCTCTCTCCTTCAGTCTATCTCTCTACCTTTCTAATAAATAAAAAATATAACTAAAATAGAGAGATGTCGCTCCCCGTCTTCGTGGAGGAACGACACAGGACCCTGCGCTGTTCTTTCGTCTGCTCGGCCCTCCCCGGGTTTGCTGCTGGTTCTTCCCGGGTTGGCTACCGACCCTTCCACCTCCGTGGAAGGGCGGTTCCCCCTGCCACATTCCCCACTTCCGCGGGGGAGCGGCACACCGCCGGCCGGCTCTCTCGGGGGCTGCACAGGTGTTCCTTCAGATGTTCCCCTTAGATGTTCCTCGTGCATGTTGTCTCTCTCCTCCTTTATAGTCCTTCCACCAATCCCAACTCTGCTACCCACACGCCGAGTACGCTGCTCTCCTCCAATCAGGAGCAGGTCCTACAGTTTATTGGTTGAACTGGAGGCAGCTGCGTAGAAGCTGTTTCTCCCTTCTCAGCGCCATATTGTGGGAGAGCAGATGCATAGGATAAGTCCTAATTCCAGTAACTTAGTCTAGTCCGGGTTGCTCCCCACAGAGAGAGAGATCTTCCACCTGCTGGTTCACTCTCCAAATGGCTACAACAGCTGGGTTGGGCCAGGCTGAAGCCAGGAGCCAGGAACTACATATGGGTCTCTCACATAGGTAGCAGGAACTCAAGTACAAGAGACACCATCCACTGCTTCCCCAAGAGCATTGGCATGGAGTTGGACCAGAAGTAGAGGGCCAGGACTTGAACAAGCACTCCAACTTGGGCTGGTGTGTTGCAAGCTGTGGCTTAACAATCTGCACCTATCCCAGAGTTTTGACTTACATATTTCTAACTATTCTTTTTTTTTTTTTTTTTTTTTTGACAGGCAGAGTGGACAGTGAGAGAGAGAGACAGAGAGAGAAAGGTCTTCCTTTGCCGTTGGTTCACCCTCCAATGGCCGCCGCTGCAGCCGGCGCACCGCGCTGATCCTGGCAGGAGCCAGGAGCCAGGTGCTTTTCCTGGTCTCCCATGGGGTGCAGGGCCCAAGCACCTGGGCCATCCTCCACTGCACTCCCTGGCCATAGCAGAGAGCTGGCCTGGAAGAGGGGCAACCGGGACAGAATCCGGCGCCCCAACCGGGACTAGAACCCGGTGTGCCGGCGCCGCAAGGTGGAGGATTAGCCTATTGAGCCACGGCGCCGGCTTAACTATTCTTTCTTTACAGAAGTTTCCCAGGACACAGAGCCCATGGTACCAAAAACGTAGACATCAAGGTTTGAAGACACTCACAGAGCTGTCAACCAGATGGGGCTCTCATGAATAAAAGGGCTCCAACCCAATCAAAAGCCCCACACACAGAGAACAGGACCACAAGTTTGTCTTGATCTGGAGGATTCTTGCAGTCCTAGGCTGAGGATTTGTTATGTATAACTAAGCCAAGTAAAGATACAATTTTAGATAACTGTTCTCACCCAACAAACATTGGAGTCATTGAAGCAGAACCATTTTCCATCCACAGAATTCCGGATATAGGCACAGTAGTGACCAAAGTCAGCCATTCCCATGTGAGCGATCACAGCAAAGAGTTCGTACTGTCCTCCAGACTGGAAAGAGAGAAGACATGGAATGATTAACCTATCGCTGTCCTAGTCACCTGTCACCTACTCTCTGCCAGGCACTGCTCCTTCAAAGGAGCCAAAACACAGTCCTCAGGAATCTCACAGCTAATTGAAGAACAATGTATAAACCACAATTAGAATAGTGTGTTTTGCACCAAATGTCTGTAGAGGTAATTAGAGAAGTCCAAATTTTTGTCCAGAATAGGAAAGGACCATGAGTTAAGAAAGGGCTGAAGGGCTGGTGAGATCTCAACAGAGAAGACACAGTTGGACTGATCTAGGATAAATAACATTGGCAGACAGGTTATGGGAACAAGGTGTCATAAACTAGGGCACCACAATAGCTCAAGGAAGAAACAGTACTAACCAGAAAAATTACTATCAGTAGTAGTCATTAAAAATAACAATCATTGTTAAAATAATAATCATTAAAATAATAATGATTTCCTAACATTTAGCATTTAGTATGTATTTGACCAAGTTTTAACATGAATCATTTCAGTTAATACAACCTCCCTGCATGAGGTTTTACAGAGATGGAACCTGAGCTCAAGGAGATTAGGTAATTTACTCAAGGTCAAAACTTATAAATGTGGGGCCAGCACTATGGTGCAGTGGGTTAAAGCCATCACCAGTGCCAGCATCCCATCTGGACGTCAGTTCAAGTCCCAGCTGCTCCACTTCTGATCCACCTTTCTGCTATGATCTGGGAAAGCAGTCAAAGATGGTCCAAATCCCTGGGTCCCTGCACTCTCATGGCAGACTTGGAAGAAGTTCCTGCCTCCTAGTCTCAGATCAGCTCAACTCTGGCTGTTACGGTCATCTGGGGAGTGAACCAGTGGATAGAAGACTTCTCTCTCTGGCTCTACCTCTCTCTGTAACTCTGTCTTTCAAATAAATTAAAATAAATATTTAGAAAAAAAAACTTATAAATAGGAGCCTGCATTGTGGCACAGTGGGTAAAGCCACTTCCTGCAACACTAGCAGCCCATATGAGCACTGGTTCTTGTCCCAGCTGCTCCACTTCCAATCCAGCTCCCTGATAATGTGCCTTGGAAAAACAATAGAAGATGGCCCAAGTCTATGAGCTCCTGCCACCCAAGTGGGAAACCCAAATGAAGCTCCTGGCTTCAGCCTGGCCCAGCCCTGGTCATTGCAGCCATCTGGGGAGTGAACCAGCAGGTGGAAGATCACTGTCTCTCCATTTCTCTCTGTAACTCTAACTTTCAAATAAATAAATCTTTTCTTAAAAAATCAAAAACAAAATTTACAAATAAAAAGAGACCAGATTTCGGGGCTGGCATTGTGGTGTAGTAGGTTAAGCCTCTGCCTGCAGTCCAGCATCCCATATGTCCGCCAGTTAGAATCCCAGCCACTCTATTTCTGATCTAGCTCTCTGCTGTGGCCTGGGAAAGCAGTAGAAGATGGCCCAAGTCCTTGGGACTCTGCACCCAAATGGGAGACCAAGATAAAACTCCTGCTCTTGGCTTCACCTGGCCCAGCCCTGCTGGCCACTGCAGCCATTTGGGGAGTGAACCAGTGGATGGAAGATACACCTCTCTCTCTCTATTTCTCTCTCTCTCTCTAACTCTTTCAAATAAATAAATAAATCCTTTAATAAAAGCAAATATATAACAGAGCCATATGAAAATAAAGATAATGAATTTAGGGACTGTGCTATTTATATAAGAACATTCAATGATTAATGGTGCATTAAGTCTGTGATTATAAAGTAAACTGAATGCATGGTCGTGCAAAAGTTAAAGGGAAACAAAAGGGAAAAAAAGTTAAAAGGAGGTGAAAAGACATGTGTGGAGCTCAAGGGAAAAAAAAAACAGAATGTATAGACTTAGAAATCTTCAGTTTAAGGTGATCACTGAAATCATGAGAATTAGTGAGATGACATTCAAAAACCGAGAAGGAATAGAACTAAAACTAAATATCAATGAAACCATGGGAAAAAGAGGAACTATCAACAGATAAAGAAACACTAAGAGAGAAACCTTGAGTGAACAGAATTTTAAGGACAGCAGTCAATAACATTATCACAAAGAGATCAAGTAAGAAGATCAAAAAATATCCGTTAGATTTGACAATAAATTATAGTACCTCAAAATATCTTAGAAAATCAAGGTAAGAGATAATTCTCTATTAAAAAGGAAATAATGAAATGAGTGCGGCGACCCCAGCTCCCCTGTGAACACGGCGCTGCAGGTGGTGTGGAGCACACAGGCGATGGCCGCGGAGCCCTGCTTGCCTCTGCCGGGACACCGCACTCGGGGCCCCGCTCTGCTCCTGATGTGTAAACTCAACTGCGAAACATGAATGGGTAACAACAGAAAATGGCGTTGGAGCAGCAGGAACTAGCAATCTTACACAAGAAGCTTTGGAAGATGCTGTTTATTGTAGTCTGCCTGATGTTGGAACAAAATTCAAGAAACAAGGAAGGTAGTCTCATATGAGGTACATCATCATTACTAGAATCTTAAATTGTGTCTTTTCTGAGCCACAATGTGTTTGGCACTTTGGAAAGTGTGAAAGCTGCTAATGAACTTGGCTTGCCTCTTCCAGGAGAAGCAAATGAAATTAAACAAGCCTTGCAGAAACCCACGACTCGTAAACAAACCTTGTTGTGAAGATGGTTGGTTGATCAAGAGGACACTGAGCAACCCTTCAGAAGCAGATGAACTAACTAGTGAAGAAGCCTATAGAGATGCATAAAATCTACTGAGGAATGCAAGTGGAACACTTACATGAACTAGCACAGAGTATCTTTCTCCAGCACAGGTATCTTATTAGTGGCAGACAGAGGATTTAAAATAGCAACTATTAACAATATTGATGGGAAGAGATACTACTTTCAGCTCTGCTACTGGAAGAAAATAGCCCTAATTTGTAATGGTTGCAGGTGAACACAATATGCATCTTTTTCACAGTACCTTGTGATTTTTATACTAGGCTCTTAGGCACTAGTATTCAGAATGCATGAAATTAACTGTGGTAAAAACTAGTTATACAAATAATGAAATTCAAGGATAACATTGTTATCTTAAGCCTTACGTAATATTGTAACTTGCTTATACCCATCCCTGGATTGGGGTCAAAATATGTAATGATCTTTCCATCGAAAGTAACTGGGAATGGAGAACAGTTTTTGTTAGTTGTACGCTGCCAGAGAAAGAACAACACTATCTTAATTTTGTAATATATTGCATTTGCTGGTGCTATTTTATACAGTGAAGCAGCAACTCTGCAGCAAAATAAGAAATATAATAATATTTTCAGCTTCCTCATTAATAAAAAAAGGAAATAAATTACCGGAGATACTGAGTTTTGAATGACTGTGAGCAGGATCTCCAGATTAACTGAAAACACTATTCTCTCTAATATGTAAATAACATTTTTTTTTAATTTTTTAAAAGCTGAACTCATAGAAGGAGAGAGCAGAATGGTGGTTGCAGGGGAACATATTGGGACATGTTGGCCAAAGGGTACAAAATGTCAAGAGGAATAAGTTCTGGAGATCTACTCTACGACACAGTAACTATAGTTAATGACAATAGATTACACACCTGAAAACTGCTTCAAAAATCTGTATTTTAAATTTTCTCACCATAAAACATACACGTGTTGAAATATTGCATTGTACTCTATTAAAATGTACAAGTATTACATGTTAATCAAAAAGTTTAAATTTTTTTAAAAGATAAGTATTTGAGGTGATGGATATGTTAACTGGCTTGAAGTAATCATCCCACAATGTATGTATGTGTACATATATATCTCAAAATATCACATTGCTCATCATAAATATACGCAATCTTGTCGGTTTTTAATTAACTAATTGAATTTTCATAAAAAGATTTTTTAAAAAAGAACATTCACTCTGGTTTCTCCACATGATTAAATGGTGTCTCTAAACTGAACAGACTGGAAACATTGCATGGACAAGACAGAGGGCAGTGGCTGGCACCACGGCTCACTAGGATAATCCTCCACCTAGCGGCGCCAGCACACCCGGTTCTAGTCCCAGTTGGGGCACCAGATTCTGTCCCGGTTGCCCCTCTACCAGGCCAGCTCTCTGCTGTGGCCCAGGAAGGCAGTGGAGGATGGCCCAAGTGCTTGGGCCCTGCACCCCATGGGAGACCAGGAGAAGCACCTGGCTCCTGGCTTCGGATCAGCACGGTGCGCCGGCCACAGCGCGCCAGCCGTGGCGGCCATTGGAGGGTGAACCAACGGCAAAAGGAAGACCTTTCTCGCTGTCTCTCTCTCTCTCACTATCCACTCTACCTGCCAAAAAAAAAAAAGACAGAGGGTAGTGCAAGGGAAGCTAAGGACACAGAACAAAAGATGCAGATTATTCTTTCATTTGAGAATTTTGTGCTGGACTTAAAAAAAAAAGAGAGACACTAACTGAACAAAACTATCAGTTTCCAAAAAATAAAAACATTACAGGAATGTGTTAGATGATACCAACCGGCAATTCTGGAATATTAAAAAGAAAAACTTCTCAACCAAATGAGTCGCAAGAAAAAGAAAAAGTTAACCAAAAAACAGGAACACTTCACCAAATCCTAGTGTAGACCATGTTATGATCCAGATTCACACAAGCCACACAATTTGTAGAACAGTCAGGGAATCTGACAGGATATTTGAAAATGTTAAGGAATTATGAAATGGAGTTGGTTATGTTTATTAAAATCCTTATTCTTTAGATGGACACGGAATATTTATAAATCAAACAGTATGATTTCTGAGATTTGCTTCAAAACAGCCCAATAGATGAAGGAGTGGGGAACCACACAAAATCATCACCTTAAAACTTGATCTGCTATAGATTTATTGAATTGCCGTATATGCAAAGAGAATACAAAATTTTCTAAATGTAGCACATCGAAATTCTAGAGAAGATATTTACGTCATTGTTTTTCTCAGAAATCTTCCAATAAATTATTATCTCTTTTTTGTTTTTTTGTTTTTTGTTTTTTGTTTTTGACAGGCAGAGTTAGACAGTGAGAGAGAGACAGAAAGGCCTTCCTTTTCCGTTGGTTCACCCCCCAAATGGCCGCTACAGCTGGCGCGCTGCACCAATCCGAAGCCAGGAGACAGGTTTTCCTCCCAGTCCCCCATGCGGGTGCAGGGCCCAAGCACTTGGGCCATCCTCCACTGCCTTCCTGGACCATAGCAGAGAGCTGGACTGGAAGAGGAGCAACCGGGACAGAATCCGGTGCCCCAACCTGGACTGGAACCTGGGGTGCCAGCGCCGCAGGCAGAGGATTAGTCAAGTGAGCCGCAGCACCGGCCAATAAATTATTATCTCAAGACAACTGAATTTGACTTTACTCTGATTAAATTTAGACCTATCAACTGGCTACTCTATTATTTTCAAACGGGGCATCCACTGTTTTAATAAGAACATTTGGCTGGTACTATACTTGGAACCCAAAATGTCACATTTCTGCAAGTATTTGTTTGTATTCTACATGTTATTTCCAAAGCAAAGTACTGAACTGTGAATGTCTTCCCTCAGGACTGTGAGGTATACAAGTCATATGAGAACAAGTCCGACATTTAGAAAACCTTAGAAGCAACTACAAACTGCAAAACCTTGTTGTCCTATCCTTTTACACATAGGTTTCCATCATCAAAATATTGTTGAAAAGTAAATATTTATCTTTTTAATAAACTTTTTATTGCAGAATAATTTTAAATTTACAAAACAAAAATTGTGAAGTAGTAGTTTCCCCTAGACCCTTCACCCAGCTTCCCCTATTCTTAACATCTCATATTAGTACATGAGTTTAAAAAAATTCAGTGTGAACACAGGATGATGACTACTAGAGGGCTGGAGGGGTGGGAAGGATAAAGGGAATTTGAATAAAAGATAAATAGGAGAAGCTGCGTGTGGTTCATTAACGGCGACAATAAGTGTTTCTTGCATGAAATCACATCAAGCTGGTTTTTTTCTGTCCCCTTGTGTATCCCAAGCATGGCCAGCAGGGGGCATGATTTCTTAGAAGAGAGGCTAACAGAGGATGCAGACCTCAGTCACTGGGCTGTAACTTTTTTCTCTAGATAGACAGTGTTTGTCCAGCATGCTGCTGCTTAACTCTACCCCACAGTCTGGAACCCATTAAGGGCCAACTCACTGATCTGGACTGGGAAAGAACTTGTAAGTGGAGAAGGTATGAGTGGGTGGCTTACAGCAGCTTAGGAGAATAGGAACCGTGGCACCTGCTGAGATGCAGGATGAGAGGGAGGTGAGCATCTCACCTGTTCCTCAGCATTGCTGAGGGCCTGCTCACTCGGAAGGACTTGATTGACATCCAAGCTCTGGGGGAAATACAGGGAGTGGCAGACCTTTTGTGTCCGTGAATTGCTGACGGAGAATCGCTTGAGGTGGATCGTCAAGGTCAAGGGCAAATGGGTCAGCTTCAAGGCCTGAGAAAGCAAAATCAAGGCAGAAATGAAGCTCTCTGACACTTGCAAGGAGTAGAAGCAGGGTTGGTGGCATGTTTTTCTTCCCAAAGAGGTGGCAGGGTTAAATCCTGGAATTCACTGCCTCTGTCATACTCCTCCATGAATAACTTGGCCTAGGACACTTGCCTACTGCACCACTGTGCATCTCCCATTGGCACCTGAACCCAGCAGAACTATGACATCTTCTCCAGGGAGCTGGTTTTTTTCCTCCTCTGCCTACTGCTCTTGGACCTTCTCCTCTTCTCCTTAGAGGCTCTGTCCCTCTCAATGATGTGTATACCGCCCTGGGACTCAGAAGCCCTGGGATCCCAGGCACTAGCCTGACCCTGTCTCCCTCCATCCTGCAAAGACTGCATTGGGAAATCCTGCATGGGCAACCTCAGACCAGGGAAGTGTCATCTCTTAGGGAGTGAGCACCTGCTTTCCGTAGGTCTTCTTTCCACAGTTCTGACAGAAACACTTGCTTTTTCTTGATAACTCCGTGGGCTGCAAGAAACAGCGCAGCGCATCCTCCTGCCCCACCCAGAACAAGGACAAAGCAGGTTGATTAGTTCCCACCTAGAGTACAGCCTCCCCACCCTGCTGCTGGGGGGTTCCAAGCAAGCTCACTCCATGCCCCCCACTTTAATGTCAGGCCCACTGTGTTACACTTGGTGGGTCTTAGAAACTGCTTCCTGCAGAGGGAACAAAACAGGAGAGACACCTGTTAAGGGAGCAGCAGAAGAAAGAAGAAAGAAGAGTAAAAAAAATAAAAAATACTTTTTGCCAAATCAAAGCATAAATTGACCAGAGCTTCACAGATGAAATGCAAAGTGACATTTAAAAGCCAAGGGCAGCTAAAAGAAGCAAGGGGGAATGGCAACATTAGGTTCTGTGGGAACAGTGAATCCGCCAAGAGAAACCTCTTACCAGTGTTCTCAGAGGCTTTAAATCCATATCAAAAAGACTAAGAGGGAGGGTCAGCAAGCTACTGTCTCTACTTGTCTCCTTGGTACAGTCCAGGCAAATCAGGAACTCCTTTACCCCAATTGTATACAGGGCCTGCAGCCTCTCTACCTGCATGAGAGATGAGGGGAGACATAACATTAAAAAGCCATTAACAGCCGGCGCTGTGGCTCACTTGGTTAATCCTCCGCCTGCGGCACCAGCATCCCACATGAGCGCCGGGTTCTAGTCCCAGTTGCTCCTCTTCAAGTCCAGCTCTCTGCTGTGGCCCGGGAAGGCAGTGGAGGATGGCCCAAGTGCTTCGGCCCTGCACGCGCATGGGAGACCAGGAGGAAGCACCTGTCTCCTGGCTTCGGATTGGCCCAGCACGCCAACCGTGGCGGCCATTTGGGGGGCGGGGGGGTGAACCAACAGAAAAGGAAGACTATTCTCTCTGTCTCTCTCTCTCTCACACTGTCTGACTCTGCCTGTCAAAAAAGAAAAAAAAAAAAAAGCCATTAACCAGCCCAGGCCAATTTCCAGAGATTGGAGCCACCAGCTGAGAGCTCCAGAAATGGGAGCCACTCTATGTCTTATTGTGAAAGTGAAAGGTAGTAACAGTAATTACATGATGGAATGGCAATAAGCATTTTATGTGGATTAACTTTCATTCCTGGGATCAGCACCGTGGCTCAGTGGGTTAATCCTCTGCCTGCGGTGCAAGCATCCTAAATGGGCGCCTGTTCTAGTCCCAGCTGCTCCTCTTCTGCTCCAGTTCTGCTATGGCCTGGGAAAGCAATAGAAGATGTCCTAAATGCTTGGGCTCCTGCACCCGCGTAGGAGACATGGAAAAAGCTCCTGGCTTCAGATGGGCGCAGCTCCAGCCATTGTGGCCGTTTGGGGGGTGAACCAACAGATGAAAGATCTTTCTCTGTCTCCCTCTCACTGTCTGTAACTCTACCTCTCAAATGAATAAATAAAATTAAAAAAAAAAAAAACTTTCACTCCTCTCTGCACCATATACAAACAACAGTGGATAAGTTAAACGGGTAGCCTCTGTGCTCTCTGCTCCAGGTTCCTACCAAGTCCACATCTGTGATCTGGTCTTTAATCAGGTTCCAAACCGTGAGGTAGAGCTGTGCAGCATCATGCTGGACAAACACTACAAGAGAGAAGAGCAATAGCCCAGTTAGTGAGGGTTCTGGGGATCTTCTCATGCCTCTCTGCCCTAGCTACCCAGATGTACATGGACACTTCGTCCTGTCTCAGCTTTCCCCTCTCCCAAAAAAGCCTCCAATTGTATTACCTATTAGATGCTCCAGGAATGAAAAATTCAGCTTGGTATTGATTTTTGAGAACTCCTCTTAGAACTTAAGCTCAAGGGAGTAGGCATTGGGCACAGTCAAGATGCTCCTCAGAAGCCAGCCCCATGGCATAGCGGGTAAAGCCACTGCCTACAGTGCCTGCATCTCATGTGGGCACTGGTTTGAGTCCTGGCTGCTCCACTTCCAATCCAGCTCCCTGATAATGTGCCTGGGAAAGCAGCAGAGGATGGCCCAAGACCTTGGGCCCCTGCACCCATGTGGAAGACCTGGATGAAGCTCCCAGCTCCTGGCTTCGGCCTGGTCCAGCCCTGACCATTGCAGCCATTCAGGAGTGAACCAGCGAGTGGAAGATATTTTCTCTCTCTCTCTCTCTCTCTCTCTCTCTCTCTCTGCCTTTGCCTCTCCTCTATAACTCTGACTTTAAACTTAAAAATAAAATTAAAATATATTTTTAAAAAAGATGCTGCCTGGGACACCAGCACTCCATATCAGAATACCTAGGGTTCAAATCTCAGCTCTGCTCTCAATTCCAGCTTCCTGCTAATGCACACCCTGGGAGGCAGCAAGTGATGGCTCAAGGAGTTGAGTCCCTGCTACCCATGTGAGAGACCTGGATTATGTTCCAGGCTCCAGACTGCAGCTTGGCTCAGCTGCAGCTGTTGTATTCATTTAGGGAGCATTCTCTCTCTCTCTCTCTCTCTCTCTCTCTCTCTCTCTCTCTCTCCATTTCAACCAAACAAAATAAATATATTTAAAACAATTAAAAAAGGAAAAATTCCCTAAAGTATACAGACTATTAAGGGAGACTAAAAAGAAGGTGAGAATACAGCTGGAATGGTGGAATAGAGGCCTCCATAAATCTGCTCCTTCAGGAAAGAAAATGCTGGAAAAAAACATCATAAGGGCCACATGTGGCAAACCCCCAACCAACATCACACTGAATGGGGAAAGGCTTAAAGCTGGGATCTGGAACAAGTCAAGGATGCCCACTTTCACTACTATCATTCAACACAGTAGAAGTTCCAGGTCTCCTATGCAGGTGCAGGAGCCCACTACTCTTCCAGCTGCATTAGCAGGGAGCAGCCAGGACTCAAACCAGCACCCACATGGGATGCCAGTGTCACAGGCGTCAGCTTTACCTGCTATGCCACAACACCAGCCCCAGTAAATGGTATTATATCAAATTAAGTTTTTTCCATACAGCAAAGAAAACAATACAGTTAAAAGATAGCCTATGTAATGCGAAAATTTTTGCAAATATTCATCCAATAAGGGATTAATATCCAAACAATACAAAGAACTCAACTCAATAGCAATAAAAATAATAACCAGGTTTCTAAATGGGCAAGTGACCAAGAATAGACATTGCTCAAATGAATAAAAATTGCCAAGTAATTTTTTATAAAAAAATCTTGACAATACTAATATTCAGGAAAATATAAATAAAAACCACAAAGAGTGGCTTTAATCTCTCATCTGAGATAGATTGTTATAATCAAAAAGACAAAAAAAGAATAAATGCTGGCACACCACTGGCAGAAATGCAAATCAGGGTAGCCTCAGAAAACTCAGAAATAGAATTCCCATATGATCCAGAAATTCCACTATCGGGTATATAGTCAAAGGAAAGGAAACTGGTGTGTCAAAGAGTTAACTACATTCCCATGTTTGTTTCAGCACTATTCACAACAGCTAAGACACAAATGCAATCTAGGTGTCTAACAACAGACGAATGAACAAAGCAAATGAGGTATAGGGGTGGTGTTGTGGTGTTCTGGCAATTCCACTTCTGATCCAGCTCTCTGCTTATGGCCTGGGAAAGTAAGAGATGAACCAATTGTTTGGGCCCCTGCACCCATGTGGGAGACCTGGATGAGGCTCCTGGCTCCTGGCTTCAGCCCAGCCCAGCCCTCTATCTCTATCTCTCCCCCACCCCCACCTTCTCTCTCTCTTACTCTGATTTTCAAATCAATAAATATTTTTTAAAAAGAAAAGACAATGAGGTATATAATAAAAAATTATGAAATCCTATCTTTTGTCACAAAATGAAACTGGAGGACAATGATGTTAAGTAGAAGCCAGGCACAGATTCTGGGAGCTGAATTGGAAGTGAAGCATGAGACTTAAACCGGCACTCATATGGGATGCAGCTTAAGCCATGCCACAAAGCGGCCCCAATCTTTCTGCCTTTCAAAAACAAATAAAATGAAGTGGGCATTGCATTTAGTACAGTGGTTAGGATGCTGGTTGGGTTGCCCACATCCCACTTCAGAGTGCCAGGCTTTAAGTTCAGGCTGTGCTTCCAATCCATTTACCTACAAATGCACACCCTGACATGCAGCCATGATGGCTCAAGTAGTTGGGTCCCTATCACTCACATGAGATCTCTCTCTCTTTCTCTCTCTCTCTCTCTCTCCTTGACCCCCCTCTTCCTCTTCCCCCTCCCCCACCCCTCTCAAGCTTCAGTCCCCTCGAGATCCGTAGGTGGGAGCTGGACTAGAAGGATGATCTTACATGGCACATTGTACTTTTGGAGGCAGGAGACGAGCTCTATGGGTCTCACCGCCTTCTGCCGGCTGTCCTGCATCTTCTCCAGCAGCAAAAGCAACTGGAAAGGGACACTTCTCTTCTGCTCCTCCACTCCCCTCGGCACTGTTATCCTGCCAGATAAGAACAGCCAGGAGCCTCCTTAATAGCCACCATTCTCAGTGGGAGGTACACATTGGAATCATGTGGGAAACATTTTTGAATTTTCAGACTACTCCCCACAGAAACTAAATTCTGGGGGTGGGGCCCAATTAACAGAATTTTTAAGTTCCCCAAAAGATTTGAATGGGTAACCAATATTGAGAATCACCATGTTGGTGCATTGGTTGGTACATAGTCCCCTCTCAATAGGGGCATCAACAACACCATTGCCTTAACCCCCACTCCCAACCCTTCCCTATAATCACAGTAGAATGAAGGGCAGATACTCTGGGTTCTAGGTCCATATCCAGGCCAAGCACCAAAACGTCCAATGTAATGCACTCCAAATTGAAAGCAAAGATTGAGTTAGGCCCAGGAAGGACAACATAAAGGGTGCCAGTGTCTTTCAGCAATGATCCATTGTATTGTGGCCATCTCTCAATTGCCCGTGCCAACAGATGAGAAAAACAAGCAAACACAAGGCAAAAGAGAATGAGTGATTGTGTGCATGCATGGGGGTTGGGTCGGTGGTGGGGTTCTCCTGACATTTTCCCCAACACTGACGTAGTTCCCTTTTAATCAAATCAGTAGCTGTCAGTTCTGGACGCATTTTAAAATCACCCAAGGAGCCTTTTTAAAAGTATCAAAACAGTGGGCATTTAGCTTAGGGGTTGAGGTACCCATGTCCCACACTGGAGTGACTGGGATCAATTCCCAGCTCCAGGTCCTGAGTCTGGTTTCTGGCTAATGTAGACCCTGAAAAAGGGATGATGGCACAAGAGATTAGGTTCCTGCTGCCCACAAAAGAGACCTGGATTATGTTCCTGGCTCTCAGCTTTGGCCCAGCCCAGCCTTGGCCCTGGAGGGCATTTGGGGAGTGAACCAACTGATGGGAGTTCTCTTTCTCTCTCTCTCCTTCTCTCTCTCTCTTCCCCCATCTCCACTCTGCTCCCCTCCCCTTCCCTCACAAATAAATAATAAATAGTGTAAAAGTACAAATGCTTGGGTCCCACCCCAGATCAACTGAAACCACAGAACTGAGGATGGAACCAAGCACTTATGCATCTTTAAAATTTCCTATGAGCTTCTATATGCAGAAAAGTACCTTTTCTCTGGTAATTTTTGAAAGAAGATCTCTAAAACTCCAAGACATAGTGAATATTTAATATCATCAGTTTATAATGCTTTATAATTACTTTATGTTTATCAGTCTGAATAACAGACTCACCTCTTCAATATCTTGGTGAATTCCACATTCATGATGAATACCTGAATCAGGGAATTAAGGCTACAGGTCTGTCCAAGGTTGTATAAACCAACTAGGCCTATAAAGGGATGAGAAAAAAAATACAAGGACAAGGCATAAATAAAGATTTAACAAAAAACAAATTTTTTTTTCTAGTTGCACTAAGGACATGAAATTCTGTGAAGTGCTCTCACAGGCACAAAGACATCACTAAGAGCCTTACCAATAAATTAAAGAGGAAGTACCAAGCATGAAGCTTTGCAAAGTTAACTAACAGGAAAAATTTTAATGATCTATTACAAAAGATAGGTGTCACCAAAAAAGGTGTATTATTCATTGCCAATTCAATAGTACAAGCAATTGTTGGAAAAGAAATAAACAAAGGCAGACATTTGGCAAAGTAGTTTAGACACCACTTGGGACACCCATATTGGATACCATATCAAGTCCCAGCTCCACTCCTGATTCCAGCTTCCTGTTGATGTGCACCCTGGGAGGCTGCAGTGATGACTCAAGAAGTTGGGTCACTTCCACCCATGTAGGAGACCTGAATTGAGTTCCTAGCTCCTGATATTGGATTGGTCCACTTGCAGACACTTGGGGAATGAACCAGAGTGTGTTGTGTGTGTGTGTGTGTGTGTCTTTCCCCCTCTCTCTCTCCTTTCAAATAAATGAAAATAAATATATGTTTAAAGAAATAAACATTACAAAAAGCATATAACTGGGAGAATTATGTGTTCCCCCCATTCAAATTGGCCTCTACAGAGCTGACCCAGCTGAGCATCTATGTGGCTCAGAGATAAGAACACCTCTCCCAGCTAGTTTATGCTGCACTCCATGGAGAGTTCCCTGCCCACTCCCTACCACAGAAATGGAGGAAGATCCACCTAAGCTAAACCCACCTGAAAAGCTGAGAGCCATTAGGAGCTTACAAGGACATGAAAAATCCAAAACATAACATTTCTCTGACACTCTAGCAACTCACCTCCACTTTCCCAATCCAACTTAGGCTCAACGGATCCCACAGCTGAACAGTTTAAAAGCGAAGGAGAACCCAGAACTCAGAATTCCTTAGAAAAGAGCTTTGGTGTTTATGGAACAAGGCAATAAACATGTAAAAATCCAAGGGTAAGAAGTGATCACAGATTTCTGCTCCCTTTCAGCAGGGACAACGTGTTCATTCTGTCCCCCCCACCAACCCCAATTGCCTGCAATGGCTAGAGCTAGGTAAGGTCAAAGCTGGGAGCTGTAAATGCAATCCAAGTCTCCCACATGGGTAGCAGGGACCCAGTTACTTAAGCCCTGATTCCTCCCAGGGTCTGCAGTGCCAGGAAACTGGAACAGAGCTAGGACTCAAACCCAGGCACTCTGATGTAGGACACAGGCATCTTAACCTCTAGGCCAAACACCTGCCCCAGACTTAATTCCATTTACTTTTCCTAACAATCCTTGTGCTCAGTACTGTTAACACCCCCATTTTACAGATATATAAAAGGAGGCAGAGGAGATCATTATGGCCTACAGCTGTAGAGTACAGTGAGTGAGCAAAACATTCCTATAAAGCCAAAAAGGGAAAAATGACAGGGTTGTAATGACCGTGACGGTAGTCCCAGGGACCACGACGTTCTCTCAGCTTCTCTCTCTTCCTCTTCATGTTGTTCTCCTCCTCCTTCTCAACAGACTGTGCTGGAAACTGTAGAGACTCAGCCAGGACTGACCGGCAGGTTCTCGTCAGGAGCCCAAACACTTTGCCCATTAGGGATCACTCCAAAACTCCCAGGCTGAGGCTGCCTTGCTGGTGTTCAGAACCACATGACTCCACTTTCAGAAGAGCTATCATGAGCAGGGCACATTGAAAGCTCTGTGAAAACACATGGCAGGTGAGTAAGGGGAAGGGAAGGGAGAAAGTGTATTTGTGTCATCGGTTCTGATTTCCAAGAGCCATGTCCTAGAAGGAGACAGTGGAAGCAAGAGCAAGGCAAAGGCAATAGCAGAGATGTTCCAGGAATGCTTAGTGCAGCACTGTACTCAGAGCGGGCCAGGACACTGGTAAACAAAGGAAAGAGTCAGGAAACCAGTCCGAATTACAGTTTGAAGCCTGCAGTGTAGGAAGCGGATTGTTCTTTGAACCGGAAGGGTCCCCTTGCCCACTTTTGCGCATCCTGGATGTACGTTGCAAGCAGCAATCACCATACCACCTCCAGTCTTCTACACCCTGGACACCCGCCCACCCAAACCCTTGCCCTGGCAAATTGCTTCTCAGGGAGGCAGTTTCCTCCTGGAACAATACTTTCCCCATCTGTTTACTCATCGTGAGTAAACACAGCCTTCCTTAGAGCAACTCCCCACTGGAGCTGATCCTTTGGGATGACACCCCAAGTAGACAGACCCCTCATGTCCACTACCAACACACATTCAGGAAGATGGATCCTAAAGCTCCAGGGCCTGGGGACAGCAGCAAGGCCAGATGTCCCCTACTCTTGGCCACACACATTTCTGTCGTTCTTAGAGGCACTACCAACTCTCACCACAGAATTCCTCTTCTCCCTAGATTCTCTACTCTGGTAATTGGCATAACATTCACCAAGGGGTCCAGCTGGAAACATGGTGTCTCCTTGCTCTCTGCTCTCATCCCCAGGCACCTATGGCAAACAACTCCACTGTTGAAAGGCCGCTCACAAGCAAACTCCCTGGTGCCCGCCTTCGACTTCCCTGGATACTCCCACAGCCACTCAAGTCCCCATAAGATGTTTCCACATCTCGAAAACATGTCCCAAATCCTCGGGAAGGCCCATACAGATTGTACACAGAACTATTCAAGTCACTGGCTTACTCTGATATGAATATTTGTTTCTCCATTTGCCAGTGTGTGGTTTGCCACTCAGATGCACCTCTCAGCACAGACACCGACTCCCCAGGTTGAGAGGGGTGTTGGTGGCTGATAGCAGCCATGTCCCTCTGTACAAACCAAAGGTCTGGGGACACAGCAAAGTCGCAGCTATGAAAGAAGCCATGTAAACCTAAAGTACTCAAATTCTGGTCCTTTACTTCCTCCTGACAACACAGACCTCAGCCAATGGTCTGCTCTCCCCAAGCATGCCATGGAATCCCAGGAGGGGTCTCATCTGTGTTTGGAACAAAGCTCACATGCTACACTACCACTTACCTCCCTAAACTGTCCTCTAGGAAGCTATGGGGCATGGTCAGACACAGCAGTCAGTATGCAGAGGCGCCCCCATCTCTTCAAGTGGGAGCTCAAGGAGACACATCTGAACAATATAGAAACAAGACTCACAAAATCAAGCCCCTCTCAACCCAACATGTGTCCATCTCCCACTCCAAACCAAGCAGGAGCAAGGAGCATCCAGACTCTAATGATAAAAGACTCCCTCTTACTCCATTAAGGCCTTCCCCAGCCTGCACACATACCCAGAAAAGCCCAATACAACCAAGATAATGACCTTCCTGCAAAGGCAACAGTAAGTAACACAGCCAATTGGAGCTTGTCATGTGCAAAAGAGACAACTGAGCCTGCACAGAATACAGAGCCAGGTGCAAGCTGCAGTGCTGAGGAGGACAAATCAGAGACAGAGAGGGCCTGGCCACAGCTTCCCCATCCAATAAAACACCTGTTCAGCTCCCTCACAGAGCCAGTCAGTAGAACCTCTTCTTGCTATGCTATCTGTCTTGTGTTCAAGCATAAGCCCCCAATAAACTGCATCTGAGCTGAACACCAGCACCTTGTCAATTTCTATTTGCAAGTGAGCCAAAGAACTCTGGATCAGTATCACATCAGGTCTTCCCACCACCTCATGTCTTCTGATTTCACCGAGTTCCTTCTTGAAAGGACTTCAACTTCTTCCTGAAGCTTCTACCTTCCCCAGTGCCTTGAGGCCTGCCCACAGATATAACTAGGGAGCACAAACCATGCTGTAGTCTCTTTGCTTCCCTTCTCTTGGCCCAGAGGCATGTACACAGGATTTCCTCAATGGTTCCCCTTTCTCCCTGCCAACAGTCCAGTGGTCCTATAGCCTACCTAGCGATTAGGCACTAAACAGTTTTGATTAAACTAGGACTCTCTTATGATCTTTGGGAGAGATTCTTAGAGGGAAATTGCCAGGGCCAGCGCTGTGGCTCAGTGGGTTAAGCCCCAGTCTGCAGTGCTGGCATCCCATATGGGTGCCGGTTCATGTCTCGGCTGCTCTTCTTCCAATCCAGCTCTCTGCTATGGCCTGGGAAGGCAGTAGAAGATGGCCCAAGTCCTTGGGCCCCTGCACCTGTGTGGGAGACCTGAAAGAAGCTCCTGGCTCCTGACTTCAGATCAGCTCAGCTCTGACCATTGTGGTCATTTGGGAAGTGAACCAGCAGAATGGAAGACCTCTCTCTCTCTCTCCCTCTCTATGTAAAAATTAAATAATTTTGGAAGGAAGGAAGGAAGGAAGGAAGGAAGGAAGGAAGGAAGGAAGGGGAGGGAGGGAGGAAAGGAAGGAATGAAGAGAGGGCGGGAGGGAGGGAGGGAGGAAGCTGTTTTGCCTTAGCCATTTACAAGGATCTGGATTGGAAGTGGAGCAGCTGGATGGGAACTGGCACCCATATTGGATGCTGGTGTTGCAGGAGGTGGCTTTACCCCACTACTCCACAACACTGACCTCGAAGACAATTTTTTCAAATGAAGCATGAAATTTCCAAAGCATGGTTTCAACATCATTAGTGAACCAAGATCTGCTCCCCAGCTCCAGATGTGGTTTTAGTCTTTAAAAGGCAAAATAGTCCATGTCATTTCTGATGACTAGGCACTTGATGCTGACCAAGTGATCACTTGTGTTAGCACCATATCTAAGCAACAGGACAAGGTCATTTGGATTAACCTTAATATCTGAATATCCAGTTGCAAACATTCTAAACATAACTTTGAGGTGAATTCTCATATATTTCAGATTTTGAGGTATAAAAGCACAGTTTCTGGGCAAAAGTAAGAATTGAAACAATGAACGAGGTTTGGATCATTTTGCATATAAAACTATTATTTTAAAGAAAATAAATTTTAAAAGAAAATAAATTAAACATTGACACATATATTAATAGTTTGTGAAAAATATTATATCCTTTGGGGGTTAACAACTATTTATTAAGCTTAAGAAATAATTCAAGGGACCCACACTGTGGTATAGCAGGTAAAGCTGCCGCCCACAATGCTGGCAGCCCTTATCAGCACCAGTTCGAGTCCCAGCTGCCCCATTTCTGATCCAGCTCTCTGCTACGGCCTGGGAAAGCAGCGGAGGATGACCCAAGTCCTTGGGCCCCTGCACCCACATGGTAGACCCGGAAGAAGCTCCTGGCTCCTAGCTTCGGATAGGCTCAGCTCCGGCCATTGCAGCATTGCAGCCATTTGAAGAGTGAACCAGCAGATGGAAGACCTCTCACTCTCTCTCTCTTTCTCTCTCTCTCTCTCTCTCTCTCTGTCTATGCCTCTCTGTAACTCTGCCTTTCAAATAAATAAATAAATCTTTAAAAGAAAAAAATAAATAGTCCCAGGAAGAAGAGTCCAGATTCAATCAAGTCACTGCTCTTTGTAATGTAACTCAGTGTAAGGCTAAAAACTGTTGTCCCATGACCGCTTTAGATTGTCATTAAATTAAATAGTTCAGGAGAGGAGTCTCAGATCTGATAGTTGTTCAAACTACAAATGCTGGGGAACAACATGACTTCTGGAAAATAGGTACCTAAAGATAATATTCCTGAATTACATTCTGCCATGCACAAAATATACTGAGAGTTTTAAATGTCCTGGCCGGCGCCACAGCTCGATAGGCTAATCCTCTGCCTAGCGGTGCCGGCACACCGGGTTCTAGTCCTGGTCGGGGCTCCGGATTCTGTCCCGGTTGCCCCTCTTCCAGGCCAGCTCTCTGCTGTGGCCAGGGAGTGCAGTGGAGGATGGCCCAAGTCCTTGGGCCCTGCACCCCACAGGAGACCAGGAGAAGCACCTGGCTCCTGGCTTCGGATCAGCGTGGTGCGCTAGCCGCAGCGCGCCGGCCGCGGCGGCCATTGGAGGGTGAACCAACGGCAAAGGAAGACCTTTCTCTCTGTCTCTCTCTCTCTCTCTCACTGTCCACTCTGCCTGTAAAAAAATAAAATTAAATAAAATTAAATGTCCTACTTCCACATCATGTGCATCAGGCATCTGAATAGGCAGAAAAAGCCAGAGTTCATTTTATACCTAATAGCATGAACTGATGATGAATTTAGCAAGGATTCAATGCTGCAAAACTTGAAGAAGAAAGATTTGTAGCCTGGAAATCCAGTTTTTAAAATGTTAAAGTTGGGGCCGACGCTGTGGCGCAGCGGATTAAAGCCTTGGCCTGAAGCGCTGGCATGCCATATGGGCGCCGGTTCTAGTCCTAGCTGCTCCTCTTCCAATCCAGCTCTCTGCTATAGCCTGGGATAGCAGTAGAAGATGGCCCAAGCCCTTGGGCCCCTGCTCCTGCATGGGAAACCCAGAACAAGCTCCTGGCTCCTGGCTTCAGATCGAGCAGCTCCGGCCATTGTGGCCGTCTGGGGAGTGAACCAGCGGATGGAAGACCTCTCTCTCTTTTCTACCTCTCTCTATAACTCTGTCTTTCAAATAAATAAAATAAATCTTTTTTCAAAAAAAGTTAAAGTCATACAATTGTCATCAACAATGGAACAAACAAGATGAAGGCTAAGAATGGTTTAAGAACCCGTGTTTATTACAGCTCAATTTATAATATATAGAATCAACCTAGATGTTCATCAGCTGATCATTGGATAAAGAAATTGTGGTGTATATACACATGATGTAATACTACTCAGCCAAAAAAGGAAGGAAATCTTGTCATTTGCCACACAATGGATGCAACTAGAGACCATTATGCTAAGTAAAATAAGCCAGTCCCAAAAAGACACATGTCATATGTTTTCCCTGATTTGTGGTAACTAATATACAGCATACAAAAAAAGAACTAATATATATGAGTGAAGTTGACATCTTGAGGTTTGATTATTATTTATAGCCCTTGTCTGTACTCCTGAGGAACAATGGTTTTTCTACTTACTCTTGTTGAATTCCTTATTTAATGGAGAGTTAAGTTTGTAATTATGAAGTAAATTGAAAGTGTGTCATTTATATTTATTAAATAAAAGTTAAAAAAAGAAAGTATGTCAATGCAAAAATTAAAATAAAAATAAGAAAGGAGGGGAGGCAGCAGTGAGGAAGGATAGGGTGCAAAGCATCATTATGTTCTCAATACATGAAATGTGTTCCCTTTATATAAATAAAAAAGTTTTTTTAAAAAAAGAAAAAAATCAAAAGCATTCAGCCAGGGCTGGCTTTCTAAGTATGCAACTTGTGCCATTACTTGGCTGGTTTAATGTTTTCCCCTTGCCAACTTTTTTAACAGGGAGTCTCATGTTTTTTTGTTTGTTTGTTTGTTTGTTTGTTTTGCCACAGGACCAATAAAGTATGTAGCCTGTCCTGTACAGTGTTCTGTTCACATTTCTTAGGCATGTGTTCAGAAAGTAATAATAGCACAGCAGAACATAACAGAAATCCTGGCCAAAGGAGAAAGATGGTCAATCAGTCCATGGCACACTACGTGACACCAAATATTTTGTAATTTTGCACAAGTTGTTCAAACACTAGAGAAAGCAGGCACCAGGTGCTTCCAAAAAACTACTCAAACAGTTAACAACTGCAAAAGCAAGAATGCTGTACTTTACAAAACCTAATACCTGCAATTTCTTCACTGAAACCTATAGAAGGAATAACAAAATTAAAAGTCATTTGAAAACCCCAAGGTTTATCATGCATTACTTGCTGTAGGATCTTCCTGCCCTTCAGTTTTAGAGAAGAGGTTGAAATTGGTGTGCTTTTAAAGGGGAGATGAGAGGAGCCCAGAGAGGTGGCCTAGTGGGTAAAGCCACCACTGTGACGCTGGTATCCCACATGGGTGCCATTTCATGTCTAGGCTGCTCTGCTCTGGTCCAGCTCCTTTATAATGGCCTGCGAGGGAAAGCAGAGGATGGCGCAAGTGCTTGGACCCCTGCATCCATGTAGGAGACCCAGAGGAAGCTCCTGGCTGCTGGCTTTGGCCTGGCTCAGCCCTGGCCATTGCGGCCATTTGGGGAGTGAACCAGCAGATGGAAGATCAATTCATTCTCTCTCTCTCCCTCTTCCTCTCCCTCTCTCTCTCTCTCTTCTGTCCATCTCTCCCTCTCTCTCTGTAGCTCTGATTTTTAAAAAGGGGGGGAGCAGTGAGAGCCAGATAACCTCAACTGTGACTAAATATTTTTTTTGACAGGCAGAGTTAGAGAGGGACAGAGAGAAAGGTCTTCCTACCGTTGGTTCACCCCCCAAATGGCCACTACGGCCAGCGCACTGTGCCAATCCGAAGCCAGGAACCAGATGCTTCCTCCTGGCCTCCCACGTGGGTGCAGGGCCCAAAGACTTGGGCCATCCTCCACTGCCTTCCTGGACCACAGCAGAGAGCTGGACTGGAAGAGGAGCAACCGGGACAGAATCCAGTGCCCCAACCGGGACTAGAACCCTGGCGTGCCAGCGCCGCAGGTGGAGGATTAGCCTAGTGAGCTGCAGCACCGGCCAACTGTGACTAAATATTGACTCTAACTCTCAGTCCTTCAGAGTTCTGTCAAAAGGGGTCAACATATAGGCAGATGCTGTCTGACTGTAAAAGCACAGCTTACATCAAAAAGCTTACCATGGTAAGCATCAAGAAGCTTACCATGCTTCTGAAAACATGGTAATTTTCAGTGTGCTTTCTCAATGGAAACTAAAAGTACAATTATCATCTTGAGGAGGGCAAAGTCCTGAATTTTTTATTTTGCTTTGGGAACCACCAGTCTAACATTTTCCTACTAGAAAAGCAAAACCTTGGACCAGCACTATAGCCATCACTTGGGAGTTTATTAAAACAGCAGAGGGAGCCAGTGTTTAGCCTAGCAGTGAAGACATCCACACTGGAGCACCTCAGTTAGATTTCTGGCTCTAAACTCCAGATTCCTGCCAATGCAGACAGTGAGGGGCAGCAGATGACTGCCCAACTAAGAGTCCCTGATACACATGTGGGAGACCTGGACTATGCTACCAGCTTAGCAGTTGTAGACATCTGGAAAGTGAACTAATGGATGAGAGCTCCCTCTCTGCTTTCTCTCTCTCTCTCTCTCTCTCTCTTTCTCTCTCCCCTTCTTTTCTCCCTTCTTCCTGTTCAAATATCTAAAATGTTTTTTAAAGATTCATTTTATCTATTTGAAAGACAGTTACAGAGAGAGGGAGAGAGGGAGAGGGAGAGAGGGAGAGAGGGAGAGAGGGAGAGAGGGAGAGAGGGAGAGAGGGAGAGAGGGAGAGAGAGAGAGAGAGAGAGAGAGAGAGGTCTTCCATCTGCTTGTTTACTCCCCAAATGGCTGCTGAGCTGAGCTGATCCGAAGCCAGGATCCAGGAGCTTCTCCCAGGTCTCCTAAACAGGTGCAGGGGTCCAAGGACTTGGACCATCTTCCACTGCTTTCCCAGGCCATAGCAGAGAGCTGGATGTGAAGTGTAGCAGCCAGGACACAAACCGGTGCCCATATGGGATGCCGGCGCTGCAGGCCAGGGCTTTAACTGGCTGTGCCACAGCACTGGCCCCCACCTAAAATATTTTTTAAAGACAGAATATTAGGCCCCATTGTAGACTTACTGAATTGGAAGCCACAGTTTGACAAGATTCCTAGGTGATCCACATGACCATTACAGTTTGAAGCCTTGCTCTAACAACAAGCACTGAAGAAGCTCTGGCTTCTAAAGCATTTGAGTTTTAATGCAGCAGCTACCATCCATTTGTTTCATGAAGATTATTTTCAAATGTCATTTCTTACAGAACTATTTTAAAAAGCCTTAGGCGGAGCCAAGATGGCGGAATAGTGAGGGCGCGCACCGATAGTCCGGGAAAATTTAGTTTAATAAAAGGGGAGTTACGGTAGCCACAGAAAATAGAACCAAACAAAAATTGCAGGGGAAACCCTTCTGAATGGAGCAGGCGTGAATCGGACGACCTACTGGGAGAACAAGGTCGCCCACCGCACGGAAGCAAAGTCGCGGGACCCAGCCGCAGAAGCCCCAGGGTCTGCGCAACAGTGCTCCAAGGAGAGTGCACGCCACACAGAAAACAGCGGGGAGACTTGAGACGCTCAGGGCTCCGAGTCCACACATCGGCGCTGGAAGGGGAGGTGAGCTCAATAACCCGAGACATTGGTGGGGAAACGGGGGTCAGAATCTAGAGGGGGGCCGGAAAGTGCAGCAAACTCACTACCGGAAAGAAGGAAAAAAAAAGCTTCGGGGTTTCTCTTCCCCCTAACCTTGCAAAGGTTACAAGGCTGCCAGACTTGAAGAATTCCCAAGAGACAAAGAGCAGGCCTCCTCTTTGGATTTACATATCAGTGGGGGAGAGTTAAGGAACTGAGTCACTACAATTCAGTAGCCTAGGCAACCCAGTGGGAGTCCAGAGGAGCCAAAGACTGGAAGCTAAATACCATCAATTCTGCACAGCCCTGCCCTGCAGTGTTACTTACCCCCTGAATAAATAAAATAAATAAATAAATAAAAAGAGAGAGATTTACCACACATAACCTGAGGGTGTCACCTTTGCACACCCTTAACCTGGAAGAACCAGGCAGAGCTCTCAGGCCGCACCCATCTCAAGCCTCCAAGGCTCCTCCAACAGCAGGCAGTCCACTTAACACGGACACAGTATAAAAAAAAAAAAAAAAAGAAAAAGAAAAAGCGCACAGTGACGCAAGAAGAATTAACTATGCCGAGTAACAAACACAGAAATAGAGGGAGCAAGATCAACGATGACACTATGATGCCTCCAAATAAGCAAAACACCCCAAGCCAAGAGTATGAAGATGATGAGATAGAAGAAATGCAAGATACGGATTTCAAAAAATTTATGATAAGAACATTTAGAAGTTTTCAAAAGCAAATCCTTGAACTACAGAAATCCTTAATGGACAAGATTGAAAATCTTTCTCGTGAAAATGAAATTTTAAGGAAGAGTCAAAATGAAACTCAGAAACTAGTAGAACAGGAAAGTGTAATAGTCAAGAGAAATCAAAATGAAATGAAGAGCTCAATAGATCAAATGACAAACACATTAGAAAGCCTTAAAAACAGAATGGGTGAAGCAGAAGAGAGAATATCGGACTTAGAAGATAGAGCACAGGAAAACATACAGTCAAACCAAAGAAAAGAAGAGGAAATTAGAAACCTGAAAAATATTGTTGGGAATCTACAGGATACTATTAAAAAAACCAACATTCGAGTTCTAGGAGTTCCTGAAGGCATGGAGAGAGAGAAAGGATTGGAAGGCCTTTTTAGTGAGATACTAGCAGAGAACTTTCCAGGTTTGGAGAAGGACAGAGATATCCTAGTACAGGAAGCTCATAGAACCCCCAATAAACATGACCAAAAGAGATCCTCACCACGACACGTGGTAATTAAACTTACCACAGTGAAACATAAAGAAAAGATCCTAAAATGTGCAAGAGAGAAACGTCAGATTACTCTCAGAGGATCTCCAATCAGACTCACAGCTGACTTCTCATCAGAAACCCTACAAGCTAGGAGGGAATGGCGAGACATAGCACAGGTGCTAAGAGAGAAAAATTGCCAGCCCAGAATATTATATCCTGCCAAGCTCTCATTTGTGAATGAAGGTGAAATAAAGACCTTTCATAGCAAACAGAAATTGAAAGACTTTGTGGCCACTCGTCCGGCCCTGCAAAAGATACTTAAAGATGTGCTACACTCAGAAACACAGAAACACGGCCATCAATATGAAAGAAGGGAAAGGAAGAACACCTACCAGTAAAAGAGCATGGGAAGCTCAAAGCATATACTAGAAAATATTTCCGGGAAAATGGCAGGGCAAAGTCACTACGTATCAATTGTCACATTGAACATTAATGGTCTGAATTCTTCAGTTAAAAGACACCGTTTAGCTGACTGGCTCACAGAACACAACCCAACTATTTGTTGCCTACAAGAAACACATCTCTCTAACAAAGAGGCATGCAGACTGAAAGTGAAAGGTTGGAAAAAGATATTCCATGCCAGCAGAAACCAAAAAAAAGCAGGTGTAGCCATATTAATATCAGACAAAATAAACTTTAATACAAAAACTGTTAAGAGAGACAAAGAGGGACACTATATAATGATTAAGGGTTCAATTCAACAGGAAGATGTAACTATTATAAATGTATATGCACCTAATTACAGGGCACCGGTCTATTTAAAAGATATGTTAAGGGACTTAAAGGGAGATTTAGATTCCAATACAATAGTACTGGGGGACTTCAATACTCCACTCTCAGAAATAGACAGATCATCCGGACAGAAGATCAACAAGGAAACAGCAGATTTAATTGACACTATTGCCCAAATGGATCTAACAGATATCTACAGAACTTTCAACCCTACATCTACAGACTTCACATTCTTCTCAGCAGCGCATGGAACCTTCTCTAGGATTGATCACATACTAGGACATAAAGCAAATCTCAGCAAATTTAAAAGAATTAGAATCATACCATGCAGCTTCTCAGACCACAGCGGGATGAAGCTGGAAATTAGCAACTCAGGAAACCCCAGAAAGTATGCAAACACATGGAGACTGAACAACATGCTCCTGAATGAACACTGGGTCATTCAAGAAATCAAAAGAGAAATCAAAAACTTTCTGGAAGTAAATGAAGACAACAACACAACATATCAAAACTTATGGGATACAGCAAAAGCAGTATTGAGAGGCAAATTTATAGCAATAGGTGCCTATATCAAGAAATTGGAAAGGTACCAAATAAATGAGCTTTCAGCGCACCTCAAGGACCTAGAAAAACTGCAGCAAACCAAACCCAAATCTAGTAGGAGAAGAGAAATAATTAAAACCAGAGAAGAAATTAACAGGATTGAATCCAAAAAAACATTACAAAAAATCAGCCAAGCGAGAAGCTGGTTTTTTGAAAAAATAAACAAAATTGACACCCCATTGGCCCAACTAACTAAAAAAAGAAGAGAAAAGACCCAAATCAATAAAATCAGAGATGAAAAAGGAAACGTAACAACAGACACCACAGAAATAAAAAGAATCATCAGAAATTACTACAAGGACCTGTATGCCAGCAAACAGGAAAACCTATCAGAAATGGATAGATTCCTGGACACATGCAATCTACCAAAATTGAACCATGAAGACATCGAAAACCTAAATAGACCCATAACTGAAACAGAAATTGAAACAGTAATAAAGGCCCTCCCAACAAAGAAAAGCCCAGGACCAGATGGATTCACTGCTGAATTCTACCAGACATTTAAAGAAGAACTAATCCCATTTCTTCTCAAACTATTCAGAACAATCGAAGAAGAGGGAATCCTCCCAAATTCTTTCTATGAAGCCAGCATCACCTTAATCCCTAAGCCAGAGAAAGATGCAGCACTGAAAGAAAATTACAGACCAATATCCCTGATGAACATAGATGCAAAAATCCTCAATAAAATTCTGGCCAATAGAATACAACAACACATCAGGAAAATCATCCACCCAGACCAAGTGGGATTCATCCCTGGTATGCAGGGATGGTTCAACATTCGCAAATCAATCAATGTGATTCACCACATTAACAGACTGCAGAAGAAAAACCATATGATTATCTCAATTGATGCAGAGAAAGCATTTGATAAAATTCAACACCCTTTCATGATGAAAACTCTAAGCAAATTGGGTATAGAAGGAACATTCCTCAATATAATCAAAGCAAATTATAAAAAACCCACAGCCAGCATCCTATTGAATGGGGAAAAGTTGGAAGCATTTCCACTGAAATCTGGCACCAGGCAGGGATGCCCACTCTCACCACTGCTATTTAACATAGTTCTGGAAGTTTTAGCCAGAGCCATCAGACAAGAAAAAGAAATCAAAGGAATACAAATCAAGAAGGAAGAAGTCAAACTATCCCTCTTTGCAGACGATATGATTCTGTACTTAGAGGATCCAAAGAACTCTACTAAGAGACTATTGGAACTCATAGAGGAGTTTGGCAAAGTGGCAGGATATAAAATCAATGCACAAAAATCAACAGCCTTTGTATACACAAGCAATGCCATGACTGAGAAAGAGCTGCTAAGATCAATCCCATTCACAATAGCTACAAAAACAATCAAATACCTTGGAATAAACTTAACCAAGGACGTTAAAGATCTCTACGATGAAAATTACAAAACCTTAAAGAAAGAAATAGAAGAGGATACCAAAAAATGGAAAAATCTTCCATGCTCATGGATTGGAAGAATCAACATCATCAAAATGTCCATTCTCCCAAAAGCAATTTATAGATTCAATGCAATCCCAATCAAGATACCAAAGACATTCTTCGCAGATCTAGAAAAAATGATGCTGAAATTCATATGGAGGCACAAGAGACCTCGAATAGCTAAAGCAATCTTGTACAACAAAAACAAAGCCGGAGGCATCACAATACCAGATTTCAGGACATACTACAGGGCAGTTGTAATCAAAACAGCATGGTACTGGTACAGAAACAGATGGATAGACCAATGGAACAGAATTGAAACACCAGAAATCAATCCAAACATCTACAGCCAACTTATATTTGATCAAGGATCTAAAACTAATTCCTGGAGCAAGGACAGTCTATTCAATAAATGGTGCTGGGAAAACTGGATTTCCACGTGCAGAAGCATGAAGCAAGATCCCTACCTTACACCTTACACAAAAATCCACTCAACGTGGGTTAAAGACCTAAATCTACGTCCTGACACCATTAAGTTATTAGAGAACATTGGAGAAACCCTTCAAGATATTGGCACAGGCAAAGAATTTCTGGAAAAGACCCGGGAGGCACAGACAGTCAAAGCCAAAATCAACTATTGGGATTGCATCAAATTGAGAAGTTTCTGTACTGCAAAAGAAACAGTCAGGAGAGTGAAGAGACAACCGACAGAATGGGAAAAAATATTTGCAAACTATGCAACAGATAAAGGGTTAATAACCAGAATCTACAAAGAGATCAAGAAACTCCACAAAAACAAAACCAACAACCCACTTAAGAGATGGGCCAAGGACTTCAATAGACATTTTTCAAAAGAGGAAATCCAAATGGCCAACAGGCACATGAAAAAATGTTCAAGGTCACTAGCAATCAGGGAAATGCAAATCAAAACCACAATGAGGTTTCACCTCACCCCGGTTAGAATGGCTCACATACAGAAATCTACCAACAACAGATGCTGGCGAGGATGTGGGGAAAAAGGGACACTAACCCACTGTTGGTGGGAATGCAAACTGGTCAAGCCACTATGGAAATCAGTCTGGAGATTCCTCAGAAACCTGAAGATAACCCTACCGTTCAACCCAGCCATCCCACTCCTTGGAATTTACCCAAAGGAATTTAAATTGGCAAACAAAAAAGCGGTCTGCACCCTAATGTTTATTGCAGCACAATTCACAATAGCCAAGACCTGGAACCAACCTAAATGCCCATCAATGGTAGACTGGATAAAGAAATTATGGGATATGTATTCTTTAGAATACTATACCGCAGTAAGAAACAACGAAATCCAGTCATTTGCAACAAAATGGAGGAATCTGGAACACATCATGCTGAGTGAAGTAAGCCAGTCCCAAAGGGACAAATACCATATGTTTTCCCTGATCGGTGACAACTGACTGAACACCAAAAAGGAAACCTCCTGAAGTGAAATGGACACTATGAGAAATGGTGACTTGATCAGCATAGCCCTGACTGCTAATGGACAACTTAATACATTATCCCTCATAGTATTTTTTTTTTGTCTGTTCTACTTAATATGACTGGTTTAATTCTGTAATTATCACACAGTTATTCTTAAGTGTTGAAAATTAACTGAAATGTGATCCCTGTTAAACATAAAAGTGGGTATAAGAGAGGGAAGAGATGTATAATTTGGGGCATGCTCGGGCTGACTTGCCCCAATTGGTAGAGTTGGAAACATACTAGGGGATTCCAATTCAATCCCATCAAGGTGGCATGTGCCAATGCCATCTCACTAGTCCAAGTGATCAATTTCAGTTCACAATTGATCATAATGAAAGGACTGAGAGTCAAAGGGAGCACATAAACAAGTCTAGTATCTGCTAACACTAACCGATAGAATAAATAAAGGGGAGAGTGATCCAACATGGGAAGTGAGATACTCAGCAGACTCATAGAATGGCGGATGTCCTAAATAGCACTCTGGCCTCAGAATCAGCCCTAAAGGCACTCGGATCTGGCTGAAAAGCCCATGAGAGTATTTCAGGCATGGAAAGCCAAGACACTCTGGCAAAAAGATCTCTGTGAGTGAGATCCCAGTGGAAAGAACAGGTCTTCAAAGAGGGAGGTGCCTTTCTCTGAAGGGAGGAGAGAACCTCCACTTTGACTATGACCTTGTCTAAACAAGATAAGAGTCGGAGAACTCAAGGGGCTTCCATAGCCTTGGAAACTCATGACTGGTGCATAGGGAGATTACTGATGCCATAAACAGGAGTGTCAATTTGTAAAGTCAACAACAGGAGTCACTGTGCACTTACTCCTCATGTAGGATCTCTGTCCTTAATGTGCTGTACACTGAGGCTTAATGCTATAACGAGTACTCAAACAGTATATTTCACTTTGTGTTTCTATGGGGGTGCAAACTGTTGAAATCTTTACTTAATGTACACTAAACTGATCTTCTGTTAAAAAAAAAAAAAAAAAAAAAAAGAAACTATCAATTCCCAACTTGACTCTCACTGGGATTAAACATGACAATAGGTCTGATCTGATTTCATCATCATTTAAAAAAAAATCATCTATTATTTTTCACTTTATGTTTCTGTGTGGGAACAAACTGTTGAAATCCTTACTTAAGGTATAATAAGCTGATCTTCTGTATACTAAGATAATCGAAAATGAATCTTGATGTGAATGGAAGGGGAGAGGGAGTGGGAAAGGGGAGGGCGGTGGGTGGGAGGGACGGTATGGGGGGGAAAGCCATTGTAACCCATGAGACGTACTTTGGAAATTTATATTCATTAAATAAAAGATAAAAAAAAAATAAAAAAAAAATAAAAAGCCTTAAATTCAAATGTAATCAAAGACCAAGAATAACCAAAATAATCTTGAGCACAAAGATTTTGACTTCAAATATGCTATAAGGCAGTTATAACCAAAACACATGCTAAGAGCATAAAAATAGACTCAACCAATTGAATAGGATAAAAAAGCCCAGAAATTGGGGCTGGCACTATGGCCTAGTAGGCTAAGCTTCTGCCTGCAGTGCCGGCATCCCAAATGGGTGCCAGTTCATGTCCCGGCTGCTCCTCTTCCAATCCCGCGCCCCTGCTTATAGCTTGTGGAAGATGGCCCAAGTGCTTGGGCCTCTGCACCCGCATGGAAGACCCAGAAGAAGCGCCTGGCTCCTGGTTTTGGATCAGCCCAGCTCCAGCCATTGCAGCCATTTGGGGAGCAAACCAGCAGACAGAAAATCTCTCTTTGTGTCTCTCCCACTATCTGTAATTCTGATCCTCAAATAAATAAATAAATCTTTTTTAAAAAGCCCAGAAATAGGGGCTGGCATTATGGCATAGCAGGTAAAGCCTCCACCTGCAGTGCTGACATCCCATATGGGTGCTGGTTCAAGTCCTGGCTGCTCCACATCTGATCCAACTCTCTGCTATGGCCTGGGAAAGGAGTAGAAAATGGCCCAAGTTCTTGGGCCCCTGCACACACGTGGGAGACCCGGAAGGAGCTCCTGTTCTTGGATTGGGATCAGCCCAGCTCTGGCCATTGCAGCCAATTGGGGGGTGAACCAGTGGATATAAGGCCTCTCTTTCTCTCTCTCTCCTCTCTTTGTGTAACTCCGACTTTCAAATAAACAAATAAATCTTTAAAAAGCCCAGAAATAAACCCAAGAATTTATAGTCAACTGATCTTTGATGGAAGTGCTAAGAATACACAGTGCAGAAAGGACTGGGGAAATTAATCATCCTATGCAGAAGAATGAAGCTAGAACCTTATTTTATGCCATTTTCCACAAATAAATTCAAAAGGATTAAAGTGTTAGATGAATGACCTAAAATGTAAAACTACTAGAAGAAATCGTGGGGTGCGGGGAATATTTATGATGCTGGTGTGGGCAACAATTTTATGGATTAGTCCTGAAAGTTCAAGCAACAGCAGCAAAAATAGACAAGTTGGATTGATCAAACTAAAAAGTTTCTGCACAGCAAAAGTAACAATTAGCAAAGTAAAGAGGCAATTTGTGAAATGTGCAAAATATTTGTAAACCATACATCTTATAAGTAATTAATATCCAAAATACATAAGAAATTCAATGAAATAGCAAGAACAATAGCCTGGTTAAAGAATGGTCAAGCACTAGAACAGTTACTTCTCAAAATAAGACATACAAATGGGCAGCAGGCTCATGAAAGAATGCTCGGCATCACTAATTATTAGAATACAAATTAAAACTACGATGAGATAATGCCTCACACATGTTAGAATGGCTTTTATGAAAAATATGAACGAGAAGCACTTTTGACATTATAAAAAAGAGAACCTTTGGACACTGGTGGTAGAAACAGAAATTAGTACAGTCATTATGAAAAACAGTATGCAGCTTTGTCGAAAAACTAAAAATGAAACTACTCTATAATCTAGTGATACCAATTCTGGGAATATATTCAAAGGAACGGAAATGACTATGACAAAGCGATAACTGCATGCCCATGATCATTGCAGCAGTGTTCACAATAGCCAAAATATGGAATAATCCTAGGTGTCCATCAAGGGATGAGTGGATCAGGAAAATGTACATACACACAATGGAATACTATCCAACCTTAAGTTAAAGACTGAGAAGTTGCTACTTAAAGGGCCCAAGGTCTTATCTACACAGAAGGAATAAATTTTGAGATCTATTGCTCAGTACAATGAGATCAGTCAATAATAATGCTTTATATACATCAAAATAATACAGTAAATTTCATATGTATCATCACAAAAATATGTCAAATCAGATGACAAATACGTTCATTGACTTGATTCAATCATTCCACATTATATGCATACATCAAAACACAATGCACTCCATCAGTGTAACATAATTCTGATTTTCAGTTAAAATAATATACCATTTTAAAAACACTAGACTATTTTATTTGTTACTTATTTAAGAAGCAGAGATGGTCACAGAAAGTTACCTCCCATCTTCTGGCCTACTCCACAGATATAATCTCCAGGACTGGGTTGGGCCAAGGTCAGGAGCTGGGAACTCAATTCAGGTCTCCCATTAACTGTCTGAGCCACCATTGGTTCATGTGGCTGAACTGTCCCAGAATAGAAGCCCATATGGAACAGGGCCATCCTGAAACTGAATTAGCTACTAGAGGGTATCCCACTCTGGGTCCAAAAGCCACAGCATGTCTCCAGTCTTGAGACTCTTATCATTCCACTATGTTCACATGGGTGGCATGAGCAACATGGCCCAAGCTTCTTAGAGCCTAAGCCCAGCAGAAAGGCTGAGATCCCTGCTTCCATGCTCGGAAGGCACATTATATTCAAGCTGGCAAAAGTAGAAGACAAAAGGAGAAATCAGCAAAGGAAAAACATCAAGTCACATGTAAAAGAATCCCCAATAGACCAGTAGCATATTTCTCAGCAGAAATCTAGGAGACTGGGAGAGAATGGGATGATATTTTCATAGTTCAGGAAGAGAAACCCTGCCAACCAAAAATATACCCAGCAAGGTAACCTTCAGAAATGAAGGAGAAATAAAGATTCTCAGACAAGCAACAGCTGATGGAATGCATCAACACCAGATGAGCCTTATAAGAAATGCTTAAGGGGGCCAGCGCTGTGGCATAGCAGGTAAAGCTGCCACCTGCAGTGCCAGCATCCCATATGGGCACCGGTTCGAGTCCCGGCTACTCCATTTCTGATCCAGCTCTCTGCTATGGCCTGGGAAAGTAGTAGAAGATGGCCCAAGTCCTTGGGCTCCTGCACCCACGTGGGAGACCCGGAGGAAGCTCTTGGCTCCTGGCTTCAGATCGGCGCAGCTCCAGCTGTTGCGACCAATTGGGGAGTGAACCAGTGGATGGAGGACCCCTCTTTCTCTCTCTGTGTGTATGTAACTCTTTCAACTTAAATAAATAAATAAATCTTTATTTTAAAAAAGAATAACCTTGAATGTGAATGGGTTAAATTCCCCAATTAAAAGATATACACTGGCTGAATGGTTTAAAAAACAAGACCCAACAATGTAGGAAACTCACTTCACCAATAAAAGATACACATGAACTGAAAGTAAAGGAATACAAAAACTATTCCATGCAAACAGAAACCAAAAGTGAGCAGGAGTAGCTAAACTCTCATAAAACAGACTTTAACACAAACTGTAAAAAATAAAATGTCACTATATATTGATAAAAGGGTCAATTCAGAAAGAGCATATAATAACTATACATAAATGCACCCAACACATGATCATCTAAATAAATAAAGAAAATAATATTAGTTTTAAAGGAAAAATAGACTCCATTACAATAATATTTTGGATCTATAATACCCCACTTTCATCAATGGACAGATTATGCAGGCAGAAAATCAACAAAAGGGGCCACCGCTGTGGAATAGCGGGGTAAAGCCACCACCTACAGTGCTGGCATCCCATATGGACACCAGTTCGAGTCCTGGCTGCTCCACTTCTGATCCAGCTCTCTGCTATGGCCTGGGAAAGTAGTAGAAGATGGCCCAAGTTCTTGGGCCCCTGCACCCACGTAGGGGACCTGGAAGAGGTTCCTGGCTCCTGGCTAGGATCGGCGCAGCTCCAGCCATTGAGGCCAACTGGGGAGTGAACCAGTGGATGGAAGATCTCTCTCTCTCTCTCTCTCTCTCTGCCTCTTCTTCTCTCTCTGTGTAACTCTGACTTTCAAATAAATAAATAAATCCTTAAAAATATTTTACTAGGCCGGCGCCGCGGCTCACTAGGCTAATCCTCCGCCTAGCGGTGCCGGCACACCAGGTTCTAGTCCCGGTTGGGGTGCCGGATTCTGTCCTGGTTGCCCCTTTTCCAGGCCAGCTCTCTGCTGTGGCCAGGGAGTGCAGTGGAGGATGGCACAAGTCCTTGGGCCCTGCACCCCATGGGAGACCAGGAGAAGCACCTGGCTCCTGCCATCGGATCAGTGCAGTGCGCTGGCCGCAGCATGCCGGCCGCGGCGGCCACTGGAGGGTGAACCAACAGCAATGGAAGACCTTTCTCTCTGTCTCTCTCTCTCACTGTCCACTCTGCCTGTCAAAAAATAAAAAAAAATAAAAAAAATTTTACTAAATCTTTTTTAAAAAAGCAAATCAACAAACAAAGAATCCCTGGAATCAAACTATACTATACACCAAATGTGCATAACAGACATTTACAGAAATTTTAACCAACAGCTACAAAATATGCATTCTTCTCATCAACACATGGAACATTCATTCTCCAGGATAAGCTATGTGTTAGGTCACAATATAGGTCACAAATTTTTAAAAATCAAAATAATATCATGTGTCTCCACTGACCACAATGGAATTAAATCATAAATCAACAAAAAGAGGAAATAAGTAGGAGTGGGGGCACTGTGCCACAGTGAGTTAAACCACCAGTTAGGGTGCCTAATGCTGTACTGGAGTGCCAGTTTGAGTGCTGGCTACTCCATTTCTGATCATCTTCCTGCTAATTCATCCTGAGAAGCAACACATTATGGCCTGAGTACTTCAGTCCTGCCACCCATGTGGAAGACTCGGAATTCTGGGTTCCTAGCTTCATCTTTTGACACAGCCCTGGCTGTTACAGGCATTTGGAGAGTGAACCACTGAACAGAAGACTCTCTCCCCACTTCCTCCCTGTTGCTCTGCCTTTAAAATAAATTAATTAAATAAGTAAACACTTATAAAATTAGGAAATGTAGAAATTGTATAAATACATGGAGTTATACAACATGTTCCTAAATGACCAATGGATCAAGGAAGAAGTTAAATGGAAATTTAAAGATTTCTTAAAACAAATGTAAATGGGAACAAATTTTACCAAAACATATGGGTTACAGTCAAAACAGTACTAAGAGATAATTTTCAGCAACAAATGCCTACATGAAAAAAATTAGGAAAGTTTCAAATCACCAACCTAACTAAACAACTCAATGAACTAGAAAAGCAAGAACAAATCAAACTAAAAATTAGTTAAGAAATAGATGCAATCAAGATAAAAAATGCAAAAGATCAATGAAACAAAAGAATAGTTATTCAAAACAATAAAATCAAAAAACTTTTATAGGCTCAGAAAAAAAAGAAAGAAAACCAAAATAAAATCAGAGAACAAAAAGGAGATATTACAAGTAATGCCACAGAAACACTTAGGATTATTAGGGATTGTTATGAACAACTATACAACAACAAATTAGGAAACCTAGAAGAAATAGACACAAATAACCTATGAATATTAAATCACAAAGAAATAGAACACCTACATAGACCAGGTGTCTATGTAGGTGATACCAGTTTGGTTGACAACACCTAAATTGTGTCCAGCTGGCTAATTCTATGTCCTTTTCTCCATTGGAAAAAAAAAAACTCAACAAATTAGGTATAGAAGCAACATACCTCAACACAATGAAGCTACAGTCAACATCATGCTAAATGGCAAAACACTAAAAGCATTTTCTCTAGCATCTGGAATAAGACAACGATGTCCATTTTCATCACTGTTGTTTAAGACAGAACTGGAAGTCCTAGCCAGAGCAATCAGGCAAGAGAAAGAAATAAAGGGCATCTAAATAATAAAGGAGAAAGTAAAAGTAACCCTGTTTACATAAGACATTATTTCATACAGAGAAAAATCTTGGTCTCCACTAAAAAAAAATTGTGAGAATCAATGAATTCTATACATTTGCAGAATCAATGAATTCTGTACATTTGCAGAATACAAGATCAACTACAAAAATCACCAATGCTTCTACACATCAGTAATGAAGTAGCTAAAAAAGAATCAGGAAAGAAATTCCATTTACCAAATACTTATGAATCAGTTTAACCAAGGAGGTGAAAGAACTCTACATTGAAAACTGTAAAACATTGATGAAAGACACTGAAGCATATACCAAAAGATAGAAATACATCCCATGTTCATGGATTGGAATAATTAATATTGTTAAAATACCCATATTACCCAAATATGTTTTTGTTCTGTCTGCTGCCCTCATAGAATCATCTTGGAAAAATATTTTCCCTTTCAGTTTTTTGCAATAATTTTAAAAGAATTGTTATTAATTTTTCTTTGAAAATTTTGGTATAACTCAACAATGAAGCCATATAGTCCTGGATTTTTCTTTGAGTAAATGCAATTCCTATCAGGATACAAATAGCCTTCATCACAGATATAGAAAAAAATATTGCTAAAATCTTTGGGCAGGGGTCTGTCACGCTGTGGGGGGCATAGCAATCTGGAAGGTGTCTTCCCGCATCCCGGGGTGGGTGGGTGGATCAGCAATCCCAGCCCTAAGCCCCACACAGGTGCTTCCATTTAGAATCTGAAAGCTTGGGCCAGGCGGTGGGAATGGAACCCAGCACCTCTGCGAGTGGAGCTTCCTCAATGCACAGAGCTACAAGCTTAGGATGGAAGCGGAGAGTGGCTTGTATAGGTTCCTGGCTACTTCTCCCTTCCACCCCCTGCTGACTCTGCTCGCTCACCCCTCCCGCTCCCTATGCCACTCATTTCTCTCCCACCCCCCTGCTTCGGCCCTGCCTGCCCATTTGGGCCTCTGGGGGTGGGGCCGGCAGATGGGAGGGGTCTCAATAAAATTTTAAAAGCAAAAAAATATATATATTGCTAAAATCTGAATGTAATCACAAATAACTCTGAAAAGCCAAACCAATCCTGAGCAGAAAGCTGGAGACATCAGAATCCCTGACTTCAAAATATATAAAACTACAATCAAACACAAAAACAGACACAAAGATCAATAGAACAGAAATAAATCCACATACTGACCAACAACTAATTTCTGACAAAGCCACAAAGAAGAACATACATTGGAGAAAGTACCATATTCTCAATAGAAGATGCTGGAAAAATTGTATATTGAAGACAGATGCCAGATTCTCATCCTCCTTATCTCTCACCATGTACAAAGCCAACGCTAAATGAATCAAAGTCTTAAATGTAGGACTCAAAACTATGAAACTAGTTGGAAAAAGTGGGAAATTCTTGAGCACATTGGTCTGGGCAAAGATTTTTTGGATATGATCTCAAAAGCACAGGAAATAAAAGTCAAAATTGACAAATGAAACTAAACTAAATGTATTCTGCACAGCAAAAGAAATAATCAAGAGTTAAGAGACAAGCTACAAGACTCATAGAATGGCAGATGTCCTAAACAGCACTCTGGCCTCAGAATCAGCCCTTAGGGCATGCAGATCCGGCTGAAAAGCCCATGAAAGTATTTCAGGCATGGAAAGCCAAAACACTCTGGCCAAAAAAAAAAAAAAACTAAATGAAAGATCTCTGCGAGTGAGATCCCAGTGGAAAGAACAGGTCATCAAAGAATGAGGTACCTTTCTCTGAAGGGAGAACAGAACTTCCTCTTTGACTATGACCTTGTCTAAATATCAGAGTCAATGAACTCAAAAGGCCTCCATAGCCTTGGCAACTCATGACAAGAGCCTAGGGTGATTACTGACACCATAAACAAGAATGTCAATCTGTTAAGTCAACAACAGGAGTCACTGTGCACTTACTCCTCATGTAGGATCTCTGTCCTTAATGTGCTGTACATTGTGATTTAATGCTATAACTAGTACTCAAACAGTATTTTACACTTTGTTTCTGTGTGGGTGCAAACTGTTGAAAGCTTTACTTAATATATGCTAAATTGATCTTCTGTATATAAAGATAATTGAAAATGAATCTTGATGTGAATAGAAGGGGAGAAGGAGTGGGAGAGGGGAGGGTTGAGGGTGGGAGGGAAGTTATGGGGGGGGGAAGCCATTGTAATCCATAACCTGTAGTTTGGAAATTTATATTCATTAAATAAAAGTTAGAAAAAAAAGAGACAAGCTACAGGAGCCAGTGTTGTGGTACAAAGGGCTTAGCCAGGGCCTGCAACACCAGCAACACATATGGGGAAGCTGCTTCAAGTGCCATCTGCTCCACTTCCCATGCAGCTCTCTGCTAATGAGCCTGGGAAAGCAGAGGAAGATAGGCCAAGTTCTTGGACACCTGACACCCACATAAAAAACCCAGATAGAGTTCCTGACTTCGGGCTTCAGTCCAGCTCCAGCCATTACAGTCATTTGAGGACTAAACTAGTGAATAGAATATCTCCCTGTCTCTCCCTCTCTCTATAACTCTGCATTTCAAATAAATAAATAAATCTTTTTTAAAAAAGAGAGACTATGTACAGAATGGGAAAAATATTCATAAAATATTCATCTGACAATAAATTAATATCCAGATTATATAAGGAATTCAAACAACTTAATAGCAAACACACAAATAACCCAATTTAAAAACAGCCACGTGAACTCAATGGACATTTCTCGAAAGAAGACATATAAATGACCAACAAGTGTATAAAAAATATTCAAAGAGACACAAAGATGGCAGAGTAGGGAGGGAGCTTACTGCTGTAGTCTAGGGGAATACAGTTTTTAAAAAAATGGAGAGAGTACAATCTCAGGGAAGAGTTAGGGAGGAAATGGCAGAGAAAACTCCGTACAAATTAGAGGAACACTGTGGATCTATGTGGAGGGTGTAGACACGCAGAACTCAGGACTCCAGCTGCTGAGAGCCTCAGCACCAGCTTTGGAGAGAGAGGTGAAACCAGACTGCAGCAGCCCAAAATAAAACTTCAGGAAGATCCTGGCATGAGTCTGTCTTAGAGCCCTGTGTGGAACAGTAAACCTGCCAACCTAGAGGGAATAAAAATGGGTCACATTTCTCTCTCCCTGACCACCCAGTACCAGTATCCTGTAACTAGCCGAGAGGGGGTGGGTGCCATTTTGGACACGTATAACAGCTGCATCAGCTCATATCCATGTGCCAGCAATCAGCTGAGAAGAGATGCTGGAGTCTGGCTGGGAGAACTGACAGGGAGCTGGGTGCTTGTGACTGTGGGAGTCTTGTGTGCCAGGACTGTGAAAACATTGTGGCTGTGTGGGAGGGCGCAGGATGTGTTGGGTCTTTGGGGAGTCACTGTGGGCAGCTCCATAAGCTCAGGACTCCCTGAGTCCTGGTGAAGGTCATTGCTGCAGAATCCATGCTCAGACTGCACAGATCATTTGTGTGGTTCTTAAGGCAGTGTGAACGAATAGTATACCCACTGGGGCTAGTAACCAGGTATTGGTCTCCTTGGAGGAGAGAAGGTGAGTGTGAGACTACACCAACAGAATAGAGTAAACCTCCCCTCTGATTAAAAAATAAAGAAATAAAAGAAGGGGCCGGCACTGTAGCATAGCAGGAGAAGCCACCGCCTGTAGTGCTGGTGTCCCATATGGGTGCCAGTTTGAGTCCAGGCTGCTCCACTTCCAATCTGGCTCTCTGCTGTGGCCTAGGAAGACAGTGGAGGATGGTCCAGGTCCTTGGGCTCCTGCATCCATGTGGAAGACTTGGAGGAGGCTCCAGCCTCCTGGCTTTGGATCGGCATGTCTCCAGCCACTGCGGCCATTTGAGGGATGAACCAGTGGATGGAAGATCTCTCTCTCTATCTATCTATCTATATCTCTCTGCCTCTGCCTCTCTGTTAACTCTGCCTTTCAAATAAATAACAAATCTTTAAAAAAAGGGAGAGAGATTTACCAAGCCCTATTTGGGTGTCACCTTGGACACTCCCCTCACCCTGGAACACTGAACACAGCTCTTCCTTGGCTACACCCAGCACATGCCTTTGCATATTCACTGAAACAGCAGACACTCCACTAACCCATAGAGGCATAGACCAAAGGTAAAAGTCATCATAGGGAACAATAAAAAAAAAAGTATCTCCACAAATGCCTAAAAATAAACACAGCAATTAAAGAAATAAGAATAAGGAAGACGGGCCGGCGCCGTGGCTCAATAGGCTACTCCTCGGCCTTGCAGTGCTGGCACACCAGGTTCTAGTACCAGTCAGGGCACTGGATTCTGTCCCGGTTGCCCCCCGCTTCCAGGCCAGCTCTCTGCTATGGCCCTGGAGTGCAGTGGAGGATGGCCCAAGTCCTTGGGCCCTGCACCCGCATGGGAGACCAGGAGAAGCACCTGGCTCCTGGCTTCGGATCAGCACGATGCGCTGGCCGCAGCGCGTGGGCCATGACGGCCATTGGAGGGTGAACCAATGGCAAAGGAAGACCTTTCTCTCTCTCTCTCTCTCTCTCTCTCTCTCACTGTCCACTCTGCCTGTCCAAAAAAAAAAAAAAAAAGAATAAGGAAGACAACATGATGACCCCAAAGGAACACAACAACACTTCAATATTCAAATGTTAAAATGAAGAGAATGAAGAAATGCCAGAAACAGATTTAAAAAATTGAATGAAGGGGCTGGCGCTGTGGTGTAGCAGGTGGAGCTGTGACCTGCAGTGCTGGCATCCCTTATGGGTGCTGGTTTGAGTCCCGGCTGCTCCACTTCCAATCTAGCTTTCTGATATGGCTTGAGAAAGCAGTAGAAGATGTCCCAAGTCCTTGGGCCCTTGCATCCACGTGGAAAGACCTGAAGGAAGCTCCTGGCTCCTGACTTTGGATCAGTGCAGCTCCAGCTGTTATAGCCATTTGGGGAGTGAACCAATGGATGGAAGACCTCTCTCTCTCTCTCTCTCTCTCTCTCTCTCTCTCTCTTCACTTCTCCTTCTCTCCATGTGTGTAACTCTTTCAAATAAATAAATAAATCTTCAAAAAAATTTGATCATGGGATTACTTAGAAGTAATCAGGAGCAAATCCACAAACTAAAAACCCATACATGACATGAATGAACATTTTTCCCATGAAATCAAGATTTTAAGGGAAATCAAAATGAAATATTGGAAATGAAGAATTCAATAGATCAAATAAAAAATGCTATGGAAAGCCTTAACAACAGATTCAGTGATACAGAAGAAAGAATATCCAAGTTAGAAGACAAATCTCTGGAAATTTTAGTCAGACCAAAAAACAAAAAACCAAGAAATTATAAAACTAAAACACTATTGGGGATTTACAGGATACATTAAACAATCCAACATATGGGTCTTAGGAGTTCCTGAAGGCGTGGAAAGACAGAATGGATTACAAGGCCTATTTAGTGAAATAATTACAAAAAAATTCCCTAATTTGGAGAAAGCAACGGATATCCAAGTACAGGTATCACATAGAACTCCTAATAGACATGACCAGAAAAGAGCCTCACCACAACACATTGTAGTCAAACTCTACACAGTAAAACATAAAGAAAAGATTCTAAAATGTGTACAAGAGAAACACCAGATTACTTTCAGAGGATCTTTAATTAGACTCACAGTGGATTTCTCATGAGAAACCCTACAGGCTATAAGAGAAATGTGAGATATATTCCAAGTCTTAAGAGAAAAAAAAAAAACTGCCAACCCAGAATACTATACCCTACGAAGCTCTCATTTATGAATGAAGGTGAAATAAAGACCTTCCATAACAAACAGAAATTGAAAGAATTTGTCACCACTCATACAGCTTTACAATAGATGCTTAAGGATGTGCTACGCACAGAAATACAAAAACATGGTCATCACCATGAAAGAATGTAAAAGTACAAAGAAAATCCAAAGTAAACAATAGGAATATTTGTGAAACAACAGCAGAGCCGAGTCGTTACTTATCAATAGTCACCTTGAACGTAAATGGTCTCAACTCACCAGTTAAAAGACACACACTGGCTGAATGGATTAAAAAGCAAAACCCATCTATTTATTGCCTAGAAGAAACACATCTCACCAACAAAGATATGTGCAGACTGAAAGTGAAAGAATGGAAAAAGATATTCCATGCTAACAGAAACCAAAGAGCTGCTGTAGCCATCCTAATATCAGACATAACAGACTTTAACACAAAAACTGTTAAAAGAGACAAAGAAGGGCAACTGTGCAATGATTAAGGGATCAATTCAATAGGAAGATGTGACTCTAATATGTACATGCACCTAATTACAGGGTACCTGGTAATTTAAAAGAAATATTAATGAATCTAAAGGGAGACATAGACTCCCATACAATAGTAATGGGGCTTCAATACCCCATTTCAGCAATGAACAGATCAACCAGACAGAAAATTAGCAAGGAAACAAGAGTTAATCAACGCTATAGAACAAATGGACATAAGTGATATCTACAGAACTTTTCACCTACAGTTGCTGAATACACATTCTTCTCACCAGTACATGGAACTTTCTCTAGGATAGATCACATGCTAGGCCATAAAGCAAGTCTCAGAAAATTCAAAAAAATCAAAATCATACCATGCATCTTCTCTGATCACAATGGAATGAAGCTGGAAACCAACGACTCAAGAATCTCTGGAATATAAGCAAACAAATGGAGACTGAACAACATGCTCCCGAATGAAAAAATATTCAACATCACATTAATAAAGAAATGCACTCAAAGTCACAACAAAGTATCAGCTCACCCCAATAGAATGGTTAGTATCAAAAAAAAAGTAAATATATAAACATCAAAAAAGTTAAACATTATGAAAAAACTGTAAAATGTTTACATTTAAACTTTATTTTAAAGGAAAGGAAACATTGAACCTTATAACCAAGCAAAAGCCAGGTCTAGCAAGCATAATGCTAGCCCTAGATTACTTATTGACTTCAAACAAACAAAAATACAAAATATAGTAAAATATAAAAACAACTTCATGTTTTCTAGACCCCAAAAAAGGAATTTTCGACAAATTTAAAGCATGCCTTTCTTAAATTTTGTAATTATTTACTGTGGAATAGCTCAGAATGTCAGCTCTGTTTTAAGGATTGGAATTGATAACTGAACAAGGAAACGCAATTTGGATTATAAAATTCTTGTTTTAATAAAAACTCTTTAAACAGAAAAAAAAAATCAACACTTGTGAGGATGCAGAGAAAAGAGAATGCTTATATGCTGTTGGCGGGTATGTAAATTCCAACAATCATTATGAACAACAGTATGGAGGGTCTTCAAAATCTAAAAATAGTACTACCATAGGACCCAGAAATCCCACTTCTGGGAATGGAACCAAGGAAAAGAAATCAGTATGCAGAAGAGACATCTTGCACTCCAGTGTTTAAGGTGGCACTGTTTGTTCACAATAACCAACATATGGAATCAACAGAAGAATGGATAGATAAAATGTGATATTTATTCACAAGCATCTTTCTTATTCAGCCATAAAATACTGAAATATATCATTTGTAGCAACACGGATGAACTTAGAGGAAACTTCTTAAATTAAATAAGTCAGGCACAGAAAGAAAAATACTGCATGCTCTCACTTATATGTGGTAGCTAAAAAAAAAAAATTATTCTCATGGAAGTAGATAGTACAATAGTGTCTACCAGAAGGGGGATAAGAGAACCTAATTAACAGGCACAGGGTACAGTTGAATAGAGAGAATAACTTCTAATGTTCTATAGCATAGTGGGCTTTATACTGTTGAAATCAATTAATTGTATACTGCAAAATAGTTGAGAAGATTTTGAATGTTCCCAACACAATGAAATGATAAATGTTTCAGGTGATGGATACACCAAGTACCTTGATCTGATATCACATGTTATATACATGCAATGAATATCACATTATACCCTATAAAAATGTACAGTTTATGCATCAACTAATTTTTTATTTAAAAAGATAGTTATAAATAGTTATTTCTCTTATGAGGCCAAGTCAGAAGAGTTAAGCTGGAATTTAAATGATGACAGCAGATTTATGTCAACTAGAACTCAGTATTGGAGATCATCATTGAGAGAAATCTGATGAAACAGAACAGAAAGGAGCCAGCCGCATTTTCCAGACATTGTCCTGCCAAGATCTCGTGAATACTTCCCTAGAAAAGAGGCCTAAAACCCAATGGAGTATATCCTTTAAACAGGCTGGCAGGCCTGGTCCCAGAGACAATGGGAAAAAATGCAGCAAACTTGTAGGGCTGATCACAGAGGGAGGTAAGTAGGTGGGGCAACAAAGGGGAAGGAAAGTGAAACTTAAAGATCTAAGTTGGAGAAACTTAAAGATCTAAGTGAAACTTTAAGATCTAAGATGGAGAAAGGCCGGTGGGCAGAGAAGATGCAAGAAAAGGAAGCAGATGAAACAAGGCATCCACCAGAGAAAGGAGGAGAGTGTTTGAATGTCCAAACCCAACCCATGCCAAAAAAACACTAAAAAATCTGTCCCCGAAGTCCTACATTCACTTAGTTCCCTACCTTCCTGAAATTTTTATCCTTAAAATCAGAAGAAGCAGGGGCCGGCGCCATGGCTCACTTGGTTAATCCTCCGCCTGTGGCACCAGCATCCCACATGAGCGCCGGGTTCTAGTCCTGGTTGCTCCTCTTCCAGTCCAGCTCTCTGCTGTGGCCCAGGAAGGCAGTGGAGGATGGCCCAAGTGCTTGGGCACCTGCACCCACGTGGGAGACCAGGAGGAAGCACCTGGCTCCTGGATTCAGATCGGCGGAGCACTGGCCGTAGCAGCCATTTGGGGGGTGAATCAATGGAGGGAAGACCTTTCTCTCTGTCTCTCTCTCTCTCACTGTCTTAACTCTATCTGTCAAATAAAAAAAAATCAGAGGAAGGGCTTACCAGAGTCTAAGAAGGGTGTGAGAGGAAGGGATGAAGAAAACTGAATTAATAGGTACAGAGTACAGTTGAATAGGAAGAACAGCTTCTAATGCTCCGTAGCATAGTGGGCTATTCACTGTTTTGTTTTTCTTTTTTAAAGAGTTATTTATTTGAAAATCAGAGTTACACAGAGAGGCAGGGAGAGGGAGAGAGAGAGAGAGAGGTCTTCCATCCACTGGTTCATTCCCCAAATGGCCACAATGGCCAGAGCTGCGCCAATCTGAAGCCAGGAGCCAGGTGCTTCTTCCCAGTCTCCCATGTGTGTGCAGGGGCAGAAGCACTTGGGCCATCTTCTACTGCTTTCCCAGGCCATAGCAGAGGGCTGGATAGGAAGAGGAACAGCCAGGACTCAAACCAGTGCCCATATGGGATGCTGGCACTGCAGGCGGTGGCTTTACCCTCTACACCACAGTGCTGGCCCCTCTATCTACTGTTGAAATCCATTAATTGTATACTTCAATTAATTGGTCCAGCTGGTTAAGCCACCACTGGGGAGTGGAAAATATCTCTCTCTCTCTCTTTCACTCTGCCTTTCAAATAATTAAGCAAATCTTTAAAAAGAAAATGTGGAGAGAAAAATGTGGATAGATGTGTGTGACAGCAATAACTGGCATAGGCCTCAGAATCAGTCAGCTTCTTCAGAGAGAGAGCCAATGGCCAGAGGCGTCACACAGGAAACCTGGAGTAGTCTGGGTCTCTGACTACTTAACTCATAACTAGACTCACTGAAGAAAAACCGACTCCAACTTCAAAGGCCTTAAGAGGACAAAATGTACACATAGGGAATAATCCTAATAACTTAAGTCTTCCATACTCACTTCATCATGGCAGTAACAAATTCAGATCTCAGTTTTCATGATTTATTCACACTTCCGCCTTCGTTGAGTAATAGTAATATGCTGAACACACAGATTAAACCCAAAATAATAAGGAACCTTGCACCTATCATTCCCAACAAAACAGCCCCATGGAAGGAGTAGAACTCATCTCCTTTGAGGCTATGCTTACATTGAACATTATCCTCTTCATAAGCCTATCATTGTGCAAAAGTGAGAAAACTGCAAAACTATTTTTTTGGAAAGGCAGAGTTACAGAGAGAGAGAGAGACAGAGACAGAGATAGAGAGATATCTTCCATCCACTGGTTCACTCCCAAAATGGCCACAACGGCCAGAGCCGGACTGATCTGAAGCCAGGAGCCAGGAACTTCATCCAGGTCTCCTATGAGAATCCTGAATCCACACGAGTCCAAGACATCTCCCCGACTCTTTCCTGGCATCAGGAAAAGAAAAACATAGAGGCACCGTGCTCCTGGAAAGCCTCACCATTCCCACAATTTGTCCCAACTACAAATCATGCAGATATCCTGTGCCTCCCAGTCCCTATCACTGGCCCAGTTACAAATCAGGCAGCCCCGGAGACCCCCTGTGTCAGAAACACCCTGTCTCACGGTATCTGGTATCCTCTCCAGCTGCTCCAGCCCACACCCCACATCCCTTTGTTCGCCTGCTCCAATTCATCTCCCACCTCTCTCCCTCCTCCCTTGACACAAGTTCCCTATAAAACCCCAGCCTTACACATGAGCCCCAAGCTCATCTCCCTCTGAGGCCATTCCTGGCAGTTCTTTGCCCTACTAAACTTTTCTTTGCTGAGCGTGGTCTTGGTTGTCGTTCTTGGGTGTGGTTGAAAACCCAAACATGTCCCAGGTGGGTGCAGGGGCCCAAGCACTTGGGACATATTCTTGCATTGGCAAGGAGCTGTATCAGAAGTGGAGCAGCCAGGACTCGAACCGGCAGGTGACAGCTTTACCTGCTACACCACAGCACCGCTCCGCAAAACATTTTCAATTGTAAATGAGAGAAGCCAGAGAAAGCTTTTTGTTTTCATTCTTTAACAGAATGAAATTCAAGGTGGAATCAGACACCTATGTTACTCTCCTTTCCATTTTGCTCTACAAACACAGGAAATCTCCTACATACCTTCCTTAACACTCCACCTCACTCTGCATGATGTAACACCAAAAAGAAAGCCTTATATGAAATGTTTTTAAATGTTTTAAAATATTTGCCCTGTTTTCTGGAACAGTTTCAAAATATAGCACCTCAGTGCTGTTAAGTACAAAATTCAAGCCACTGTGTTAATTTTCAGATACACTGAACACAGATTTTCACAGGCCTTAGAATGGAATTTTATGTTTAAAAATCCTTTTGGCTTTCTTCCTAGGAAAAAAAAGAGGAGAAAAGAGGGATTAAAACTAAAACATTGTTTGCACAGTTTGACAAAATCTTTAAAATTTCTCAACATGTATGTCCACGGACTGAGAAATTCTGCTTCGAGAAATTTTCCAAATATATTCGTCCATTTGTAAGAATGCACATATAAAATGAGAATCATTGCTGCATCATCTATACCAGTAGAAACTTGAAATAACCGAAATGTCCTAGCATTGTTTAAATACATAACATCCTTTCCATATTGTTCATCAGTTTAAAAAAATACCATTGATGCATCCATATGTCCTTCCATAAAAAGATGTCCATAATGTACTATTAAGTGGGAAAGCTAATTACAAATCAATTTTAAAGACCTTCACATAGAAGCCTTCCTGATAAATTATACACAACAATGATACCGCATTGAGAAAAACTTCTGTTTCTACTTTACACATTGTCTGCAATGTTTACATTTTTTTACAAGCTTACAACACCTTTGTTAACTTCTTTTTTTAAACACGAAGGCATATAAAAGCCCAAATAAATCTAGCCGCTTGAGAAAAAAAATCATTGGCTTTACATATGCGTGCAATGATAACGGATCCTTATAATTCGCGAAGCCCAAATACATCCCTTAACTACCCAGGAGCTCCGCTGGATGTCTTTCCTAAAGAAAACTCCGCAAATTAGCCCACACTTGCCTCAAGTGCCACGCAAGCGTCAAGCCTCCAATGCTACTTCGCTGCCTGCCCCGCGACAGCTCTGTCGGAGAACGCAGCCGGGAAAGCAGAGCCGCCCGCAGCCAAGGCAGGAGACAGGGCGGGCGCGACCGTGCAGCACCAGGCTCAGCTGTTAGTTCTGCGCTGCGGCGCCAGGCGACCGCGCGCGAGCCTCGCCCCCGCCTCTCGGCTTTCGTTTCCCGCGGAATGGAAAGTGAAACTCAAAGGCAGGCTGGACTGCGGCCGGAGGGCGCGGCGGGCGCTCGCAGCGACTACTTACCGGTCAGCCGGTGGGGACCAGCCCAACTCGCCACGTGTGAGCTAACGCATCGGTGCTGTGTGCCTTTGCGTTTGATTTGTGCTATGGTTTCAGTACTTGCAAATGCCAATTGCTGACGATTCCAAGAGCACACGTTTCTTTTTATTTGACATGTTAAGGTCTCTGCCGCTAGGATGCGTGTTACAACCACTTGACATTTTCTAACCTGTGCGGCAGCGTATTTTTTCTTTCGGAAGATTACGATATACTCTCTTGAATCGGGTATCCATCCCAGGCTTGCAGATTTGATGAAATAGGGCATGTTACCGTCGCGGACTCCCCGCAGGGAAAGGGAGGGCTGGGAAAGGCAATGGATCGGCTGTTTCTCCTCAGAGTTCCTGCTGGGACAGTCTGACAGACCTGTCACTCCCGGGTCCCTACTATGTGCCAGGCTCTCCGTTAATCTGGAAACCTGTTTTTTATCTACACCACAGCCTCTCGATACAAGCCCTATTTTTAAAACAAAATGCAAAGGATAGAAAATTCTAAGTGGTCTAAACAGGACCTGATTCCAGAACCTTCCATCTCTTAAAAAAAATTATTTATTTGAAAGGCAGAGTTACAGAAAGAGGGGGAGAGAGAGAGAGAGAGAGAGAGATCTTCTATACCCTGCTTCACCCCCCAGTTGGCTGCAGTGGCCAGGACGGGTCCAGGCAGAAGCCAGGAGCTTCTTCCCGGTCTCCCATAAGGGTTCAGGGATGAAAGTACTTGCACCATCTTTCACTGCTTTCCCAGGCACATTAGCAGGGAGCTGGATCAGATTCTAATGCACCAGGGCTGATGGATATGGCTTAACCCTCTGCACCACCATGCCAGCCCCAGAATATTCAGTCTTACCCATCAGTCATTTATTTAATTGAAAAGCAGAGTGACAGAGAGAAAGAAATCTTCCAACTTCTGCTTTACTCCCCAAATGGCTGCAACAGCTGGAGCTGAGCCAGGCCACAGCCAGGAGCCTGAAACTCCATCAAGATCTCCTACATAGGTGACACAGGCCCAAGTCCTTGGGTTGTCTTTCATTGCCTTCCCATGTACAATTGCAGGGAGCTGGATAGGAAGAGGAGCAGCTGGGACTCAAAATAAGACTCTAACTTGGGATACTGGCATCGCAAGTGGTTTAACTTGCTACACCAGCCACAATGTGGGTCCCACACTTGTATATCTTTTTGTCATATTATTTTTAAAACATTCATATCTTTTCATAAGTCAAAATGTATGAACAATGAACTGTCACCTCTCCCTTATATATCCCATAATAACCAGTTTATTTATCCTTTCTTTGCTTCTTTCAGTTAAAATGAGAAGTTCCATGTATATTTTTTTAATATTCCAGTATTGCTTATTTTATCACAGTAAAATATACTCTCCATCTCTACAAACTGAGCACAACCATAGTTGCTTACACATCCATACTTTTTTAAATTTTTTATATCCATGTTTTTAATGACAAGCCAACATTATAGTATCCTACATGAAATATTTGGTTTGAAAAAAGTCTTAAAGTTCTTTATTTTGTTTCCTATCTTTTCTCCACCCTTTGAAGACATTTCATGTTAATTGCTGTAAGGTCTATTTCCCAAACACATAAATGATATGGAGGACAGCAGGGAAGAATGCAAGGCTCACCAGGTGTAGCAAAAGAACTGCAAGCTCAACTTTGGCTAATGTCATGAACAACTACGAAGCAAGAGCAGATATATTCCAGGAGGTGGCAGTAGAGCTATGTTCCTATTTATCAGAAGAAAACATGGAAGGTTCTATACATTAGAAACTATTGGCTTTGATGGCCTGTGCTTCTGGGGTCTTTTCCAAGAACTCTTTGCCTATGCCTATGTCTTTCAGAGTTTTCCCAATGTTCTCTAATAATTTGATGGCATCAGGTTATAGATTTAGGTCTTTGATTAGTGTTGAGTGGATTTTTGTGTAAGGTGTAAGGTAGGGGTCTGGCTTCATACTTCTGCATGCAGATCCAGTTTTCCCAGCACCATTTGTTGAAGAGTCTGTCCTTGCTCCAGTGATTGATTTTAGCTCTTTTGTCAAAGATAAGTTGGTTGTGGATTCGTGGATTGATTTCTGGAGTCTCTGTTCTGTTCCATTGGTCTAAATGTGCGTTTTTGCCAGTACCAGGCTATTTTGATTATAATTGCCCTGTAGTATGTCTTGAAATCTGTGATGCCTCCAGCTTTGTGTTTGTTGTATGTTTTCTTTAGTTATTCTGGATCTCTTGTGTTTCCATGTTCTCCCTGATTTGTGGTAACTAAAATTGACACTTTGAGATGCAATGATTTTAAATAGCCCTTGTCTCAACTGTTGAGGAACAGAATTTTTTCCCCTTCATATTATTTGTTGAACTCTTGACTTAGTGCATGGTAAGTCTTAATGAGTATAAAGTTAACCACAAACAGATCTCTATAAAAAATAAGAATGGGAATAGGACAGGGAGGAAGACAAAGGGTAGGAGAGTGGGTGGGAGGGAGGATAGGATAGAAAATATCTCTATGTCCCTGAATCTAATTATATGAAATACATGAAATTTGTATAGTTTAAATAAAATTTTTAAAAAATTAATAAATTCAGGAATGAAAATAAAAAATAAATTTTAAAAAACTATTGGAGGTTATGTTCATGTATGTTTTCTTATTTCCCCTTCTGTTATACACAAGGAAGCTCACCATAGCAATTACACCACTTTGCATTCTTGCTGGTAATGTATACGAGTACCTGTTTGTGCACAGGTTTACCAACTGAGTATTTTATCAGCTTTTAATTTTTTCTAATTTGGTGAGCATGATATGGTGTCTTAGAGTAGTTTTAATTTACATTTCTCTTATTTAGAGTAATATACTTTCAAATGTTTGTTAGGCTGTTTTTCAAAGAATAGAAATTCTTGTTTGTTTATTTTTCATTTTATTTGAAAGCCAGAGAGACAGAGACAGAGAGATAGAAAGAGATCTTCCATCTGCTGGTTGACTCCCAAAATGGCCACAAAAGCCAAGGTTGGGCCAGGCTGAAGTCAGGAGCTCAGAACTCAATCTGAGTTTCCCAAGTAGGTGCCAAGGACTCAAATACTTAAGCCATTACCTACTGCCTCCCAAAGCACACATTTGCAGAAAACTGGAATTGGAAGCAGAGCTAAGACTGAAATTCAGGCAATTCGAGCTGAATCTTAACAGCTATGACAAAAGCCATTCTTCCAGTAGAATTTAAACTGAACTGGAGATATTAGGCACCTTCACCCTTACCTTCTTCCTGACTTTAGTGTAAAGCCCCCGATACGTTATTCCCAAAGTCTTCCAGCAGCTCCATCCCCCTTTACATACCTTAGACATCACCCTTGTGACTTTGCCATTCGTGTTCATTTTTTATTTAAACAGGCAGAGTTAGACAGTGAGAGAGAGATGGAGAGAAAGGCCTTTCTTCTGTTGGTTCACCCCCCAGATGGCTGCTATGGCCGGCACGCTGTGCCAGTCCGAAGCCAGGAGCCAGGTGCTTCTTCCTGGTCTCCCATGCAGGTGCAGGGCCCAAGGACTTGGGCCATCCTCCACTGCACTGCCGGGCTACAGCAGAGAGCTGGACTGGAAGAGGAGCAACCAGGACAGAATCTGGCACCCCAACCGGGACTAGAACCTGGGGTGCCAGTGCCACAGGTGGAGGATTAGCCTATTGAGCCTCGGCTCAGGCCTTGTGTTTATTTCTAACCTACCTCATATAAATCTAGAGGGCAGGAATGTATCCCCCATGATTTCCCCAGACCTAAGCCTTGGCCCAGGGGGTGCATTATATTCTTCCTAATTGGTCATAAACACTCAGGAAGTCCTTTGATTCTGACCTGAAACCCATGAGTAGTACTCACCTCTGTTGAGGGGGAATATACCCACTTCCTGGCAGCTCCTGACCCTAATTGTCAGGTTAGTCCTGGCAGACACTTAGGGAACTTGCTAGAGGTGACAGCAGACAACAGATCTCCACCTTCTTTTTTGGCACCATGATCTTTATAGAAAAGCAAGAAAGTATAGTTTCTTCCCTCTCTCTCTGTTTTTTTGTTTTGTTTTCTTTCGTTTTGTTTTTTTGTTGTTGTTGTTGTTTTTGTTTTTGACAGGCAGAGTTAGTGAGAGAGAGAAAGACAGAGAGAAAGGTCTTCCTTTTCCATTGGTTCACCCCCGCAAGTGGCCGCTATGGCCAGCGCGTTGCAGCTGGCGTGCTGCGCTGATCCGAAGCCAGGAGCCAGGTGCTTCCTCCTGGTCTCCCATGAGGGTGCAGGGCCCAAGGACCTGGGCCATCCTCCACTGCACTCCCGGGGCCACAGCAGAGAGCTGGACTAGAAGAGGAGCGACCGGGACAGAATCCAGCGCCCCAACTTTCTATAAGTGATTAGACTCACTTCTCATCTTATCTTTCCTTTTCTTTCTCCAGGCTTCCATGGAATACAGAATAGCAATACTTAGGGAAATGCACATAAAGAGATGTGCATTTAATACAGTAAGACCCACTGAGTCCAGCCCTTGTTATCTCACTAGCAGATTAACCAGAGTAGCCTTTGGGTTAATCCTAAAATCCTACCAGAACTGCCAACTCTAGGGAAGAGATGCATTTACTCCTCCTCTTCTTTGGAAATGATAGATTTGTTTCTCTCCATTCGTCATCTTGAGGTAGCTTTTGGAACCTGGCACAATCACCAGAGGATAAAAACAATACAGGCAAATGGAAGATTCATTTTCCCTCTCCCTCGCCCTCTCCCCCTCCCTCCCCCCCATAACTCTACCTTTCAAACAAATAATCAACAGTGTAGGAAACCCAAGAGACTAGAACTGGTGGGCCCTGCTGAGCTCCATCTTGTACTGTCCCAGCACATAAACTCTTTAAATCTCCATTTTATCATGTACAAAATGAGCAGAATATCCATTTTGGAGATTGTTGCTGAGACTGGAGATGAGGCACATATGAATGTAAGTCTCAGTAACAAGTTAATATCTTTTGTAAGCCTGTCCCACTTAGGAAAAAATCTACAGTCACCTTCACCGTGTCTACAAGGCTGCACGTATTCTGGCACCTGCTTGACCCTTAGGTCTCAACTTTTCATCTCTTCATCTCTTGTCATCTTCCAGAACACTGGTCTCCTTCCTGCTCTTTAGACACTCCAAGTGTGTCCCCACTTCTTGGATTTTGCACTTGCTTTGCCCTGTACCCAGCATGCTCTGATGCTAGAGCCTTGTGTCTTGCAGGTCTCCATGAGGCCCTCTGACTACCCAATCCACAGGGGAGCTCCCCAGATGTTTCTCTTGCTGTTTTTACTTCATATCACTTAACACTGCTGGACATGATCTCATTCATTTATTTATGGATCTGGGAAGGCATGGAATGTGTCTTTCTTATCACTAACTCTCTAACTCTTGGAATAGTGTCTAGTACACAGTAGTTTCCCATTATTTGCGGTTTCAATTACCCACAGAAAGAAGGGTGAGTAGAGAACAAGAAGATATCCTGAAAGAGAAACTACTCATATAACTTTTATTTCAATATTTTGTTGCAAATGTTTTTATTATTAGTGTTGTTAATTTGCTACTGTGTCTAATGTATAAATTAAGCCTTATCACAAGTTATGTATAGGGGAAAATACACTATATATGAGGGTACTCCAAAAAGTTCATGGGAAAATGGGAACCAGCGCTGTGGCATTAGTGGGCTAAGTCTCTGCCTGTGGCACCAGCAACCCATATGGGTGCCAGTTCACGTCCCAGCTACACCTATTTGATCCAACTCTTTCTGTGGCCTGGGAAAGCAGTAAAAGATGGCCCAAGTGCTTGGGCCCCTGCACCCGCTTGGGAGACCTGGAAGAAGCTCTTGGCTCCTGGCTTCGGATCAGCACAGCTCTGGCCCAGCTCCAGTCGTTGCGCACATTTGGGAAGTGAACCAGCAGATGGAAGACCTTTGTGTCTCTCCCACTCTCTGTGTGTAACCATACCTTTCAATAAAGAAATAAAACTTTTTAAAACAAGAGGGGGTTGGCACCATTACTCAATGGGTTAAAGTCCTAGCCTAAAGCGCCAGCATCCCATATGGGTGTCGGTTCTAGTCCCAGCTGCTTCTCTTCCGATTCAGCTCTCTGCTATGGCCTGGGAAAGCAGTGGAGGATGGCCCAAGTCCTTGGGCCCCTGCACCCACGTGGGAGACATGGAAGAAGCTCCTGGCTCCTGGCTTTGGATCAGCACAGCTCCAGCCGTTGCAGCCATCTGGGGAGTGAACCAGCGGATGGAAGACCTCTCTCTCTGTCTCTGCCTCTCTCTGTAACTCTTTCAAATAAATAAATCAAAAAGAAAAAAAAAGATATTCTTTTCTGTGTGAAAAAATTTTTGAACTTGTATATACAAGGAGTCCTCAGAAAGTTCATGAAAAATGAGTATTATAAAAAAGCCCAGGGGCCAGGTATTGCATCACAACAGTTTAAGTTGTTATTTGTGACCCTGGCATCCCATATTGGAGTACCAGTTAAAGTCCTGGCTGCTCCTCTCAGCTTCTGATCCAGCTCCCTGCTAATGTGCCTGGGAAAACAGTGGAAGATGGCCCAAGTGCTTGGGTCCTGCTACCTATGTGGGAGATGCAGATGGAATTCCTGGTTCCTGGCTTCGGTCTGGCAGAGCCCCAGCCATTGTGACCATTTAAGGAGTGACAGAGTGGATGGAAGATCTCTTTCTGTCACTCATTCAAATAAATAAAAATAAATATGTTTTTAAAATGCCTATATATACATAGATTTCTAATTTTTTTGCACTACAATAACTTTTAATTCCAATTTCCACAAACTTTGAAGTGCCTTCATATAGTGTTCAGTACTATCTTTGGTTTCAGTTATCTACTGGGGAGCCTGGGAAAGATCTGTACTCTAATGTTTGATGAATGAAGTAATGTGTAATATGTCAAGATGATGCCAAGGCCATGGTACAGACACATTAACATGAACTTCTGGGGCTGGCACTGTGGCATAGTACATAAAACCTCCACCTATGGCACCAGCATCCCATATGGGTGCCAGTTCAAGTCCTGGCTGCTCCACTTCTGATCCAACTTCCCTGCTAATGGCCTGGGAAAGCAGTAGAAGATGGCTTAAGTACTTGGGCTCCTGTACGCATGTGGGAGACCCAGAAGAAGCTCCTGGATCCTGGCTTCAGATCAGCCCAGCTCCAGACATTGTGGCCATTTGGGGAGTGAACCAGTAGATAGAAGACCTCGCTCTGTGTTTCCCTCTCTCTGTCTGTAACTCTGCCTCTAAAATAAATTAATTAATTAAAAAAAAAAAAGAAGAAAGAAAAGAAAAGGAGAAGAGAGGAAAAGAAAAAAAGAAAAACCATGAACTTCTACCCACTCTCTCCCTGGAACCTTCCCAATGTCCAGGTCTTTTCTTTCTCCATATGTTTTACCATTCCCCAGCCAGCAGGCTATGTCTTGGAGCAGATTCAGCCTAATCTAAAACTTAGCTCCTGATGAGGCCTCCTCACGTGTGTAACTTGGCTTCACCCTCACCCAGAGACAGTAGCCCTCTTTTCCCATGTGACACAAAGCTGCTTTCATTTAGCAGAGGATCTGATAGAGCTCAGCATCCATTTCTGGCCCAATCCCATGCCCCATATTTGCTGTTTCAACACCTTGCTCCTATACAGACAGGAATCAGAAGGGGGCAGGAGAATGGTGTTACTCTTGAGTAGTTATAAATGTGCTTTCGGCGGAGCAGCATAAATAAAAGAGACACAGCCAAGGGAGAGGTTGTATATTTAAAATTCCTCCCCTTCATTTTCTTCTTCAAATGAATCAGTCCCCACTTCTTCATAATCCTTCTCCAGGGCAGCCAGATCCTCCCTGGCCTCGGAAAATTCTCCTTCTTCCATCCCCTCTCCAACATACCAATGCACAAAGGCCCGCTTGGCATACATTAGGTCGAATTTATGGTCAAGGCGGGCCCAAGCCTCTGCAATTGCCGTGGTGTTACTCAACATGCAGACAGCCCTCTGGACTTTGGCCAGGTCCCCTCCTGGCACCACTGTGGGAGGCTGGTAGTTGATGCCCACCTGGGAACCAGAAAGAGGAAGATACATGTCATCCAAAGAACAACTCACGACAGCAGCATATTGGTCACCAGGTGTAGCAGCAAGACATGGTCATGGTGTGGGACTGGGACCTCTGGGTGGAACATGGACAGAGAGAACTGGGAAGTTGGAGACACGGAGATAAAGTTGAACACTGAAGAAAGTAAAAGCAAGTGGGGTTTAGTACAGAAGATTCAGAGGAAGTTCTGGGGAATCTAAAGACTCTGCAAAGGAGAAAAAATAGGAGAATAGAGCTGATGAGAAAGAAAAATGTAGGTGGAGAGTAGTAAGTAGACAAAGGAGAGCAATGAATGAGATTAAGTGGGTATAAATAAAAGTTTAAAAAAAAAGAGAGATTAAGTGGGTAGTGCCCAGTACATGTTTATCTCTAAATGGGAAATATATTCCTTTTTAGAGGCAAATCAGTTTCTGAACTCGAAGCTATTTTTCCTACATTGTCATCTGAAGTTCCACTTTAGCTATTTAGTAAGCAAATTTACAGAGGTTTCTCTGCAAAAGGGTAAAAGGTTGTTTGAAAGCTATAGGGATATTCCAGAGCAATCAATAAAGACCTGAAAGGTATCTGGAAAACGGGATTCCTTACTGGTAGTATGTCAGGGTCTCCAAGTCGACCCCAGCCCAATCCTAATGTAAGGCTACTTTCCTAGAAATCGCTCTTCTCCCCACATATATTATCCCAAACCAAAGCCAATACTTTACCTCCAGCTACTTATGCAACCACCCGTGGTATATAACAGGTGCTCAGTAAACTTTTGAATTATTAAAGACATGACTTGGGAGCAGTTATGATGAATGATATGACAGTTACCTGACAAAAGGCTTTGGAAACACAGGACACAGTGGTCAAGTAGCTCACATGCAGAGAGCCAGACTGCATGCTCTGCCAATCCAACTCAAATGGTGGCTTCTAACATTCAACATTCACTGCTCTTGGAGCTCAGGGGCTTCCCCAGCTGTTCTGTATCTCCCCTACTACTGATCCTCAAAGTCTGGTACTTTCCAGACTGTGAACCCCAACCTGAGACAGGCCACTTGACTTCCTCAGTTTCTTCCTACTCCCGGTTAATAATAATGGAAAATGGCAGGGCTTCCAAACACCAGTGATTCACAATCATATAATACAACTATTTCATTGTTACTGCAAATGAAGATTTACAGGATAGATATTTAATTCTTCAAGAAAAACTGGGAGATATATATTTTGTTAAAGGAGGGAATTATACTTCTTTCACAACTTGAGTAATTTGGTAAATTCTAAGGTTAAAATGACCACAAAATGATGATGTACCTGAAGTGTAAAATATCCACTAAAATCAACCTCAGGCAGCCTAAGCTTAAAAGGAAACCACAAAAGCACTGTGATTCAGAACAGGACCAAATCATTTACTTATTCTTCAATTAAAAAAAAAAATCAAAGATGATTAACCAATTAAAAATAGTACCAAGCTCCACTTCGGCACACATTCCCACGGACTTACGCCTAAGGGTAAAGCTAAAAACTCATCATGGGACTCCAAATACATTAAGTAGGGTGGTTCTAATGCCATCTTATATACTAAAGTGATCATATTAAGTGTAATTGATCATATAGATAGGAATAAGTGTCAAAGGAATCACATAAATAAGACCAGTGTCTGGTAATAACAATAGATAGAATTAAAAAGGAGAGAATGTTCCAACATGGGAAACAGTCCACATAGCAGACTCACAGAATGACAAACACCCTAAACAGCACTCTGACCTAAGAATAAGCCCTTAAGGCATTCGGATCAAGCTGAAAAGCCCATGACAGCATTTTAGGCATGGGAAGCCAAGACATCATGGCAAAAAAAGATCTACAGGAAGGATCTCTGTGAGATCCCAGTGGAAAGAAGGGGCCATCAAAGAAGGAGGTACCTTTCTCTGATGGGAGGAGAAAACTTCCTCTTGGTTTATGGCCCTGTCTAGATACTGACAGAGTTTGTGGACTCAAAAGGCCTCTCTTGGCAGCTCATGTCATAGGCCTCAGGTGACCACTGATGTCATAAATCAGAGTGTCAATTGTTAAAACCTCAGGAGTCACTGTGCACTTACTTCCCATGTAAGACCTCTGTCCTTAATGAGTTGTACTATGAGAATTAACTGTAAAATTTGTTCTCAAACAGTACTCTATATTTTGCATATGCATGTGGGTCCAAATTATTAAAATATTTACTTAATATAGAGCTGGTGTTCTGTATATAAAGATAATTAAAAATGAACCTTAATGAAATATGGGATGGGAGAGGGAGTACGGGGTGGGATGGGTGTGGGGGTGGGAGGGTGGGTATGGAGGGGGGAAACTGCTATATTCCTAAAGCTATACCTATGAATTTTGTATTCATTAAATAAATGTTTTCTAAAAAAAAAAAAAGTACAAAATTCAAACATTTTCTAAAATGGCTTCAGCAATATTTGTGTCTCAACCAAAGGTGAGTGAAATTAATGTTACCTAAATCCGTCGCCTCATATCACAACAAATCTGAAGCTCCTATGCAACTGTATGTATCTTAGTCTAAAATATCATTCTCTCTTATCCTTGGCAATCTCCCTTCCCTTCCCTAAGGCATCACTGCTCACCTTGAAACCTGTGGGGCACCAGTCTACAAACTGGATGGTTCTCTTTGTCTTGATGGCAGCAATAGCAACGTTCACATCCTTGGGCACCACGTCCCCCCGGTAGAGCATGCAGCAGGCCATGTACTTGCCGTGTCTTGGATCGCACTTCACCATCTGGCTGTTGGGCTCAAAGCAGGAGCTGGTTATTTCAGCCACAGAGAGCTGTTCATGATATGCTTTCTCAGCAGAGATGATGGGGGCATAGGTAACCAGTGGAAAGTGGATGCGGGGGTAGGGCACCAAGTTGGTTTGGAATTCAGTGAGGTCCACATTAAGGGCCCCATCAAAGCGAAGAGAGGCAGTGATTGAGGACACAATCTGGCTGATGAGGCGGTTGAGATTGGTATAGGTAGGGCGCTCGATGTCTAGGTTCCTGCGGCAGATGTCATAAATGGCTTCATTATCCACCATGAAAGCACAATCTGAATGTTCCAGTGTAGTGTGGGTGGTCAGGATGGAGTTGTAGGGCTCAACCACTGCAGTTGAGACCTGGGGGGCTGGGTAGATAGCAAACTCTAGCTTGGACTTCTTGCCATAATCAAGGGAGAGACGTTCCATCAGCAGAGAGGTAAAGCCAGAGCCGGTGCCTCCACCAAAACTGTGGAAGATAAGGAAGCCTTGCAAGCCAGAGCAAGCATCTGTCTGGAAAGAGTAGAACATAAGAAGAAACTATGAAGCCAGGTAAGCCCACTCTGTGAGCCCTATCCTATCCCTCAAGTTTTTGTGAATGAAATCCTAACACCTGAAGGAATAAGGAAACACAAAAGCAGTTATTTTGATGTTGGGAACAATAGCCAAAACATGGGGTGACAAACCACACATGCACAAGCCCCCAGGTACATCAGGAATGAAAGCTTCAGAACCACAGGGATTAGTGACTTGGTCCTTTGAGAGATCCAACTGGCCCACCTCCCTTCTCTTCTCATATGATTTTGTGGGAAATGCTGACCTACACGTCTGGACCCAACTTAGGCAGCACATATACTAAAATTGGTAGCTGACTAGGGGTACCAATTTCTTTTCTTTCTTTTTTTAAAGATTTACTTATTTCTTTGAAAGGCAGAAAGACAGAGAGGTCTTCCATCTGCGGGTTCACTCCCCTAAGATGGCCACAATGGTCAGAGCTGTGCCGATCCAAAGTCAGGAGCCAGGAGCTTCTTCCGAGTCTCCCATGCAGGTGCAGGGGTCCTGGACTTGGGCCATCATCTGCTGCTTTCCCAGGCCATAGAAGAGAGCTGGATTGGAAGTGGTGCAGACAGGACTCAAATTGGCCCCCATATGGGATGCTGGCACTACAGGCAGTGGCTTTACCCACTATGCCACAGCGCCTGCCCCCAAGGTACAAATTTCAAAAATAAAAATGGAGTCAGGAAACCTAAAGGGTCTAAACAATTTTTATTAACTACAGAAATTTTATAGCCATGTATGTTTATGGCATTCAAGGTATAGTTATAGTTACCATTTTTTACTTTTATGTTCATTTTATTTGAAAGACAGAGAGACAGAGACACCTCTTGAGATGCCTAACATCTCATCTCATTCCATCAGGAGTGCCTGAGTTCAAGTCCTAGCTCCCCTCCTAATTCCAGCTTCCTCTTAATGTGCACCCTAGGAGGCAGCAGGTGATGGCTGAGGTACTTGGGTCCCTGCCATCCAAGTGGTGAAACCCAGATTAAATTTCAAGCTCCTGGCTTCAGGCTGGTTCAGCCTCAGCTGTTGCAGGCACTTGAGGAGTAAACCAGTAGGTGGAAGATTTCTGTCTGTATATCTTTCTCTGTCTGCCTTTCAAATAAAATGAAAAGAAAAATGTTTTAAAAGCAGAGGTATGAATACAAGTATGTTCACCAAGCCTGTGTCCTGGTCAATGCTTACCAGCTTCCGTATGCGGTCCAGCACCAGATCGATGCTCTCCTTGCCCACTGTGTAGTGACCCCGGGCATAGTTGTTAGCTGCATCCTCCTTTCCTGTTATCAGCTGCTCAGGATGGAAGAGCTGGCGGTAGGTTCCTGCCCGAACCTCATCTGCCAGGAGAGGAGGGACCCTTAAGTCTTACCACCTGGTTTCCAGGGAGAAGCCTCCCTCCTGGTTAGCGTACCACATGATACTCTTCTGTTGTCCCTGAGTGTGAAACTATAATGAAGTGAAACCAGACAACCCTATGAGAAACTGGCAAAAGGCTAAGAAAATTCCACCAACAGAGACAGAGGCTGGGATTCAAGCAGGCAATGAGAAGCAACTGCTCTGCTAGCTAGAACTTTAAAATGCCTTGGGTTTACAAAGCTTACCCAACAACAAATGATAGTCTCTCCTTCCACCTTGACCCCTCATTGGCTACATTGGCTACAATTTGTTTTTTCTTTCATGCTGCAAAATTATACTTTATGCCAACAATTGATCATTTTACTTGCATTAAAATGTTCTAGGGACACAGAGAAAGATTCAGGGTGACCTGCCCAGATCCTTGGCCCTACCAGGAACTGTCACTTCCTTCACCTACATCCCAAGGCAACAATAATATATGTCAAACACTGAGTGAATCCCAGAATAACTTTTAAGCATAGCTATGCTCGGGTCTTCAGGAGCCCTAGAGAGGTTTTCAAGGGAGTTCTAACCTCCAAAGCTCCCCACAAAGTAGACACAGGGAAGGCTGAACTTAATCAGCCCTATCTCCATCTCCCCTCTATTTCATGATTCCTGTACTCCCCCTTGTCCAGAGAACTCAGCCATCTGTGCAGTGGCCTGGGAAGGCCACCTGAATTTTTTGCATCTGTACAAAGCATCCAGGGGGTGGAATACCTGTATGTGGTCTTTTGCCCCTAGAAATCAGTGATCAGGCCTCACAGGCATTTGCCCAGACATCTCTGTGGAATTTGTCTACCCATTGCTAGAGGACCCAGATTTGAAGCTGACTAAGAGGAAGTGGCACTATTGAGCAGCAAGATAAAAGAAGTAGGAATTCCTCTTTGTTTCCCTAAATCTGAACAAAGTTCATTCTAGAACTATAGCAACCCCTGGTTGTGAACGTATGCACCTGCTGTTATATAATTTTGTAAATAAGATACTTCAAAGGTAATACCAGACCTGTAAGGACAGTCTGAAATTATTACAGAATCAGAAGCCTATGCTTTGGGAAACTGTCTTATTTGAGGGCTTCTTACAATTTCCCAAATAATTTGGTTTTATTTTTCTTAGTATTTACTAACAATCTTCTATTTCAGTCTCTTAGTAGGCATAAGGGATTTAAATAGAGGGCATTTTATTCTACAGAGATTAGTTCAGACCCTTGTTCCCTATTATAAGATTCCCCAGGACAGTAGAGACCCAAGGAGCTGGCAGTACTCATGTGTACTGCTGGGCTCTAGCTGAGTCACCCTATCTTTCATTGAAATTGCTGCCTCCTTAGTTACAGCAGGCCAAGGCCTCCAGTGCCAAGTTATTTTCTGCAGAGATCTCAGTCAATACTCACCTACCACAGTTGGCTCCAGATCTACCATGACAGCCCGGGGTACATGCTTCCCATTGCCAGTCTCACTGAAAAAGGTGGTAAAGGAGTCATCATCGTTGATCTTGCTGGCCTGAGTGCCAAAGGTGCCATCTGCCTGGATGCCATGTTCTAGGCAGAAGAGCTCCCAGCAGGCATTACCAATCTGAACTCCTGCTTGGCCCACGTGGACTGATATGCATTCCCTCTGTGGAGAGAGAATAGCACCAAGGTTAGAGAGCCCTAGGCCCCTGGCAATGGACTGAGGGACCACATCTGAGAACTAGGCATTCAACTTACAAGATAGCCATTCCTCCAGCCAGGCGTCCTTGTAACAGGATGGTATCTGAAGTTTCAATTGCCTGGGCACCGCTGCACCTAGACCAAAACTTGGTTCCAAAGAAGACAGCTATTTTGTGTTTGTTTGTTTGTTTGTTTGTTTTTTTTCTGAAGGTCACTTTCCAGTGTTAATCTTTTTTACAGGAAAATGAAAAAAAAAAAAAAAAAAGAGGGCGGGACCAGCGTTGTGGTATAGCAGGTAAAGCCACTGCCTGCCATGCTGGCAGCCCACATGGACTTGTTTGTGTCCTGGCTGCTCCATTTATAACCCAGTTCCCTGATAATGGCCTAAGAAAAGCAGCAGAAGATGGCTCAAGTGTTGGGGATCCTGCCACCCACATGGGAGACCTGGATGAAGTTCCCAGCTCCTGCTTTCTACCTGGCCCAGATCTGGCCATTGAAACCATCTGCAGAGTGAACCAGGAGGTGGAATGTTCTCTCTCTCAATCTCTCTCTCTCTGTCACCCTGTCAAAATAAATCTTTTTAAAAAAGAGGGCATATGTAGAGATGACATAATGAAATAAGGGCCTAATTCCAAACCATAAGGCTCCTGTACTGATGAAGAAAGCCAAAGGAAGAACAAACGATAACAGCAGGAAAATCCTTGAACTAGCAGATGCAGCGGCAGCATACACATGTGTTCCTAAACCCTGACTTCTGAGACATCACGCATACACAGAGTCGGAACATCATGGAAGAGATGAACACTTGTGGGCCCAACACATTCTGGAAGTCTGTATCATGGGTGTCATTAGTGCTATCGTTACAAGGCAGAAATAAGAAAGGATTGAAACGCCATCCAGGAAATGGCTGGTGGGTTAGGATCAGGCCTTCCTTGAATGCTAAGAAATTGGAAAATCTAACCTGTTCCCTTGCCTGTGTCAGGCCAAGTGTTAAATACAACTAACTTTTAGAGTGTTCTCTATGAAGCACAATTACCTGATTGGTTCTAGTATTGAGAGTTTAAGATGAGGGGAAGGGTGTGTCTGTGTGTGAGAGAGAGAGAGACAGAGAAAGAGAGAGAGAATAAAAACCCACATGATGTTTTGCTGGAAGATGGATGCATCACCCACACCCACACCCACACCCACACCCTGGCCGCAGCAGGGAACTGACCCACATAAGGTGGCTCCGTGCCTATGATGCCTGGCCAGAGCCCAGCAGGGAAGCATGTGCTGGTCTGTGGGTTTCTATTCTTATCCATGACCTGACCTGGCATTTTCCATCTCCAGGTAACACAAGCCAGCAGCAGAGCCTCCAGAGAACGTGGCTGGGCATGGAAACAAGCAGAGTCCACCTCAAAGTATGGAATTTCTGGAAACTTGGAGGATCCTCCAGGCATGACAAGCAGAGCAGCTCACTGAGCAACATTTCTAAGAGCCAGAGTTGTCAGGACTACTCTTACACCTGTCTCTGTGCTAGATCTGAGTGACACACAGCTCTTACCTTTGGGAAAGACGGACCACAGGTCTCTACAGCAGCCAGTATGTAACACAGGCCTGCACAGTCTGGTGGGGGCGGGGGGCGAGGGTGCTCCCTGAGTGTCCAGAGAAAGGCTTCCCTCACAAAACTGCTTACTCAGGGTTCAAATCTAACCTTCTCAACCTACTTCTTACTTGCTATGATGTGTGTGTGACCCTGGCTGAGTTACTCAGCCTTCTCTTATCTGAAAATCATAAGTTAACCAAGATTGTTCCTGTTTCCTTTACCGATATCATTTTCATTATGACATCACCTTGCACACTTTTGTCTACACCTGAAAGATGTATGGGAAGTGTGAGATCTCAGGCCTCCATTCCTTTGTCCTTTATCAGAGGGTCTCTGCTCTGCCTCCATCAGAGGACCCAATTCAAGCCTAAGAGGAGCAGTGTTCACCTAGAAACCAGCCCACACTGGCACATCATCAACCCAGAACTGCCTCAAATTTAGCAAGCAACTGTGGCTCCCTAGGGACGTGTCTGAAACTGAGGAGATGTTAAGGGGCCTGAAAAGAGCCTGATCCTATACGTTCTCCTTCTAGGAGACAGTCTCCTCTGTGGCCCTGACCTTCAACTTTCTGAACCTTGTGCCCCCATCATCACCACCATATCCCAACCACCCCCCTAGCCCTATCTACAGTGCTGCTATGTCTCCAATCTGACCGTCAGAGCCCCCTTCTGCAGCACTCTTGTTCTTTCCACGGAGGATGTAGTGATATTTTGGGAAAATCAAATATCATAGGAGAAAGGGCAAAGAGCCTTGGGGACCTGAAACTGCCAGTGATGGCAATGTTTTCAGCCTCTTTTGATGACCTCTTTAGTCTCATACTAACAAATTTGTCAATCTTCACAGACTAAATCAAGTTCTCCCTCCCTCTCCCACTCTCCCCCCCACACACACACATACACACATATACCCCTCTTAAGAATAAAACAAAAGCCCATGAGAGTATTTCAGGCATGGAAAGCCAAGACACTCTGGCAAAAAGATCTCTGTGAGTGAGATCCCAGTGGAAAGAACAGGTCTTCAAAGAGGGAGGTGCCTTTCTCTGAAGGGAGGAGAGAACCTCCACTTTGACTATGACCGTGTCTAAACAAGATAAGAGTCGGAGAACTCAAGGGGCTTCCATAGCCTTGGAAACTCATAACTGGTGCATAGGGAGATTACTGATGCCATAAACAGGAGTGTCAATTGGTAAAGTCAACAACAGGAGTCACTGTGCACTTACTCCTCATGTAGGATCTCTGTCCTTAACGTGCTGTACACTGAGGCTTAATGCTATAACGAGTACTCAAACAGTATATTTCACTTTGTGTTTCTATGGGGGTGCAAATGACTGAAATCTTTACTTAATGTACACTAAACTGATCTTCTGTAAAAAAAAAAAAGAAAAAGAAAAAGAAAGAAAGAAATTATCAATTCCCAACTTGACTCTCACTGGGATTAAACATGACAATAGGTCTGATCTGATTTCATCATCATTTAAAAAAAATCATCTATTATTTTTCACTTTATGTTTCTGTGTGGGAGCAAACTGTTGAAATACTTACTTAAGGTATACTAAGCTGATCTTCTGTATATTAAGATAATCGAAAATGAATCTTGATGTGAATGGAAGGGGAGAGGGAGTGGGAAAGGGGAGGGTTGTGGGTGGGAGGGACGGTATGGGGGGGGAAGCCATTGTAACACATGAGTCGTACTTTGGAAATTTATATTCATTAAATAAAAGATAAAAAAAAAAAAAAGAAACCCCCCCCACCAAAAAAAAAAAAAGAATAAAACAAAATTTATATAAAATAGACAAGTATAACATAGACCCAGAAATGACTGACAGGTTCATAGGTGTTCCCAAATGTCAAGAATAGCTATACCAATCAAAATAAAAGGAAGTTCTCTCAATGCCATTTCCCACTAACAGAAGCCAAAGTTCCTTGGAGAAATGCAGGCTTCTAGGCCTGATACAAAGAAAATACAAGATGAGCCAGGAACATCTTAGAGTACCAGAAATCACAGAAGCTAACCAAGGCTGGGATAATGTCCAAGCCACTGCCAAAGACAAGATAATCAAAGCACCAAAAAGAATAATGACAGTATTTAATTGAAACAGGACATATATAAAAAATTCACAACTCCTTACCATTATTAAAAAGGAAAAATCTCAGAGAAAAAGTCATTTGTCCCTATCCAAAGAGCCCTGATAATTAGGGAAATTTCCTTTTCTTTTTCTTTTTTTAAAAGACTTATTTATTTATTTATTTGAAAGGCAGAATTACAGAGACAGAGAGACAGATCTATCCACTGGTTCACTCCCAATATGGTTGCAGCAGCTGGGGCTGGGCCAAGTTGAAGCCAGGGTCCAAGAGCTTCTTCCAGGTCTCCCACACGGTGCAGAGGCCCAAACTCTTGGGCCATCCTCTGCTGATTTCCCAGGTATATTAACAGGGAGCTGGATCAGAAGTGAAGCAGCCAGGACAAGAACTGGTGCCCACAAGGGATGCCAGCACCTGCTATGCCACACAACACAGACCCCAGAAATTTCCTTTTCTTAGCAGAAGAATGCTCACCAATGTTGAAGTAATGACAGATTATGAAATACAGTTTCCAACCACAAAAGTGATTTGAACACAGATGTCAACACCATTAGGTGAAAAGCTGATGGTGAACTAGACATTTACATAGAGCCAAAGAATCATTGTTACTTCCAGTCAAAAAGTGACTGGTGACAAGGGTCAGCAACCTAACACTGATCCATCTTAACCACCACTAATAGTGACCCAACCAGACATTAAGGGCAATAGAACATGTAGAATACCACCCATAAGGAATTCTTGTCAAAAATACTCAGCCTTGGAGTGGGTACTTAGCCTAGCAGTTAAGACACCTTCATCCTACACTGGAGTATCTGAGATTGATTCCAGGTTCTGGCTTCCTGCTAATGCACACCCAGGGCAGCAGTGATGACAGCTCAGGGAGTTGGGTTTTTCCCACCCAGGTCAGAGACCTGATCTTAGTTCCTGGCTCCTGGCCCAGTCCCAGCCCAGCCCCCATCACTGCAGGCATTTGGAGAGTAAACCAGCAGATGGGGTCTCTTTCTATCCATCTCTCAATCAAAAAAAAAAAAAATCAGCCTTAATCTGCTAAACTTGTAGATTTAGCTTCTTCGTCACAGGAAACATAAAGATCAAAGAGACAAGTCAAGTCACATGAGGAAACAAAATAAATCCAAGAGATGGAACATTCTACAGGGAAACTTCATCCAGCTTTTTTAATTCATGAAAAGTAAAGGTGGTGGAGGAGACTATTCCATATCAAAAGAAAATTTAAGAAGTGTAACAACCATGTATAGTATGTGAACTTAGAATTCTGCCTTGACCAAATCAAAATATTTGGGGGACAAATTGATGAATTTTATTAGGCATGGTAAGAAAAATGTGAATAACTATGAAAATATCCTTGTTTGTTAGAGTTGTACCTGAAAAATTAAGGCATAAAATGTCATGATGTATGCACTTTAAAATACTTTAACAGAGGCAGGAAGTAAAGTAAAAATAGGAAAAAATAATTCTTAGTGTGTCTAGATGATAGCTATAAGGGTGGCATCATACCACTTTTAGTGGTATTATAGTACACCCTACTAAAAATTAAAAAAGGAAACAGAAAAATAGGAGTAGGGTCATCACTCACTTAACTGCCTTATTATGAGATGGTATGGGTTCTCCTTGCTCCATTTCATATAATCATTTGAGAGGGAAAACAGGATTTTAAAGTTTATTGAATGGGGGCCAGCATTGTGAGGTAGTGGGTAAAGCCACCACCTATGATGCCAGCATCCCATATGGAGGCTGGTTCAAGACCCCGATGCTCCACCTCTGATCCAGTTCCCTGCTAATGTGCCTGGGAAAGCAGTGGAAGATGGCTCAAGTGCTTAGGGCCCTGCACAAAAATGGGAGACTCAGAAGAAGTTCTGGGCTCCAGGCTTTGGCCTGTCTAGCCCCAGCCATTGCATCCATTTGGGGAGTGAACCAGCAGATAGAAGATACTTCTCCGTGTGTGTGTCTCTGTCTCTCCCTCTTTCTCCATAACTCTGCTTTTCAAATAAATAAATAAATCTTTTTAACATAAATAACTAAAGTTCATTTAAGGGAGTGATCATTTGGCCCAGCAAGACATTACTTGGAATACTTGCATCCCATATCAGAGTAATTTTCAAGTACCAGCTCTGCTTCCAATTCTACCTGCTGCAATGATGACTCAAGTAGTTGGACCCCTACCCACCCACATGAGAGACCCAGATTGAGTTCCTGGCTCCTGATTTCAGCATGGTGCAGCCCCAGCCATTTCAGGCATTGGAGGAATGAAACAACAAATGAGAGCTAACTCTCCAATATTGGAGAGTCTGGGTTCAAGTCCTGGCTCCACTCCTGAATCCAGCTTCCTGCTAATGCACACCCTGGGAGGCAGCAGATGAAAGTTCAAATAGATGGGTTTCTGTCACCGATATAGGAAGCCTGGAATGAGTTCCAGTCTTCCCTGTCTGTTGTGGGTATCTGGGGAGTGAACCAATGGGTGAAAATCCTTTGTGTGTGTGTGTGTGTGTGTGTGTACCATTCAAACTAATTAATTAAAGTTACATGAAAAAAAAATCAGAGGTGAAATCTGAAGGTAGATGAGTGTTCACAGAGCTCTTTGATGTGCATACATTCTCAGCACTCTGCCGGGCCTCTCACAACTGCTCCTTCAGGGCACACAGAGTTATCCAAAGCTCTTCCATGGACTTCCCCCAGCTCAGGCACTGAGCTAACCTACTCCAGCCACTCTGCCTGGTCACTATCCCAGTCTCTGCCTGCCAGTTCTACACAGACAAGCAGCACAGAGCAGACTCAGTGCTGATGCTCTTAGGGGGCCAGTTCTGAAGCCCAGGAAAGGCCATCCATCTGTCATAACTAGCTCAGAACATTCAGGATACCAGAGCTGGACTGGCCTCCTGAATACCCTAGTATGATTCTTTCCCCATTACTTTACAGATGAGAAGTTGAAGTTCAAGAGGTAAAGGGACAGATTCGGTATTTCACAGCTTTGCAGCAAAAGAGCCTGAACTAGAACCCAGGCCTTCTGACTCCAGCTTGGGTTCTTTCCTTTACACCACACAACCTCCTGCCTCACTTGCACTCTGAACATTCAAGGCACTGGGGTATACATCAGTGCAAGCCTGATAGTAGAGAGCAATACCAGGTATACACATGGAGACTTCAAAAAGTACAGGGAAAAACAGAAGCAGGTATTTGGCTGATGCAACTTGGGACATTCACATCCCATAGTGGAGTGTCTGGGTTCGAGTCCCAGCTCTGCTTCAGACCATAGTTTGTTGCTAATGACAACTTTGGAGACAGAAAGCAATGGCCAAAGTACTTGAGTCCCTGCCACCCATATGGGAGTTCTAGGCTTGATTCAGTTCTAGGCTCTTGGCTTTTGCCTGACTCAGCCCTAGCTGTTGTGAGTATTTGAGGAGTAAACAAGTAGATTGAAGATCTCTATCTGTCTATATCTCTATCTCTTTCTTTCCCTTTCAAATAAATAACATTTTTAAAATTTATTTTGGTGCCAAAAAAAATTCTGAAATCCACATAGTTTTTTGATAATATGGCCCCTTATTTAGCAAAACTCCAAAGAAAAAAATCTCTAGAGCAGAGAACTGAGAAAGCTTGTGGTGGCTTCTTGGAAAATGGGCCACCCTTCCTTGATAGACTCAATAGTATGTTTCCCAGGGACAGTGTGTACAGCTGGGAGTGGGGACAAGGGTCATCTGTGGCTATTTAAGTCATATGTTTGCTCCAAACTCATATTTCAGACTCCTTTCTTCAGCTGATCGGAGCTCATTCCTTCACTCACACACTATTTCTCTCTCTCTCTCTCTCTCTCTCTCTCTCTCTCTCTCTCTCGTTTCTATTTTGAATCTGGGTTTGTACAGCTCAGAGAAATTCCATTGTGCTTGGTCCCTGACAGGCAAGAAGGCTTCCTGGTGTGCTGCTGGAGCCCCTCAGCCCAAAAATCCAGAGTGAAATTAAAGGAGATGGACAGACCTAGAAGTTCCTTTCCTCAAAAAAGGATGACACCCTGTTTACACAGATCTAGTAGAGATGACTACAAAAGTTACCCACTCTGTTCATTCCTACAACAAATACTTCTTGTGGGTTTATGTTCAAGAAGGCACTGAACAGCACTGGGCTAACTCCTTCATCCCTTCAGGTCTCAAGTCAAATGTCACTCCCTCCAGGAAGTCCAAAACATAAAAGCCCAGCACAGGGCCCCAGCAATGTGCGCCCACAGGGCCCTCCATCTCTATAATTGCATTCATCTCACCATATTCCAGATGCCCTCAAGTTTCCTGCCTCTTTCACGCTGCTCCTAAGTCTACCTCAAGAACCCAACCTAGGTGTTCTTTTCCTGTAACCTTCTTATGCACTGTCACTCTTCTTGTTAAATGGACCGCAAGCCCCTTCAGGGAGGTTTTTCTTTCTAATCAAGTCTACCTTTATTGAGTACCTGCTGCATTCAAGCACTGTGCTCAGGACCAGGGGATTCAGTTAGTAAAACAGAGGACCCTTGCTCCCCAAAGCTCACTCTCCATTAAGGAGGTCAGGAAACTGAAGAAGTAACTGGAATTCTAGAACTTTTCAGCCCTTCCTTTTATGATTCTATGGCAAGACCCTTCCTTATTTCAATCACATTCTTTTCATTTTAATATTAGCCATTTCCTTTTGCTTTATTCTCAGAGGGCTAATATCAGGTAATTATTATTCTGAGTACAAGAAGGCTCTGAATCATTTCTAAATATCACAAAACAGCCAAACTGTCATATTATCTGTAAAGGGAATGCACACAGGCCAGCAGTGCATGTCATGTGAAAACCTGAGACTCATCTACACTCCCCTGATCATCTGTGCATCCAAATGCCACATAGTTGTTTGAAGGAAGCATATTATTACACTGAATTATTTCTAGTTGTCCGGCTAGAATAATAAATCACATATATTTTAGGACCTAGGTCAGGGATAGCAAGTGGAACATGGATCCAGTCTTAGGGAGGGATAATTAAAGCAAGAACAAATGTGATTCATCAAAGATTGAATTATCGCTGCTCTGAAGCCTTCAATTAGAGCATATTTGGAATCGCAGAACAGAACAAAGATAGATAGCAAGCCAGAAACAGCAAGAGCAAAGAGTTGACCTAAATTAACATTAGTGAAGTGAAAGTGGCTCAGGAGAGGGGCTCAGATTGCTCAGGCTGACATAAGACCAACATCAGGAACTGCAGGGGGGGTTGTTAACATCAGCACAAGGGACCCTGTGATGTCAAAAGTTCCTGGGTCATGGGGCGTGGGGGCATTGTAACATAGCAGGTTAAGTCGCCACCTGGAACACAGCATCCCATTATCAGAGCTTGAGTTCCAGCTGCTCTGCTTCCAATCCACCTCCCCGTTAATGTAGCTGGGAAAGCAGTGGAGAATGTCCAAGTACTTGGGCCCCTGCTACCCACGTGGGAGACCCAGAAGATTTCCACGCTCCTAGTTTTGGCCAGGGGATGCTGCCATTTGGGGAGTGAACCTGCAACAGAAGATCTCTTTTTGTGTTTTTCCCTAAAGTAAGTAAAATAAAATAAATCTTTAAAAAAAAATTCCTTGGGCTTTAGCCGACACTGTGGGCAAATGCAGGAAAGACAGTAAAGGACGAATGTACTCTGTGCCCACTCCACTCTCCCATTTTCTTCTCCAGCTCATTGTCTGGGAGAAATTCTAACAGGGAGACAGGCAAAATGCCAGCCACAAAGGTTACAGACAGGGCCATCATGGTGGAAAAACAGCATTGATCCACTTCCTCTCACTGAGAACATCCCCCCACCCATCCCTATTCATTATTCTTTGCTCCTCAAAAATTATTTTTCACTTTCATGGTCACTCAGGAGCGCCTTCAGAAAGGACATTCAGCACTGACATTAACACCCCTACTGCAGTCCCCCAGCTCTGCAAGGGCCAGACCTGAACCAGGAAGGTCCCCATCAAAACTCACCAGCTCTTTCTCATTTATCCAGCAGATTTGCCCCCAGCCATTGCTCTGTTAATCAGGGGAAACACTGTTGATCAAGGTTCCCCTGCTCAGAGGGGAACCTCTGGGATCCCAACACTTAGTGATGGGAAGGGAGGATGTGACAGTGACCTCTAGCCCCTTGAGGACCCTGCACAGTGCTCTCGGATCAGAATGTATACACTGACCCTGCAAAGCTGTCATGCCTCCTGCACTGGGCAGACTGTCAAAGGACTGCAGACACAGCAGTGTCATCCTTGCCCCCGGAACACTCTTCCTTCACACACAGAAGGAAGGGAGATAGGATCTCTGGTGCCATTTGATGCCAATTCCCATCTGAACTAGTGCTACCAAATCCAAAAGAAATAGAGCCGGCGCCATGGCTCACTAGGCTAATCCTCCACCTTGAGGTGCCGGAACACCGGGTTCTAGTCCTGGTCAGGGCGCCAGATTCTGTCCCGGATGCCCCTCTTCCAGGCCAGCTCTCTGCTGTGGCCAGGGAAGGCAGTGGAGGATGGCCCAAGTGCTTGGGCCCTGCACCCTATGGGAGACCAGGAGAAGTACCTGGCTCCTGCCATTGGATCAGCACGGTGCGCCAGCTGCAGCACACCGGCTGCGGCAGCCATTTAAAGGTGAACCAACGGCAAAGGAAGACCTTTCTCTCTCACTGTCCACTCTGCCTGTCAAAAAATAAAAAAAAAAAAAGAAAGAAAGAAATAGAGTTAAAGAGGCTGTGTTACAGATATCCTCACCTCCCCATAAACGCCAGAAATGTTCTCTGTGCCCTGGTATCTCTGACATGGGCTTGGCTTGGGGCACTTGGCCAGTGCTCTCCATATCACTTCCCAAAAAAGGTGCCTGAGTCTCAGTACCCAGGAGAGTTGCTCACCAGAAGGACATTGGGAGCAGACAAGAATGCTCAGTTATAGGATCAGCCTGCTGATACGGTACAGTCCTGTAGTTAAGAACAGAGTCTTTGGAAGGAAGAGGTTGTCAGTTCAAGTTCCTACTCAGCTTTTTACCGGCCTTGACTTTAGGCTTCAGGATTGAAACACTAAAGGAAATTGGTGGTATGGTGGAGTGGGTGACTGCAGAGAAGGGGGGAAAATTCATACAGAAAAACACTCATCTGCCTAGGAACCAGAGGAATGCATTGTAGAATATGCATAAGGATTAGTTAGGTATTTCTCATCCAGGACCTCAGAAATGCCAATTGAATTCTCCTTAACACCAGGGAAACCTCCCCCAATCCCTGTGGGGAGGGAGAACACGGAACATGGAGGGTCAACCGTCTGTAACAACCTGCTGCAGGAGGAAGTACAGTCAGTTCAGAGGGATGGATTGTTGAGGGCAAGGCTTATAGCTGTATCACTCTAGGCTCTTAGGACTGAGTCAAAGGTTCTGTGAGTGGGAAATGTTCAATAAAAGATGTTTGCATCTCAAGGCAGTACTGGGCACGTAAATAAGTTTTCTAAGTAGAACTTACTACATACAATTCAGTGTTTCATAATAAATAAAAGATACTTCCTTTCCAAAATATTAAACCATGGGTTTTCAAAATTTTTAGGCACATTTCTAAATTCTTAAGCACATTTAAGATAAGACTTTTCTGTTTCAGTGTTTGACTTACCAGATATTTTCTGAATCCTAACTATTGAACACACTGAGGTTTGCTCAGAGGGCTGGATTATGACTCTTGGTTTCCCTGCTGTGAGCTTCCTTTAGGCTCTACTCTGAGAGTCAGTATGACATTCAGATAAAAATTAATACATGCAACAGAAGACCCTTTGAACACTATAAAGTACTAGCTACACACTAGATACAATAAATACCAAACATCAGTTCCAGAGTATGCAGCCTAGGATTTGCATCAAATAATGGAGTGGGGAAGAAATTAGAGGAAGCTGGTCAGAAGTTGGCAATTGTTGAAATCGGATGATACATACATGACTTTCATGCCACTAACTCTCCTTCTGTACATGCTTGAAATTCTTTATAGAAGAAGTTTTTAAAAATAAAATCTATGTGGAGCCCAGAAAGTTGAACTATAACCCAACCCCCCTTCACTTAGTAGATAAGAAAAACCAGTCCAGAGAGGTTACATGACCTTTTTAAGTCACACAATTAGCTGCAGAGCCAGGAGCCAAACTTCTGAACCCTCATCTTGGCTCTTTCCACACCCAGAGCATCAGGCAGAAATCGGTTCCTCTGGCCACTCTCCCAAATGCTTCAAGCTCCCAGGTGTGCCTGAGAGTATGCTTGAAGAGGGAGGGTACTGGACAGACCTGGAGCCAGAAGCACAGCTAGGGCTGAGCCAGAAGGTCCAAGGGCTTTCAGAAATATCAGTAGTCAGGAGAAGAGGGCTTCTGCCCCGCCTGTTCTATCACTGACACCTGGAGCAAGGAGTGCCAGAGAACCTGACCTTGGCTGTTGAGATAGGCTGTTCTGCCCCCACCCTCCACCAACCTTTCCAACTGCCCTCCCCACTGCTGAAATGTCAGGGCTCTGGAAGATTCCTGGGTTTCCAAGCGTTCTGGGAGGGGTATTTTAGTCCTCTTGCCATGGTGGGTACCGGGGACAGGAGGAGGAGACTCTGTAAAGTGAGACTGCAAGTTGGGGGGAAGGGGCCTCTCTGGCAAATAAGATCTGCTCTAGGAACAGAGATGGGGGGAGGAGGAGCCTCTCAGAGACCCTTAAGCCAGAGTTAGAAACACAGCCAGAAGTTGGAGGTCCCCTAGCCTCCGGGGCAGGGGGCGGTCAACCTGGGGAGTCGGCACCAGGTGCCCGGGAAGCTACTAACCGCGCTGGAGCTGTGGGGGCTGCAAACCCAAGCAGATGGCCCCGGGGAAGCAGAGAACGACCCCGGAAAGGAGGCTGGGGAAGACTGTGAAGTCCTGAGTCCTCTGTCACATTTGGGGACCTTACCGTATCACTCCTCAGCCCCAGCCCTAGCCCAGATCACCTTTCCGGAACACTAAGGTTTCCCTTTTCTTCCTACTGGGGTCCGCAAGCTGCTCACTGAGGGTCACTCAGAATCTCACTCGCTCCGCCCGGGTTCCCTCACCTGCGTGCGCAAATCTCACTTCCTGGTCTACTTTCCTCATTGATAAAAGGTGACCTCTGCCCGACGGCGCGGACCCTTCGACCCTGAGCTGACTCCCCCCAGGAGGCTTCCAGCTCTGCGAATTCAAAACGCAGGATCCGTCTGCCCCACCCCCGGTCTAGGCAGGTGCCCCCCGACCCCGGCCCCGGCGCCCGCCCCAATTAGGCTCACCATAGCGGCCGCTCTCCTCGCCTGCTCGCCTCCCCGCTGGGCCTGCCCGCCCCAAGTGCTCCAGATACCGCCGCCTCCGCTGTTGTGACACTAGGCGGGAGGGGGGCTGGGGACGCACACGCCGGGCTGGCAGCTGCCCGGCAGCATCACAGTGCTCCGGGTGGGGAGGGACCCGGCAGGTCACAATGGCTGTTCCCCGCCCACCAGCGGCTCAAATCTCCGTTTGCCAGGCGCTACCCTGCCCCGCTGCTCGGTCCAGCCCGGGCTGCCCAGGAGCTTCACAGGCCCTACAACTGCGGTTGCTGGTAGCTACCTCGCCGGCTCGCTCGGAGGCAGTTTTGTTACCAAAGCAGGCACGTACCGGTGAGGCCAGCCATTATACCTCAGACTGCTCCGGAAAGCAAAAGTCCGTTTCTCCCCCAAAACTAGCCCAGGCCGGAGAGGCACCTACTAAGGTTTAGCTGACTGCAGTCAGCTAAAGACAGAAGAGGACAGGAGTGGCTAAGTGGGGCCAGCAGATTCCAGTCTCAGCTCTGTTGCTCACCCCTGGTGTGTGCTTGGGCAAGTCTTGGAGCTCTGCTCTGGAAGCCTGTGCCACTTCCACCAAGGCCTACTTGGCTATTGGAGGCATACTGCACTTGCTCAATACTCTAGCTGTTCCTGTTTTCACTAATCTGTCAGTGTACCTCATCTCTCCCTCATTATTTTCTAGGCTTGCTCTCTCTGATTCATTTTACCTGATCCCTTTTCCTACTTTTAAGCCCTAAAGCACCCTTGTCATCTCTCCTATGTGTTCCAGAACTGATATTCAGGTTCCTGCTACCCCAGTAGCAGGACTTCCTCTTTGTGCCACAGGTCATATTGAAGGGCTAGGGAATGCCCTCAGTCATCCTCTAGTTTGGGAGGCAGTGGAAGGAACTGAGCCTGACCACATTGTCAGACCTCACTTCTAGCTGGATGCTGTCCTGAACAGTCACAGTTCCTTGGTCTCAGTACAAAATTTCCCACCCACAGTCAATTCATGCTGAAGGGTGTAACCCAGCAATTCACCAAGAGCCACCAAGGCACTGCAAATCTATAGCTTTTCCTCAAATAACAGTGCACAAAGCTGCTGTCACCTAATGTAATGACTCTCCAACTTCCCAAGCACAGACAGAAGTTTGTTCTGCTGACCACCCATTCATACATTTGCCTATTTGCATTATTAATTTCTAGAGGAAAGAACATGTGTATTAATCAACTTTGCATCTGAGAGGGCACCAAACACAATGCTTTGTCCATTGATATATACAGCACTTGGTCTATCTCATTATGGAAGATCCTAAAATTAAAAATCATGATGGGGGCCGGCGCTGTGGCATAGCAGGTAAAGCCACTGCCTGCAGTGCCAGCATCCCATATTGGCGCTGGTAAGAGCCCCAGCTGCTCCACTTCTGATCCAGCTCTCTGCTATGGATTGGGAAAACAGTAGAAAATGGCCCAAGTCCTTGCACCCGCATGGAAGATCCAGAAGAAGCTCCTGGCTCCTGACTTTGGATCAGCACAGCTCCGGTCCTTGCAGCCAATTGGGGAGTGAACCAGCAGATGGAAGACCTTCCTCTCTCTGCCTCTCCTTCTCTCTCTATAACTCTGACTTCCAAATAAATAATCTTTAAAAAAATTATGAAATCATGTGCTAAAGCATGGCAAATAATCAATAAAGGATTATTACGGTTAACCCTGTATTTACCTCTCTTCCAAACCCCCATGACATATCCTATTAGTTTTTCCATGACATTTATTGATCACTTTGTACTTTGGACTATGTGTGTTTGTGTATGTGCATTTAGATGCTCCTACAAAACTGCAACATGTCAAAAGCAGGGGTCACATTATCCATCTTAGTGCCCTTTCTACCAAAAGTAGCATGTCAAATACATCAGAGGTACTCTAGAAGCACTCATGAAAAAATTGACTTTTTGAGTTCTCTTTGTGAAATACCAAATACTTAATGCTTAATGTCTCAGGATAAAGAAATGCTTTTCATTATTATGATTTTCTTAAGCCACTCATTTTGTCCTTTTAAACATTTTGGAGCTGGAGGGAGCCATGACTACATAAATACCAAACAGGGTATCTTTTGGTTCCAGGGATATAAAAAGAAGATTGGCTGTTATAGACTGAATTGTGTACTCTCAAAATTCATATATTTAACATCCAATTTCACTGTATTTGGAGACAGGGCCTTTAAAGAGGATGATTAAGATTAAATGAGTGTGGGGCTGAAGCTGTGGCACAGCAGGTTAACACCCTGGCCTGAAGTGCCGGCATCCCATATGGAGTCCTGGCTGCTCCTCTTCCAATCCAGCTTTCTGCTATGGCCTGGGAAAGCAGTAGAAGATGGCCCAAGTCCTTGGGCCCCTGCACCTGCATAGGAGACCCAGAAGAAGTTCCTGGCTCTTGCCTTCGGATCGGCACACCTCCGGCCATTGCGGCTACCTGGGGAGTGAACCAGTGGCTGGAAGACCTCTCTCTCTTTCTCTCTGCCTCTCTCTATATCTCTGATTTTCAAATAGATAAATAAATCTTTAAAAAAAAAAAAAAAAGATCAAATGAGGTCATAAGGGTGCGGCCCTAATCCATTACGACTGATTCCTGGTTAGAGGAGGAGACACCAGGGAAGCACACACAGAGGAAAGGCTATGTGGGAACACAATGAGAAGACAGCCATCTGTACACCTAGGAGACAGGCCTCAAAGTATCAACTCTGCCAGCACCTTGATCTTGGACTTCTTGCCTCTAGTACTGCAAGAAAACTGACTTCTATTACTTAAGCCAGTTTGCAGTATTTTGTTACGCCAACCCTAGCAGGCTAAGACAGTGGCCTTCAAGTCTTTGGAGTTAAAAATGGTGGATATTTTGTTCTGTTTTGTTTCTTTGATTTTAAGTCCTCTCTGACTGTGGGATTCCAGATCTGTTATTGATACTCCCCCATTCCACCCCCACCTATGCATTTCTTCCTGAACAGAAGTTTGGAAATGAGAAAGAACATGGCTTTTAGTCTCTGTGCTGGGTGACATGTGCCCAATAGATTAAACATTACTCTAGGTGTTTGTGTTACTAGATGCAATTAACATCTGAATCAGTAGATCAAGCCTTCTTTAATGTGGATGGGCCTCATTCAATCAACTGAAGAGCAGGATACAACAAAAGAGCTAAGACAACCTCTGCTTACCTATTTAAGCTGAGACAAGTCTTCTTTTTTCAAAGTAGAACTTACACTATCAGCTCGCCCAGGTCTCCAGCTTGCCAGCTGCAGATCCTGGGGCTGAATAGGCAGGTATCTCCTATTGTTCTGTTTCTCTGGAGAACACAGTCTCCCTTTTGCAGATGGAGAAACTGAAGTCAAATCAGGATATTTATGAGAACGCACCACCCGACCGTGTGATTTAGGCCTTTTTTAAAGAAATTATCCCCATATTTACCACACTTGTTAGTATATGTGAGAATATGTATCTTGTATGAATTTATGTGCTATAGGGTCATACTATCAAATTATAGTCATGGCCCAAAGAGTTGAGCCATTTGAATAAGAGGTAAGATAATTCCTATCAATCATCCAGGAAAAGATATTCATGATATTAATATCTTTATTTATAGAATATTCCTAACACTGAGAACTTTCTTTATGCTATGCCCTGCACTGGTGAGTCCTGTATACTGTCTCCTTTACTCCTCACATCACACCTCTAAAATTAAAACTTTATTATCCTCTTTTCACAGATGAAGGATTTGAGACTTAGGAATGTGAAGTCTTAATTCCTTAAAACTTAAGCTGGGGTTTACACTCAGGGAATCCGACACCATAGGCTGAGCTCAAACATTTAATCATGACCTATCAAGTCGGTCCTGGAAAGGCAAACCTTGGATGGAGAGGGCATGTGCTTGTTCCCTTATTCTAAATGTCTAGGTTGGTGCTGTGGGGGGTAAGTGTTAAAGATGGAGTTGACCAACACATTGGATAATTACATTATCTAGATGCAGGTTCTTGCAATGTGAATTTAACCTTGGTTATTTCCTAGTACCTATCTACATTCACATACTTCAAAAAGGTCACAGAAAAAAATGGAACCAAAAGGTGAGTTTATTTTAGTACAAACATTTTTGAAATCCATGCATCCAAAGGGTTTTCCAAAAGTGCATGGAAAATTGTATTACAAAAAAACTGCAAGGATCTAAAGATACTTTCACACCAAAACAAACTTACCTTTTCCACAAACTTTTTGGAGTTCTCTCATATCTGAATGTTACTATTCCAGGTGGTATCTTGTATGCTGCAGGGCACTGAGCAAAGGGAGCAGAGGAAATTCTCACCACAGCAGCACGGATAAAGGGCTCCCTTTAGGTCTACATGGTTATAGCAGCCATAATTAAGAGATCACCAAAGACTACCTCAAGACGAATCGGGGGCCACCCAATTCTTATGGCCCTTTTCCCAGGCAGTATTCCTTGCAAAGCCAAACTTGAGAGGTGGGGAGAGGGGGACAGTATTGTAGTATAGCAGGTAGAGCTAATGCTGACATCCCATATGGGTGGCACTTCATGTCCTGGCTGCTCCACTTCTGATCCAAGCGAATGGCCTGAGAAAAGCAGCAGAAGATGGTCAAGTACTTGGGCCCCTGCCACCCACATGGGAGACCTGGAAGAAGTTCCTGGTTCCTGGCTTCTGGCTTCAGCCTAGCTCAGGCCTGCTATTGTGGCCATCTGGGAAGTTAACCAGCAGAAAAGATCTCTCCCTCTCTGTCTATAACTTTCAAGTAAATAAATAAATAAATAAATAAATCTATCTTGGAAAACCTGGATGGTTTTGTACTTAGTTGAGGGAAGCAGTATTTTCCTACTAGCCCTGATTCTTCCTCTGTTCCCACTCCTCCCAACTAGTTGATGTCATAAATGGCAACTTTCAAGTATCATCTCTTTAGCTTTTGATTCCTGTTAAACTTGCTTCCCCTGGGAGAGAGTAGGACTTTAAATTTATATCAGTCAGTTGCACCGAACTTAGCAGAAACATGAGACGGTAAAAACATAGGGTAGGGAGCACTTGGAGCTGGAGCCAAACACAGTCTAGCAAAGTGCAGAGAATAGTAAGATTGGGGTACTAAGAAAAATAGTGTCTTTTTCATAAATTGGCTCAAGATGAGTCCAGCCAGTGCCTAAGCCCTCACCCTCATTGTACCTGAGGCTCTATTACAGATCAGGTAACCACTTTGCCAGCTGCCTGCCCTTGAAAAAGCACCCAAAGGTCTGTGTGCAATAAAGTGGAACTATAGGAAAGAAAAGGCAGTGTAGCCATTATCTTCTCTCTGAGGCCTTGATATTCTGAATATAATTTTCACCTTTCTTGATACTTCCCTACCAGAAATTGAAACAATGGGTTGAATTGTCTCATTTTCTTATTTCCCCTACTGCTATGGTTAATACAAAATGATCCAATATTTCTGGATTATATCCTGGCAATATGTTTCAAGAGTAGGAAAACTGTTCTTACAATTGATATTGTAAATATACTTTTCAAAACTATCCCAAGAAAATAACAACAAAATGTACTATTGATGATGTGGACAAGGAGGGTATTAATTTCACTCCAGGCTCTTGTCATGCGCAAAGATAAGCATTCTAGGTGCTGACATGTATAAGGTGCACAAACTGATAAAATTTATTCAAAAAGTGAGAAAGCAAACACATACACACAAACACAAGCATGGGTTCTCCCATATACAGAAATATCTGTCATGAGTGGACAGTAGGCCAGAAGACTGCCCAAAAGGGTGGGAAGGGGAGACAGCGGGCTTCTGGCAGCACCTCCAGGCATGGTCTGCTGGGGTCAGGGGAGAGCCCCTCCAGTTGTTGGTTCTCTTTTATGAGGTTGGGGATGAAAGATGGTGCTACCTGCAAATTATATGGCACCTCCAAAAGTTCCACATGGAGCTTGATATCCATGTTTGCATGGCACTTCCCTTGGGTCTCAGATGAAGCAGATGCATCCCAGGGAAGGCAGTATTTAGATTAACAAGGAGCATAGCAAAACATGGGGGCTTGAGACTTCCAGTGTAGCAGATATAGTTAGCTGCCTACCTATTCCATTTCATTATAATTTTAATTGGTTTACTCGGAAGTTAAGTGATTTCACATGGTTTTCACATGCAACATTTAGAGTTGTTAATCATTTTAGCAAAAAGTTGGAAAGAACTGAAATAACCAGAATATTAATAGGAAGGAATACTGCATGACTGCCAATATAGATTATGAGTTGCAGTGTGACCCCCCCCCAAAAGATGTGTGCATTCAAAATCTCAGAATATGATATTTGGAATAAGGATCATTGTGGATATAATTATGGATTGCAAAATGAGATTATCCTGAATTAGGGTGGGTCCTAAGTTCAGTGGCAAGTGTCCTTACAAGACAGAAAAGGAGAAGACACAGAAGAAGGCCATGTACAAATGGAAGCACAGATTAAAATTGTGTCTTCACAAGCCAAGGAACACCTAGAGCCACCAGAAGTTGGAAGAAGAAAGGAGGGACTCCCTTAGAGCCTTCAGAAGGAGGTACCTTGACTTTGGACTTCTGGTATTTCAGAGCTGTGACAGAATAAATAGTTGGTTTAAGCCATTAGTTTGGGCCAATTTGTTACAGCAACCCTAGGAAACTATTATGTACAGTAAAGAAATAGATAATGTTGGAAGCTGAATAAATGATGATATTAAAAATGTAGAGCTCAGGGCTGGCGCTGTGGCATAGCGGGTAATGCTGCTGCCTGCAGTGCCAGCGTCCCATATGGGCGATAGTTCATGACCAGGCTGCTCCACTTCTGATCCAGCTCTCTGCTATTGCCTGGGAAGGCAGTGGAAGATGGCCCAAGTCCTGGGGCCCCAGTACCCATGTGGGAGGCCTGGAGGAGGCTCTTGGCTCCTGGCTTCAGATCGGTGCAGCTCTGGCCGTAGCGACCAATTGGGGAGTGAAACAGCAGATGGAAGACCTCTCTCTCTCTCTCTCTCTACCTCTCTTTCTCTGTGTGTGTGTGTGTAACTCTGCCTTTCAAATGAGTGAATAAATCTTTAAAAAAAAATGTAGCTATGGGGGGCTCCAATATGCCGGAATAGGGAGGGAGCTCACTGATAGTTCAGGAAAACATAGTTTAATAAAAGTGGAGATAGTGAAGTCTCAGGGAAGAGTTAGGGAAAAAACTGCAGAGGAAACTCTTCTGGAATTAGAGGGACACGGTGGATCTATGTGCAGGACATGGCGCCCATGGTTCGGGAGCCCAGCCGCCAAGAATCTTCTCCTCTGCACCAGCACTGGAAAGAGAGGTGAGGCAAAACCGCAGGAGCCTGAGACACTGGCAGAAAAGTGGCAGGAAGAACCTAGAGGGAACGAGGCTTGAAGCCCCATGGAGGAAAGTACACCAGCCTAACTAGAGAAAAGAAAAAAACAAAAGGGATGGTATGGACACGATTCTCTCTCTCCAAAAAGGCATGAGAGACAATAGAGCAGGCACCATTTTGGACACGCGTAACAGCGCCAGCTCGGGGCTGTGCCTGCCCTCAGCCAAACAGAAAAACTTGACTCTGGTTGGGAGTAATAACAGGAGACTAAGACCTAGTGAATGTGTGGAGCTTATGAACCAGACCTATGAAAAAAAAAATTGAGGGTGTGTGGGAGAACTCATGGTGTGGCTGAGACATGAGTAGTCGTGGTAGGAGATGCCACTCTTGGTGGGAGATATCACAAACTCGGTAGCCTTGGCTACCCGGTAAGAGACATTGCAGGGGAACCTGAGCTTACACTGAGGACTGCACGGATCTTTTGTGTAGTCCTTGGGACAGAGCAGATGAATATTACACCCACTGGGGCTAGTGCTCAGGCACTGATTGCCATCAAGAAGAAGAGCTCAGCTGAGTGGAATTACTTCCCTTCTGAATAAAAAAAAAAAAAAAAAAAAAAAAAAAGAGGGAGAGAAGATTTACCACACCAAACCTGGGAGTGTCACTTTTGGCACACCCTTAACCCTGAAGAACTGAATAAAGTTCTCTGGCCACACCAACCACAAGCCTCTAGAGATTCACCAAAAGCAGACCGTCCACTTACTCTAGAGTCATAGTATAACGAGAAAAGTCACCACAGCGAGGAAAAAAAAAAAAAGAAGAAACCAAAGAATATCTCCACAATACCAAACAAATGCAAAAAATGAGGAAACAAGAACAAGGAAGACATCATGACACTCCCAAATGAACATGATACTCCAGTACAAGATTATGAAAATGATGAGATAGAAGAAATGCAAGATACAGAATTCAAAAAATTTATGATAAAAACATTTAGAAGTTAACAAAAACAAATGCATGAACTACAGAAATCCATACAGGACAGGACAGAAAATCTACCTCAGGAAAATGAAATCTTGGCCGGAACTGTGGCTCACTAGGCTAATCCTCCACCTGCGGCGCCGGCAACCTGGGATCTAGTCCCGGTTGGGGCACCAGATTCTGTCCCAGTTGCTCCTCTTCCATTCCAGGTCTCCGCTGTGGCCCGGGAATGCACTGGAGGATGGCCCAAGTCCTAAGGCCCTGAACCCACTTGGGAGACCAGGAGAAGCACCTGGCTCCTAGCTTCAGAGCAGCGCAGTGTGCTGGCCACAGTGGCCATTGTGGGGTGAAGCAATGGAAAAAAAGGAAGACCTTTCTCTCTGTCTCTCTCTCTCTCACTGTCCACTTTGTCAAAAGAAGAAAAAAAGAAAAAAGAAAAAAAATGAAATCTTAAGGAGGAATCAAAATGAAATGAGAATTTAGTAGAACATGAAATTGAGATATTGAAGAGAAATCAAAATGAAATGAAGAATACAACAGAACAAATGAAAAACACATTTGAGAACCTTAAAAACCGAATCAGTGGGGCAAAAGAGAGAATATCGGACTTAGAAGACAGAGCACAGGAAAGTATACAGTCAAACCAAAGAAAAGAAGAGGAAATTAGAAATCTAAAACATATTGTTGGGAATCTACAGGATACTATTGAAAAACCCAACATTCAGGTTCTAGGAGTTCCTGAAGGCATGGAGAGAGAGAAAGGATTAGAAGGCCTTTTTAGTGAGATACTAGCAGAAAACTTCCGGGGTTTTGAGAAGGAAAGAGACATCCAAGTACAGGAAGCACATAGAACCCCCAATAAACATGACCAAAAGAGATCCTCACCATGACACATTGTGATCAAACTCACCACAGTGAAACATAAAGAAAAGATTCTTAAATGTACAAGAGAGAAACGTCAGATTACTCTCAGAGGATCTCCAATTAGACTCACAGCAGACTTCTCATCAGAAAACCTACAGGCTAGGAGGGAATGGTGAGATATAGCCCAAGCACTAAGAGAAAAAACTGCCAGCCCAGAATATTATATCCTGCAAAGCTCTCATTTGTGAATGAAGGTGAAATAAAGACCTTTCATAGCAAACAGAAATGGAAAGAACTTGTCACCCCTCATCCAGTCCTGCAAAAGATGCTTAAAGATGTGTTACACACAGAAACAAAGAAACACGGCCATCGATACGAAAGAAGGTAAGGAAGAAAATCTCCCAGTAAAAGATCACAGGAAGTTCAAAACATGTATTAGAAATATCTTTGGAAAAATGGCAGGGTAAAGTCACTACTTATCAACAGTCATATTGAATGTAAATGGCCTCAACTCTCCAATTCAAAGACACAAGACTGGCTGAATGGATTAAAAAACAAAACCCATCTATTTGCTGCTTACAAGAAATACATCTTTCCAACAAAGATGCATGCAGACTGAAAGTGAAAGGCTGGAAAAAAGATATACCATGCCAACAGAAATGAAAAAGAGCAGGCATAGCCATCTTAATATCAGACAAAATAAACTTTAACACAAAAACTGTTAAGAGAGACAAAGAGGGGCACTATATAATGATTAAGGGATCAATTCAACAGGAAGATGTAATTATTATAAATGTATATGCACCTAATTACAGGGCACTGGTTTATTTAAAAGATATGTTAAGGGACTTAAAGGGAGACTTAGACTCCAATACAATAGTATTGGGGGACTTCAATACTCCACTTACAGCAATAGACAGATCAACTGGACAAAAGATCAACAGGGAAACAGCAGATTTAATCGACACTATAGACCAAATGGACCTAACAGATATCTACAGAACTTTTCAACCTACACTTAAAGAATACACATTCTTCTCAGCAGTACATTAAACCTATTGTAGAATTGACCACATACTAGGCCATAAAACAAGTCTCAGTAAATTCAAAAGAACCAAAATCATACCATGCATCTTCTCAGACCACCACTGAATGAAGCTGGAAATTAGCAACTCAGGAATCCCTAGAATATATGCAAACACATGGAGATTGAACAACTTGCTCCTGAATGAACACTGGGTCATAGAAGAAATCAAAAGAGAAATCAAAAACTTTCTGGAACTAAATGAGGATAACAACACAACATATCAAAACTTACGGGATACAGCAAAAGCAGTGTTAAGAGGAAAGTTTATAGCTATAGGTGCCTACATCAAGAAATTGGAAAGGCACCAAATAAATGAGCTATCAATGCATCTCAAGGATCTAGAAAAACTGCAGCAAACTAGACCCAAAACAGGTAGGAGAAGAGAAATAATTAAAATTAGAGAAGAAATCAACAGAATTGAATAAAAAATTACAAAAGATCAGCAAAACCAAGAACTGGTTTCTTTGAAAAATAAACAAAATTGACACACCACTGGCCCAACTAACAAAAATAAAAGACCCAAATCAATAAAATCAGAGATGAAAAAGGGAATGTAACAACAGACACCAGAGAAATAAAAAGAGTCATCAGAAATTACTACAAAGAGTTGTATGCCACCAAACAGGGAAATCTATCAGAAATGGATAGATTCCTGGACACATGCAATCTACCTAAATTGAACCATGAAGAAACAGAAAACCTAAACAGACCCATAACTGAGACAGAAATTGAAACAGTAATAAAGGCCCTCCCAACAAAGAAAAGCCCAGGACCAGATGGATTCACTGCTGAATTCTACCAGACATTTAAAAAAGAACTAACTCCAATTCTTCTCAAACTATTCAGAACAATCAAAAAAGAGGGAATCCTCCCAAATTCTTTCTATAAAGCCAGCATCACCTTAATTCCTAAGCCTGAAAAAGATGCAGCACTGAAAGAGAATTACAGACCATTTTCCCTGATGAACATAGAAGCAAAAATCCTCAATAAAATTCTGGCCAATAGAATGCAATAACACATCAGAAAGATCATCCAGTCCAACCAAGTGGGATTTATCCCTGGTATGCAAGGATGGCTCAACATTCGCAAATTAACAATGTGATACACCACATTAACAAACTGCAGAAGAAAAGTATTATGATTATCTCAATAGATGCAGATAAAGCATTTGATAAAATACAACACACTTTCATGATGAAAACTCTAAGCAAATTGGGTATAGAATCAAATTGAGTATACAATCAAAGCAATTTATGAAAAACCCACGGCCAGCATCCTATTGAATGGAGAAAAGTTGGAAGCATTTCCATTGATATCTGGTACCAGACAGGAAATCGAAATGGCCAACAGACACATGAAAAAATGTTCAGGATCACTAGCCATCAGGGAAATGCAAATCAAAACCACAATGAGGTTTCACCTCACCCCGGTTAGAATGGCTCACATACAGAAATCTACCAACAACAGATGCTGGCGAGGATGTGGGAATGCAAACTGGTAAAGTCACTATAGAAGTCAGTTTGGAGATTCCTCAGAAACCTGAATATAACTCTACCATACAACCCAGCCATATTCAAAGTGGAAGTTCTCTCCTCCCTACATAGAAAGGTACCTCCTTCTTTGATGGCCCGTTCTTTCTGCTGGGATCTCACTCACAGAGATCTTTCATTTAGGTCATTTTTTTTTTTTTCACAGTGTCTTGGCTTTCCATGCCTGAAATACTCTCATGGGCTTTTTAGCTGGATCCGAATGCCTTAAGGGCTGAGTCTGAGGCCAGAGTAATGTTTAGGACATCTGCCATTCTATGAGTCTGCTGCATATGCTGCTTTTCATTTTGGATTGTTCTCTCCTTTTTAATTCTATCAGCTAGTATTAGCAGACACTAGTCTTGTTTATGTGATCCCTTTGATACTTAATCCTATCATTATGATTAATTATGAACTGAAACTGATCTCTTTGACTAGTGAGATGGCATTGGTACATGCCACCTTGATGGGATTGAATTGGAACCCTTGGCACGTTTCTAACTCTACCATTAGGGGTAAGTCTGACTGAGCATGTGCCAAATTGTACATCTCCTCCCCTTCTTATTCTCACTCTTAGATTCAACAGGGATCACTTTTCAGTTAAATTTAAACATCCAAGAATAATTGTGTGTTAATTAAAGAGTTCAACCAATGGTATTAAGTAGAAAAAAGGCTTCCATAGCCTTGGCAACTCATGACAAGAGCCTCAGGTGATTACTGATGTCATAAATAAGAGTGTCAATTGTTAAATCAACAACAGGAGTCACTGTGCACTTACTCCCCATGTAGGATATCTGTCCTTAATGTGTTGTACTATGTGAATTAATGGTGTAACTAGTACTCAAACAGTACTTTATACTTTGTGTTTCTGTGTGGGTGGAGCAGCCAGGACTTGAACCATTGCTCATTTCAATATGCCAGTACTGTAGGCAGAGATTTAATTCACTGTACCATAACACTGGTCCCTTTGTGGCAGTTTTTAAAAGATTTATTTACTTATTTGAAAGGCAGAGCAGCAAAGAGAGGGAGAAACAGAAAATTCTTTCATCTATTGGTTCACTCCCCAAATGGCCGCAATGACCAAGGCTGGGCAAGGCCAAAGCCAAGAGCCAGGAACACCATCTTTGTCTCCCATATGGGACTGAAATACTTGAGTCATCTCCCATTGCCTTCCCAGGCACATTAGCAGGAAGCTAAACCAGAAGCAGAGTAGCTAGGACTCAAAATGGCACTTTAATATAAGATGCCATTGTCACAAGAGGCAGCTTAACCTGCTACAAAATGCTTGCCCTTTTATCAAATAGAAAGCATTTCCTGTCTTAAGTCCAGTCATTCCTTGTGGCAGCAGAGCCAGGCTGGGAACCAGGCTATTTTTCACTCTGGTCAATTAAAATTTTTTGGTTTTAACTACAGCAATACTACTTCATAAGTCCATTTTATAAATTTGCGTACCCAAAATCTTACCCACCTGCAGTTTCCCTATAATGGCCTCATGCCTTTTTCACAGATTTATACCTGCTGGTCCATGTCTCTCCAGCATTTGTCTCTAGCCAAACAAAATAGTCCCTCACAAACTCCATTATTTCCCACTCACCAGCACCCATCCTCCTCTTCCTATAAACTTTAACTAGAAGATAAGGCAGAGAGCATATCATTTTTTTGGCCTAGCACGTGATAATTTTAAACAGCCCAAAGAAAGTGCTGATTTGCAGTTGCCTATGTAACTGCATGCAAGTCTTTAATAGACCTTTTAATCTAATGTGATACAATGAAATGTGCCCAAACCCACTCAATCCTGTGGACAGAAGGCCACAGTACAATTACATACTTTGCTTTATTATCATTAAAAACCATGCCAATGGGGCCGGGGTTGTGGTGTTGGCCTGAGATACTGGCCTGCAATGCCAGTATCCCATCTAGGTGCTGGTTCATATCCTGGCTGCTCTGCTTCTGATCCAACTCCCTGCTAATGCATATGGGAAAGCAGTGGAAGATGGCCTGAGCCTTTCAAATAAATAAATCTTAAAAAAAAAAAAAAAGTCATGCCATTTATTTGAAAAATAGAAAAGCAAAGAAGTGGGCATAATATATTACAATTATATGAGAAAGAGGGAAAATAGGATATATACATATCCAAATATGTTTTTGTACAAACTTTGGAAGAATACATTGAAAACAGCAATGGCCGTCTCTGGGAGACAGGGAATCAATGTGAGAACTTGCTAGATGAAAGAAAGGGAGGCTTTTCATACTAGACCTTTTTGTATTTTTTAAAAAGTCATATGAATGTAGGAGGTTACTTCAAAATGTTTGAGGAAAAACTGAATCAAAAGCTAAGTTTATTTTAGAGCAAAAATACTCTAAAATCCATGCATAGTTTTTTAAATAATATGTTTCCTATGAACTTTTTGAAAACCCTGTATATACAATTATTTCAAAAATTTTTGCACCAAAATTAACTTACTTTTTAACTCATTTTCCATTAACTTTTTTTTTTTTTTTTTTTTTTTTTTTTTTTTTTTTGACAGGCAGAGTGGACAGTGAGAGAGAGAGAGACAGAGAGGAAGGTTTTCCTTTACCGTTGGTTCACCCTCCAATGGCCGCTGTGGCCAGCGCGCTGCGAAGCGCGCTGATCCAAAGCCAGGAGCCAGGTGCTTTTCCTGGTCTCCCATGGGGTGCAGGGCCCAAGGACTTGGGCCATCTTCCACTGCACTCCCGGACCATAGCAGAGAGCTGGCCTGGAAGAAGGGCAACTGGGACAGAATCTGGCGCCCCGACCAGGACTAGAACCCGGTATGCCAGTGCCGCAAGGCGGAGGATTAGCCTATCGAGCCATGGCGCCGGCCCCATTAACTTTTTGAAGTGTCTTGTATTTCATATTAAGAAGATTAAATAATGTTCTTCAATGAACATATAAAAAATGCCTAGTATTTCTTTAAGTAATTAAAGCCACCTCTGCCTATGCTAAGAACCAGGAGTCAAGACAGCTACTGTTTTCCTGGTATATATATGATGTACATGTATGGGACACTGGGTTCTCCTATTCCTGACTCTTCTACCCCACTTAATTAGCAGCAACAGTAACTAGCGCCTGCTCACTATACACCTTGTACTTCTTAAGTGTTACATGTATAGTAGCACCATTAACCCTCAAAACAAACCTATGAATACTCATACTATTAACATTTTTATTTTATAGGTCAAGAAATCAAGGAACTAGAAAGATGATTTTCTCAAGGTTAATGTAGGGGAGTCAAGGTATGCACTTGGACATCATGGTCTCAGGGTTCACACTCTTTAACACCTTCCACACTACCCCTCATTGTATAGCAAAATTATTCCAATAGGTTTAGGCCTCATTTCTAAAAAAAAAAAAAAAAAAAAAAATCCCTGTAAAAGTTCACCTATTTCATGGCCAGCTTAGTTGCCACTAACTGTGTTAAGCCACCTCCTGTGATGCCAGCATTCCATGAGTGTCGGTTTGAGTCTCAGCTGCTCCACTTGCAATCTAGCTCCCTGTCTATGCACCTGGGACAGCAGCAGAAGGTGGCCTAAGTGCTTGGACTCCTACCAATCACATGGGAGACCCAGATGGGAGTTCCAGGATCCTGGCTTCGGCCTGGCCCAGCCCTGACCTTTATGGTCATTTGGGGAGTAAACCAGCAGATGGAAAATTTCTTTCTTGTTTCTCTGTCACTTTCACATAATTTTTTTAGAAGATTTATTTTATTTATCTGAAAGACAAGAGTTACACAGAGAGAGATAAAGACAGAGAAAAAGGTCTTCCATCCACTGGTTCACTCCCCAGATAGCCACAACGGCTGGAGCTGCGCTGTCCAAAGCCGGGAGCCAGGGCTTTTTCCGGGTCCCCCACATGGGTGCAGGGGCCCAAAGACTTGAGCCATCTTCTACTGCTATCCCAGGCCATAGCAGAGAGCTGGATCAGAAGTGGAGCAGCCGGGACTAGAACCAGGACCCATATGGAATGCCAGCACTTCAGGCCAGGGTGTTAACCCGCTGCACCACAGCACCGGCCCCCTTTTTTTTTTTTTTTTTAAGATTTATTCCGGCCAGCGCCATGGCTCAATAGGCTAATCCTCCTCCTGTGGCGCCAGCACACCAGGCTCTAGTCCCGGTTGGGGCGCCGGATTCTGTCCCGGTTGCCCCTCTTCCAGCCAGCTCTCTGCTGTGGCCCAGGAGTGCAGTGGAGGATGGCCCAAGTCCTTGGGTCCTGCACCCCATGGGAGACCAGGAGAAGCACATGGCTCCTGGCTTCGGATCAGTGTGGTGTGCCAGCTGCAGCGCGCCAGCCGCAACAGCTGTTGGAGGGTGAACCAACGGTAAAGGAAGACCTTTCTCTCTGTCTCTCCTTCTCTCACTGTCCACTCTGCCTGTCAAAAAAATAAATGAATAAAAATTTATTCCATAATTTTTTTAAATTAATGTCTCCTGAGATTAATAATCCCTGTCTTAACCATTATCTTTAGCTCTTCTGAACCTAGGAGACCAGGAAATCCAAGAATAAGGCAGAACCCTAGTGAGTACTAAGAAGGAAGGAGGCATAATCTCCAGAATATTCCACAGCAGTGGATGCCTGCTAGGAGACTGCCACCCACTGCCAAAGTCCAAAAGCTTGGAGAAGGCCGGCGCCGCGGCTCACTAGGCTAATCCTCCGCCTACAGCGCTGGCACACCAGGTTCTAGTCCTGGTCGGGGCACTGGATTCTGTCCCGGTTGCCCCTCTTCCAGGCCAGCTCTCTGCTATGGCCAGGGAGTGCAGTGGAGGATGGCCCAGGTCCTTGGGCCCTGCACCCCATGAGAGACCAGGAGAAGTACCTGGCTCCTGCCATCTGATCAGCACGGTGCACCAGCCGCGGCGGCCATTGGAGGGTGAACCAACGGCAAAGGAAGACCTCTCTCTCTCACTGTCCACTCTGCCTGTCAAAAAAATAAAAATAAAAAATAAAAAATTAAAAAAAAAAAAAAAAAAGCTTGGAGAAGCTGGGAATAAGTAAGCTGTCTCTGATAGGGTGGTAGGGAATTTTACCAGGTGGCTCTTGTAAAGGAACAATTTCACCAGCTTCTCTGCTTAGCAATGGACTAGGGAAAGTCAGAAATTCTTAAAACAGTTTGAAGTGGCCTCCTTTCAGAAAAAGCAGCCTGTTCCTTGGGCTACAGCTAAGGCCCTGGGTAACCAAAAGCTTGCTTATCCGTATGAGTCATCTGATGGAACCACCAGCTTGTATTTATATCTACACAGAAGGTCGCCAGCCAGGCTGTCATTGCTGGCCCATTTGAAAAGGAACACCTCCTGCTCTCTCCCTCTGCTGAGGGTAGAGCATGAGACTGCTAAAACAGGTGCCAAGGCTCCATATGCTTCCTCCTTCTCCTAGCCCTAAGGCTTACCTTTATTGCTCACCAACTTCCACTGCTTCTAGTTCCTCGGCCCTCTAAAATTTCATTCAACAAATTAATGAACTTCATTCAACAAAATCTTATTATATGGTCTCTTATACACATGGCCTCATTCTAGATGATACAAGGGGAGATAAGAACATGAATCCTGATGCTGGTCTGCCTAGGTTCAAATCCCTGTTCTACCACTTAAGAGCTGTGGAAGACTGGGCAAGTTTCTTAGCACTTCTGTGTCTGTTCTGTCATCTCTAAAATAGGGGTAACAATACCTACCTCTTGACTTGTTTTAAGATTCAATTAGGGGCCAGTGTTGTGGCAAAGTGGGTTAAAGACCCTGCCTGCAATACATCCGATATGAGTGCGTTTCGAGACCTGGCTGCTTCACTTCCGATCCAGCTCCCTGCCAATGCACCTGGGAAAGCAGTGGAGTATGGCCCACATCTTTGGGCACCTGCACCCATGTGAAAGAACAAGAAGAAGCTCCTAGCTCTTGGCTTCGGTTTGGCCTACCTCCAGCTGTTGCAGCCTCTTGGAGGGTGAACCAGCAGATGGGAGATCTCTATCTCTCTGTAATTCTTTCAAATAAATCTTTAAAAAAAAATTCAGTTAGTAAAGTCCTTAGAAAGGTACCTGGTACCTTTGGAAAATGGAATTAAAAAATAAGTTTCTTTTGGTGTAAAAAAATTTGAAATCTATGTATAGTTTTTCAACAATATGCATTTTTTCATGGATTTAAAATTTTTTCAAACCAAAATACACTTCTTTTAATTCTCCTCCATGAACTTTTTGAAGTACCCTTGCAGTGAGAGTTGCCAGCAAAAGGTTCAGAGAAGGAGAAATTTGGCTAAGTTCATATCTGAAGGACAACCAGACTAGGAAAAATGAAATACAGGAAAGAGCATCAGGCATGAATGGGTTTGTGGTTGAAGCTAACCAGTAATACTAACAAAGACCGAGAGTCTGAATGGGGGATATGGTTGGGAAGTCGAAGTTTCCTCTGCAGTTGAAAATACAATTAGGCAAATCCTGAGTGGCCAGGAATATCGTTGGAGATTAGGAGTCATTTAGATAAAAGTTAGAATTGACTCCGTCAAAGTATAAAAACTCACCCAGTTAGAGAAATGTAGACAGAGAAAAGCAGTAGTCAGAGTCTTGAGGCCAGAAGAAACAGAGAAATAAGCTATGGAAACAGAAAAAGATGGGTCAGTGAGACAAGGGTGAAGCAAAGAGGCAAGGAAGGGCTGATGCTCTACTGCATTTGGGAAATACACCTTTTATATGAAGTATGCATTTTTTTAAGATTTATTTATTTATTTGAAAGGCAGAGTTACAGAGAGGTAGAGGCAGAGAGAAAGAGAGGTCATCCATTCACTAGTTCACTTCCCAGATGGCTGCAATGGCCGGGCCTCTGCCAATCCAAAGCAAGGAGCCAGGAGCTTTCTCCAGGTCTCCCATGCAGGTGCAGGGGCTCAAGGACTTGGGCCATCCTCTACTGCTTTCCCAGGCGTGGCAGAGGGCCAGATCAGAAGTAGAGCCGCCAGGACTCAAACCAACACCCATATAGGATGCTGGCATTGCAGGTAGCAGCTTTACCCACTACGCCACAGCACCCGCCCCAAGAATGTATGGTTTTTTTCCAGAACTTATGATTTCTGAAGGTGAAAATCTTTTTTTCTTCAATTTTGTTTATTGTTATTAAAAACACAGAGCAACCTGATAGAGTCCCCAAATGCCTGCCAATAGCCAGGGCCTGGCCAGGCTGAAGCCAGGAATCTAGAACTCAATCGGGGTCTCCCATGTGGGTGGCAGGGACCCAAGTACTTGACCCATCACTGACATCTCCCAGAGTGCATATTAACAGGTAACTGGATTGCAGGAGGTGGGACTTGAACCAGGTATTCTGACATAGGACCCCGGTATGCCAAGCTGAGTCCCAACCACTGCACCACATGTACAACCATTGGCTACATTCTAAGTACCATAAACATCAATTTTCTCCCTAAGAAATCACTGTATATAAAAAATGTTGATGTGCTTATTGAAGTGGCCTTTTCTGAAATGACACATTTCTAGCAAAAGTCCTTTTGTTTTTCAACCAAGTTCTTGAATATCATCTTATGTTTGTCATCCCCATCTATTACATGACACCCCCACTTCAGATGGCACAAAAGTCACAAAGAGATGTTAACAGTTTCAGAGGCTATTGGAAAATATGAGTTTGGGTCAGTAGTGTTAAAATTTAAAAAAGACTATAAAAATCCCACCCCACCTATTTGGATCTGTCCCAGCTGATGAGAGTGGGCACTGGTTGAACACTGCATGACTCTATAATACACCCCAAGCTGTTCAGTTCACTATTACGGACTGGAACAGATGTTGCTTTCCCACTTCTCCCCCAGCCTGCCCTTTCCCAGATCACTTCATTCTCAAGCAGAGAATGCCCAGCTGCATGTCCAGTACCTTTCATCACAAACTACTATGTCCTGCAAACTGCCACTTTTTTTAAGATTTATTCATTTATTTGAAAGTCAGAGTTACACAGAGAGAAAAAGAGAGCCAGAGAGAGAGGTCTTCCATCTGCTGGTTCACTCCCCAATTGGCCACAATGGCTGGAGCTGCCCCGATCCGAAGCCAGAAGCTTCTTCTGGGTCTCCCGTGGGAGTATAGGGGGGCCCAAGGACTTGGGCCATCTTCTATTGCTTTCCCAGGCCATAGCAAAGAGCTGGATCAGAAGTGGAGCAGCCGGGACTCAAACCAGTGCCTACATGGGATGCCAGCAATGTGGGCAGTGGCTTTACCTGCTACGCCACAGCACCAGCCCCAAACTGCCACATTTTTCTACAGTTCTCAAGTACTCAGGCTGCCACAGTTAAAAATTTACATTAAATTTTTAATTGAAAGAAAAGCTACCAATATTATAAGAGATTATCTCTCAGTGGTAGTATCATAAATCCTGTATTTTCTTCTATTGAATTTGTAACATTTTCTAGAATATACATACAGTAGTCTTCCTTACAACCCTTATCCTTGGGGGATACTCCAAGATTTCCAGTGCGTGCCTGAAATCACGGGTAGTGTCAAACCCTATATACAAATACACGTCAAAAAGTTCATGGAAGGGTCGGTGCTATGGTGTAGCAGATTAAACCGCTGCCTGCATTGTCGGCATCCCATATGGGCACCAGTTCAAGTCTCAGCTGCTCCACTTCTGATCCAGCTCCCTGCTAATGTGCATGGGATAGCAGTGGAAGATGGCCCAAGTGCTTTGGCCCCTGTACCCATGTGGGAGACCCGTAAGAAGCTCCTGGCTTCTAGCTTCAGATTGGCCCAGCTCCAGCCATTGCAGTCATTTGAGGAGTAAACCAGCAGATGGAAGATCTCTCTGTCTCTCCTCTCTCTAACTCTGCCTTTGAAATAAATTTTTAAAAGTTCATGGAAATTTACCTTGGTGCAAACATTATGAAATCCATGCAGTTTTCATAAGCATTGTTTTTCCATGAACTTTTTAAAAACCCTCAAAAGGCAGATTTCAAGATTTTTTGCACCTTAAATTCAATTTTCCACAAACTTTTTGAAGTACCTTCATGTAGTATATACCTATATACACAAATCTATGCTAATTTCTAAATTAGGTACAGTAAGAAATTAACAAAAATAATATAGAACAATTATACTGTAATGGAAGTTATGTGGATGATCTGTCTCTCAAATATTGTTTCTTTTTTTTTTTTTTTTTTTTTTTTTACAGGCAGAGTGGATAGTGAGAGAGAGAGACAGAGAGAGAAAGGTCTTCCTTTGCCGTTGGTTCACCCTCCAATGGCCGCCGCGGCCGGCGCGCTGCGGCCGGCGCACCGCACTGATCCGATGGCAGGAGCCAGGAGCCAGGTGCTTTTCCTGGTCTCCCATGGGGTGCAGGGCCCAAGCACCTGGGCCATCCTCCACTGCACTCCCTGGCCACAGCAGAGGGCTGGCCTGGAAGAGGGGCAACCGGGACAGAATCCGGCGCCCCGACCGGGACTAGAACGCGGTGTGCCGGTGCCGCTAGGCGGAGGATTAGCCTAGTGAGCCGCGGCACCGGCCCTGTTTCTTTTTTTTAACAAAGATTTATTTATATACTTGAAAGGCAGAGATACAGAGAGAGGAAGAGACACAGAAAGAGAGAGAGAGATCTTGCATCCACTGGTTCACTCCTTAAATGGCCACAATGGCCAGAGCTTCCTCTAGGTCTCCCACACTGGTGCAGGGGGCCAGGCACTTGGACAATCATCCACTGCTTTCCCAGGCCATCAGCAGGGAGCTTGGTAGGAAGTGGAGCAGCCAGGACTTAAACTGACACCCATAAGGGATGCTGGCACCACAAGCGATGCTTAACTTATTACACCACAGCACAGGCCCCTCAAATTTCTCGTTTTGCTGTATATGCAGAGTTCACTAGAATGCACAGTTAACCACAGGTAACAGACACAGGAGAAATCGTGGATAAGGAGGGATTACTGAATGCATTGCTTTGAGAAAAATATTTGTTGTTTTCACAGAGGATTAGAGTCTGGCAAACAGTATCTGGATCCCTACTTCATCACTAAGGAAATGGCACAGGGAAGGGTTGATTAGTCCACTAAAGATATTGTGTCCATTGCCTTTAATTTAGCTTCTTTTTTTTCTTTTTTTTTTTTTTTTTTTTTTGACAGGCAGAGTGGACAGTGAGAGAGAGACAGAGAGAAAGGTCTTCCTTTGCCGTTGGTTCACCCTCCAATGGCCACCGCGGCCAGCGCGCTGCTCCGATGGCAGGAGCCAGGAGCCAGGTGCTTTTTCCTGGTCTCCCATGGTGTGCAGGGCCCAAGCACCTGGGCCATCCTCCACTGCACTCCCTGGCCACAGCAGAGAGCTGGCCTGGAAGAGGGGCAACCGGGACAGAATCCGGCGCCCCGACCGGGACTAGAACCCGGTATGCCGGCGCCGCTGGGCGGAGGATTAGCCTAGTGAGCCGCGGTGCCGGCCTAATTTAGCTTCTTACCAGTCCAAAATACCAAGGTTTCCAGGAGAGAACAAAATGGGTCCTCCATTTTTTCTGGGAAACACTCTATGCTTGAGCTCCAAGGAGGTTCCACAGCAGAGTGTGAGGGAGACCTCAGCCAGGACCAGCTAGTCTGCCTAACTAAATCAGAGAGCAAAGTGGCAGAGTCTGTTAACCCTGAGGTCTTCCTGGCATGGAGAGAAGGGTGGGCAGCACACAGGCAGGATTCCTATTTGCAGTTCTTGTCAGGCCTCTCTTTCTCCCATTTTCTCTGGCTCTTCTGATCAGATGCAGGGGCTGTTTGTGTCCATTCCAGATTTAGAAAAAGGAAAAAAAAAAAAACAGTGTCCTGAGTGTGACAAAAAGCCTGCTCTTATCTCCCCTTGGGTGGCTGTCAGAGTTATAGAGGCTGAATACCCTGCTTTATGGTTGCCCAGGACAGTAAAAAGGTACAACCATTACCTCTGAACCATAAATGTGTTTTTGCTGTGCTTCTAGGATGTAGAAAGGGTGGAGATTTCAACATAGTTAAAAGGAGAGAAGACTCCAGGATGGCAGAAAAGGGAAGCACATACTACACTAGGATAGAGGTAAATAGTAAAACAATGAAGAAATAAAAGTTTAGGAAGTACATTCTCAGGGGAGAGTTACAGAGAAAACTGCAGTAGAAATTCTCTGGAAGAGAAGTGCCATGGATCAGTGTGGAAGGTGCAAATGCACAGCATCAAAATGGACACAACACCTAACCCCAGAAGAGAGCCAGAGAAAGCACCAACTTTGGAGACTGAGGTGAGATCAGACTACAGCAAACTATGCCACTGGTGATATAGGCAGAGGGAGAGAATGGTATGAGTCTGACCTGCAGCCCTCCCACAACAGTACTCAGCAACCAGCTGAGAAAGTGTGGACACCATTTTGGCATAAGTGTCAGCTATGGAAACTCTTCTGTGTGTGCTCTTAACGTGCTGAGATAAGACACCATCTTTTAAGCAGTACCAGGGTCAGCAGTTCAGGTACAAGCACCACCAATTGGCGAAGAGAAGGCAATATTCAGCCAGCAGCTCTTCTGCATATGTGTGATCCAGGAATTTTAGCAAAGGGAAAAATTCACATTTCCCACCGATTTTGAGCTGGCTGGAAGGATTGACAGGGGGTTGGGCACCCACAGAAGACTGAGGTGTCCCCAGCCTCTCAACATATCACAGGCTCCCGGGCTCAAACCACCTAGGCAGCACACCCGCAGGCAGCTGGCTCTGGGAATGTCTCTGCCTCTCTGTGGATGGGACAGACTAGTGGGCTGGAGCAGATCCTCTGTACCCCATTACAGTGAGAGCCTCAAGTGCTGAGACTGTGGGAACTCTGTGACTGCATGAGAGAGCGCAGGGTATAGCTGAGTCTCTGGGCAATCAAAGTGAGCCGCACCACATGCTGTTCAGAGCTCCTGGATTGCCTGGGATGGGTGATTGCAACGGGATCCACGTTCACAAGGATGACCGCACAGATCCTTTCTGCAGTTCAAGGCAGAGCAGATGAGTACTGCATCCACTATGGAATAAAACCCAGGCATTGATCATCTTGAAAGAGAGGAGGTGATGGTGTGATGACACCAACAGAGGTTACCATACTCTCCCATCTATTAACAAGAGATCTCCCACACCCAACTTGGGTGTCACCCAAGATACTGGCACACACCCTGGAGCACTGATCACAGTTCCCAAAACACCCAGCACATACCACTGGGTACTCACTGAAGAGCAGACACCACACTAACCCACAGAGGCATAGCTCAAGATAAAAGCCATCAAAGGAAAAAAACCCACAAGTATTTCCATAAGTGCCTGAAAGTAAATGCAGAAATTCAAGAAATAAGAATAAGGAAGACAACATGACCCCCACACACACCACAAAGGAACACAAAAATACTTCAATATTCAAATGTGAAGACTAGGATCACTTAGAAGCAATGAGAAACAAATTCACAAATTAAAGAAATCCATATACAACATCAATGAAAAATTCTCCCATGGAACTGAACTTTGAAGAGAAACCAAAATGAAATATTAGAAATGAAGAATTCGGCCAGCGACGCAGCTCACTTGGATAATCCTCTGCCTGCAGCACCAGTACCCCGGGTTCTAGTCCCAGTTGGGGCGCCGGATTCTGTCCCAGTTGCTCCTCTTCCAGGCCAGCTCTCTGCTGTAGCCCAGAAGGGCAGTGGAGGATGGCCCAAGTGCTTGGGCCCTGCACCTGCATGGGAGACCAGGAGGAAGAACCTGGCTCCTGGCTTTGTACCAGCGCAGTGTGCCGGCCGCAGTGCACTGGCTGCAGTGGCCATTTGGGGGGTTAACCAATGGATAAGGAAAGGAAGACCTTCCTCTCTCTCTCTCTCTCTCTCACTGTCTAACTCTGCCTGTCAAAAAAAAAAAAAAAGAAAAAGAAAAAAGAAATGAAGAATTCAATATGTCAAATAAAAAACACAGTGGAAAGCCTTAACAATAGACTTGGTAAAGCAGAATATCCAAGCTAGAAGATAATTTTTTGGAAATATTTTAATCAGACTTAAAAAAAAAAGTAGAAAGATTAAAAACAGTGTTGGAAATTTATAGGATACTTTCAAATGACCAATCACACAGGTCGTGGGAGTTCCTGAAGGTATAGAATGAGAGAATGGCAAAGAAGTCCATCTCAGTAAAATAATTACAGAAAGTCCCCTAATTTGGAGAAAGAAAGGGGTATCCAACTACACAAGCACATAGAACATCTTATACAAATGACAAGAAAAGATCTTCACCATGACACATTGTAGTCAAGCTTTCCACAGTAAAACATAAAAAAAAAAAAAAAATTCTAAAATGCACACAAGAGAAACACCACATTACTTTCAGGGGATCTCCAATTAGACTCACAGCTGACTTTTCATCAGAAACCCCACAAGCTAACAGAGAACAGAGATATAGTTCAAGTTGTAAGAGAAAAACTCTGTCAGCACAGAATACTGTACCCTGCAAAGTTCTCATTTATGAATGAAGGTGAAATAAAAACCATTAAGGATGTTCTACACACAGAAGCAAGGAAAGATAGTCATCATTATGAAAGAATGTGAAGGCAAAAAAATCTCCCAGGAAAAGTACAAAGGAAGCCAGTGCCGCAGCTCACTAGGCTAATCCTTCGCCTTGAGGCGCCGGCACACGGGGTTCTAGTCCCGGTTGGGGTGCCGGATTCTGTCCCGGTTGCCCCTCTTCCAGGCCAGCTCTCTGCTGTGGCCAGGGAGTGCAGTGGAAGATGGCCCAAGTCCTTGGGCCCTGCACCCCATGGGAGACCAGGAGAAGTACCTGGCTCCTGCCATCAGATCAGCGCGGTGTGCCGGCCACAGCGCACTGGCCGCGCGGCCATTGGAGGGTGAACCAACAGCAAAAAGGAAGACCTTTCTCTTGTCTCTCTCTCTCACTGTCCACTCTGCCTGTCAAAAAAAAAAAAAAAAAAAAAAAAAGAAAGAAAGAAAAGTACAAAGGAAATGCAAAGTAAATGATATGAATACTTAGAGAAAAATGGCAGGGACAAGTTATTACTTAAGAATAGTAACCTTGAATGTAAATGGCCTAACTCTCAAATTAAGACACAGGTTGGCTGAATGGATTAAAAAACAAGACCATGGCCGGCGCCGCGGCTCACTAGGCTAATCCTCCGCCTAGCGGTGCCGGCACACCGGGTTCTAGTCCCGGTTGGGGCGCCGGATTCTGTCCCGGTTGCCCCTCTTCCAGGCCAGCTCTCTGCTGTGGCCAGGGAGTGCAGTGGAGGATGGCCCAGGTGCTTGGGCCCTGCACCCCATGGGAGACCAGGAAAAGCACCTGGCTCCTGGCTCCTGCCATCGGATCAGTGCGGTGCGCCGGCCGCAGCGCGCCGGCCGCGGCAGCCATTGGAGGGTGAACCAACGGCAAAGGAAGACCTTTCTCTCTGTCTCTCTCTCTTACTGTCCACTCTGCCTGTCAAAAAATAAAAAAATTAAAAAAAATAAAAAAAAAAACAAGACCAGTCTATTTGTTGCCTAAGAAAACACACCTCACCAACAAAGATACACACAGAATGAAAATGAAAGGATGGTAAAAGATATTCCATGCTAACAAAAAGCAGAAACAAGCAGATACAGCCATCCTAGCATCAGACAAAATAGACTTTATCACAAAAACTGTTAAAACAAAGAGAGGTACTACGTAATGATTAAGGGATGAATTCAACAGGAAGATGTGACTATAATAAATGTATATGCACCCAAATACAGGGCACCTGGCTATTTAAAACAAATATTAATGGGTCTAAAGGAAGATATAAAGACAGAGATTGAATCAGTGATAAAGATTCCCAACAAAGAAAACACCAGGACCAGATAGCTTCACTGCTGAATACTACCAGACATTCAACAAAACTAATTCCAATTCTTCCCAAGCTATTAAAATGATTGAAAGGGACAGAATCCTCCCAAACTCCTTCTATGAAGCCTGCATCACCCTAATTCCTAAACCAGAAAAAGATACAACAGAGAAGAGAACTACAGACCAAATTCCCTGATGAACATAATTGCAAAAGTCACCAACAAAATATTAGCTATTACAATCCAACAATACATCAGAAAGATCATTTACCCCAACCAAGTGGGACTTATCCCTGGCATGCAGGGATGGTTCAGCATTTGCAAATCAATAAATGTGAAACATCACATTTAACAAACTGAAAAACAAAAACACATGCCTATCTCAACAGATGCAGAGAAAGCATTTGATAAAATACAATATCCTTTCATGATGAAAACCTTAAGCAAATTGGGTATAGAAGGAACATTCCTCAACACAATCAAGGCAATTTATGACAAACCCTCAGCCAGCATCTTATTGATGGGGAAAACTGGAAGCATCCCCACTAAGATTCAGAACCAGACAAGGATACCCACTCTCAACACTGCTATTTAATATAGTCCTGGGGGGCCAGCACTATGGTGTAGTGGGTAAACCTGCCATCTACAGTGCCAGAATCCCATATAAGCACCGGTTCAAGTCCTGGCTGCTCTACTTTGGAACCAGCTCTCTGCTATGGCCTGGGAAAGCAGTAGAAGATGACTCTGCACCCATGTGGGAGACCTGGAAGAAGCTCCTGGCTCCTGGCTTCAGAGCAGCACAGCTTCAGCCGTTGCAGCCATCTGGGGAGTAAACCAGCAGATGGAAGACCTCTCTCTCTCTCTGACTCTGCCTCTCTGTAACTCTGCTTTTCAAATAAAATAAATAAATCACGTAAAAATATATATAGTTGTGGAAGTTTTAGCCAGAGGCATTAGGCAAGAAAAAGAAATCAAAGGATACAAATTGGAAAGGAGGAAGTCAAACTATCCCTATTTGCAGATGATATGATTCTATATATAGGGCAAACGAAAGACTTCACTGAGACTATTGGGACTTATTAAAAAAGTGGCAAGAAAAAATCGACACAAGAAAATCAGTAATCTTTGTATACTATAAACAATGCAAAAAAGAATACCATGTATTAAATTTAACCAAGGATGAAAAATGAAAGTGAAATCAGCATATCAAAGAGCTATCTGTACCCTCATGCTTTTTGCAGCTTAATTCACAATAGCTATGATATGGAATCAACCTAGATGTCCATCAGCTGATTACTGGATAAATAAATTATGGCATATATACACTATGTACTACTATTCAGCAATTTAATAAAAAATGAAATCCTGTCTTTTGTAACAAAATGGGTACAACTGGTAACCATTATACTTAGTGAAATAAGCCAGTCCCAAAAAGACAGATACCATATATTTTCCCTGATCTGCTGTATCTAATAGAGTACCTAAAATGTAATGTACTGGAGTGAAATGAACATTCTGAGATTAGATGATTTTTAAATCCTTTTCTCTACTGTTGAGTAACAGTGGTTTTTTTCTTCATACTATTTCTTGAATTCTTTACTTAGTGTAAGGTTAATCTTATGAATATAAAGTAAACTGAAAATAAGTCTTTGTAAAAATTAAGAGTGGCGACAGGAGAGGGAGGAGGAAGAAGGGTAGAAGCAAGGGTGGGAGGGAGGGTAGGATGGGGAGCATCACTATGTTCCTAAATCTGTATATATGAAATACTTACAAATTTTATACCTTAGGCCGGCGCCGCAGCTCACTAGGGTAATCCTCCACCTTGCGGCGCCGGCACACCGGGTTCTAGTCCCGGTCGGGGCGCAGGATTCTGTCCCGGTTGCCCCTCTTCCAGGCCAGCTCTCTGCTGTGGTCCGGGAGTGCAGTGGAGGATGGCCCAAGTGCTTGGGCCCTGCACCCCATGGGAGACCAGGAAAAGCACCTGGCTCCTGGCTCCTGCCATCAGAGCAGCGCGGTGCGCCG